>NC_138760.1:91166169-91774727 GCF_965113315.1 Podarcis vaucheri | reverse complement strand
AGCCAGGTGTCACCCATCTTGTATTTGTGCCTCTCATTTTTTTTGCCCAAGTGCAATACTTTACATTTCTCCCTGTTAAAATTCATCTTGTTTGTTTTGGCCCAGTTCTCTAATCTGTCAAGGTCGTTTTGAAGTGTGATCCTGTCCTCTGGGGTGTTAGCCACCCCTCCCAGTTTGGTGTCATCTGCAAATTTGATCAGGATGCCCTTGAGTCCATCATTCAAGTCGTTGATAAAGATGTTGAATAAGATCGGGCCCAAGACAGAACCCTGTGGCACCCCACTAGTCACTCTTCTCCAGGATGAAGAGGAACCATTGATGAGCACCCTTTGGGTTCGGGCAGTCAGCCAGTTACAAATCCACTGAGTGGTAGCATAGTCAAGACCGCATTTTACCAGCTTCTTTACAAGAATATCATGGGGCACCTTGTCAAATGCCTTGCTGAAATCAAGGTAGGCTACATCCACTGCGTTCCCTTCATCTACCAGGCTTGTAATTCTGTCAAAAAACGAGATCAGGTTAGTCTGACATGACTTATTTTTCAGAAATCCATGCTGACTATTGGTGATCACAGCATTCCTTTCTAGGTGCTCACAGACTGTTTGCTTAATGATCTGTTCCAGAATCTTCCCTGGTATTGATGTCAGACCCTGTTGCTGTTTTTGACCTTTCGGTGGCCTCTCTTCATCTTTATTCTCTAATCACAAAGAATAAAATAGCAAAGAAAGTCAACAATCCAGTTTAACGCCCAGACACTTTTGAGATGTCCTTTTGAGATGTATAGGGGTGCTGAAAGGTTTTCAGGAAGGATTTGCCGCAATCTCTAGTCCAGAACCACAATAACCACACACAAAAACAATAAGTTTGCCTTTGATGCATTGCTTGCTGATTAAATGTTGTCCCCACCAATTGAAGTTGACCTGTGCTAACTAATGAACTAAAGTATTTCTCAATCAATCTACCAATTAAATTGCTCAAATCCATTAAGCCCGGGCAATTGAATTGGCCATTCCTGGGTGCTCATCCTCTCCTGTGTGGAAACTTTCCCTCAGTGTGTCTGATAGAGATAGTTAACAGGACTCTCAAGAAATGATCTTTCCAGTTAAAACATACACACCCCAACATTTTTGACTCAGATCCAGACCCATGTGAATCTAGACTGGGTCTTAAAATGGGGGCTGTCTTCTGCTCCACTCGGCCTCCCCGCCCCCAGTTGGTAGTGATGAGCACCAACAGAGTTTACCTCACAATACAGGATGCAGGGAATCATAAGTGGGTTGAGGGTTATGTTGGGTTTTCTTAATATGGATGTGGTCAATGGTGCTACTCAGAGGTGTGTGTTTGTAATTATAACCTGCATGGCAGCACATCTGTGAGCTCTTTACAATTCAGCACACCTGAGGTATCTTAGCAATTTTACTAATTAGCATGGGGAGTTTACCTGCTGCACCAAATGCAGCGATGTGATAGGGTAATTGATTATTTTGAAAACTGTATTTAAGTTGACCAAATGCTTTGTGTTGTACTGGCTGGTGTAGAGTGGTGCGTTGCAGGTGTTTTATTATTATTTAAAAATAAAGATAAGCAAAGATATTGCGGGCAAGTTTTTATTCCATCGCCCCAGTCGCTGCGCAAACTCAGTTGGCAAAGAAAGTCCAACAGGTTATTGCATTCACATCCTGCTTGTGGGGAAGCCATAGGTTGGCAACTGTGAGAACGGGATGCTGGACTATTCTAATGTCCTTATGCCAGTTTGTGCCTTTGTGGGCTTTGGTATTCATAAAGAACATGCACAAAGTGACTTTGAAGTGAACAGAGGGATATTTGCCCACCCCAGATTGTCTTGGTCCTTGTTGGGTCCAGTAGCTCCTCCTGCATGTCCAGACAAAGCTCAACAACTTTTCTTTCTCCAACATCCCTGAGGTAAACAAACAAACAAAAGCATGACAGAGGAACGAGAGAATATGGCCTTGTAGCATTGGTCCCTCTGTAAGAGAAACACTAGTTGCACCGAGGGAAAGCCTTCAGTCGCCCACTCACTACAAAACCTCTCCAAAGTTAAATTCAGTCATAACTCTGTTGGCTGAAAAGCAGCTTGTTTGCTGAACAAAATGTCCCTGAGTGAGATGAACCCTCCATGCAGCGCTTCCTTTTAGTGAATGGCCCCTGCTACAATGGCAACGGCAAAAAAATCGAATATATTTATGGAATTAGCTGTATGGAAATTATCCAGGCTATTAAAAGCCACATGAACACACTGAATATGGTGCATTTTAAACATATGCAGAGAAAGCAACGTTTTTGAAGGGGATTATTGTTTAAATAGGCAATAGGGGTCCGGGCAGATAAGCCTTCCTCCGCTGTCTTCCTTTATTGTCTGGAGTACATTATCTCCTCCCCACAATATCCGCAACTCTCTCCAGGATTATTGTCAGTCTGCAATGCTGATTGTGTATTTATGTATATATATTTAGGGTCCCCGCCCCTAGGCTTTACAATAAGCGACCATATTTTTCTGTGGAAAGAAACTATCAGCTGTTTTCTGTAGTCTTTAGAAAGCAACCTTAAAAGAATATGGAAGCTCTGCACGCTTCCTGTCCCCTGAGAAGTTCTTATTTGTTGCACTTCCCTTGTTTCCTCATAATCGCGCTGCATACAATTAAGGATGGGTGGATCACCCTGTTCTATGTCAGTTTTGCATGTGTCCATTTCTGGTGGATTTTTTTTAAGCATTAAGAAATGTGTTTAAATTCCTCGTATTCTTATTTGCAAACATTTTGTAGACATTACTTTCCTAAAATGCACATTTTTATATGCTATCCAGTCAGTGCATTTCCATTTTGTATGCATTATTTGAACTGAAACTGTATCACCCAATACAGTGAAGTGCACGGTATGATAGATAGGTGCATTCTGGTCAACACAAAAGTCCAGGACTAGCAAATTATGTTCTTTCGCTTTAACATATGGACTGGTTCAGAGCCCATTGCTGTGCACGGTTGCATAAAGGGAGCCAAATACAGGGCATGATGTGAAGCTATCAATCCAGGGCCATTTTTAGGGGAAACCTCTAAGTGTGGGGAAAACTCATATGAAGTCCATGGAGGTGGAGCCTCACTGGGTCTCAGAGCGCAGAGTGGTCCCAAGAGCAGCTCTGTCCACCAGCATACAGTTGAAGCAAAGTAGCGCTGGGCTTTTTGTTTTTAGTGTAACTCATGGGGTCACAAGGGATGCGGGTGGCGCTGTGGGTTAAACCACAGAGCCTAGGACTTGCCGATAAGAAGGTTGGCGGTTCGAATCCGCGTGACGGGGTGAGCTCCCGTTCCTCGGTCCCTGCTCCTGCCAACCTAGCAGTTCAAAAGCACGTCAAAGTACAAGTAGATAAATAGGGACTGCTCCGGTGGGAAGGTAAACGGCATTTCCGTGCGCTGCTCTGGTTCGCCAGAAGTGGCTTAGTCATGCTGGCCACATGACCCGGAAGCTGTCTGCGGACAAACGCCAGCTCCCTTGGCCTATGGAGCGAGATGAGCACGCAACCCCAGAGTTGGTCACAACAGGACCTAATGGTGAGGGTTCCCTTTACCTTTACCTATGGGGTCACGAAGAGTCGGACATGACTAAATGACTAAACAACAACAAATACTTGCAAAAAAGGGTGGTGTGAGTCAAAACTCTTAACTCAAATACTTGTTTTCCCTCAACAAAGCTCAGGCCACCTCAGCTGTCAGTACCCCGCCTTTTTTCAGGTTTTTAAGCTGATGTTAAAATCTGCCAGCTTCCTATCCATAGGGCTGCTCTGCCCAGCAATTAAGGTGTTTTCTCATATTCTCTTGCAAAGAGAGAAGTGAATAGGACAAGCCAGCAGAGTACTGCCTTTGGGAGCTATGAAGCACCCAGAATTAAAATAGAGTCCACTGAAACCCAGTCAGTATAAAGCAAATCTGTGTGGATGCATCTGTGTACCAGAGTGTTTGTATTTACACAGGGAAAGAGGCAGGGCTACCTCTGAGCCTGTAATTCACTTCAGAAACTGTTGAACAGCTTTACAATGCATTTCTGAAAGATATAGTGGATAGAGTGAATTTCTAACCGGCATCCATATGATTTTCATCTCTCAAGTGAGAGAAACGTGATAAAGATATAGGTTCTTCTTCATATCTTGGCATAAAATTATATCTTATTGCTTTAGATTACACTGCATCTCCTTTTTATAGTACTGGTGTTTTTCATTTTCAGTTGAAAAGATAAATACTAGATGGTCTCATTTTTCTGCTAAATAGATTTCCAGGTCAAATGCATTATCTGTCTTGATATAAAAAGGTACATACATGTAAAGGCACATACAGTATAACTACATGAGTCCTATATAGGGGGACAGCTTGTAGCTTAGTGGTAGAGCATTTGTTTTGCATGCCCAAGAATCCAGGTTCGATCCCTGGTATCTCCAAGTAGCATAAGGAAATATCCCTGTCTGAAATCCTGGAGAGCCACTGCCAGTCAGTGTGGACAATACTAACCTGGATGGACCAATAGTGTAAGGATTCAGTATAAAGCAGCATCCTATCTTCCTAACTACAATTCAGAAGCCTTCCCAGAAATCCCGCTTCCATAATATTCAACAACGTGGGGACAAGGAATGGGACCATGAAGAGTTGCTGTTTGATGCGCCATCTACCGGTATATCCTCCCTGGCATTTGGACACACAGCTCAAGCATCTGTCGTGAGGGTCTATTATGCGTCTCTGCATCCCAAGACTGCTGTGGGATTTCAAACCCAGACTGGGGAAGGCTTCCAGTGTGCAGCTATGTGTGTGAAAATACCCTCACTACAGACGTTCATTCTGGCTGCGCAAATGTCGAGAGAAGTAAACATTGCCAGGGGGTGGGGCTACTTGATGTGACCTTTCTCCATGTCCCCATGGGTCCCCCAATAGGGCATTTTGTGGGGGGGGGGGAGGAATCAGTTGTAAGTTTTGATGGCCGCAAAACACCTAGAACTCAAGGAATGGGGGCAAGGCAGGAATCCAAATAGATGCATAAACTAGCACCCTTCGTTCCATCTAGATGGAGAGACGTTTTCCTGTACAGATACTTGGCAATACTTGAAAAGGCACAGAAAAAAATTAATGAAACTGCCTTGAACTGTCCCCTACTCACTAATGATAGGCAGACTCCCCCCCCACTCACTTTGAAAACCATGCGCCTTTTCATCTTGAAACTTCAGGGTTTTAATGAGTATTCTCAAAGAGAGCTAACCATCCCTCAACAAATGGGGGAGGCCCTTGGCTGCCAGTCTCTCTCCACCCCTTCCCAAAGTAACAAAGCCTTGAGAAAGGTGCAGACACATAACTGATGCTGTGGAGGACTTACTAGATGAAGGAGAGGCTTCCCAGTCTCACTTTATAGGAAATGATGAAATTCAAGCATGTGCAAGAATATACTTTCCTGCTGGGGAGGATAGGCTGTTTTGGGTTTTTTTAAAAAAGAGATTTTTCTCTGTCTCCCAAACTGAACCAATAGTTGGAGAAACTTGCAAATCCTTTGTCCCCATGGCAGGAAGTGACATCATTCCCAGGAAACGAAGGATTGGAAATGCATATCCTATTTCTGTTTACTAATTACTCTCCCCTTCTCAGATGAATGGTTGTGGGGTTTCTTTTGGTTAGAAAGGGGGCAGGAGAGCTGGAAGGGAGGAATGGATACACTAACAGGCATGGGAAGAATGAAC
The DNA here is from genome assembly GCF_965113315.1 of Podarcis vaucheri. Classification (NCBI taxonomy): domain Eukaryota; kingdom Metazoa; phylum Chordata; class Lepidosauria; order Squamata; family Lacertidae; genus Podarcis; species Podarcis vaucheri. The sequence continues at coordinate 91,768,999 of NC_138760.1, read as the reverse complement.
TCCATTTCAAACTGGAGTTGAACTGGAAAGGGCCAGTGCCTGATTCAAAAGGGGACAAGGCTTTTTAGGTGAGATATGGAGGGCACAGAACTAAACACAAAAGAACAAAGCCAGTTAAGGGCAGGGACCCTGAGAGGTCTACTCCTAGTTTCTGAGGCTCTGGGCTTCTTAATCATCAACACCCCATGCCACACTTTGGACTTTCAAAAGTGAGTTGCAATAAGGCACGAGGGCGCTACTGTTGAACACAGAGCATCAAAAATCCCTTCATATATGCCCAAGTCCTAAAGCAGTTATTTGTATATGAGCTAAAATGTTCAGAACTGGAATCTTGAAGTGTGCATGCCTCAAAGGTACTTCTCTGCCCTTTCCCACCTCTTATTTTCCTTTGCCAAGTAATGTCAAGGAAATGGTCACCAGCAATAGCAGGAATTGTTTGTTGCAGCAGCTACTGTTAAGCACCTGCTGTGCACTAGATGCAATGAAGACAATAGGCAGGGGTGCTATATGTTTAGGAAAGTTTTTAATGTTTTATTCTGTTTTTAATCTGTTGTAAGCCTCCCAGAGTGGCTAGGGAAACCCTGCCGGATAGGTAGGGTATAAATAATAAATTGTTGTTGTTATTGTTGTTACAGTGGTACCTCAGGATATGAACATAATGCATTCCAGAGGTCTGTTCTTAACCCAAAACCGTTCTTAACCTGAGGCGTGCTTTTGCTAATGGGGCCTCCTGTTGCTGCCGCGCCGTTGGCGCGCAATTTCTGTTCTCATCCTGGGGCAAAGTTCACAACTTGAGGTACTACTTCCGGGTTAGCGGAGTTTGTAACCCGAAGTGTTTGTAACCCAAGGTACCACTGTATTATTATTATTATTATTATCATCATCATCATCATCCAATCCACACTATCTGCTACCACAACTTGGGCAAGGAGAAGGACTGGCCCAAACTGCATTCCATGATTCAACACCCTACCTTCATTTCTGTTTGTCCCTCAACTTTCTGTTTTTCTGATAGAAAAGGTGATGCCTTATTAAAAAGACATCACTGGATTTGTGCTGGGTTTCATGTCCTGGTGAACCCATTGAAGCTGTCAGCTGCTTTGTGAGATGACAGCTGTCATGGCTGATGAGGAAAGACAATCCTCCCATGAGAGCTGGGGGGACCCTGCATCTCACACAACTTGGCAAGGTATTGGGGAGGGTTGGGGTGGTGTCTTCCTCTAAAAATACTGGCCACCATCTCATCTGGCCTCCTTCCACCTTTCCTCGTGTAGAGGAAACTTTCCAGATGTCCCCAGCTAAGCTTCAGGCATGAAGTCCTTTTTGATCAACAGTTCCTAACCCAATGCCATGCCAGCCCCACCTATGTCTGTTGGTCAATAAAACTGCAATCAGTTTTCACCCATACGTCCCTCTTGGTCATTTATTGGTTCACACCCTCACCTGGGCATGATGGGCCATCAAGTCGACTGCCCTGCAAATAATCACTCTCTTCCTTTCCTATAAAAAATGTTTGACAGCCACATGAAATGCTACAAAGCCCATTCAGAGTAAGGGCAGCTCACACTGAATGCCTTCCTTTAAACATTCCCTGGAAGAACGGCCTTTTCCAGAGGCAGCATAATATTTGCCTGCAGCACGCCCCGTACAGTTCATTCCTAATTCTGCACAGCACTTCAATGATCTTCTCACTGAGTTAGGTTTTTCTTCTTCTTCCAGCAGTTGCGGTAAAACCCCTATTGCTATGGTTTGCCAAGAATATACACTTTCTACAGGGATGGGTTTCCTTTTAACTCATGCTGAGAACTGGCATATATATATATATATATATATATATATATATATAGCCTCTGGGTGGCACCTTGGAGTGTCTTGCAGCTTCAAAAGGAGACAAGGACGCCACACAGAATTTCCTAAGAAGCATTTGAGTTTCCCAAAGTAAGGTGCCAGTTTCTGGGCTCAGCAGAAAAGAGAAAATTCATCTCTAAGAAAGCAGGCAGACAAGACCCAACAAAAGGATGACAAAATAATGAATGCCAAGAGAGGGATGGAGGAAGCTGAAAGTGACAAGTTGGGAAAGTTTGGGGAAATAGGAGGCTGCCTTATACTGACTCATACCCTTGGTCTATATAACTCAGTATTGTCTATACTGACTGGCAGCAGTTCTCTGGGGTTCTAGGCAGGGTTCTCTCCGAGCCTTACCTGGAGATGCCCAAAATTGAACTTGAGACTTTCTGTTTGCAAAGCAGATGCTCCACCGCTGAGCTGTGGTCTTTCCCTATAGATGGGATGTCTGCAAGAAGATTGTTAGACGTTAGCATAGCTAGAAGGAGGTGACAATTGTCTGTTTCTGACCCATATCAAGGAAGCAATAAAATCCAGAGCAAAGAGAACCATTACTTACTTAGCTTTCGTTTTAAAGCTTCTTGTTACCATCACACTGAGCTCCAATTCTCACAATGGAATTTTGTACACAAAGATTCAGGAGAAAACAACAAAACAACTCTTTGTATGTTTTTGTTGATGCAAAACTTGTCATAATGCTCCAACAGCATAAAGCAATTGAAGGAGCATCTCCACCTCCATCATTCAGCCTGAACACTGAGGTCCACCTCCGAGAGCTGTCTGGTGGTCCCCTCATTGTGAAATGTGAAGCTACAGGAAACCAGGCAAAGGGCCTTCTCAGCAGTGGTGTAGCGTGGGGGGTGCAGGGGGGGCCGGCCGCACCGGGCGCAACATCTGGGGGGCGCACTCGCACTCGCAGCTCTCTGCCCCTAGGGCAGAGGGGGCGCAAATTACTTGCCTTGCCCCGGGTGCTGACAACCCACGCTATGCCACTGCTTCTCAGTAGTGGTGCCCACCCTGTGGAATGCCCTCCCATCTGATGTCAAAGAGATTAAACAACTACATTACTTTTTTGAGACATCTGAAGGCAGCCCTGTATATCAGGAAATTTTTCATATCTGAAGTTTTGTTGTATTTTTACATTCTGTTGGGAGCTGCCCAGAGTGGCTAGGGCAACTAAGTCAGATGGGTGGGGTACAAATAAATGATAATGCTGATGATGAAATGTAAGCTGAGCTGGGAGTCAGGGATGAATTGCGACTGAAGCAATCACAAAATCACTTCTGCACATTCCACATACTACGTGGAATGATTTAATGGGTTACACTGATCACAATCCAGCCTAACAAATCCATAAATACACAGGAATTGGGTCACCCAATTCCTGGATTTAGAAAAGAAGCACACACACCAACAAACCCAGAAGCGTCCAGTGAGGTGAACAAAAAAAGTGAATAATCTCAAAGATGTGAGAAACAGTTAATGTTTATTTTTAAATTAGCACGTTAGAAATGGAAAGCTCATTGTGTGCTTCTGCCTCCATCATATGTACACCATATGATCACAAACCCAACCACAGCAGTAAACAAGATATGCATTTGGCTACACATAGGCCACATCTGTACATATAAACTTAGCAAAGGTAGGAGGGAGTTGGCAGGAGGTGGGCTTTGATGTATAGGTGTGCATGTTAACACTTTCAAGTCCTCAAAGAAGTAGAGGATGAGGCAGTGTATTGCCTAGAACAGATATTAGGGCTGGGCCAACCTCTCCTCCCTGCCAGTACCTCAGAAATATTCTACTCCTATGAAAACAGGAGCCGATTGTTCGCTGCTTTCCTGGAGATTGGGGTGGGGTGGGGATTCTTCACATTTTACACAGGTAACGGAAACCTTGATCTTCATTTCTGACTTGACTTGCTAATTCTTCGAAAAGGAGAATCCGTATTGCCTGGAACCTAGAGATCTTTGACAGCTTTTTGACCACAGGTCATGGTCAGTTCAGATGGAGACATTTTGGTTTTGCTTTCAGCCAAACTATTTTATTTTGGTGGGCATGCATGCATGTGCATGCGTGCATACACAAATAAAACAATGTGCTTGTGAAAAACTACACAGAAAGTTTCGCAAAGAGCTTGTGCAATGGCTACTTCTTCTAAGGGAAACTTGCTCCCTTAGAGCCAATTTCCATGGCTTTGAAAAAAGGTTTAGCTACATCCACGGATGACAATGCTATCAACAGCTACTAGTCACAATGGCTCTGTTCCCACTGTCAGAGGCATTTTGCCTCTGAATATCAGTTGCTAGAAATCCCAGGTGGGCAGAGAGCTGTTGCACCCATGTCCAGCTTGAAGGCTTCCCATAGGCACCTGGCTGGCCACTGTCAGGAAACAGTGTTAAACTAGATGCACCAGTGGCCTGATCCTGCAGGCTTGTCTTGTGTCCCAATGTGCCCAAGGTCCCTGCCTGCACTTTGGGGGCAGTAATAAGAGTCTAGTAGCCAGGGGCACCTGCAATGAATAAGTGGGCAGGCAGTGAGAAGGCCTCTGCTTCTGCTGTGCACATTCCCTTTACTACTGCGTCTGCTGTTTATCCTTCCACCTGCCGGAGGATACTGAGCGCATGGGAATGTGAAAGGGGAAAGGAAAAAGCTTGTTAATCCCGTGGGTGTAATTGGCTTCCAGCGATCGGCGACCAGCCAAAAGATCAGAGAGAGGGGGTGGAGGAGAAGGGAGAGGGAGGGAGGGAGGGAGGGAGAGGGTTGTAATGAACTGCACACTTTTAATTTCACTTAAGGACCCAAAGCAGGAAAACCTGAGCTATATCCATCGGGAGTGCAATCAATATCTGAGCAGATAACAAAAGGGCTAGGTGGAAGATTGCCCAGGACCATTAGTTTATTGCTCGGCCTTTCTTTACAAAGTCTCCCCTTCTCTGCGCTGCAGTTTCTGGCTCCGGCTTCAAGCCCGTCGGACACTAGGGAGCAGCATCTTCCTTTGCAAACATCCTTGCTAACATGGTTACCTTTGCAGCCTGCCAGACGCTTTTTCTTTTCTTTTCTTCTTTTTTTTGTAAATGGCAAGGGAAGGGCAGGGAAGGAGGGAGGGAGAGGAAGGTGGAGGGGAGGGGAAGGAGGGGCTGACTGTGAAACGTTCTTGATGATAATTTGATTGCATGCATTAATGATCAAAGTGTTTCAGACTAATTACTAACACTTACCTCTCAGATATTAAGTTATCATTTCTTTCCTTTTTTCGCTCCCCCCCCCTGCATTTTCGACAAACTCCATGCAATCGTGGGGATAATCTGGAGGCAAAGTCCTGCCCCTGGCTGGCTGGCTGGCTGGCTGGCTGGCTGCGTTTTCTTAAGGCACTTCCCAGGCACAAAACACTCACCTAATGAGCTGGAAGGTAAAGGCTTTACAAGGTACCAAGTGGGCCCCTGCTGTGCTTCCAGGTGGATGCTCTTTCATCTCTTGTGCTTCTGTCACACCCAGTGAACAGGAGCGCTAGAGATTCTCTCTCTTTCCCCCACCGCCACCAACACGACTCATTTTCGCCTGGAAGGGTTTGCATCAGGAAGGAGGCGGCAAGAGGCTCTTTCCTGAATCTTTCCCTCCATGTTTTGTCCTAACGAGCAGCCGAGTCCACACAAGGCTGCATGTGACAAAAGTACTTAGCTGCTCCGTGTGACACAGTGAAAGGTGTCTCTGCGGTGGCGCCGCTGCCAGATGGGCAGCCTGGAAACTCTCAATATGAAAAGGTACGCGCGGCAGCAAAGGCCCCAAACGATAGCGTCAAGAGCGCTGCTTTTGGCATCCAGCGCGTCAACCCAAGCCCCCATCACCAGCCTGCCGCCATCTGGAAAAGAAACAGGGTGGGTGGGGGCATCTCGAGAGATATTTTACCAGCTGCTGTGCAGCGATGGCAAAATGGGGATTTTGCAGGGTAGGATAGACAGATGGGAACGTGGGAAGCGCCTTTATACTAAGGCAGGCCGCCGTTCCAGCTAGCGCTGTATTGTCTAGTTACGTGTTGCCAAAAGAAAAAAAGTGAGGTTTTGCCTCGCCAGAAAGGAGGACAAAAGTGGCTGTCAGTTTGTCAGAAAATTGCATGTGGCGATTTAAACGTATAGAGACAAATCACTGCAAATTTAAAAATCTCACTGTAGTAAGAAAGATCTTGTCTGCCTGCTCTGTCTGCTGTTGATCTATAATAAGCTGGACTTGGCCTGTATTGTTCAAGCAGGGAACACCTTCAGATGGAGGAACACCCCCTGACAGTTGCTCAAAATAGAGGGCTGCCCTCGGTAAAGTAGGACATATGGCCACCCTAATCACATGTCCCACACCCCTGCTCTGCACTGACTGGCAATGGCTATCCAGGTTTTCAGACAGGGGACTTCTTATATTCTACCTGGAGCTAGTAGGCACTGGACCTAGAACTCGTAACATGTAAACCGTGAAGCCTGCCACTGAACTACAGCACTTCCCCAAAGGTATTATGTAGCTCCATTGCTTGAGGTACACAGGTTAATCCAGCATTTTTGTACATGATGGAGATTCTGGGCAATGAGAGGAAACACTGGGATGTTTTAAATAGAAATGAACAAAGAATTGGACTGTTAAATCAGACCAATCTTATTGCCTGCACCAACTGTCGATGGCTCTCTAGAGCTTTAAAGAGCAGTCTTTTTGAGCCTCACAGCCTAAAGACTTTGCAAGAGATGCCTGGAAGACACATCATAAGTAGTAAAATATTTGGCATTGAGAACACAAAACCACCTTCACCTCTCAGATCTGGCCTTTGACACCTGAGATGTGTCCTTGTGGTTGTGATATGTTTTAACTTTTTTTAATTCTGAATTTTAAATAGTTGTAACCCACCCTGGAACCTGTTAGTGAAGCATGGGTAATAAATTAAACAAGGACAATGATCAAATGCTTATTCATGGTAAAGAACTGGGTGGTTGGAGACACATCACAAGAAGTCCTCTCCCCAAGAAAGTTCTTCCTGTGCACAATGGGGGGAAAGATACCACAACCTAGTTCTTCATCCTATAGTTCTGCCAAGAATATTTTCCTAGTGTAGGGCTGAGTCCTTGACTTGGTCCAACTTCCCTGTGATGCTGTGCTTTCCTAGATAGAAGGATCTGATTCAGTTTGGGATTGCGATATTTCTTCTGCCATGAAAATCTGTTGCATCTGTCTGGAAGTAGGAAGAAAATATACAGCCTTCCCCCTTCTGAGCTGTTCCTCCTACCTTGCCAAGGCAAGTTTTTTTTTCTGGCATCAGTAGTTAAGAACATAAGAAGAGTCTGCCTATCTGATGAAGTCTGGCTTTTCCCTCCTTGCAATGGTAGTCTGGAGGAAGGAGAACTGGCTATTCAATGATATCATCAGGATTCTTTACCAAAAAACACCGTTGGTTCCCACCACTCCAGCTGCCAGTGATCAGACATGACTCATTTCTGCTCACAGCACATCTGAATTAGGAAAGCATTGTTATTCCCATTTAATAAAATGGGATTATATTACGGGGGGGGGTGCACCATTAACTCACTGGCTTAAAGAGTAGCAATAGCTTTTTGTCCCCTAATATGTATCAAAGTAAGTTAGGAAAATAATGCTTCAGTCTAAAGAGTGTGCCTGCCTCCCATTGAAATCCACACCTGAAAAGGTGTTGAGATGAAAGGTAGCAAAACTGACATGCGATGAATAAGTTATCATGAAATGACTACATATTGTTGTTAGTTGTTATAATTACTAGATTCTAATTGGGGCTTTTTTTTTCCAGTCGGAACTCACCAGAACTCAGTTCTGGCACATCTCTGGTGGGAACCATTGCCATTCTAAGAGAATGAGGGAGGTGTTCATGGTGAGTTAAGGCACCTCTTTTTCTAGAAAAATAGCACTGATTCTTATCATCATCATGGAAAATAAGTCTATCAATGGCTATAAGGCACAATAGCTATGTTTTACCACCTCTGTTGGAAGCAGTATGCCTCTGAATACTAGTTGCTGTGATTTGCAACTGGAGAGAGGGTTGCTGCGCTTAGAGCCTGCTTGCGGGCTTTCTATGGGCATCTGATTGGTCACCGTCAGAACAGTGTGCTAGACTGGATGTCATGAAATTCTATTTACTGTTGATCCATAGATTCCAGTGTATAGTTAGCAGAGTAAAAACTTACCGTATTTTTTGCTCTATAAGACTCACTTTTTCCCTCCTAAAAAGTAAGGGGAAATGTGCGTGCATTTTATGGAGCGAATGCAGGCTGTGCAGCTATCACAGAAGCCAGAACAGCAAGAGGGATTGCTGCTTTCACTGCGCAGCGATCCCTCTTGCTGTTCTGGCTTCTGAGATTCAGAATAATTTTTTTCTTGTTTTCTTCCTCCAAAAACTAGGTGTGTCTTGTGGTCTGGGGCGTCTTATAGAGCGAAAAATACGGTCAGCATGTTGCAAGATTTACAAAAAATAGACCAGAGGCAATTCTATTTCATCCAGCAGAGCTTTACTGCTACTGAAGGCAAATGAGTGTAATAGTCACAAATCCAATACATTCAGGATTGGCACTGTCCATAAGAAATCCAGTTGCAGCAGACTTAACTTAAACTTACAATAACTTATAATAAGTCTAAACCTTAACACTAAGCATAAAGTGGTACCTCGGGTTACATACGCTTCAGGTTACATACGCTTCAGGTTACATACGCTTCAGGTTACAGACTTCACTAACCCAGAAATAGTACCTCGGATTAAGAACTTTGCTTCAGGATGAGAACAGAAATCGTGTTCCGGCGGTGCGGCGGCAGCAGGAGGCCCCATTAGCTAAAGTGGTGCTTCAGGTTAAGAACAGTAAGAAGAGATAGAAAGAGAAAGTGAAACCCAGGCTCCTTCTGGCCTTACCTTTATAGTCAGCATGACCTTGCCAGAAAGAGATAAGAGAACCAGTTGCTGTTATTTTTCCTAGTAGTGGTAGTAGTAGTAGTAGTAGCAACAGCAGTTTCTGGAGGGACATCCAAGTTGGTTTGCTGAGTCAAAAATTGCAAAAGACTCTTGTGGCATCCTAAGGACTGATACGTGTGTGTGTGTGTGTGTGTGTCGCCCACCCACCCCCCGTCCCCATTTCATCAGATTCATGAAGTGTAATCCTAAATTGGCAGGCATATATATATATATATATATATACACATGGAGGCATGGAGAGGAGTAAGGTCAAAGGGAAGCAAAATGCAAAGGAGGACAGGCAACAATAATTACATCAAAGCAAAGCGGTTACAGTGACAACTGACGAGGCTGTGTTACCATTCCACATGTTCTGCAAGCCATAGAATTCCTTGCCCAGACGAGCTTGCAATACAGGCAGGGCCAAAGGAAAGAAGGAAGGACTTGATAACAGAGTAGCTGAGATGGGCTAGTGCTGTGGACACAGAACCAGGGAATTCAGAATGAGGCAGGGAGAGCTTTGCTGAAGAAGTACATTCTGAGAATGGCACCAGAGCTGGGTTGGTACACAGAGCAGAGGAGGTTTGGCAGAAGGGTGAAGGTGGGAGAGGGAAGCAAGGCAAGGAGCAGCTCAACCTGTACAGGTTCAGTTTGAAGGACAAAGAAATTAGAAGGTGGATGAGGAGAGATGACTGAAGCTGCATATATCTAGGGGGCAAATAACCCCTTCAGCACAAGGACAAGGAGCTTCCAGAGGATACAGAACACATTAGGGAGCCAGTGCACAGTCATTTGCATATAGCAAATGACCACTCTTTCATCTTGTGTTGGTTCCTCCCCCTGCAGCTGAGGAGAGAGCTATCTCTGCGTCCCAAGGTCATGTGACAGCTCTGGGATTAATTGCCCTGTAGATAAATTGCCACAGATACTCATTGGGCTTTGCTTGCTTCAGCATCTTGAGCAAGGATTTATAAAGAGCATCCACTGCCTTTTTTAAAAAAAACACCCCACAGAGTTCTGGTCACCTGACCTGCAAAAAGCTATCTATCCTACTAACTCCTTATCACTTCCAAGCCCCACTATTGTCAGCAGACAACTGCCACTTTTGTAGACCAGGAAGCTAAACTACTATACATTTTATCACCGCTGTGCTGTCATTGCTAAACAAACTGCAGTGAGTGGAAATGGCCTAGTGGAAACTAAAGTCTATTTTCTTTTTTAAAAAAGTAACTCCTCGGGAGTTGAGCCTTCTGCCCATTGCTCTTAATTAATCTTGCCTCCAAGTCTAACCTTATTGTTATCTATTACTTAATTGCATTTACTCTCTTGTCAGTTCATGACAAGCCTGAGGAGGGCAATCGTTATACCCCTTTCCCCTTCACCCACACACAAACACACCCACACACACTCTCCATCCCTAATACATGCACACAGATGCCCTGACAGTCACCTGAAACTCCATGTTGTGACTTGGCTGCGACCGTCAAAGAGCACACCATATGCACTGCTCGGAGTATTTCATCTCCCTGATGTCTGCGCTGCACAGAGCACAATTGGCTGAATCCGGAGAGTGCTTTTCGCAAGGCAGTTTCATTGGAGTGCACACACAGCAGATGAGATGTCACTCTGTTTACTTACATTTACTGTGCACAAACTATCCATTATCAGCATTGCCAAGATACTAGATGCAGACGATGGAGCGGCGAAATCTTCAGGCGGCAATGTAAGTGGGTCAGGCACTTCCCATTCCTGAAGCAATTGCTTATCCTAAGCAGGGGGGTTGGGTGCACATGCTCCCCCCTCCAGTTGACTTGCCTCCTTGTTGTAATCAAAACATTTCAGATTTCAGTTGGCACTGTCAAAGATGGTTTTACATGGACATGGCAACACAAACGACCCTTCTCCTGGAAAGCAGGGGGGCCATCTGGATGGTATGTTGAAGTGAGAGGGACAGCTGAGAAGGTGGCAGAGGTGAAGCCACCAAATTCATACGAATTCTCTGTCACATGGAGACATTATGGAGGAATGGAGGGTCATTCATTTAGCACTTCCTGGAATTCTTGAATCAACAATGGCATGTTTGCCAATTAAAGCGGCTACAGTGTGATGGCGGGGATCTTTGTCCCTGAGCACTGTCATTTGGAAAGACCATATGAAGTTGACTTGTATGGAGTCAAATCATTGGTTTAGCTTGTTTACTCTGATTAGCAGCAACTCCCCAGGATCTCAGGCAGGAGACTTTTGCATCACCTTTTCCCAATACTTTAAGCGAAGATGCTGGGATCTTCAGCTTACAAAGCATGTGTTGAACCCCTATGATTTAATGACAGTGTCACACTTCTGTATGGGCTTCAGATGGGAGTGTGGCAGCATCAGCCCACAAAGTTGTGGAGCACTGTGGTAAACAGATGATATGTCCCAAGCTGTGGTGTGGAACCTTCACTATCTTGAAGGTACAGTATTCTGAAAGAAAATGTCAGTAGAAATTAAATATTGCAATTCAAGTTCTGGAATTTTGCCAAATTTCCAAATTTGTGCCAAACTTCAATGTCAGTTTGAGTCTTATCCTCTCTGCCCCACTTTTTTTTTCAAATGGGAAAGAAAGAGTGATATAGCAGTCCCCGTGCCTGCTGTGAGGATGAATGAGATAGGCAATTTTGCACATCTAAAGTGCTCCAAAATAACCTCAGAAGGCAAATGATATGGTTTCTTGTCGTTCCAACAAAGGATGCATCAAAATTAATTTGAGGCCACACTTGATCCAGGCAGAATAAATGAAAATAATATATCACAGTATCTATCTATCTATCTATCTATCTATCTATCTATCTATCTATCTATCATCTATCATCTATCTATCTATCTATCTATCTATCTATCTATCATCATTTATTTAGCTTACAGCTGATTCTGTTAACCAGTCCCAAATTAGTGCATTTTTTCAAAAACAATGCTGCAAATAACAAGGACAACCCATTCACAAATGATATAGCAAAGAGCACAGTAAGGATATTAAGGTACAGGTAACCTAGGGCTACACTGTACCCAGTGCTTTTTTCCTTGAAAAATAGGTTGCAGTACTTGCCAAGTACTTACAACAGTAAGTGCCCCCCTTTTTAACAACAACAAAAAGAGGTGCCAGTACGGCATACCTTGAGGGGGGGGGGAAACCCCGACTGTACCTTTCACAGTGCCTCCAGCATTAATATTCTGCAGTGTCTCTCGTCTATCATTACAGGCATTGCAATAAGAGGCAGAAAATGGGAGCAGAAAAGGGACAGCATTATAAACAACCGCATTCTCGCCATAGCTTGAAAACCATATACGGTGACTTTCCCTGGATGATATAAAAGAGGCTTTAAAAGCCTTTGCTGGAAGTGACCTTGTCTTAAGAAGTTCCTCTCTTTTTTCTGAAAAAAAGTTAAAAGGGGGTTGAGTGGCATTGGCCTTACCTGTGGAAATCAGGGAAACCTGCAAAGGGTTGTCTCAGAGGCAAAGTACAGACAGAAGCAGACTTGGATACTATGGCGCCCTTCATGAGCCCACAATTTTGTGCCTGCCCCCTGTCCTTGCACTGCCTTCCCAAAGGTGGATATGGAGGTGCCCAGTTTGGAGAAGGAAATGTGAGGCCTCTGGTAGGGTCCTAGAAACTCTTCCCAAAGATGTGTTTCCATGGTGGCAGCTGCCCTTGAATTCTACCGCCAGAGGTGGCTGCCTCAATCCTCCTCATGGGTAGGCCGGCACTCAAAATGCTTGTCTATCAAGTCCAGTATTGCACCTCTTCAAGGTCTCTGGCAGAAATATTTCCTTATACTTTCTCTTTGATTTTTCAACTAGAGATGCCAGGGATTGAGGCTGCATTTGTGTGCTTCCGCACTCAGCTACTCTTCCTCTCAGTACACTTAACCCTTTACTAGAAGCGGCTTACCTGGTGGGGAGGATCTGCTATGCTAGCTTCACCTGAAGAGGTGGAGGGGGGTCAGAACAGTGCAAATGCTCTGGCAGGAGCACCAGGTTGGCTCTGCCAGCGTGTTTGCACCACACCAATCTTGCTGCTTCTGCCTCCCCCTCTCCCCGTAAGCAGCAGCAACCTGCCTACCAAGAAGTTAGCATAGTGGCTCTGTTTCACCCTGTGAGCTACTTCTGCCCTTTTCTCTGCCTCCCTAACCTAATTGCAAACCCCAATTGCTGCTCCCTCAGCCCCAACCTGCTACGGTTTCAAATGCAGATTTGGGTCTCAGTTTGAAATATGCAGTCCCCCGTGTGCCGTCTAAAATGGTCTGTTCTCCCAACAAATTTTTCACTTGAGTTTTCTGAGCATTGCATTCCCCCATTTGGCTGCAATCCTGCACACAGGCTGCTTTAATCCCATTTAACTGCCTAGAATTGCTAGCCTTCATTGCTAGAATAATGATTGAAATGACTGTTTCAACAGTTCCGCTAAGGTTGGAAATAATTTTTTATTTCTTAAAGAAAATGGATGGAATGGGAAGGAAACTGTTGGAATCGACTAGAAAATAAATGCCAGCATCTCAAAGGCTGGAGAAAACCAGCAGGAAATATGTTCTCATTTATAAATTCATTCTTAGCATAAAGGCATGAGAGTGCAGGAACCCCTGAACAAAACACTCTGAGTACAAGATGGAAACAAGTCCAGGAGGATATAGCATCCAGGTGCTGTTTCAATAATTGGGTCATTGCTTGCATCTTCATGAATACACTGCTCCCTTAGGAGCGGATGGGGCATGCTCAGATGTGACGAGCTAGCTCCCAAATCCATGGCTCATCCCTACTCACCTTAATTTAATTTAGAAAAACAGCTCAACTGCTTCAAGCTTGCAACCAGAGCAATGTAAAAAATACCGGCAATGTGTCCTACAGAGACTCCCATCTTCTAAAAGGCGTTTTCCCCTTATAAATACATGAAAGGCAGTTTCTAAAACACTTCTAATTCACTCCAAAATAGCCAAATTGTTCCCAGGCCTAAACAGTGTTGTTGTTTGTACAATGTTGTAGCATATTGATGTGCATTCATTATCGTAAGACCCATGCTTGCTGAAAGAAATGGCAATTTTGCAGAAAATAGACTCAGTCGCTGAGTTGTACATCTTCAGCACCTCTCAGAATCAGGACCGAAGCTCATAAGGATAATTTAGAGTAAAAGACAGTGTGCAAATAAAGGATTAATGAAAGGCAGGGGAAGTGCCGTTATTAAAAGTACCAGTATCTTGCCAGATGCAGGCAGTGCACAAAATCAAATAGTATTTTTCTCTCTACTGTGTAATCCAGGTAGCGTAGCCAACATCCCCCTCCTACAAGGATCCTGTGCCTTTTTCACCTGTGTGACAAGCAGCAAACAAGTTTTTCCTTCACCAGCTGAATCCCTCCCATAATGCAGCACAGAGCCAGTGTGGTGTAGTGGTTAAGAGTGGTAGATTCGTAATCTGGGGAACCGGGTTTGATTCCCAGCTCCTCCACATGCAGCTGTTGGGTGACCTTGGGCCAGTCACACTTCTTTGAAGTCTCTCAGCCCCACTCACCTCACAGAGGGTTTGTTGTGGGGGAGGAAGGGAAAGGAGAATGTTAGCCGCTTTAAGACTCCTTAAAGGGAGTGAAAGGCGGGATATCAAATCCAAACTCTACTCTACTCTAAATTTGTGCTATATTTAACGGTGGGGGGGGGACTGATTTTCTAGATGCATTTCAATTGGGGTTTAGGTCCAGATTTGGCACAAAAACTGCTTTGGTTGCCCTGTATAATGACTTCTGTCAGGAGAGAGACAGGGGAAATGTGTCCTTGTTCCTTTTCCTCATTGGCTTTCAATACCATTGACCGTTATATCCTTCAGGAGCAGCTGCCCAAGTTGGGGGTGGATGGACTGCTTTACGGTGGTTCTGGTCCTACTTGGATGGTCATTCCCGGAGGGTGATGCTTGGGGAGTGCTCTTTCGCCCTGTGGAACCTTCAATGTGGGGTTCCACAGGATTCAATCCCATCGCCTCTGGTGCTTAACACCTATATGAAACTGCTGAGTGGGGTCATCCAGAGTTCTGGAGTACATTATCAGCAATATGCTGATGACCCACAGCTCTCCTTCTCCTTTACATCTGCAAGTATGGCAGTGGATGCGCTGGATGACGTGTTGCCTTGGTAATGGACAGGATGAGAGCCAACAAACTGAAACTCAATCCGGATAAGACTGAGGTACTGTTAATAGGTGGTTCGCTGCCTTGGGTGGTTGGGAGATGGCCTGCTCCTGACGAGGTTACACTCCCTCTGAAGGAGCAGGTCCACAGCTTGGGGTTATTTCTGGGTCCTTTGCTGTGCTTGAGACTCAGGTGGCCTTAATGACATGATGGAATTTTCACTGCTGTATAATAATAATAATAATAATAATAATAATATTCCATCCATCTAACTGGTTGCACAGCCACTCTGGGTGACATATATGTGTACACACACACACACTACATACATACATACATACATACATACATACATACATACAAAAACAAAAAGCAGGAGTACCTTAAGAGTGCTGCTGACTTGTGTAATTCAAAGCTGGTTTCTCATAATAACTGCATATGTGATTTCCCTGGCTTTGGCTGTATGTTTTTAAAGTCCACTTTGAATATTTGATCAATAAGCAGAGCTGATAGTGACAACGCAAGTCCCCAAATGTATGGTTGATGGTGTGTACACATAGTCTGGTGATGGGCACTAATACTAAAGGCTATATGGATGGATTAGAAATGCTGAATGAAATGTTAATTAAAATCCAATAAATGAGAATGAGAGCATATTGGTTATTTTAAAAGCTAATGCTATGCTAGGCAAAACATTTTATTTCCAAAGCGATTTCGCCATTAGTGGGGGGTGGGGTGGGGGAGCAAATCAAACAAATTATATTTGTTTTAAAAATGCTAAATTGCTTCATGCAGACCACTTTGCTAGTTTCTTTGTTATCCATGTGTGACTATGTGTGCACCTCTCCAATGTATTTCAAGGCTTGCCAGCCTTGGGTTAATTGATCCACTCAGACCTTGTTCATTAGCCTCTTGCTTTAATAAAAGCCCTTGTGGTGCTCATAAATACCAAGACAAATTGAGATAAAAATATAATTAAATGGAGTTCTTATTTAGCTATTTTCCCTTTTAGTATCCAAGGGCTAACAATTCAGTGCACACAACTGGCAAAAAGGGAAAATCCATGCAGAATTTGCCAATAATTTGGAGGTAAGGAGGCAGATACTGACTGGTTGGTTTCCATGGTATGTGCCCAACCCTCCATCTCCCAGGCAGTGAAGGCCACAGTTGCCAGCTGCATTTTGCCGGCATCATAAAAAAGTTTGGGGGGGGGGTTAAGTGAGGCCCTCCGCACATTGAAAGAAAACACAGAGAGGGATGTGGGGCAGTGCAGCCTATACCCACCTACTGCTGCAGAGGCTTGCCCTGCCTACCAGCACACTTTCCCAGGGCCATGTCCAGGGGATATCATAAAATAGTTCTACACAGGTACAGCTCCTCCACACAGAAACGAACCAGCACAGAGAAGCAGTGTCTAGGGTTGTGGGATGTCAAAGACTCATTACTGCTTCTGCAGGAGGGTTCCTGATTCTAGAGCCACGCAATCGGTGTGAAAGGGGATTGTTTTAGCCACTGAGAAGTCATCTTTTCCCTTTTTGTGCTGACTGGAGCCAGCAGTCAGTCAGTGAGGACTAGGGTTGCTCAGGAGAAGGACACTGAGGAGGGGGAATTCTGTGTGCTCCAGAGCCAAGCACTTAGGAACGAGGAAAACACAAGGTGCTTCACTTTTAAGAGTTACGTACAATGGAACTTAAGTCATTGTGAAAGAAGGTACTGGACCACTCCAATGTGCGTACACAGATAATACTAGATCTAGTTGAAAGGCAACACATGGAGATCTGCATTGATCATTGCAGTGCATCCTTAATTATAATTATTGTATAATTATACGTTTATTGTATAATATGAGAAGGGTGTATATATCGGAAGGGGGCATCACTACGAGTAGGTGAGGCTGTGAGGAGGCATGGCTATGATTATCATAGACTTCTCAATTTGCCACTATAACACTGCATCTGTATGGACATAGAAAACTTTCTGACATCAGCTGAACATGCAGACACAGGGGGAATATGATGGCAACACACCATAGCACTCGCCATGGCTGGCTCATGCGGCAGCAAGTGGATCTAGTCTATGTTGCCCCATGCTCCATCATTGCATGTGGTCATCTCACCCAGTGGTCAAAAATCCAGGAATGGCTAGGGTAGCATGGTTTCCCTTTCTCTGCCACCTTATTGGCTGCCATTTGTATTGCCTTAGGCTGCCGCTGGTTTGTTTGATAGCAGGAGTGCCAACTCGGGGGGGGGGGAATATTGTGAGGGCTCAGGTAAGCCCCACCTCGTATAATCAATCACAAGATGTGGGACATGCACACCATTTGAATGGCAATGCCCATCAACTTTGGGGGGCCCAATGGGACTGACAGCACTCTCACTGAAAAACAGTGGGGATCAGGCGCCTTCTAATGTGGATCCTAAACACTGCAGGGCAATAAGCTTATTCAGGAAGTAGATGTCCTTCCACACCCCACCTCATGTAAATCTACTCACAGGAAACTTAACTGAAGTTAGAAAGACAATAACAAAGCACAGCAGTGAGCCTAACTTACAACTCCCAAACTCTTTGGGCTGCACCTGTGCTCTTTTTGATCCATGATACCTGGCTTGTGGATCAGCAACCCCTTTGAGTATACTGTAAGTGATATTTGTCATTGTGTTTTGAACATTGTAAAATGTCTTGGGCCAAGCACCTCTTGAATAGATTTTTGGGGCTTTTCAAATCTGTATTATTCCATTCTTTTTTGTTTAGTTTTTCTTCATGCTGTTAAAAAGAAGAAGAAAGAGAGCCCCGGCAGGCTGATACAATTTCTTGCTCCTATTGAATACTTGGGAAAGGAATATTTCTCTTGATATCTAGAGAAATCAATCCCGTAGACATCGCAAATCATGTTTATATGCTGAAGTGTGTCAAAAGGTCTTCATATGCAAGACTGTGATCAGGATAAAGACATACTTCTGATGGTTGATTTTCTAGGCTGAAACAGAAAAATATCTGTGCTGTTTTTTGTTAGGGGATGCTATGGCCTAAATTAACATCATACATTCATGTCCAAACATAATTTGTATGCTGACCAAAAAGCAATGGATTTATTGGGGGCCTACTGGGATAATGTTGGTTAGAGATCTGTGCTATATAGTCCAGACTGGGCTACTGCAAAATATTGCATGTGGAGCTGCCCTTGAAGATGGCTTGGAAATGCCATTTTGCACAAATTAATGATGCTGTCAAGGACCAATTACTGGGAACATGTCTCACCTCAACAGAATCCTACCAGCTCCCAGTCCAGTTCTCAGCTAAATCCAAAGTGCTGGTGTTGCATAAGGTCTGCATTTCATTAACATAGGTGAGTTGCTTTTATTTTAAAAAGGGACACTGCTGATTCCCCACTAAATAACCATGTCTGTGGAGTTATACTCTTGGTCTCTAGGCAAAGAGCTTTTCATGCTACTAGCACAGTGCATATTTGTTGCATTACTATTGCATCTATAATGGCTTGAGAAATTGTCCCAGTCCAACAATGTAGGCCAAAATCATGAGTCATTGCATTACTTGATGAGAGCCTTCAATGACTTTTTTTAAAAGTAAGGTAAAGAAGAAAGCATCATCTTCTCCTTTCACTGCAGTCCTCACAAACCCCCATTTTTGTGCCATGACTCACACAAATGAAGAGGACTTGTATTTTTTTAAAAAAAAAACAAAACAAAAACATTAACAACAGCAAGTGGCAGTTTCATGGACTATCAAAGTGCACCAAGTGCTGCTGGGGGAGGAAATGTTTTTTCCCCTTTTTCACGACAGTCATCAGAGTAGTGCACAATTAGAGTCTGTTTCTGATGAATTAAGAATGCTTCAGCTCCAGTTGATATCTGGTATTCAACAGAAGATTCAGGCTGCTTGTCAGCTTTAAGATTACCACCTTAAAAAAACAACAACCCATCAGGGGAAGACAGGTCTGCTATGCCTTCAGAGGTACCATACAGTATGGATCTGGTGATGCTAATTATCTGACAGTGGCAAGGCCACTTTTGGAGCATGCCCCCTCAAAGAGCAATCTGGCAAACCCAGAGTTAATGAATGACATCACTGTAGATGCTGCAAGTGTCCCCATTTACTAGGGATGGCCCTTAATTCCGGGTGCCTGTGCTGCCACTTAGTCACTACATTCACATGCTTCTTTTCTTAAAAAGCTCAAGGCAACTTGCAGACAGAAATACGAAACATATTTAACGCACATCAGTCTTGTTTTCCCTAAGAGTAGACTATGAAATGGGTGGCTTTTGTCCAGACTCCAAGGTTGGTTAGGTTGGTTTTGGTGCAAGAAAAGCTTGTTTCAGGGTAGATGCATATACACTACTATGTGCAATCCTCTCCATGTCTACTTAGAAGTAAGCCCCATAGAATTCAATGGGGCTAACTTCCAGGAAAGTGGGCATAGGATTGCAGTTTTTATTGAGTGTGATAAAAACCTCAATATTTCATAGAAGCTGAGCCATTTGGCTAACTGAACTATGGAAATCTGAACAAGTCAGGTAAATCAGTGAAGAGGGAAAGGGAGAGAGAGAGAGAGAGAGAGAGAGAGAGAGAGAGAGAAGGTTCTCAAACACCTTCTCTCTTTCGTTTTAACTGTAAAATGCTCAACTGAGGCTGTAACATTCTCATATTGCAAATGTTCTACACTGCGTACATATTTAAGTGTTGCTCGACATATTCAAGACAATTTGCGTATTGGGATGGGGATGGGGGGGTGTTGCTTGTTTGAAAACACCAACACACGAAAATTGCAATGGCCAGGAAAATGTAGGCCTCAGAAGGAGGATCGATTTCAAACCCTTAATCTCTAGTGCACCGAGAGATATAAATACACAATATAAATACATGCATATGTATATGCAAGAGCCACTTTTATTTTCAGCATACATATATATGCAAAGCTTTAAATATAAATATATGAATCTGTCCTTGGAAATGCATTTGAAATGGCATCATAATCAGAAAAGTAATTATTTAACTTCAAAAATAACCCCTTCTAACTGGATGCATCTGGTCCCTATGTGTTTTTTGAATCACATTTGCTTATGTTTTGAGCAAAAAAAGGATATCATTTAATCATCATTATAGCCTTTCAGAGATGACACAGCTAAGGGAGATGAAGCTAGATTCTGATCTTCACGTATGATTGACTTGATAGCTGCAGGTTCTTTAGGGAAGGTGCAAGCAGCATTAAAAATGTAGCTTGCTCTTTTCACAAGCTTCATTAAGTTTGCTCTGGAAGCAATTGAGAGGGAATGGAGGTAAAGGCTGAATTCCTATGAATACTTACTTGGAAATAAGTCCTATTGGCATGAACAAGGTGTAGTTCTGAGTGAACTTGGTTGGAGATCGGATTCAAAACCTCAGAAAGTGGTTGTGCAGGAGGTCATCAGCACTATGAGTATGCTGCAAGAACATTTCAGGCAATCAGCTTTATTCAGTTTGGGTCTTTCATATGAATACCAAAGCGCTACTGTGGATCCCCTCAGGATGAAATTGTGTGGAGGGTCTATCCTGAATGATAGGAATGACTCAGACCTGACGTTCACTGTGTGAACTCATACAGGAGTTATCTTAGGGATAGACTACTGTGATATATCTGACTGACATGTGCTGTAATCGTCAAGCTCTAGCCAGCTTGACACTGAGGGTTTCCAGATTAGAGGGGCAACACATGTTGGAAGTGAGCAAAACTGCTTTACTTGGCACTTTTTTTTGTTTTTGTCTTTCATCTGGATACCTGTTGCTACTACCCCACCCAGCAATTGGCAAATAGTGGCATAGGGCTTCTGAATATGGCATTCCATGTAGTCATCATGGCTACTGCCTCAGATAGAGGCAGCTTTACATCTGTCTAATCCCCATTTTTAAGGCAGAAAAGGGCGGTGGTGGTGAAAGAGAGTTCCAGGTGCTAGAAATGAAATTTGTCCTGGATCTGACATATTTCTAAAGGTGTCATCACAATTTCCCTTGCATTTATAAACTTTGACCATGTCTTCCCATGGCTGTCATTTTGTTTTTAAGTAAAAGCCTCAAGTATTTTAGTCTTGCCTTATATTGGGAAGATGTTCCACTCCATATTCAATTGTGTGGAATTACCCTGAATTGTGAAGGCATATGGGTGGCACTGTGGTCTAAACCACTGAGCCTCTTGGGCTTGCCAATCAGAAGATTGGCAGTTCGAATCCCTGCGACGGGGTAAGCTCCTGTTGTTCAGTCCCAGCTCCTGCCCACCTAGCAGTTCAATAGCACGTCAAAGTGCAAGTAGATAAATAGGTACTGCTCCTGTGGGAAGGTAAACGGCGTTTCCGTGCACTGCTCTGGTTCGCCAGAAGTGGCTTAGTCATGCTGGCTACATGACCCGGTAGCTGTCTGCGGACAAACGCCGGCTCCCTCGGCCTATAGAGCGAGATGAGCATGCAACCCCAGAGTCATCTGTGACTGGACCTAATGGTCGGGGTCCCTTTACCCTTACCCTGAATTGTATTATTTAATCATAACATATTGCCGCACATTTCCCCCAAACCATGCCCACTTGCAATGTCAACTGATGTGTAGAATGGTGGGATTAAATCCCAGTAGGGAAGAGGCACATAGCCAACCAGCAGAGGATTATATCCTGCACAGTGCAGCAGGATTCTATGCAAACCCTTTCCTAATTCCCAATCAGCTATTAAAACAAATTCGGTGGGGGACGGACGGACTTCTTTTAGTGGGGCTTTCAATACAAACCCCTTCCCAATTCAGTTATTTTAGCAACTTCAGGACTTTAAGCACTTTGCAGCTGATAGCATCGTGACATCAGGTGATGGGCAGTTGGGTGACCCCACCCACCTGTCAGATTTGGCCTACAAGGCCAATTCTAATAATGATATGGCTCATGGAGCCAGAAATGTTTCCCCATGCCTGATATTTGCACACCAACTATTAATAAATTGCTATTTGGCAGCAGAGTTTAATTTGCTGTTGATTATTATTCACAGCCAGGACCAATGGTTAGCTCCTGGCATGCTACATTCATCTAGAAAATATGCTCTACATGCCCATACCTTGTTGTGAGCTGCTATTAAGCAGTCATTAATACATGTTATAAATGGAGTCCACATACAAACTCCAACCATTATGAGACAAAGGAAAGGAGTTTCTCTAAAGCAAACTTGTTTCCTAAGGTGCCTTTGCTATTTCATATTTTATTGCCTTATAATAAATTTACAGCACTGGGTGGCCAACAGGCCCCATCCCATAGCACTTATCATTCATGGCCTGTGTGGGACCGAAGAAATCACAAGCAACACTTTCCCGGGCTTATGGCCCGGAACTAAGGACTCAATCTGAGATACTATAGAAGAGAAACAGGGAAACACCTTCAGGGCACCATATACATTTACAAAAACAAGGATCTCCAGCGCTCCATGACCAATACTGATCGCTAAAGAGGGATAGGGTTGTTTCCAGTGCTGCACTCCCTCAGCTGTCTGGCAGAAACAACCATGAGATTACATATCCAGCCCTCCCCCCACAAAAAAATACATTTACTGGCAATAGCTCCCCTAAAGGCAGCATGATTCTCCATCCAATACTTCTCTTCCTGGCGGCTCCAAATGTGTTTGCTGAAAAAGGAGGTGGAGGCCAGGACGAGAGTGCTCTGCTAGCCCTGATGGAAGAGCCATGGAACAAATGTTCCTGGAAGGCAGAATGAGGTGGTGAAAAATGGATTATTTTGTAATAAGTTGAAGTTAATCATGAACGGAAGACATCAGGAAAAGCCACCAATACCCCGCAGCATCTCCAGTTTAACAGCATTCAGGTACCAGGCAATGGGAAAGGTCTGTCTCGGTTGCAGGGCCACTGCCAGTCATTGTAGACTGCAGTGGGCTAGATGGGTAAATCTGACCTGCCATAAAGCACCTTCCTGCATTCCTAATTCCAATACTGAAGAAGCCAAAATGGTGAGCCCACTTATCAAAAGGATGAGGGTGGGGAGGCAACTAGAAAGCAACTGAACTGTATAGCCTGCAAAACCCATTTGGTTAAGAATGTAAGAAAAGCCCTATCTAGTCCAGCATCCTGTTCTCACAGTGGTCAACCAGATGCCTATGAGAAGCCCACAAGCAAGACCGGAGTGCAATGGCACTCTCCCCACCTGAGATTCCCAGCAACTTGTATTCAATGACCATGAAAACAGAGCTTAGCCTTTATGGCTAGAGGTCATTGATAGCTTTATCCTCCATGGATTTGTCAAATCCTCTTTGTGGTCATCCAAGTTGATGATGATCACTATCATCCCCGTGGAATGATAGTGGACCAGTAATGCACTGTGTGTGGGAAAAAAGTTGTTTCTTTGGTCTCTCCTGACTCTTCCATCATCCAGCTTCATTAGATGGCTCTGAAAAAATGGAAAACGAGCAAGGTCCCAACTAAAGAAGAATGGCAACTTAAGATGACAGAATATGCGCAGCTTGCAGACTTAACATACAGAATAAGAGAACAAGAAGAACATACGTTGAGAGAAGATTAGAAAACGTTTACTGAATATATGGGGGGGGGAATTGTGTACACCTGAAAACGATGGCAGCATTAAGATAAATGGAATACTGAATGGTTTAGTATATGCAAAATATGCAGGGATTTATGATATGCAAAATGAATCATGGAAAGAGAAGAAGGAAAATCATTGATATTTTAAGGATGTTTAAATGAGTATTTTAAATTGTAAAACAGAAAATGTAATAAAATTATATATATATTTAAAAAATGAAATCTGTCCACACCATGCCTATTTTTACACATCATTGTTATGTCCCCTCCTTACTTACCTTAAACCCAATTGTTTATAGATTTCTTTATAAGATAGTTGTTCCAACCCCTTATTCTGGTTTTCCTTTTCAGAACCTTTTCCAGCTCCTTCCTGAGGCGAGGCGACCAGAACATGGCACAGTATTCCAAGTACCGTTATACTAGAGATTGTATAATGGCATTATGTTATAGTTTAGCTACATAGGATCATTCTTGCTGCACGAGGTTTCAAAACAAAACCAACAGAAGCCTAATTTCCTTGCTTCCACCTGCTGAGCACATAGTAAAATGTTTCCATACATCAGCTCCACACAAAAGGCAGATCCACATACATGGATGAAAGTTGCACTTGAACTTGAGCATACACTGCTGCCTCTGTGAGCAGAAGCATTAGCAGGGGAAGGTGGCAGAAAGGAGATAATCTACTGTGATTTCCTTTATCATTTCAGTAAAAACAAAAAAAAAAGCAAAGGGGGAAAAACGATAGCAGACTAAAAGACATGGGGCCAAACTCCATTTTTCTAAGGCCTGCAAAATTTTCACTTTTCCCATTGTTTGGTTTCTTCTGTAGAGAAAGGAAATTGGGGAGAATCAAGACAAGGTAAATGTCATGCCAGAATCACAAATATCCAGAGGAGGCTAGTCCATTAAGGCAAAGCCCTGCATCTTCCATTTGCCATCAGCCAACTCCCACCTGCCTGTACTGGCTGTCAACTTCCCTTTCTCTAGTCTCCTTGTTACTCTTGTTGGCTCTGTCTCTCATGGCTTCCAGCTCTACTTACTGTTGGGCTGTCTGTCTTCAACCCTCCCATTCCCAATGGGCAGCAGTCACTATTGTAGATATCTTACTGATATTGATAGTTTTACCCTGACCCAAAAGGTTTTTTCAGACGGACAACAAGTTTGTCCATTTGTGGTGCATGGATTTCTTTACAGCTCTTTAATGGTTGCGGCAACTGCATCCTGCGCTGATGTGAAGCAAGGATGACACAGGTCAAAGCGAGCGTCACAAAACGTGTCAAGGGGTTGTTGTGCTTGGGCTACACAGGGTGAGAAGGGGTGAGATCGGAGACTCTGCCGTCGCATAATCATCACCGGGATGGGTCTTAGGCTGCAGCTGACAACCAGCCAAGGACAACCCTGCTTATGGTTCAGCAATGCATCATGAAAAACTGCTGCGAAATTCCCACGGGCGTGCAGAGAGAAGAAAAATATTTCATGCCTAACTTCAGCATAATGGTGATGAGGTTGGGTAAAAATAACTCACTGGAGAAGATGAACTGTTCACAGCAATGCAATAATTAAAGACCATTAAATCCCGCAAAGTGACACCTTCCTTTAATGTCCGGAATAGAAAAGGAAGCATACTCTGCAGATGAAGAATGCAGACAGAAACAGAGGAGAGGAGGGATATTGGACTTAGGTCATCTACATTAAATTCTTGGCTCAGCCAATCAATGACCCTATCACCTGCATCACTACGCTTTGTCTTTGCCCATCCCTACCAGACATAGCCTTCTCATGGAGCTGGAGAAAACACGCAAATGCATTGTGTATGCTGTACTGCAATCTACAAGGGGGCGGGGCTGAGTATTGGGCTGAAGGCTACCTTTTCTGGAAACATCCCTTCCTTTTTATTGCACGTTCACACCATGATTTGGAATGGAATAGAATTGCAGAGTTAGAAGGAACCATGAGGATCATCTAAGTAAGTCCAACTTGCTGCAATGCAGGAATCTGTCACCCAATGTGGGGCTGAATCCCACAACCCTGTGATTAAGCATCTCGTGCTCTATCAACGGAGCTAGCCTTTGTGTGCTCATGATGCTATTGGGGCAGTAATATGTGTTCCTGCTTTCAGTGTGTAGGTGTCTTAGGTCAGGCATGGCAAACCATGTTAAACCAAGCTGGTACATTTTGTGGCCCATTTCCTATGACAGAGTGAAAGTGTACTCTCCTGTGTGAGTGTCTGAGAGCCCTGCTCCTTCCTGCCGCTCACCATCTGGCCCGGGGCGGGGCCTGAAGCCTCATAAGGACTGCTGTGCTCTGCTGCCCAGGAGGACTCTCCTGTGTGAGTGTCTGAGGGCCCTGCTCCTTCCTGCCGCTCACCATCTGGCCCAGGGCGGGGCCTGAAGCCTCATAAGGACTGCTGTGCTCTGCTGCCCAGGAGGACTCTCCTGTGTGAGTGTCTGAGGGCCCTGCTCCTTCCTGCCGCTCACCATCTGGCCCAGGGCGGGGCCTGAAGCCTCATAAGGACTGCTGCGCTCTGCTGCCCAGGAGGACTCTCCTGTGTGAGTGTCTGAGGGCCCTGCTCCTTCCTGCCACTCACCATCTGGCCCAGGGCGGGGCTTGAAGCCTCATAAGGACTGCTGTGCTCTGCTGCCCAGGAGGACTCTCCTGTGTGAGTGTCTGAGGGCCCTGCTCCTTCCTGCCGCTCACCATCTGGCCCAGGGTGGGGCCTGAAGCCTCATAAGGACTGCTGCGCTCTGCTGCCCAGGAGGACTCTCCTGTGTGAGTGTCTGAGGGCCCTGCTCCTTCCTGCCACTCACCATCTGGCCAATAGACTGTTTGGCTCCGAAGCGCCCTCTCCAATTGCATGGAGCCTGGATAGCCCCGTGGTTTTCCACGGATCTGAGAGCAATGAAACAATCGTTGAGACGGCTAGAGCGCCGGTGGCGGATGACCCATTCTGAAGCTGACCGGACACAGGTTAGAGCTCAATGTCGAGCCTACCAAGTGGTGGTAGCGGTGGCGAAGAAGGCTTTCTTCACCGTCTCTATTGCATCTGCAGAAAACAGCAGCAGGAGACTTTTTCAGGTGGTCCGCAATTTAGCCGAACCACCTGCTACATCAGGGCCCAGTACGGGCCACATGATCTCCTGCAATGACTTTGCAAAGTTTTTTGCAGATAAAGTCGCTCAGATTCGGGAAGAGGTAGACGCCACCGTGGGAGCAGGGCCAGGGCGAGAGAGTGCTAGAGTCAAGTCTAGTCAAATTGCGTGGGATCAATTCCAATCTGTTACCTCTGAGGATGTGGGCAGGCTGCTTGGACGAGTGAAACCAACCACCTGTCTCCTTGATCCTTGCCCATCCTGGCTTATAAAAGCTAGCCTGGAAGGGCTGGGCGATGGGCTTCGTGGGGTGGTGAATGCTTCCGTCCATGAGGGAGCCTTCCCAGACCCACTGAAAGAGGCGGTTATTAAACCGCTTCTTAAAAAACCATCTTTAGATGCGGCCACGATGGCCAACTATCGCCCAGTCTCACATCTTCCATTCTTGGGCAAGGTGATTGAGTGAGTGGTTGCTGAACAACTCCAGGCACGCCTGGAAGAAGCGGACCATTTGGATCCCTTCCAGTCGGGATTCAGGCCTCATCACGGGACTGAAACTGCCTTGGTCGCACTTGTAGATGATCTCCGACGGGCTAGGGACAAAAGTGAGAGCTGTTTCCTAGTTCTGCTGGATCTCTCAGCGGCATTTGATACCATCGACCATAACATCCTTCTGGACCATCTTGAGGGGCTGGGAGCTGGGGGTACTGTCATACAGTGGTTCCGCTCCTTCCTCCTGGGCCGTGTTCAGAAAGTGGTGGGGGGGATGAGTGTTCAGACCCCTGGGCTCTCACTTGTGGGGTGCCTCAGGGTTCTGTCCTCTCCCCCATGCTTTTCAACATCTACATGCAGCCGCTGGGAGAGATCATCAGGGGGTTTGGGCTAGGTGTTCATCAGTATGCGGATGATACCCAGCTCTACCTCTCTTTCAAATCAGAACCAGTGAAGGCGGTGACGGTCCTGTGTGAGTGTCTGGAGGCGGTTGGAGGATGGATGGTGGCAAACAGATTGAGATTGAATCCTGACAAGACAGAAGTACTGTTTTTGGGGGACAGGAGGCGGGCAGGTGTGGAGGATTCCCTGGTCCTGAATGGGGTAACTGTGCCCCTGAAGGACCAGGTGCGCAGCCTGGGAGTCATTTTGGACTCACAGCTGTCCATGGAGGCACAGGTTAAATCCGTGTCCAGGGCAGCTGTGTACCAGCTCCATCTGGTACGTAGGCTGGGACCCTATCTGCCCGCGGACTGCCTCGCCAGAGTGGTGCATGCTCTGGTTATCTCCCGCTTGGACTACTGCAATGCACTCTACGTGGGGCTACCTTTGAAGGCGACCCGGAAACTACAACTAATCCAGAATGCAGCAGCCAGACCGGTGACTGGGAGCGGCCGCCAAGACCATATAACACCGGTCTTGAAAGACCTACATTGGCTCCCAGTACATTTCTGAGCACAATTCAAAGTGTTGGTGCTGACCTTTAAAGCCCTAAATGGCCTCGGTCCAGTATACCTGAACGAGCGTCTCCACCTCCATCGTTCTACCCGGACACTGAGGTCCAGCACCGAGGGCCTTCTGGTGGTTCCCTCACTGCGAGAAGCCAAGTTACAGGGAACCAGGCAGAGGGCCTTCTCGGTAGTGGCGCCCTCCCTGTGGAACGCCCTCCCACCAGATGTCAAAGAGAACAACAACTACCAGACTTTTAGAAGACATCTGAAGGCAGCCCTGTTTAGGGAAGCTTTTAATATTTGATGTATCACAGTATTTTAATATTCTTTTGGAAGCCGCCCAGAGTGGCTGGGGAAACCCAGCCAGATGGGCGGGGTATAAATAATAAATTGTTATTATTATTACCATTCTGTGATTGAATCTGCTCTCTAGTTAATGAAATATTTTTATTTGTAAATTACCTATCAAGTGTTATTGCATATAGCCCTTTAATCTTATCACATTGCTATACAGGCAACTCCCCATTTCCCCTGGCTTGCATTCCAGGTCATTGCGGATGTCATCAGTCTCATGGAAGCCTGTTCTGCCACAGCACCACCACCTTCTGGGGTCCAAAAAGATGTGCTCATTGCAGTCACACATCAGTCAGATGTGAACAAAATGGTCACCACCTGCACTTGAAGGAGACCACATCCAAGATGAGCTCAGAATTTACACCTATTTACACCTCATGATCCAAGGGACCTCACTATGTCTTTAACACCTCTATCATCATCTTCCCATTAGAGAAGGGACTGAGACAGAATCCATAGTGGCAAAGTCCTATGTTGAATGAAAATGCATTAAACTATTATTTTCTTTGTGCCTTTGACCTATGCATCAGTACAGTAATACTGTACTGGTAAAGGCAATTTACCAAACACATGTTAAAGAGTTGTTCAGCAGAATCCTTGACCTGGACCTTGTGTAGAAATAAATGAGCTTTCCAGCTCAAGAAGGACTTCAAAGTTTTACTGCGGAAAAGTCTTTAAACTAGTTACAATAAGTTTTGAAAGGAACACAATACAAAATAACACATTGCACTCAAGAAAAGTTGGTCAGTCCTTTATGCACTTCAGTAAATGTTATTTGATCCCAGGTTGAGATCCTAAGCTTGTTCGTCATGGCAGAGCTTTTTTGCTGCTTCTGCTACTAGCCATCTCTGACTTCTCAAATTTCCTCTCCTGCTATGAGAGCAGCAACTTGGGTTTCTGGGTAAAGTGATCAGGTAGTTTACCACATTGGAAATGGAAAAGCATCAACCTTCCACTTTTACCCTTAGTGGAACCTGTAGTCTAGCTTAACCCAAACTTCTCTTTACAGCATTCCAAATACAATTCATTCAAACACAGCATTTTATGTATATTAAATTTAGAACTTTAACAATGCACATGTTGTCTGAAAGGTCAATGTTTCTGGGATCAGAAGTGAGCAAAGGTAACTGTGTTGGTCCATAAGGGAAAATCCACCATTGGGCTGTAACTGTATTAGGTCTAATCAAAATGTCACAAACACAGTGAGTGGGCTTCCAAATTCTCCAGAACTCTTCACCGGGCAAGATGTTACTTCAAGAAGAATGTTATGGGCATCTTTCCTAGTTTTGTGATCTGCTTTCTGCTCTTGTTTTGGCTTGGAAGGAGTCACAATGTGTCAGAGAAGTTGCATTTACTGGAGAAAGAATAAGCAGAACTCTAGGAAGCAGTCAGAAAGCAATGACCTGTTCACACCAAGGGAGGGAGAAAATGAATACATAGTATATTTTATTTGTGAAACACGTTTTCTCCCAGTTCTCGTGAGAGATATTCACTGCTTGCCTTTGGTTGCATAGCGTCAAAGGTTACTATGCCATCATTTGGCTTTATGGCTATATGAACTCTTTTAACTGCAGTCAGGAAGTCCGAGAGGGAAATAAATTACTCTCCACGCATAAGCTGCACATATATTGTGAGCCCAACCTCAGAGGCCTTTCTACCCTTTTATACAAATGAGTAGTTCTGGGTCACACTCTCGGTGCACCCAAATTCCAGTTTCCATCCATGAAGAAACCCCAAGGCCCGCCCTCTAGCATTCTGGAGTTTGCCTAAAAGCGCTCGTTCCTGCCCCTTTTCTAACGAGCTTATTTTTTATTTGAACTCTAATTTCCCCTCTTGGACAGATGTCAGTAGTGAGGCAAGCAACTCACTCAGCTCTCCCATGTGAATCGCCACGTCTCGGTACTTCGGAAGAAATCAGGCATGTTATTATTGCAAGTGCCATTTTTGTGTGGCATGAAAGGAGCAGAGAGGTGAACCATGACTGGGAAGGGCAGAGAGGCAGAGCATGGTACAAGAATGTAGGCCGTTGTGGCTTGTTTGTGCAGACTTTACATTCCGTTTTGCTTCTAGCAACAGTCCCGAAGCAGGTTTGCCAACTTCCTAACAGCCCTCTGCAGCTATGTGCTTAACAGCAGCTTGGTTGGTAGCAATTAGCTAGTGATCACAACAGCCATCTCTACATCATGAGATTGCATTGTTTATTCCTGCAAGTCAAGTGCCAGCTGTTAAAGACACATCTACAGGAGCCTGTTGGGAAGTTGGCAATCCTATTCCAAAGCAAGTCCTTGTGGTGAGTGAAACCATATCTGGAGGCAAGACAGAGTCTTACGAAGCAGCTCAGAAATAGAATTGCATGGACAGGCGGAGTCCCCCCCAACCCCAGGAGACCCCCAAGTGGAATAATGACTCAAGACAACGTGCTATAGGATTAAAATTGGCCACAACTTTAAGTTTCAGATTTAGGGAGACCTTGGCTCAGGCATTGGGTGTTTATCCTTTCCAGTCACCAGCCAGGGATCTGGGAGACTTCAGGGTTATCCAGAATGTGTGGAGGTTGGGCTGCCTCTGGAGAACATATGTTCAAGCAGAGAGCCCACCCCCCCCCCCGTTATCTCACCGTTGGAGGGGAGAGCAATGACAAGCTATCCCCTCAAGACCCCTTTAATAGGGAACTCTGGGATCACCGCCAAAAGGGGGGCATGGGTCACTGCTTCACGTGCCCCCCCCCATTTAGGAAGATAGACTAAAGGATTCCGCCCAAGGCCTGAAACCACCAAAGTTGTGACTTTTTGCTACAGGAAAGGCAAAACCTGTCAATGCAGGAAAATTCCTTTCTGGCCCTTCAACAGCGACCCTGGTGTAGCAGCGCCTACGTACCTGTGAAGAAGTTAACTTGCAAAAGAAGACTTAACTGAGGGAGGGAGAAGCTCTGGAGCCGACTGCCACTTCGCGGGTAAGATTCAACTTCTGTTGTGTGGGCAGGACGGTCCCTCCCCTTACCTGGCCAATCCCCTGGCAAAGCCTGCCTCCCCAGGTGGGATTGGACGATTGGCTGAGGTAGGCGGAGACCTCCAGGTATCCAGCCTGGGGAGGATGAAGCCAGCCCGAACTACCAGGAGTCGCACTGGGATCCTTGGGGCTGCACGCAACCACTCAAAAGGCTCCCCCATTTGATGTGGGGAGCAGTCACTGCCATCATTTCCTTTTATCCAACAAGGTCCCAGTGCCTTTAACAGCTGCCTAACAGGAAGAAATTCAGCAGGTGAGGTGTTCAACATACAGTGTTAAACGTCCATGAGACTGTCAATAAGAAGTTGGCAACTCTACTCAATGACTCATTGATTTTATTTTGTTGGTGGGGTGGGGAGAGCTACATAGGCATAGGATATAAAATCATCTCATCCTCAGAAAATCATAATATAGAAACCCTGGAAAATGCAGGACTTTTAATAAGGTAGAATCCCCAAGTCATAATGTTATCACCCCATCTTAAGGCAAAGTTGCAATCCCAGATGTAAACTTGCATTAATCATTTGCGGTGAGTTTCATGTTCCCTGGGACCAGTGATGGCACCAAAGTTTGCGGTTATTTGATCCTTAAAATGAATTTCACCAGCTCATATCGCCCAGCTGAAATTCAAGTCAAATACATTCTGCAGCTCCCCAGTTGCATCATCGGCCTCTGGATGAGTTCACTAGGTCAGTATGGCAAAGGAGCTTCTGCACACGTGTGGACAAGGCACTCAAAGTCTGTAAATGCAGGCACCAAAGTTGTTTACGGTCAGCTGCTTGCACTCGTTCATCCTCCGTGAAATTAATGTGAATTATCTGAAATGAATTTGAAATTCCCAGGACAGTATCTTTTTTTTTTTTTTTTACTAAACAAAAAATTCATTCATTCATTTATTAAATTAATACCCTGCCTTTCCTACAAGGAGTTTTCCCTAAGGCTACTAACTTCACCCTCTGGTCCTTGTTTAGTGGACTATTCATTGTTTTGGTTTAATGAAATATAACCATTCCCCTGTCTTCCATTAATGTAGCTTGACCAGCTTGACCTTTCAACCAAAGATCACAGGGCGGGTCACCACGTAAAAATACAAAATGAGAAGGCAAAAGACATCACCAAAAAAAAACACACAAACCAATAACTCCCCTTCTGCAAACACATTTAAAAGGCCATGGAATGTTTAATCAGCCAAAGACCTAATCTTAGAGAAACCTTTTTGCTGGGTGCCTAAAAATACACAATGAAGCTGCCAGGCGAGCCTCCCAGGAGAGAGCTTTCCACAAAATGTTGAATGAGGATGGGGTGCCATTTTGACCATCACCTCAGGACCATTACCTTGAGGGCAGCCAATCACAGCTCTCTGTCCTTAGCACATATCCCCTATATTCTGCTTGCCCCCCTCTTCATTCTTTATGACTTATGTCATGTTAAATTATGTAATGGGCCTCATTAGTGCTCCACTGAGCACACTGGTGCTAGTTGCACTTTCTAAAAGAAGTTCACACATAAGGCTTTCCGTTTGAAGAACCTGAGTGGTCTCTGAGGTGCAATTGTTTTTGTGTTCACAAATCTCACTGTGTTTCCTTGCTCAAAGACTGACAGGTCTCTTTGCTTCCCCCCACCCCACCCCCTGCTTCAAGAAGTGTACCTAATTATTCAGCAAGTCTTCCCATTCGGGTACCTGCGGACTCATTTCACCTCCCATATTTCTTTGGAGTAAGTAGACTTTGTGTTGAATGATGTGAAGACGTTAGCTTGACGTGACAGGAATTTACGGCGGCTGAATTGCCTGCCCATCCCTCAGGACCAATAAAAGTGTTGCATTGCGTGAGGAGACATGGGCCACAGCAACTTTCCTAGGCCAAGGCAAAGCAAAGTGGCTTCTGGTGATGGGAGATATTTATGGGTTTACTAACAACTTTGACTTAAAAAAAACAACCCTGAGAGTTACTGAGCAGGGGGAAGAAACAGTGGACTAAACACAGCCATCAATCTGACTGGAAGTCCTGGGAGGAGAGAAGGGGACAGGTGTTACTTATGGCTCTTTGCTTATTTAGAGACTATAAAGGGAGACCATGGGCAATAGTGATGCAAATTTCTCTATGCTGCCCTGGAACTTCCCCACAAGTTTTATCCTTAGTCTTGCTTTCTTCAACACTTCACCCATACAGCTGATTTGGGTTTTTTGTACAACAGCTTAAAGCTGCCCTTCTGCTACTGAACGAGTGTATGCTGTGTTTGAAGAGGGGTGGTGCATCTGGTGGGGGGCATATTGTGTTCCTTCTGGGGTAGTTTGTCCACCTTCGGTCCCCACCCTGCACTAAGCTCTCACCCAGGGGTCAGCAAACTTACTGCTCCTTGGGCCAGTGTCTCCAGTGCTGATCACGCGGTGGGCCAGAGGGTGGCAGGCCACGTGCCCATACGGGTGTGCACACACTACTTCCGGCACACCTCTGGGTCAAAGAAGCACCGGAAATAGCTTGTGCGCATGTGCATGGGCCTCCTCTGACCTGGATGTGCACCAAAGATAACATTTGTGCATGCGCAAACAACGCTTGCGCATGCGCACAAGCTATTTCCGCTGCTCCTCTGAAGCAGCATAGCACCTGTAAGAGTGGGCAGCAGTGGCGGGGGTCACTGCGGGCCGGATAAATGAGTCTCTCAGGCCTTATCCAGCCTGCGGGCCTTATTTTGGGGACCCCTGCTCTCACCTGTGGCTCCTAGAAGCTGTCAGCATGTGATAGTGGTCACACCCTAAGAATGACTTCATGGCTGGTTAAACCAGGAGAGATCTGAAGCCCAATGGGTCTCAAGCCCTCAGTGAATCAGGACTTTAGAATTAGTGAATTCGAATTGCATGTGAAGATAGCAGATTGAGCAGAAGAGACCAGTAGTGGGTCCAATGATCAAGAAGGTGGTTTGTGCATGTGCTGTGGAAGGAAGTGAGGGGCAGATGGGGTTCATCCATCAACCTGGGAAGGTAGCCCATCTAGGAGAAGGTATCTCTGATCCTAAACCTCCACTGCCTTGCAGGATATCTTCAAAAGAAAAAGCTAAGGAGTAAACCTTAACGACACCTATTCGGAGGGGATTCCTTAAGATGGTTAGATGGTGCCTTGCACATCTCCTTCCGGCAATTCCTGCAGCCAAGCTGGTGCCAAACACGTTGCTCTGCTTTCCTTTGGACCACATTGTTGAGGCCAAGAGGGGAAGTCTTGTTGTCCGGGCAGCCCAGGACCTTCAGAAGCACTGCCCAGGGTTGTGTCTCAGGAAGCTCTTTTCAGTGCTGCTAACACAGAGGTTTACTTTACCCCCAGAGGCGCACTCCATTGTTTCTTGAGACAGATGCCAACAACATGTCTCTTATTGAGAGAAAGGTTGGTGCAGGAGCCTGAGTTTTGAGAAGCTCCTGAAACCTAAGGGCTGGTGAGAGTTAAGGGAAAGCCCAGCAAAGACACCCACATACTTCTGCATAAAGAAACCTGTCTCAGCTATGCATTGATTACCGTACCTGAGTTTCCAAAGCCATACAGCAAGACTGAAAAAAATAATTAAAATATGAATAAAAAGGTCAGCTAGATGGATCAGTTCAGTTGCTAAGGCAGCTTCCTATATTCCACACCAAATAAATATTTCACCCCCTGCACCCCTTTCCTCAGTTGCTTTATTGTATCTCTCGTAGGGGTTGTAATTCCCTCAGGGCAGGGACTTGCATTTGTGAGGAAACTTGCACAAAGCAGCAAGCACAATTCATCTCCTCCTAAAATTACAAGGCAAATTAACATCCAGACATTTCATCAAGAATATTGTTAAGAGATAGAAATATAGCTAGGGTCACGAAAGGCTAAAATAGGAGATGAGTGGCAATGAATGAAGGCTGTCAATGAATTAAAGCATTTTGGTCGATTAATCACCTGCCTTTTAACTGATTGCCCAATCAATTAATTGATTGGATGTAAATGAATTTGCTCATTACCAAACCCCACAAACAGATGCCTTTTGAGATCTTGAATGAAGTTTGAGATCATTTACAGTTTAATAAACAAAAACTATCACTCATTGTTAGAAGTAAAGGCCAGCTTTAATAATTTTCCCCTTTGCTGTTACAATAGCATACCAGAACCAATATAGCCTCAAATGATGAACAAGGGCGTCATTAATTTGTAACCCTGACAATTAAAATCTGCCCTTTCCAACTACAGTGCTAGCTGACTAATCTGCCATTTAAGCTGATTAAAGATTGCGGCCCCCAGTATTTGTAAAATGATTCAAACATAACCCCCTCATTTCAAAAGCATGAATCAGTCATCAAAAACCAGAGAACAATGTCTATCTCTGCCCTATGGCAGCACATACTTAATCTAACTTATTTTGATTTGGCCACTGGTGGAAACAGTATGAGATGGGTCACTTTCTTGGCCTATTTTGTCTGATATGCTATCTAAGAGAAATCTGTTTCACTTGGCTTGTTTCTGGTTTGAGACTGAGGCTGCAATCCTACTTGCTAGGGAGTAGGTTCCATGGAATTCACTGGGTTTTACTTCTGAATAAACATATGTGGAATTGCACTGTACATAGAATCATAGAATCATAGAGTTGGAAGAGACCACAAGGGCCATCGAGTCCAACCCCCTGCCAAGCAGGAAACACCATCAGAGCACTCCTGACATATGGTTGTCAAGCCTCTGCTTAAAGACCTCCAAAGTCGGAGACTCCACCACACTCCTTGGCAGCAAATTCCACTGTCGAACAGCTCTTACTGTCAGGAAGTTCTTCCTAATGTTTAGGTGGAATCTTCTTTCTTGTAGTTTGGATCCATTGCTACTTGTCCGCTTCTCTGGAGCAGCAGAAAACAACCTTTCTCCCTTCTCTATGTGACATCCTTTTATATATTTGAACATGGCTATCATATCATCTTTTAAAGAATGACAAAGCACTTTAGGTACAAGCAAGAACTGGCCAATAATAATAATAATAATAATAATAATAATAATAATTTATTTATACCCCACCCACCTGGCTCTGGATTTCTTTTGATGTTAATAACTAGCATCTCTTCCAGAAATGCAAAGAATCATATAAGCAATAGTGGTCACAAATATTAATACACCAAGTGCTGCAGCAGGATTCGGACATGATCTGGCAGCAATTGTTCTGCTGGGGGGGGTGGAAGGACTTATGCACAGGCACTGACCTCATCAGAGCCTGCTTTTAATTTGCGAGACACGATAGCGATCACGTCATAAAAACTGCACAGCTCCATGTTTCCTCTAAGTTATCGCAAGCACAGGTCCCCCTTGGGATGAAGAAATATATCCAGTAACAAAAGGAGTCCAAATGAAAGGAAGCAAGCCTCAGAGATGCTTTGATAAGCTACATCTTGTATTCCACGCTCCAGTCCTTCTGTTTGAAATCAAGCAGCGGATGATGAAAGGAATGAGTGGCAACTTTAGAGTGAAAGAGTCTTTGGGGAGATTGGCGGGCAAGGAGTCAAGGTGATTGCTTGGCTCCCTGGGAGCTGGCGCATGTCGTCGCCACATGAGATGCCAGCTGTTGAGACCCACCCCCACAGTCTGCCGCTGCAGTCAGTGTCATGGCCCCTAATTCCTATTATTCATTTACCCAAACAGGAAACCTGTTATTAGCGGTGTTTGTGCAGATCTAACCAACGGTGCAATCGCTGACATTCACCCCCTCGCTCAGGCACAAGGGAGAGAATGCAAAGCGTGCCAGATGTGAGAAGCCCATCTCTGCAGCATGAGAAAATTATTGGCACTAATGCTGGGCTTCACATGAAAGGCAATGATGAGTTAATCACAGGGCACAGTGTGCACCCTATGTTTACAGAGCCATGTGCCTACATGGAAATCTGTGCCACCTGGTGGACACAGTTCTGGCCTTGAACATGGGATTCAAAGGTCAATGAAAAGCATATGGCTAGCTGGTCCTTCAGATTCAGAAATTATTATCGATTTCCATAAATAACCTGGGCCAGCCAGATTATTTTGGATTATCTGTGTGCAGCACCACTTTCTTTAGTGGACTGCTAGTGGACTGGATTAAGCCCAAGGATATTGGCTCCTTCTGCCAGTCACAAACTTGACATGAGCCAACAGTGTGACGCGGCAGCTAAAAAAGCCAATGCAATTCTGGGCTGCATCAATAGGAGTATAGCATCTAGATCAAGGGAAGTAATAGTGCCACTGTATTCTGCTCTGGTCAGACCACACCTGGAGTACTGTGTCCAGTTCTGGGCACCACAATTCAAGAGGGACACTGACAAACTGGAACGTGTCCAGAGGAGGGCAACCAAAATGGTCAAAGGCCTGGAAACGATGCCTTATGAGGAACGGCTAAGGGAGCTGGGCATGTTTAGCCTGCAGAAGAGGAGGTTAAGGGGTGATATGATAGCCATGTTCAAACATATAAAAGGATGTCACATAGAGGAGGGAGAAAGGTTGTTTTCTGCTGCTCCAGAGAAGCGGACACGGAGCAATGGATCCAAACTACAAGAAAGAAGATTCCACCTAAACATTAGGAAGAACTTCCTGACAGTAAGAGCTGTTCGACAGTGGAATTTGCTGCCAAGGAGTGTGGTGGAGTCTCCTACTTTGGAGGTCTTTAAGCAGAGGCTTGACAACCATATGTCAGGAGTGCTCTGATGGTGTTTCCTGCTTGGCAGGGGGTTGGACTCGATGGCCCTTGTGGTCTCTTCCAACTCTATGATTCTATGATTCTATGATTCTATGATCTATCCCTGTTTCCCACTCCTAAGTCTATGCTACCTGACTCCATCCATGAGTGAGTGAATGCAGCTATGAAGAGAATGATTTCTCTAAATAGCCATCAAACTGTTGCTGTGATGAAAATTCAATTTGTTTATTTTTATTCACTTATTAAATTCAAGATGGGATGGGTCAAGTTGTGAGCTGTTAGAGTGTTGGACTAGGACCTGGGAGACCAAGACTCAAATTCTCACTCCAGCCATGATGTTTACTGTGTGACCTTGGACCAGTCATTGTCTCCCAGTCTAAGCTACATCACCAGGTTGTTGTGAGG
This sequence comes from Podarcis vaucheri, assembly GCF_965113315.1. Classification (NCBI taxonomy): domain Eukaryota; kingdom Metazoa; phylum Chordata; class Lepidosauria; order Squamata; family Lacertidae; genus Podarcis; species Podarcis vaucheri. Next base: position 91,730,541 of record NC_138760.1, on the reverse strand, counting down.
ATGAAAGGGCAGGGGAGAACCATGTAGGATGCTTTGAGCTCCTTAGAGATATGATAAGGGCAACAAACAAAATAAATAATGACTCTAATGCTTGTTGAATGCATAGGACATGACATCTGTCCACCTCCAACCATCCATGAAATTATGTGTTGGATGCATAATTGCCCTTTCTGCGGAAAGGACTGAGATTGAGTACAGGCTCCCAATGGAAGAAAAGGGAAGATTTCTCTCTTCCCCCTTTTGCCACCCTTTGTACCACCTCCTTTGCTGTTCTTGAGAGACTCCCAAGTGGCTTTTTTTTGGCGGGGGGGGGGGTGCAGCAGAAATGGGTGAATATTCTTCCCCCCCTTTCTCCATAATGAAAGTTCTACGTGTGGAGTTCTGTCCATAAGGAGTCTGGATCTGCAGCCCTAATCCTCCTTGGAGATGTTTGGGCTTTAAAACAAAAACCCACAAGTGAACAATAACTAGTTGTACTATGCACTCTTATGCTCCTGTTTCTGAGACTGTGCCACAAAAGATGATGTTACAAGCAGCAATAGGAACCATGTTAGAGGCAGAGCACACATGGTGAAGCAGCATCAGAGGTAATACAGTGGACGCTCGGGTTGCAAATGTGATCTGTCCAGGATGCACGTTCGCAACCCGCAGTGGCACGTCTGCACACACACGGGTTGCAATTCGGTGCTTCTGCGCATGCGCAAAGTGCAATTTAGCGCTTCTGCGCATGCGCAACTGCCGAAACCCGGAGGTAACCCATTGCGGTACTTCCGGGTTTCAGCAGTCTGCAACCCGAAAAAACACAACCTGAAGCGTCTGTAACCCGAGGTATGACTGTACAGCCATCAAGGAACCTATTATTCTAGGGGCATTCAACTCCCAAAAGACTGCGATCTACTCACAGAATCAAAAACTGGCAGTGATCTACCCCTTGGGGGGGGTGGATGCTCTTATGCCAACGCAAAGGAAAAGGAGACCCTGTAAGTGGGCTGTGGAAGGCAGAACCTGGGCATTCAGATAAGTAAAATTTCCTCATGTGTACAGAACGCTGTGCTTTAAAAAAGTGTGGCATTTACTGTAATAGCTTCATGGTGAGTACCGGCACCTATTTTTCTAGAAAAAAAGCACTGGCAGAAAGGATCCAGACAGAGTCAGCTCCATCAGAAACACACTCTCTTTTTGGCCTGGCAAGCGCAAGAGAAGTAAGTTCATTCCACCCCCACCCCGTTTCCAGGAAAACATCTTAACTTCTATCTGTATTAGATTGGTACAGCCTTGTGGGACTCGTGCAGCATGCTTGAGTCGACTGATAGATAGAAGCGATTTCCAGTGGTGCTACGTAATTGTTCAGAACAGAACGTAAAAGGTATCAGTGCAACATATATTAACCTAAAAACATTCTTTGGTGTGAAACAGAGGTTGGGGAAGGGTTAGAATGTTCCCTGAAAATAATATACAGTATATACACTTTTCATTTCCTGCTATTTCTTTTTCTGGTGCTGCTTCAAAGTCATTCTCCCAGCTCCCTTTCCCTGAGCTAAGAGGAGCCAATCAGGGTCCATGACACAATAATACTACATAGTAATAAGAACATTAGGGGCTTTGCCCATGGTTCTGCTGCCTGCTAGAGCGTCCCCTCCCCACCCTATGTATCTACTAAGCTCTTTTTTCAGCTTCACAATCCTATTTGGGAAGCCACTTATACTGCAACCCTGCTTTACACCTGTTCTTACCATTTTCACACACCCCATGTCCATGCCTCCCCCTACCTTTTGCCTACCAGATGCAGACCACCCCCATGATAACTTCCCGCATCTTTCTCCTCCTACCCATTGCATCAACTAAGCCCCCTTTTCACCTTCCATTCCATTAGCAAGCCATCACCCCCTCCTCCTCATTTTGCTTGTGATGATGTACAAGAACAGGAAAGTTGCCATTTGCACGGCCAAGAAGCTTCACAAGCTTGGAAGCAACCCTAGGATCAAGGCCATAACAGCCAAACCATTTAATGCTGACATACTCTTGTAATTTTACATATCCAAACTGCAGGTTATCCAAGAGCTGATGCATCTGGAGCATCTGATAACTTTATAGTTTCCAAAACCAACCTACCTATGCCTGTGGGACATTTGTGTTCAGGTCAGGTGGACCTTCCAGCACTCGAGCAGATTTCAAAGCAGCAGATGTAATTCAAAGAGCAACATTTATTCCATGTGTTCAAAATCAGCTCAGAAACAGTGTCTGTTGATATCAGTGTGAGCAAGCACCGGCAGCTTGATAAAGGCCATTGTTTGCTTAGATAGACTTGGCCTCATGCATGGTTGTTAGGAAAAGCCTTCTGTACCAGGAGGAGGGTGTCCAGGAGCAGAGGGAGCTGCTGGAGTGGAAAATCGAAGGCACTCTCAAAGAAGCATAGAGATGACTTTGCTAACCAGGCTTCCCCTCGTGCTTAGCAACGAGCGCTGATGGGCTCCTGGGAGTTTTCACTGGTTGGGAGTCTTGTTCCTTGGCAGGAATGTGATGTTGGCTCTTTAGAATGCTGCTCAACCTGTAATCTTTAGCCAAGCAATAGCAGACAAGCTGGCCAAATGAACAGCAGGCTTGGAAAGGAGGTTATTTTGGAGGCTTTGCTTTTTTCAAAGGACAGCTTGGCCACATGACTGGGGACTCTAATCAGGGAAGGTCTTGCTGTTTCAAGTCTTAGAGCCCAGAATCTGAAGGGATTCAATGAATCACCTGCCTAACTCCAGTGAGTTCATAAAGTCAGATTTGTGTATAGTTTGTGATGCTATGAACACATTGCATGTATGCAATAATTGGCACTGGATTCATTCATAATCTTAAGAATTTCTGTTTGTTTGTTTGTTTGTTTGTTTGTTTGTTTAGAAGACAGCTTCTAATGGGGAGTACATTGACTCCCTGTGCAGCCTGAATAATGAGGCAAATCAGAGTGATTTGGGTCATGATCTCAACTTCTTGAGCTGGATTGCATCTCAAGGCAGATCAGGAACTCCTTAAGCTCCTTAAGAGTCATATTCTACCCCCCTAAAAGTTGAATGCATTCATCATGACATTCCACCCATGACCTTTTATTTGATGGACAAGTGCAGCAAGAAAAAAACATGATGAACAATAATCCCTAGAACAAGGATGAGACTTTTCTTTTCTTTGCCTGCAAATTCCATCCATGTATGTTAAAAGGAAGTTATAACTGTTTTAAAATTTCTATTATATTCAGTGGAGATGCAACAGAGCTTTGGATTTAGTAGATCTGATTTAGACCCAAATAATGAATCTAAATGCTGTTACACGAAGCAGATCCCAAACGCTACGATTATAGATAGAAGGTGAATCTTGTGGTCGCTGCTCACACCTAGTTTCTAGCCTTTAAAGTTGTGTAGATAGATTAGAAGACGTCTGTGATTATTAGAGGACTGGGTGGGAGAAAGAGCAAAGAATTTTTCCAGTAGTCAAGGAGCCATGACTAGAGGAAGCAGAATTTATTCTGCAAAATAAACTACTATGTCTAATTAACATAATTTATGCAGGCTGCCAAAGAATGCTTAAGACTTTGGTGTGGCATTTTGATTTAGTGATTTAGCACAGAATACACACTGCTCACCAAAATTATCCTAGCAAATGATTATTTATCTTTTTCTTTGAAACCTCCATAGAAAATTCCATGATTTCCATAGTTTTCTTGTCTCAATTTTTAACAGCTAAGAAGGAATGTGTGTCCTAAATCCATCTTTCTTTATTCTATAGCCTGTCATGTCCCTTCATCTATCAAGAATGAGTTGCAGCAAATAATTGTTTTCCTTCTTATTTCTAACATCTTAGTAAATATTTGAAATCTGTCAACATCTCCCTTTATTAAATTATATGCCCAACTTCCTCACCCATACTAAATCATCCTCCACTAAAATCCTGGTTTATAAAACTCCCAAGCACAATGAGGATGATTTATAAATAATCCTTCCCAGGTTTTGAAATTTGTCCCAACAACTACATTATTTTCTCCATATGTGATATACTGACCTGCACCCAGTACTGCATAAGCCTGAAGTAACTCTTAACTTACTGCGTCTTTGACAAGAGGCTGTTGATACAACAGCAAAGCATTAAAAAAACAAAACAACCCCACTCATTTTGTTGATCTCTCTCTCTCTCTCTCTCTCTCATTACAGTGGTACCGAGGTTTACAAACTTAATTCGTTCCGGAAGTCTGTTCTTAAACCTAAACCAAGTTGTGTTTTCCCTAATGAGGCCTCCCGCCACCGGTGCCATTCCACCGTTCGGATTCCGTTCTTAGACTGAGGTAAAGTTCGCAAACCGGGACACTACTTCCGGTTTTGCAGAGTTCATAAACCTAATCATTTGTAAGCAGGACTATTCTTAAACCGAGGTACCACTGTAGGGTAAAATTTTCAGCCTGAAGGCTGCTTTCCCTCCTGGTGAACTTCCTGAGGACCTCGTGCCAGCAAAAGTGGGTGCAGAAATGGATGTGACTCTGACCTTTGTACTGTAGGCTACATTCCGAGCTGAGATTTATATACACACGTACATCTCTCCATTCAAGTAAGCAAAAGGCATTTTCACAGTTCTAGCTAGGCAATAGCACTAGGGGAAGGAGAAGGGCAGGGCCAGTGAAGTATGTGACCTGGAAGAAAGGGGTGAGGCCTAAGGAGAGTCCAAAGGGTTGGATAGAGAGGCTTTCAAGGGGTTCTCACTCATGCAGTAAAGAGTACTGTAGGCAATGTAAGTGCGTATAATCAGACTACTGCCAATTCTGTGATCACCTGCATGAGAATCCCTTAATCTTGCTGTTCCAGGATTAGGTCCCTAGCCCACAACTGTTGCTGAGCAGACATTCTGACATGCAGTTCTCCAATATTTTTTTGTTAATAGTGAGATCACACTGGAAACACATCCCGCTCCATAAACACACCTAAACCCACAGGCAGAGTTTGCTGAACGAACCACATGATCTTCATCTGCTGCAACCGTCTTCTAAGCAGTAACTGCCAGTCGCAACAAACTGTGCCAAATTACGTGATGGTTTATTGGTGTGGACAAGTAAAGGAGGCGAAAATGGCAAATTCATTTTCACTTGTATCATCTGCCAGAATTGGTGTGGATAAATGAGGAGGGTGACAACTGCAAATTCATTTTCACTTGTAATCACAGCCAGAAGTTTCTCTCGAGTCTCTAGAAAGAGAAACAAACGTGCAAAGCCCTCTGTCAAAAAAGAAAAGGAAAAGGAAAAGTGAGCTGGCGGTGGGGAGCTCTGTTATGGGAGAGGAAAAGGCAGCAAAAAGAGGGTATCACATCATGCTCCCAAGTTTCAGAGAGCTATTTGGTTTGCAGACAGTTAAAGCACTATAATTGGAAAATAGAGGACAGGGTGTTCTTGAAGATACATACCTGAAATTTGTTAGCAGAAGAAGAAAAAAATGGATATTCTGCAAATGCAGAAGACTGTTGATCACACATAAAGGGGGAAAAATGGAATGTGATGGAAAATGAGCATAGCTGTCAACTTTTCCCTTTTATTGCGAGGAATCCTATTCGGAATAAGGGAATTTCTCTTTAAAAAAGGGAAATGTTGACAGCTATGAAAATGAGGCATGCAAAGCTTTTGTGTTGCCTGTCCTAAATGTCGTTCTCTGTTCTTTACATTCTCTTTGGAGAGAAACTTGTTGTACTCAACAAAGAAGGGCACTAAAGTTTGAAAAGAAAGCCTCCCAGTTATTGATACTCTGCACTATTAGCAAATCCACCATCAAATTAATGGGACTTCTTCTGCTCTTTTTAAATGGGTGCAGATCACTCCTCTAAAGGGCATCTCCCAGATGGAAAAGCTGGGAGGCATCTTGACAAATTTCTCCAACTATTCTTTCATTTATCAGCTCAGTCGTATCTCACTTTTCCATACAAATGGTGCTCAAGTGTGGCTAACAACAATAAAAGGTCTGCCTCATCTCTCATGTGCTTTTCCTGTTACCTACAGCAGACAGATGACTAATGCTACTGAAACGTGTATTTCGCAGCTTGGAAATGCAAACTTCAATGACTCTTAATGCTCAGGTCAAATATGAAGTGAGCATTCATGGCAAAAAAGTTATTCTCTAACTTTTATTTTAATCCAAAGATGACTAAGTGGCACACTCTCTCCCTTCCTCCATCCCAGTGCTAGAACAAGCTTGGTAAGAGGAATGAGGTTTGGAGTGAGACAGGCAGATAGGTGCATGGGTGAGAAAGGGTTTGGAAGCAAAGGGCGCTGCAAGATGGATCGGACCCTATTGTGCTACTGATGACACCTGAAGAGGAGGACAGACCCAAATTTTCTTGGAATGGAACAGCTTGAGCTCTTCAGTTTTCAGGAAATCAGTGCCATTTTCCAAACTCCATTCTGAGCCTGACTGGCATGAGTTTGCCCTACCACTGAGAGAAGAGATGCATACACAGAGCATTGTTCATAGTCGGTTTGTCATCTGAGTGCTGCAGAACAAGCACATGCAGCCAGCATGCTCTTTCTCAAGCAACTTTGTAATAGTGGAGAAGGGAACAGGTAATGGAGGAACTAAGGATTCTTACAAAACCCTTCACATTTGAATCCCTCCCCCACCCCGCCTCAGATTTTGTTGGTTGGAAATATATGATTTTGTTTGCAGAGCAAACATTGCATTAGAAATCCACTGTGATAACCTTTTTAAATATACAGTGGTACCTTGGTTTACAAACTTAATCCGTTCCAGAAGTCCATTCTTAAACCAAAGCATTCTTAAACCAAGGCCTGCTTTCCCATAGCAGCAGGGGACTCAATTTACAAATGGAACACACTCAACAGGAAGTGAAACATGTTCTTATTCCAAGGCAAAGTTCACAAACCAAAACAACTACTTCCGGGTTGGCAGCGTTCTTAATCCAAATTGTTCGTAAACAAAGCTGATCTTAAACCAAGGTACCACTGTATATATATTTCCTGACTTCATTCAGGCTGCTGCCCATCAGAAGCTTGCTGCAGTTTTCAGTTCACATCTTTTGTTTTTCTTACTGAAAATGGCATCCAGATTCCCTTTTGGATTGTGACTTGATCAATGTGAGTATGTGTCTAGCTAAGCTGTCAGGCCCCCAAAAGGTGCAAACTGAAAATTGTAGCAAACTGCCCATGTGCCAACTCTGAAGCTGATTTTAGAAATTCTCCAAATTAAATGCAGAGCGGAATGTGAGGCAGAGTCAACTCAAAGGACAATAATGAAGCAGAACAGGGGACATCCACTCATTCCTAGAAGATACGCATTAGACTATGGCAGTGGCGGCAAGGGAGCCCAGGTGGCTGGTTCTGATTAATCAGAGCTCTGCTTTTAATCTGGAATTGAGCCATTAATCAACCCCTTAATTGCACTGATTAATTAATTAATTCAACCTTCCTTCTTACATTTTAATGAGGTGTGGGGCTTTTGGCATAGTTGCAGCTTACTGGACACTGGGTTCTGAGCATGCTCTTTTAAAAAGATCGTTGAACGAGGGCTTCTCCATTCTAGACAGGACAAGATGTTTTGTGTGGAAGAGAGTGTGTCAGTTTTGCACCGCATGTGAGCAGTTATGAAGCTGTGGCTCCCCAAATCTTCCTTTCCTTAAAACTGTTAAATATAATTAGGAACTTCTTCCCACTCCATATTAAAAGCGGCAGTCCTTTGAATGCATAGCAAAGTGTCCAGTTTGCCCAAACAATCTGAACTGCTAATGAAAGGTAAACAAGAACAGATCAGAAAGGAGGACATCTTTATGGATGATCCCCAATTATGTATTTCTGCTGTGTGCTCAAACGGCCATCTGAATGAAACCAGAGTATTTTGGCATAATCTGGTGTTTAGTGTGCGTGAATCCTATTTCTTCAGGTCAAGCAAATGAGGAGATAAAATTATATTGATCAGATGAAGAATGTCAATAAGTTGGCTAATAATATGGGAACTTGCTTATAATTTCTAAAATTCTAACTTTTCATTTTTGGCCCTTTGAAAGGTTCAGACATCTTGTCCTGGTTCCTTTCCCACTTTCTGCTCATAATACTGTTGTATATTTAGGCTTTCAAAAAGCTTTTGATGCAGTCCCTCACTAAAGACCGCTGAGTAAGTTTAGCAGTCACAGAACAAGAGGAGAGGTCCTTCTGTGGACCATTACTTGGTTAAGCAATAAAAAGGACAGAGTAGAAATAAATGGATAGTTCTCCGAATGGAGGGATGTAGAAAGCTGAGTCACATCTGTCTCCACACCACCCCACCCCCGCCTCCACCGCCCTGGATAAGTATTTGGGACCTGAGCTTTTTAACGTATTCATTAATTACCTAACTGGGATGAGGCATTCAAGTTGGCTGATGATACCAAATTGTTTCGGATGGTTAAAACAAATAAGGGATTGTGAGGAGCACCATAAGGATCTCTCCAGAGAGAATGGGCAGTAAAATGGCAAATGCCATTGAATGCGAGCAAGTGCAAAGTGATGATGTATAAGTGAAGCATTTGGTTGGCCCCTGTGAGGGGATAATGCTGTCTTAGATGAGTCTTTGGTCTGATCGAAACAGATTCTTCTTAGGTTATCTGCACAATCTGTACTATGGAAATCGCAAATGCAGAGCCTTCATGCATATAGTTTGAATGTATTTGTGCTCTCTTTATCTATAGCGAAATAAAATACCAGTACACAAAATAAATAAATCCAAGCACAGTCCTTAACAAAACTGCAGGGCATGACAAGAACTGTGATTAGATAAGCAATAGGCAAAATTTCAAAATATACACAGTTGATCATGAATATAATCTTTCACATGCATAGGGACCCTTGGGCAGAAGTCTTCCCTTCAAGAGCAAAGAAGTCGTATTTCCATTTATAAATCTGTTACTGTTGGATTAGCAGTTCAGTATTTAGTTGTGTTGCCCAGAAAACTGTTGCCAATAACCTGTTCTAGATTGTGCTATACAGTGCTTTCCTGTGTATATCTACTTAGAAGTAAAGCCCATTGAGTTCAAAGAGAATAACACCCAGATATAGGCTAATACAGTGGTACCTCGGGTTAAGAACTTAATTCATTCTGGAGGTCTGTTCTTAACCTGAGGTACCACTTTAGCTAATGGGGCCTCCCACTGCCGCCACACGATTTCTGTTCTCATCCTGAAGCAAAGTTCTTAACCCGAGGTACTATTTCTGGGTTAGCGGAGTCTGTAACCTGAAGTGTCTGTAACCTGAAGCGTCTGTAACCCGAGGTACCACTGCATACCCTCACATCTTTGAACAGGGTTTTTGTCTCTCACAGTAATGCACAAAAATGCATCATGTTGTATTGAATTATACCCTCCCACATGCTGTTTTATGCATGACTCTGACATGAGGCAAAACAAAACTAACCCCAGTAATATCAAACCTGCTCTTAAACAGCCCAAATCCTGCCTCCTTTGCAAAGCCTAGTTAACGTTTTTCCAGCTTTGGGAATAACTGAGAAAGGCTATAGGACCCTGCCAGAGCCTAGAGCCTCTTTCCCGAAGCCCCACTCAAGCTACTTATAGATCTTTGGCTGATTGTCAGGAATAGTTTTGTACTTTGAATTGTTAAAACAGTACCAAAATAGTTTCTTCACTAGCTTAAGGCTGCTGAAATTAAGAAAGGTAACCAGGGATGTATTTTTGCATGGAAAAATTGGAAGCTCAGCTTTGTTTTGGACCAGAAACAAATTCCAAGGTTTAGAGTATGCTCAGAGGCACTCTTTTTAAAAGTAACAATAACAACAACAATAGGGTTTCAATATTCCAAACTGTGAAAATCCAGACAGAAATCGCAAAAATATTCCAGATGTATGGCAATCCTAAACAACTATGTGATCTGGTTCAGGTTTTTCTTGTTTTTTTAAAGACACTGGTTTCATCTTATTTATTTAACCAATTTATAGGCCACTTATTGATCCTTTCTACATCCATATGAAAATCATACAAAACACATCAGTTTTTGTCAAGTTTGTAGAGTTTATAATGTGTTTTTGTTTTTGTTTTAGCCTTTTTAAGTATTGACCCACATTTGTAGAAAGTCTATGTGGCAAATACAATTTCCCTTTGTGCAAACAGGTAAGAAGGCTTCCATAAACTGGATCAGAATGTCGTTCTGTGTTTTCTCAGGCTGTTGATACATCACAGATTACTTATACTGCCATGTAGAGGCAAGCAGGTTGGCTTGCAATTTTTGTGGGGTTATTTGTGAGGCTTTATCAAGACATACAGTGGTTTGTGTCCAGTGTATTGAAGAAATTTCCTTCTTCCTCATGTTCTGTCTTGCACACCAAGATTTGGCAAGAGTATTTTGCTGACTGGCTCACTTTTGTGCCATGGAACCAGGGTGTTTATAAAGTATTCCATTGCTTGACTCACAACTAGGAATCTGCCCTTCCTAGAAATTTATTGGAGCTTAAACTGAGGATTTTTCAGAAATATTAAGTGTTCATTATTAGGTCCGATATTTGATAGCTGTGGATAAGTAGTGCAGAGCTTATTTGCATGTATTTTCTTTCTGTTAGAAAACCCAATTACAAGTTGAATCGACTGTGAATTAAGTTTGGCTACCCATTGAGATTTGTAGTCGGTCATGCTAAAAATGTGAATGAACAACTAAGCACCTGTTTTTATGTGAAGGGAATGGTTAGGTTGAAAATGGGGATTAGCTGTGCTCACATTATGGCCTTCAGTAGTAGCATAAATGTTCTCTGAGGGTTCTGTAGGAAGTTTTGTTGTTTAAAAACTCCGGTTGAAAGTGGAAGCGATAGCATTGAAGAGCAACTGTTTGGTTGGTTAACAAGACTGTTTGTAATAAATACTTTTCACCCATGGTTTTGTTTTTGTATTAAACAATTATGTTTATTTTTATAATTTTGTATTTACAGGTGAATCCCCACTTACATGGGGTTCTGTTCAGTGGCCCCATGCACATAAGTGAAATCACGTAAAGTGGGGAGCACCCTCTAAACACCCTCTCCGCCGCTCTTTTATCAATCCATACCAAAAATACTGCACACACAAATATCGACAATTAGAATTGATTCTCTGGGAATGGCAGGAGGCTGGAGGAAAAGTGGGAAAGTGGCAGCTGCTGCTGCGCTGCCCAGTACATCAGTTGTTGGGCAGAGAGGCTGAGCAAAGTCAACAAAGCCCCACTGCGCTTCAGGGCTTCCTCCACCCTCACTGATGTCCTCTTCAGGCTCCGGGAAGCTTCTCCTCATGAGCCACGAGGACTGTCCAGCTCTCTCTTGCAATTTCAGGGTTTGAAATGAATTACTAAATTATTTCCCAGTGCTGCATGTATACGCAGTCGCACGTGTAAGTGGGATGCCTATATTGTTAAGTTAGTTGTATCTGTTGATTTGGGGCTTTCTTTTTCCCTAAATGCAATACAGTGGTGCCTCGCAAGACGAAAAGAATCCGTTCTGTGATTCTCTTCGTCTAGCGGTTTTTTTGTCTTGTGAAGCAAGCCCATTGACGGATTAGCGGATTAGCGCTTTTAGCGGCTTTTAGCGGCTTATCTGCTGATCGGATCAGCTGATAAGCGGCTTAGCGGCTTAGAAAAAGGGGGAGAGGAAAAAAACCCACAGGAACTCGCAAGACATTTTCGTCTTGCGAAGCAAGCCCATAGGAAATTCGTTTTGCGAAGCACCTCCAAAACGGAAAACTCTTTCGTCTAGCGAGTTTTCCATCTTGCGGGGCATTCGTCTTGCGGGGCACCACTGTACATAAATTCAGAGATTTCTGTGCTTAAGATACTGAAGTTATGTGTGTTTCCTCAAATACCTTTTGCGTGTTAAGGTTCCCAAACTGCCCTTGAAATAATTCACAATAGACACAGAATTATGGTTTAAGGTTTTTGGCATAATTTTGGCCACAACTTTATTGATTACAGCATGTGAGTGGTTGCTTAGGCATTGGTTCCTGACTAGCTGCACCTGACCAGGGCAGCACTGACGCCTGGACTCCGGCAGACGTCAGTAAGGGAAAACAAACTGAGGGAGGACTGAGCTGTACAGCAGTCTCTAACCTCACCCCAAATGCTCCCAGGGGCTCTGGCATGGCCCTAGCCCCTTGACAGGGGTTCGGGCAAGAGCAAAGCAAGCCCCTGGATTCCTTTAACAGAATAGCCTTGCAGCAACAACTTGAAGGGGCAGGCACAGCCAATCACATCCCTCCACCAACCAATTGAACCAATACCTAACCGCCAACCTTACAAAGTTGTGACGATTTGCCTATGCAGTAGGCAAAAACCAAAAGGCACCAGCCAATCAGTCTATGGCAAAATTCCTACCAGGCCCCTGCCCCAAGGCAGACGACCCCATGACAGGAATAGCAAGGTCAATAAGCCCCTAAATATAGGGAGGGAGGGTGATCCTGTGCATGTAGTGAAAAGAGGAAGCTCAATGACACATGCAGGGATATAAATAGCCCCTCAGTTGCCAATCACGAGCTCCCTGAGCCAAATTCCTTCCCCAGCAACCAAGGGGCGACCAATCGGGAGTTGAGGCCATCCAATGGTACCCGCCCCAGCAACAGCAGGGCAGTTTGGGTGACCTCACCACAACACGTGCTCTCCGTGATGGAGGACACAATTTGTACTTTCCAGGAGGAGATGCTCAAGCAGTGATACTGATGTAGAATAGAATGTCCCTATTTTCATCTGAGGAATATTGGAGGGTATGGTATTTTCAAAACTATTCTAGCAGCAATTTTCTAGGGCTGAGAGAATATCCTCCCCTTGAACATTCATGACTCTATTGAGACACTCGGGGGGGGGGGATGTTGGATAGTTTTGGAGGCATGAATTCTGAAGATAGGAATGCAAAATTCACAACTTGAAGCTCCTTGCTGCTTCTGGCCACTGTGTCTAAATCTCCATAATGATGCTGAGTCGTATTACATGACATAGCATCATTGCAAGAGTCATTGTGGGGGGAAATGGGGCCCTGCACTGGTTGCCTTCAAACATGACCCTTAAAAAAAATCCCTTGGAACAATTTGTATACTGCTTATATTTAAATCAACACTAAGCAGTTTGCATCATTGGCTAAAACATCTTAAACAAACAGCAAATAACATAATTAAAATACCAGGGAATTCCTTAATTCTAGAAAGCATAATTAACAACTAAATGGAGCATCCTCTTTAGTCTCAAGATAAATGTTACACTTAAAAGATGGCTACAAAAACTCAAGGAAAATCCACAATAAACATCGCAAACAGCTAAACAAGTAAAATATGACAGATGAAAATCAACTGAAAAGCATAAATTCAACATTTTTCAAATAACATGAAAGACAATTAGTCAAAAGAAAACTCACTTCCCAACCACCATACATCAATCAATCATTCTAAACCAATCCAATTAAATTCCCAGCCCCCTCCCTCTACATTAAGAAACACAAATTATTCTAGCTACAGCTAGATTTGGGCCTATACATTCACATAGCATTGCTCCTGTGTCACTTATGGAGATTTAAACTTGGTAGCCAACAACAGTAAGAATATTGGACAGTGCCAGTGAGTTTTGCACCCCCGCACTCAAAATTGACCCCCGCCCAAAAAAAAATTGAAAGAGGGAAGATAGTTTAGTCATCCCTCTCACCAGCTAGCCTACTTTTGCCATGTCCTCCAGAACGTTCAGAATTCCAAAAGTTAGACCCATCACAAATATTTACAACTTAACAATTGTTTGGATCCAACCTTTGCCTTTTAACCTAAGGCCGCTGAAGCGCTGATTTTACCATCAGTAAGCTCTTCCCCCCTCATCCCTGGCAAAGTTCTGAGAACAGCTTACAGAGAAACTAAATCACCCTCTTGACTGCCAGCAATAGGAAAGGTGCATGCAACCAGATCAAATGGAGAGAGATGTGGAGCATAGTAAACAATAAAACTGCGTGTTTCTACAGCAGCCCAGCCATCTGGAGATGGGTTTTTTAAGATGCTGACAAATATTTCCCTGCAATAAAACTTGTGTGTGTGTGTGTGTGTTCTTAAAAAAATAATGCTGTAATTGTGTACTGTAAGTTCCTAGATAAAGGAGGAATTCGGCAGCGCCACAAAACCCAAGGTGTAGCAAGCCCTTTTAGAGAGGGGCTCCAGCTTTTACGTTATGGCCTCCTGGAAGGCCTTCATTTAGATTAATGAAAGGGCTGCTTATTGATTATGTAACAGACATATGAAGTTTAATAATAATATACAAGAGGTAAATGGATTTGCCTTGGAATTTAACTGGCCCATAAATAGAGAGTGGCATCGCCATTAATTCATTAAAGGCCTTGGAGAAGTGCAAGGTATTCCAATTAACATTTTACAAAGTGGCTATAGCGTGTTAGTTATGAACCAGCATTTGTCATTTTCCTTTCGGCAATTAAATGATACCTAATTCCCTCACCGTGCTGGAGCTGTCTCTTTTGATTGCCTTCAAAATCCCGGAGAAGGGATTGCCTTAGTTAAAGAGAGATCTGTTTGTGTGTGTTGTTTTTATTTGTTAGTTGCCGTAGCTGTTGCTTTAAATGAAATTTAAAAACCACTTCCCGGCATGCAGGAGTGTGCTCAGCCAACGGTGGAATTAAATATCTGTTAGTTTGCTACATCTTCCTTAACCAGGGCCTTGTACCAGATGACTTGGGTATTTATTTAACAAACAGCGCTGACTTTGTAGATCTAAATTAGAGGCTTATTTGAAATACTCAAAGTGCACCCATTACTGTTTGCCCTCAGTGAAAATCCAAGTCCTGGTTACATCCCCGCTTGCTAGGATTAGAACTGTCACAATATTTATTTAACAGGATGAGGCATGCTAAGCCATGCTGCAAACAGTACAGTGCCTGTACGAAGATGAACCTACTGTTTTTTAAAGTGTTTCTTCTTTTGCCCTACGTGATCTTTCTCCCCTCCCCACCCCACGTAAAACCATTTATTTATTTATTAAAAATTATAAACCACGCCTTCAACCAAAAATGGCTTTCAAGGCAGGAAACAGAAAAATTTAAAACCTTCAGTACACTATTTAATCAACGGAACATGTTAAATGACACTATATTGAACTTGGTGGGAATAGAGCCAGTCAGCAATTTAATGTGGCTGGGTGATCAGGGGTTGGTTTACTTGGCACTGAAAGAAATATAAAGTGCCAAGCACACATCCTTCAGGAGGAAAGTCCATCACTAGAGCAGCACCACACAGAAGGCCCTCTCATTCACATCCACAATGCACTTCTCCAGGGTGTAGTGGTTAAGAGAGGTGGACTCGTAATCTGGTGAACCGGGTTCGTGTCTCCGCTCCTCCACATGCAGCTGCTGGGTGACCTTGGGCCAGTCACACTTCTCTGAAGTCTCTCAGCCCCACTCACCTCACAGAGTGTTTGTTGTGGGGGAGGAAGGGAAAGGAGAATGTTAGCCACTTTGAGACTCCTTCAGGTAGTGATAAAGCGGGATATCAAATCCAAACTCTTCTTCTTCCAGTACATGAAACAAGGTGTGGTTCTGTTCTATTCATTCTGCTTCCATCACTATGGCCCTCCTAGTCCTCATTTAAACAAGCCATAATTCCAGGCGGAACACCCAACCATTTGTTTTCACAATATTGATAAGTTATCAAAGCAGTTAGTAACGTTTTCCCCAATATTTATTTTAGCCGTCTCTTAAAATTTGTTGGCCAGGAGGAAACATAAAAATGTTGCATGCAAGGAAGACTTACAGGCAATAGAGGCAGCTTTAGTTATAATTAATGGCTATCTCAGGAACACTTTTAGCCTTATATAAACTAGTTTTGCACTGTGTCCTACAGCTGGAAATCAAAAGCAGCTCACCCAGCAGGCCAGAGCTGCTGTGTTAGCTTCCTGGAAGTGATGTCACAGAGGGGGAGGAATGAGGCAGCAGCAAGCCTGAGGCTGCTCATAGAGTCAGTTTGATGCATGCATACAACTCTGACCTCACCCTTCCGGTAAGAGGCACTAACTGCACCCCCACCATGAGCTACATCTGACAGAAATATAATAAACCGACTCTGGCCCTTCCCTCACCACCACCACCCATGAAATGCTCCTTACCTTACTGGCATTGTTTTGCCTTTCTTCAGGATTCTTCAGATGATCAACTGGACAAGAGACCTTCAAATTTGCATGGAATTTTGCATTTTGGAATACTCTGATGACAAATTAGATCTTTGCTGAACCTGCCCACAGAAGTCTAGTCCTATGGCACTCTTCGAAACACCTTATGAGCCTTGCCTTTGGAAGAATCTTCATATTTGTTTTTGTTTTTAGATGAAATGATATTTTACTTCAGTTTGTTGTTGTTTTATTTTATTTTATGTACCATTATATGATTTTAGCTTAGCTGATATCTAAGTGGAATTAGAAGGTCAAATTAACATTCTAAGTTAAACTAATTTAAGAATATATATATAGAGAGAGAGAAAGAGTATGTGTATGTGTGAAGTTAAATCTGCAATGACATTAATGAATTAAAAAATAATAATTCATCAAAAAACAACAACAGATGAAATGCTATTTGCAAGTGTGCTTATGCTTGTATGGCTCTTACTTGCCTCCTAATCGGAACAGATGTATATTGGCTTTTTGTTT
The DNA here is from genome assembly GCF_965113315.1 of Podarcis vaucheri. Lineage (NCBI taxonomy): Eukaryota > Metazoa > Chordata > Lepidosauria > Squamata > Lacertidae > Podarcis > Podarcis vaucheri. The sequence continues at coordinate 91,713,905 of NC_138760.1, read as the reverse complement.
GTTAAACTGGGGATCCAATTAAAGTGAATGCATACCCAGCCAGTACTTGGCTAATGCACCAATATTAATTGGGTCTTCTAACCAGGGTTCATAGTTGCTCATTAGCAACCCAGTGAGACAGAGAGTAAAACATAACCTGCGATAAAGACCACAGACTCAAGATCGCAACTAAAATCAATCAATCTGGTGATTTACACAAAATGCTTCATTTAAAGGATATTACTATCTTCATAGTGAAGTTGGTATTAAGAAAGGTGAAGAAAATAAAGCAACGTAAAGCAGCAAAATAGTACTTTTAGAAAAGAAAATGCACTATAGTAGCATTGGCAGAATTCTCAAGCATAACTTACTGAGTTAGAGAAGCAGCCAGCAGCAATACTATTTTAGATGACTGCAACCTCTGGGAGCTGGTGAGCAGAACTTGTAAACAAGGGTGTTTGCGAGGACATTTGAGGGGGAAGCCTGGAATGCTATCTCACGGTGCATGCAGGATCAAGAGACAGTGGTGATGAGGGAGCTACTGCAGTGATTGGCAACACCTGTGCCATGTTTGTCTACCTGCCTGAAAATGTGCAGAACTACACCTGAAGCAAGTGCAAGCTGGTAGCCTTGCTGGAAGAGAAAGTACAGCAACTTGAGGCCCGCCTATCCACACATTGAGTTATCAGGCAAGATTCCCCTGTCCTGGAACAGCGACACAGGTGGGGTGCCCCTAGGGAGGAGGAAAATTGCCCATTGCAGGATTGAGTGCTAAAGAGCCGGTTTTCGCAGGGAAAGCTCTGGAGCCAAAAAGCCACAAATGCTCAGACACAGAGCTTTTAAGCGTGGACCTGTGCCTGGAAAGAGTGGGTCTAAAGGTAAGTGTGGATGAACCCATAATGTGTGGGCTGTTATACTAGGTTTCACTGACTGCTGTGCAAGACCTAAGCATCTTGGATGATGATAAGATCAGAAGGAAATACCATGCCACCAGCATAATTAGATATCGAGTAAAGCGAAGAAGCCAGCAAAGATCTAAATAAATGCGAGATCATTAACACTACTGAACAATTTTGGAAACCATGTGCTGGACTGTGTCGAGATGCACATGCCCTGTGTGGGTGACTAATGAAGAAGCAGGGCTCCAGTTACACCCCTGACAGGTTAAGGTTGCCTGAGATGCAGATATACCTAAAGGGACAACTCGGAGCCTGAAGACCAACAGCAGCTGAGTTTGTAGGACCTGCTTACTATTCTACTGTTACATCAAATGAAGTTGGCAATGCTCTGACAGTGCTGTTGCTCAGAGACTCTGAAATGTCCTGCCTGAAGAGGTAAATAAATTTTCACCCCTTAACAATGGCTATTTATTTATTTATTTATTTATTTACTAACTAAAGTTCAGCAGGCTTTTAAAATTTCACTTAGCATTTAATGGATTCCATGTTCTATTCGGTTAATTGGTCACTTTTTTTTATCTAGTCTGAATGATGTATTTTTGTTTTGTCATTACCCCCTTTGAGCCTCTCGGAGAGCAGTTTATGGCTATCTTTAACAAGCAAATGTTTTACAGAAAAGCTGCATGCCTTGGAAGTATATTGGTTAAGAGAAATTTGCTAGAGCATTTGATTACATCCCAGAAGAGCATGGATTCAGGCCATACTTAGCTCTAGTTCTCCCAAACAGCTAATATGGTAGCAAACCTTGTATCTGTACTATAGTTTTAATTGCAGCCTCACTTGAGTTGGTGCTCCTCCATCTCCTTCCTCCAAAAATCCCCGTTGATAAATAACTAAATAGCAGAGCGAAGGACTCCGTGCAAGCCTCCACCTTGATGTGCTAATTTTCTGTGCAAAGGGACGTTTTCACATTGCATCATGTGAACCACACACATGCAGTCTGCTTCATCTTTTGCTGGTAATAATGAGGCATATAATTGCCTTCAGTCTGCCCAGCTATGAATGAGAAGAAATGAGCATTGTAGGGGAAAGTCAAAGGACCTTGAACACAGTGCTGACAACATTGGCCACAGTAAGAAGGAGTTCGTTATTCAACTGCTATCACTTCCAGCTGTTTCAATGTTCAGTGGCAAATACACTATCCATAGCAAAGTGGTAGATCTTTTTTGAAAGACAAACAAACACCTTATATTTTAATACAGTGGTACCTCGAGTTACAAACGCCTCAGGTTACAAACACTTCAGGTTACAAACTCCAGTAACCTGGAAGAGTTACCTCAAGTTGAGAACTTTGCCCCAGGATGAGAATGGAAATCATGTGCCAGCTGCACAGCAGCAGTGGGAGGCCCCATTAGCTAAAGTGGTACCTCAGGTTAAGAATAGTTTCAGGTTAAGAACGGACCTCCGGAACAAATTAAGTTCGTAACTAGAGGTACCACTGTATAGGCACAAACATGAAGAATGCCAATATAGCAAGTCCAGGTAGCATGCAGTTTTTCTACCAGCGATACCACCCACAGAACACAGAAATATAGGAAGAGGCTGCTGGATCAGGCCACTAGCCCAGCTAGTCCAGACCCTTTACTCACTGTAGCCAACCAGATGCCTATGGGAAGCCTGCAAGCAGGATCTGAGTGCAACAGAGCCATCCCCACTGGTGATTCCCAACAACTGGTGTTCAGAGGTAGAGCAGAGGAAGAAAGGGCTCCAAAAACTCCATACATCCCAGAGGCTGAAAGTTCAGACACTCACGCTCCTTAACTGATAAGCTAGGAATGGCTTGGGATGGATATGTGTGTGCCTAAGAATTCTGTGAAGTAATTGGTTGTCAACCCCTGCTTTTCAGACAGATTAGATTAATTGTTGTCTGCGACCCTTCTGCACAGCTGTGGGGTTTTTTGTTTATTTTGCAAGGTTTCCACTGGGTGGCAGCTCTTCCTTCCAAACTAATGTTCGCTCTGGGCCTTTCTCTCATATCACGTTGCTTGGGACCTTTCAGCTTCATCAAAGTGCTCCCAAACTTGGTGGCAACTTGCCCTTACGCACCAAACTCTTGTCAACCCTAACCCGGTGACAACCACAGCACAATATCCCATCCACGATAAATGTTTTACTTGTTCTTTTTGCTGTTGTTTTAATGGAGGTCTAACCCAGCCTGAGATCTTCAGATAAAGGATGGGCTAAAATATATATTAAATAAATAAGGGTGTGAATGCTGTGAGCCCCGGTCCCCAGAAGCAATGGGACTCGATGACTTGCTGTCACTCTGAGAGACAATTGTATGGGGGAAAACATGGCTGCCCCCATGGCTCCATGCAACTCCCCTTGAGTGTGGATGGCATACCACCAAGTCCTATCACTCCTGGGGGAACTTGTTCATGGTTTTCAATGTGTTCAGTGACAGAAGCCCCACACCAGATACCCACTCACTTAGGCAGTTGCTTATTTACTTCTTGTAAAAAAAACTGAGGAAACAGTCCTCAGACCACCTCAGAAATTGACATCTGTAAAGTAGCTAGTCATCCGACAATACAGTAGACCCTCGGGTTACATTACTCTCGAGCAACGTAAACTTCGGGTTGCAAAAGCGGCAAACCCGGAAGTATTTTTCTGGGTTTTGCTGCTTGCCCATGCGCAGAAGCGCTCTGCATGCATGCGCAGAAGCAGCGCTTCTGGATATGGATTTTTCAGGGTGCGCAGGGACCCCCAGAATGAATTAAATTTATATCCAGTGGGTCTACTGTATGTGAATTCTTAAGCCCCCACTCCGATCTACATATTTGTTTGGAAGGACTGGATCAGTTCATTTAGGCAAAACAGGTTCCTTGGATTCCTGTCCTATCCCTAGGTTTTAAAGGAATTTGCCTACAATATCTTCCCCACTTGTTAGACTGAAAGTTAAGCTACCCCTTGTTGTCCGAGAATAGTTCACAAGGTTCTTCAATATTTGGGTTTGGTGGGGGGGGAGTAAAACCAAGGCTCTTTTCTTTTTATTTGTTTTTCTTAGAGTTGGGCTGGATGGAGGAGAACCTTGCCTGTAAGTCTTGGACCCACCCACTCCAGTTTTGGGTGTCCCAGGAGCTTCATCTTATTGGTAGAAGCCTATCAGAATTCTTTTCTGAGGAACCCTTACTAATCTGTCCGTTGTGAAAGTCTTCTCTCCCCTTTCCCATTTATCACAAGGATATAATGAAGTGGCTGTTGAATAGCCTTTCCTTTCAACGTACAGGGTGCATAGGGCCTCACACACAGTGTGGGACAGTCTGAATTTAGTCTGTACAAAAGTGTGGACAATCTTTGATGCCTGTGGTGGATCCTGAGGAGTCATGATTTTAACCGCTGAGTGGAACTGGCAGTTCAGTAAATGTATAGTATAAAGAGCACATCAAATCCCGTTTCTTCCCAGAAATCTTGGTCCTGGTGCTTGTATGAGAAATAGTTCAGCTCCAGGGCTGAATTCCCAAAATGACACACACATATATAAATGCTGATCTTCGGCAAAGCTGCTAGAAAAGAAACCCACTAAAATGAGCCCTGCATACATAGTGCATTGAAATAGAGCTTGGACAGGGACTGCAGCCAGGAGAAGATTAGAGGCTGTAAATACATCTGCAGAAAAGGGCTCCAAGAGTTGCTAGCAACTCAATGCAGTGTGGCCATTTATGTTCCACCATATATTCTGATCTGTTCCTTCACCATAGGGAGAGCTCCATGCACCAAGTATCACAGGCTGAAAGAGAGTTTTTTCTATTCCTTTTTAATGTTTCTGCAGCTTTGGGGAGCCAGCGTGTTTTTTTCCAGGGCTACCCAAAAGAGCTGGAATACCTATTAATATATTCCTCTAATCTTGTGCTAAGTCTGCTGCATCGAAGATAATGCTACCGTGTGCATCTTCATCAACAATGCCGTATCCCTTATACCAATTTTATTTTGCTTTGCCTGGAAGACGAAGGCAATTTATAAGTTTCACTGCCGGACTGAGATCAGAAGAAATGAACGAAACTTTAAAAAATAGGGGACCCTGGAAGCTGAAGAGGGGAAGCAGTGCACACCCAAAACAGCCATGGGCTCCAACAACACAGCTGTGGTTCTGGGTAAACTGCTGCTTCTACTCCAGCCAACAAAAGAAAAGGGTGCATGTGTGTGACAACCAGTGCTCTTTTTCTGGGGGGACGCAGGGGTACACATACCCCTAAACATGTTGTGAATCTTTGTACTTTTGTCCATTTACTGTATTTATTTTTCCTGATTTGAACTATAAAATGGTGATTTTCTTGAGTCAAAACAAGAGTACCCCTAAACATTTTTTAAAGAAAAAAAGCACTGGTGACAACTGAAATGAGACACACACACACACACACACACACACACACACACACACTGTAGCACCTTAGAGCACCTTAGAGATCAACTAAGTTTGTTCTTGGTATGAGCTTTCGTGTGCATGCACACTTCTTCAGATACGAAATGGTATGTGAAGAAGGGTGCATGCAGACAAAAGCTCATACCAAGAACAAACTTAGTTGGTCTTTAAGGTGCTACTGTACATTTTTTCCCTTTTATATATATATTTCTACTGTGTCAGACCAACACGGCTACCTACCTGAGCAGAGCTATAAGGAGACAGAAGACCACAATAAAAGAGCCTGTCATAGCTTGGATGTTGCCCCCTCCCCAAAGAATACCACAGTGTTAGTGAAAAGGGTAGTATTATATTCATCTACTATTTCCTTGCTGTTCTATTTGTCTTTTGTCCTCTTTAGGTGTGAGCCTTTGGGACTGGGAACTATATACTTTCTTGACACTTGCACTTGTTACTTGTTCTTATGCTTTGCATTATGGCAGGCTGTGGTCAGATATAAATTACAGTGCAACTAGAGTGCTCACTGTCACAGTCTGAAATAAAGAATAATAGAATTATAGAGTTGGAAGGGATGCCAAGGGTCATCTTGTTCAACCCCCTGCACTGCAGCTAAAACATTCATGGTGCATGGCCATCCAACCTCTGCTTAAAAGTGTCTGCAAGTGGCATCTAGTTCTGGCAGGATTTTTTTAAAAAAAGAAGACTAAGAAAAAGAATTTTTAAAAAAAATTAAAAACAAATAAATTTAAAGATTCCCTGAATGCATGAAACCCCCAAAGATGGCATTTTGTAAATGCGATCCACTACAGAAGGCCTCCTTTGCTGGCAAATATCATCAATTTATGTGGGAAAAGCAGAAAGTTGCAGACATTTTTTTATTCCCCTTTATAGTCAATGAGGGTGAAGCAGGGCTTCAGATTTAACTGTCAGATTTGGGCCCAAATAATGAATTGAATTAGAAATAAACAACTACCTGACTTTTAGAAGACATCTGAAAGCAGCCCTGTTTAGGGAATTTTTTAATGTCTGATGTTTTATCGTGTTTTTAATATTCTCTTGGGAGCCACCCAGAGTGGCAGGGGAAACCCAGCCAGGGGTATAAATAATAAATTATTATTTTATGATGATGATGATGATTACACTGAGTGCATCTGAAACTTATCAGCATGCTTCCAAGCTCTACAGATACAGGTACAGAGTGAATTTTGTAATCACTGCCCATCCCTAGGGTTGCCATATTTCAAACAGTGGAAATCCAGACAGAAAAAGTTCTATAGCTTTGTTTAGTTTGCTTTTTGAGCTATTTTTATGGAAGATCAGCAAAAACGGCACTGACAACTTGGGCTGCCATGCGTCCGGATTTTCACAGATACTTGCCCAAATTCTGCCCAGACACTGCTGCCGACTGCGCTTTCCGGATGGGCATTCCCACCCCTAGTATATGTACTGATATCTTCCTATACACATAGAAATGCAAGGTGTCGTCACAGCAGGCAGACTCAAGGAAGCTTTTTCATCAAGTGACGGGAGGCACTGCAAAGAGCCTCTTTCCCTCCATTAAACAAGCCTCATGCCTTGTTTAACAGAGGGGGAGGTCCTTCATCAAGGTGCTTTTTGGAGCACCTAACCCCCTCCATTAAACGCGCCTGTAACATTATGGAGGGGAAGAGGTGCTTTACACAGCGGCTACTGTGCTGTTTGTGTGATGGCTCCCCCATCCTTTAGGAGGCTGTGGGGCTTGGGGTAAGCTGGAGTGGGATAGGTGAGAGGGTGGGTGAGGTGTAGAGGGAGAAGTGTAGGGGAAGGACAACAGTATACCTGAAGGAGCGTCTCCACCCCCATCATTCTGCCCAGACACTGAGGTCCAGCGCCGAGGGCCTTCTGGCGATTCCCTCATTGCAAGAAGCAAAGCTACAGGGAACCAGGCAGAGGGCCTTCTCAGTAGAGGCACCCACCCTGTGGAACGCCCTCCCATCAGATGTCAAAGAGATAAACAACTACCTGACATTCAGAAGACATCTTAAGGCAGCCCTGTTCAGGGAAGTTTTTAATGTGTGACATCTTAGTGTATTTTTGGTCTTTGTGGAAGCCACCCAGAGTGGCTGGGGAAACCCAGCCAGATGGGCGGGGTATAAATTATTATTATTATTACAGGGTAAGCCAGCTGAGCAAGATGCCCCTACTAAATATGTCTATAGGTAGGCATCCATCAAAAACAACCAACAGTAAAAACAGTTCAAAATACAAAATAAGATTTGTAATAAAAGAACAATTGCAATCCGTCATAAAACAGCAAGTCATAAAACAGCAGCACATAAAAACAAACAAATGTGAATCTCATAAAACAGCAGCTCAGTCACTCTCATCATCATCCCAAACCTGGCAGAATAAATGAGCCTTTATTATCCTCCTATATTTCAGTAGCTAAATACCAGCAGTTTTGAAAGGTAACAGGGGCAGGGGATGAAATCCAGGAAATATGGCACATCCATGACCTGTATTCAGTTTAATATAGTTTTGTGTTGGCAGCTCTAGCACAACTCTTATTAAAATGGATGGAGATAGGTAGACCCAAAACCTTGGGGTCCTTTCCAACCCTGCAATTCTGTGATCCTGTGACATGCCTAAGTGGGAGGTGGCCTCTAAGTCAGAGATAGAGCATATGCTCATGTCAGAGCTGAGAAAGGCCTCTACCTGAGACCTCAGACTAGCAGACAATTTTGAGCTAAGCAGACTGAAGGTGCAAGGTAGTTTTGCTACGTCCAAGTGCCTGCAGGATTGCAGGCTTAGCTTTGTTCAGGCAGAGCCCAGTTTACTATCTTGCCTCTGCATCCTTATCAGAGTCGCCACCAGGGCAAGGAGGATGGATTTTGTACGTGTGGCCATGTGTGGCCCGGCGTAATTGCTCTTTACTTGTGCCGCACATCCAAAACCTCGAGTCAAAGCATTTTGCCTTGATTTGCACAGAGAAGCCTGATGTATGCAAATCCCTCTTGTGCTTCCCTGGACCTTTTAGTATTATTCATTCCCCACCCCCACCCTACCCTCCCTCTGCCACCGCCCACCCCTTCCATCAATTCCAGATTTCAAAATAAAAAGCTGGCTGGCTGCATAGTGATCTCTCATGTGTGCAGCTTCCCTTTGTGGCAAATTGGAACTGCTGATGCAAACCTGCTCAGATTTATTTATTTAGAAGAATGGAATGAATTGAACAAAACAAAAACCCAAAAATCTAAGCCTCCAACCGCAGGTCCAGAGGTTTTTCTGCTGGCGGGGGCACTGAATCTCAAAGACAGCTGGCTTATATTACTCAAATCTCTTCTGTCTTTACATGGTTGCCTCTCCTTTCCTATTTAAAAACAACAGGCAGGAGTTTGAAACTGCTTTTCAAAACAAAAAAAACCTGCAGACCAAAATATGGTGGCTTTTTTTAAAAAAAAAACTCACCCACTCCTCATCCAGGATCTAACTCTTGCCATTTATAGTTGGTGTTTAAAAACATGAACATAGCTATTTATAAAAATTAGCAACCCTGAGCTCAGGTGGCAACATTATTGCGGCTTTGCTAATTAAATCACAATAAACTTAGTTTGCAGCAGCATTTGATACAGAACTGACACAGTGTTATTGGAGATTTCATTGGCGGCCAACCATTTTCCCCCAGTTGGAAATCAACTGAGAGGGCAGCAGAAACATCAGAACTTTGGCTGCAACAACAGTCCTGTTGCACAAAAGGCTGAACAACCTGTCATCATTTGAAAGCCGTTCAGTAAATACATATACCAGCGTACTCCTATTGATAAGGCTTCAATAGGGCTGCCTCAGTGTAAAGATCAGTATCAACAGCCAGTGGCGTAGCGTGGGTTGTCAGCACCCGGGGCAAGGCAAGTAATTTGCGCCCCCTAACCCATGGATTTGCGCCCCCTAACCCTAACCCCCAGATGTTGCCCCTGGTGCAGCTGCCCCCTGCACCCCCCACGCTACGCCACTCGCGAGCGCCTCCTAAGCATGTGCAGAGCGCCTCCCTCCGCCCCCGCCACGCGGAGCTCAGCCTGCGCGTGGGCAGGCCCTTTGCGTCACGCGCGCTTGGCAATCCCCGGCACCTCTCCTCTCCTCTCTCTCCCTGGAGAAATGAAGCAGTGACCCGACAAGGAGTAGCGAAGGATGGGCGTGTTTCGTCCCTGATCCGGATGAGATCAAGGCGCCAGCAATGGGAAGGAGGCGGGGGAGAAGCAAGAGCAGGCCAGCCGGGGCTGCTCCAGACTCCCCCCCCATCTCTCCCATCGCCGCTGGAGGGGTCATGGAGGCACTGAGCCCGGGAGGCGGGTAGCCAGCCAGGGCGCACCTACCCAACCTCGCCGCGCCCAGGCCCGCTGCTCTTTCCAGCTTCCTCCTGGCCGGGCCAGTGGCTCCACCTCTTCCTTTGCCTCTTTGAGCCGCTTAATTCCCAGCAAGCGATTAGCAGGCTCGGATCAGATCCTGCGGCAGGCGGCGCCTCCGCCTCCTCCTCCTCCCGGCTTTGCTGCTGCTGCTGCTGCGCGGCTCTTTTCCCTCCACCGGCGGCGCGCTGCGCCTTGGAGAGGTTCCCGCTTCCTCGAGGGGGGCCGGCCAAACGGAGACGATGACCCCCCCACCCCAAACAAGCCTCGATTGCTTGTCCCTTCCCTCTGGACTCGCGCCCCCCAGATGTTGCGCCCAGTGCGGCCAGCACCCCTGGCACCACCCACGCTACGCCACTGTCAACAGCTTGATATTGTCCAACTTTCTTCCTGCAGAGAGGCAAGGAGATCTGCACATAAGTTCCGTATACGTCAGCCAAAATAACAGAATGCTATCAGAATAATTTCTATGTATCAGCCACCTCAGATATGAATCCCTAAGCCATGTACTAGAAGCAATGGTGATTTTCTCGTTGAGTACACCATAATTAGAAAGCAGAAGGAAACAGAGTAGACCAATTGTTCCCAAACTTTCCCCCCACTGACCATTTGAAAATCCTGTGGATCTTAGTGGACAACTTAATGATTTTACTGCCTTTTGTAGCACTATGATACATGATTTTAAATTGGATTTTTATTACTTCTTTTATTTCTTATATCTATTACATTGTATTGTGATGTGCATTTCTTCAAATCCCAGGTCTAATACAATAAAATTAAATATAAGAAATAAGAGAAGCAACTGAAATACAAATTAAAAATCAATATGGATATTTAACGCTGCCATGTCACAGACCCACTTGTGACCAGTGGGTGATCCAAGTTTGGGAACTCCGGGAACAGACTGGCAGTTAGTTCTCAACAAACAGCAAAAATTAAAATTAAATTAAATTCATTTCTAGACTGCTTTATATTTTTCAGAACAAAAATCCAAGTGGTTTACAACACATTAAAATTTTGAGTCTTTGAGCGCTTTCAACTGGGTGATCAGAAATCCTGGTAACGTAGGGTTCTGAACTGGGTGGAGACTTCTACAAGCATCCAGGCCAGCACCCTTAGGCCACATTTATACCATACATTTAACATACAATGATACTACTGTAAACAGGCATGACCTTCCCCAAAGAATTATTGGAGCTGAGAGTTGTTAGGAGACACCAATTCCCCTCACAGAGCGATGATTCTTAGAGTGGTCGAACAATCAATCCCTCCTCACTGGGAACTCTAAAATACACAATAAAGGAATCTGATCAATCCATGATTGCAATTTACAATAAAACAAGCCTGTTTAAAAGCTCGATTGCTTTGAGTAATTAAAAGGATTAGATCAGGAAGTTCGAGCTCAGAATGAATGTTTGCCCAAACAGCGCTATTGACCTGGCAGAGTGTCAATAATGCCGGATCCTCTTGTATTTCAGCAGGGAGGGCATTCCACAACTCTGGTGCCACCAGTGAAAAAGCCCTTCTTCATCTGACTGGCTTACCACTATGGGAACAAGACTTTCGCTTGCATGAGTATTTGAACTGGGACATAGAAGTGAAAGGCACAAATTCTACAACAGATCACTATGAGACTCATCCCTAGGAATACCAGTTGTGAGCTACTTTGGGGGGGGTGCCATGTATCTGAGATAGCTGAATGGGATACCACCACCCTCCTCCATTGTGCTTGAAATGCTGCACTGGAACCACTGTTTAGTTGCACTAAAGTGAAGAACTCCAATTTCAGGATAGCCTCTTCAGTCTTCCCCTCCATGCAGCAAGTGTTTCTGAACGACATGCCTGTGGATAGATTGGAAATACACTTAATGATGGGCTATGAGCATTTCATTACATAGAGTGCAGAAGATGGGCACTGAGGCTTCAACGCTCTTCTCCTGCAGACTTCCTCCCTCCCTGCTCTATATAAAGAATATGAGTGCCATTAAAAATGAAAGCGGGAGAAATCCCTTTATTCCTCTGCCCTAGCCGCAATTACAATTTTGACTTCATAAATTGATTTAGGCCGAGAGAGGACTGAGGCACAGAACATAGATATCAGTCTTTGTCAGCTGCAAAGAAGGATGCTTCCTGACATTTACAGAAGAGGGAAACTGAACAGATGACAGAAGAGAATAACTCTGTATATCTGTTCAGACCCACCACGTGGACAGGAATTTAGGATAAAGTCTGGAGATGTACCCAAACTTCCATGCATTTGAACTTCTTCGGAGAACTCATGTACATAAGCTAAATGTGCATAGCCTTTCTCTAAGCAGTTTGTTGGCATCCCATAGTTAGCAGGGTACAGACTCCATATACAAAGATCAATGCATGGCTCCGCTACCCTCAACCACACATTGATGATTGTTCTGCCAAGTGCAGTAGTTCCTTTGGATTCAGAGATAATAAATACACTAGTCCTTGTCCAATACTAGTCCCTGACATTCCCATGGTTAACCATGAGCTAACCATCAAGCATGGCAGTCGGCCAAAATTGACTGTATGTCGTTCCAAAGTAAGGCAATGCCACCACCTTATATCTATAATCAAAAAATAAGCTCACATTCCATGATACAACATAATCATTTTATACACTCATATTAAATTAACCCCTTAAATGGCACAGCCAAAATATCCCACATGACTTTTAAGCAGATTCAAGCCCGCCCCCGCCCCCCAATCCATAAATAAGGCATCAAGGAGATAATTGTTGAATTCCACCGAACTCTTCATAATGACAACATATATTCTGTGTGTTTCCAATTCATGGAAATACAAAGGCTTGACTTTACCCTCAAAGGTGCACTCCTCCATTGTCTCCTGAGACAGATGGATGTCAAAAAATTCGAATACAATGACACAGAGATATATTGCCTGCAATAATAATAATAATAATTATTATTATTATTATTATTATTATTATTAAATTTCTGTGCCACCCTTCATCCAAGGATCACAGGGCAGTTTACAATATAAATAGTGTACAAATACTCAGAAGTAGGGCCTACTGAATTGGGACGCGGGTGGCGCTGTGGGTAAAAGCCTCAGTGCTTAGGACTTGACGATCGAAAGGTCGGCGGTTCGAATCCCCGCGGCGGTTTGAATCCCCGCGGCGGGGTGCGCTCCCATTGCTAGGTCCCAGCGCCTGCCAACCTAGCAGTTCGAAAGCACCCCCGGGTGCAAGTAAATAAATAGGGACCACTTACTGGCGGGAAGGTAAACGGCGTTTCCGTGTGCTGCGCTGGCTCGCCAGATGCAGCTTTGTCACGCTGGCCACGTGACCCGGAAGTGTCTCCGGACAGCGCTGGCCCCCGGCCTCTTAAGTGAGATGGGCGCACAACCCTAGAGTCTGTCAAGACTGGCCCGTACGGGCAGGGGTACCTTTACCTTTTTAATGGTGTTAACGGAAAAAATCTGAGGGCTCTCTTGGACAAAAAGTAAAGACACCAACCAGGATAACTTGGAGCAAAACAGCAGCCTGTAGGCTTGGCCTTTATTGAACTGTTGCAACAGGGTTCCCTTCCCTTGCAAGAGAGAGGAAAGACCCCGAACAATGGGCTGCAAGACCTTATAAAAACTTTTGAAATTCCCCTCCTCTAGGTCAAGCCCACCCCCAGAAACATCATGCATACATTACAGAAAGGAGGGGTTGACATCATGCATACATTACAGAAGGGGTTGACCTCATGCATACATTACAGAAAGGAGGGGTTGAGGGAGGAGTTGTGGTGGTAACCTGATTATCTTGTCACCTGGCTGGTTCCTCCTTTCCCCCTCCCCATGAGTACTTTCCAGGTGACAATGGGGAGTTTGCAGTTTCCTGCCCCCAGAGGGAAGATCTGATCATTGTCCTTTGTTTCAGCCTGTGGCGAATCCACTGTTCTTTGTGATTTTGATTGTCTTCTGTCTGGGATTATCAGGGTTGACATAGCAACTGGGCAGGGCTCCTGTGGATGTGCTGGGATGGTGAAGGGATTATGGCTGACCAGAAACCAAGCACCCCCCTTTGATAGTCCTTGTCACATGGAGTAAAAAATGGAACAGTGCAAATCCGATGTATGGTTGATTTTCTATGAATTTATAACAGAAATGTGGCGTATGTAGTGTGTGAGTGTGAGTGTGTGTGAAGTTTGTGGAAACAGAATGATTGGGGTGGGGGGGTTCCTGCTACAGTTCCCCCCTTCGGAGATAAGATTGCAAAGGTGGCTACTTTGCAATCCTTTTCTCCGCACAATTTAAGGTGGTAAATAATAACCTGGTATTCTCCGTCCCAGATGTGTGTCCATGTGAACCTGAAAGGGACTTGGATATCATGCTACTTTAAGGATATTTGCATGGAAATATAATGGTGTAACAGTGCACTGCTCAGTTACTTGTGGTATTCTAGCACCTTGGAAGAAATATTTTCTCAATAGTGATCTATGCTTTGCATTTAGGCAGGAAGGTCCACTAATGACTGAAAAGTGCAGTTTGCTTCCCCCCCCCCGCCATTTGTGTGTTCTCAGGTGTCAAGGTAGCTCTTCTGTGGTCTCACATCGGCACGGTGTCGCAGTAGTGGCAATCCCTGGTGAATCCACTTAGAGCTTTCATGTAGCCTGGCACCCACCACAGCTGGCACAGGTTTCGGACACGTCCTGAGAGAAATGTCTTCGCCTTGGCCAAAATCCATGGGATTTATTATTATTATTATTACAGGCTCTGGTCTTGTAGTCCTGGGAAGTTGATCACTTGCACTTTAAGGACCAAAAAGCTAATTGCAGCCTGGATACACTTGCCCAATTCAAACTGAGTCCAATTTGAATTTATGTGCCCATGGTTCTCAACCTTTCAAACCAGTCTGTTAAAGGAAAACCGTTCTTAAAAGGGCATTTTGTCCAAATAAGTCAATTTAACTCTATAAGGGATCATTCCTGCTAAACCAAAGCATGTGCACCTTTATGTATCTTATAAGCTTCTCCTTGGTAAAGCAAGTTTTAGCACATTTTAAAATGGATAGGGAAAGTTGGCAGAGTGCCAGGTGGGACAATGAAATGTGGTTATCTAAACATTGGACTACACAATAGTGTGAGCTATCAGAAAGTATAAAATGCATGAGAATTGGTGTGCAAGCAATAAGACATTAAACATAAAAATTACACACAAAAATACCCCCCTTGTGGAAATAACACACTGTCAGACACATTTCAACATTCCTACATAATAACACTTAATACAAAACAAACTAATTAAATATCAGTTGCATATCTTGACACAATTGTGATCTTTTACGCATGTATCTTTTGAATCCTGGAGCACAGAGGCTTGAGGTTCAAGTGAAAAGATGTCCTTGCAAGTCAACTCCACCCCCCTTTGTCAGGCCCACTCCCCTGGCAGTCTATATCCTTTGAAAGAGATAGCTGTGGGCACTTGAAAACTCTGGTGTCTTGTGATGACGGAAGAACTGAGTTGAGGGGTTGTTGCTGCTTTTCATCATTGCACATCTGTATAGGTGATATCCTGTAAGGGGCAGGGTTTTGGGGCTTAAAGACAGTTAGAAAAGGGAGGGGGCAAAAGGCAAAAAGGATGTCCTTCGGTTTCTGTTGGAAGCTGCAAATAATAAAAATCTTAGCGAATTAAGCGTTTCATTCATTCCAATATTATTATCACATTTTCCTATAACTACTGTTATTATCTGCCAAGTTCGTTTGCTTTCCTTCACTTTGGAGAGAAAGAGAGCTGTAAAAAATACAAAGGTTAAGAAATACAAAAGAAAGCAAAAAAATTAGATTACCAGTCAGATGAAAACAAACTTGACACAAAGACATCAGATTTAGAAAAGAATTATTATTATATATATTATCAAAACCACGCAGATTACTACTAGACTGAAAAAAATGGGAAAACCATGGGGAAAAAACTTTAAATTCACCACGTGCTATTTGATAAAAGAACTTCATGAAACTGACTTTCAACATGTGATGAACATGTCCCCAAAGTAAAACACACACACACAAAATGACCTATGAGGAACCAAATAAATAAATGCTAAAACACACAATTAATAAGTAACCTGAAGTAATCTGTTTTGGCATTCTAACATCCCAAATGAAAATAAAATAGTGTTTCTTGATGTGACAACATCAACTGTAATGTTAATACGGGAAATGAGTTAATACCAAGAAAAATGAATGGCAATTTAAAGTTGTGCAGGTACCTTGCACTAGCCAAAATGACAGAATTAATAAGAAATGCTCAGGCAAAAAGGTAAACAAATACCATTCACCAAACAATGTTTGGTTGTGCTTCGATTAACTTCATAGACATCATGGGGAAACAGATTAAATAAATGAAAACAGATTATTTGTAACTTTTAAAAAAAGTGTCAAAGCCATAAAGAGATGGAAATCACTAATATAGCAGGGATTCAGACTTGTTTCACAGAACAGAAAGAAAGTTGCTGTGGGAGGAAAAAGGGACAAACACTTTGTTATCGGGGTTCACATATCCTGTTAAAAGGGAAAATTATTTCATGTGAGAAGCCTGTCAGGAAATGCTGTTCCTAAAATTCCCATTGAGGGGGGAATGCTTTGATATTTACCTGTGAAAAGAATTTGGCATGTTAAGATTTGGAACTTGGAAAGCTCTTGACTTTTGATGGGCTAGTTGTTGCTTTGTTTTGTTTTGTTTTGTTTTTTAGCCTTTTGTCTTAAGTAGCCCCTGGAGCAAAGACAGATTAAGGGTGATTTCCCTCAATGGTTCCTCAATGGTTCCAAGTTTTCTTTTACATTTGGAAGAAACCTCCTCTCCCCCCTTACAGTTCCCCCCTTCCTCTCTCTCTCTTCTTTAGCTGATCTAGCCTCTGTGCATGTGCAGAGTTCATGTCTCAGCAAACCTTTTATACTATTGAAAATGTTGCATCCTTTGGCTAAATTACCATTTGAATAAGGGAAGGGAAGGGTAAGGAGTAGATTTGAAAACAGGGTTTGATTTTAAATAAAAAAGAGAAACTCAGCAATTTAAGTATTCACCAAAGCTAGCAATTTCAGCCCAAGCAAACTGAGACTGCTTCCTTTATGTACAGGAAAGGGCTAATATCCCTCTGGCCATTCGCGGAACAATCAACCGCTCTCTTATTTATGAGTAAAAATGGCCAGAGTTAGAATTCGTAGGATTTTTTTTTTTTTTAACATTCTCAGCCATTTCAGCCTTACCATTTGCAGACAAAAAAATATTATTATTATTATTAATATTATTATTTCCTGCCCTTTATTTACAGGAATGGTCAAGGCTAATTCTACTTGATTATTCATTTGTATGTGCTTAAACTTTGAGTAGACTTTTAAGTCTGATTTTTAAATAGTAGACAAAATGATAAACACTGTAATCACTCAAATGCTTGATATTACCAGTTGGGCTTCACCTCTCACCTTTTAAAACTAAAGAGCAAAGCTAGGCTGAATTTCAACTCCATTACCACACCAGAATTTAAGAATTACCCTCCAATGCTTGCAGACACATGGTCTTCCACACAGCCACAAATTGGGAGAGTTGAAAGGGACCCTGGGGTCATCTAGTCCAACCCTAAAATACAGGGTTCATAGCAAGATTTGTACTACCAGAAACACACACATTCACCTCTCACCTTTAAAAACAAAGAGCAAATCTGGGTTGGATTTCAACTCATCAGCCACAAATTGGGAAAGTTGAAAGGGACCTGGGGTCATCTAGTCCAACCCTAAAATACAGGGTTCATAGCAAGATTTGTACTACCAGAAACACACACATACTTATGTACACAGACACAACTGGGGAAGAGATCACAAACCATGCGCCTATCATGTACTAAGGAAGAGGAAAATAAAAGTACCCAACCCTTTTAGCAGATCTTGAAGCTAGTTTGAATGAGAGTTTTTACTTCCTTAGACTAAAGAGTGAAAGTTCCTAGATAAATTATCTTTAAAGACTGAAGTGAACATTTTTCCTAAGATAGGGAGAGGATCTCTTATAAAGCATAGTTAAAGCAGCCCTAGATTTGGTTTTTTTTTTAGGGAATACACAAGTGTTGCCCCCTCCCCTCTTTGCAGTTTCCTTTAAAGGAAGCTTACTCGGGAGTAAATTTACCTGGCACAGAAGTAAGAAGGGAGAAAACAACTGAAAGAGGCAGAGTGAAACAAGGGGGAGGGGGGGCATTTTCTAACAAAAGAGGCCATGAAGTCTTATAGAGACTGATATCAGGAGCCTTACAATAACTCTTCTGTCCAACCAAATCAAAGTTAAAACTGGACTCAAATGTTTTTTCTTAGAATGAACACCATACTTTTATAGGCATACGCTTAATGAAATACATACACTGCATTTTAGCTTGAGAGAGCAGTTGTGCTCAACTAGGCTTTTGCAGCAGAAACATTAGGTTAACTTCTCCTTCCAAAATAGACTGGAGCAAACTCAAAAGTTACAACACAACATCATTTACCATTACACTTAAAATCGCCCTCCTCACTTAAACTAGAGGAAGGAGTGGGGTAATCCCCCTTTCAGAACACAAGTAGCACGTATACAGGATTTCACCACTTGGGAGGGAAACTCTCTTTTAGAGCCTCTCTCAAATAACAAACATTTGCACACTCCATTCTCCATTTTGTTTTGTTTTAAGATCGATAGGCGCAACATGGCTTCCTTAGATTTAAAATTTTGAAGCAAGCTTGCAATTTAAAACTATGTGCATTTAAGAACAGTCTGTGGATGCCAAGGCCAATGTAAATACAAACCCTTGAAATATTTCTAAATCTTTGAATACATCTCTTATTCATTTATTTATTTTTTTGCCTCTGAGCACCATTAAGTTTACAGTTTCATGTTCTAGCTTTAGATTATAGTTTAACAACACAAATTTGATGTGTTCAGCTCTCCCTAAGAGTTCACACGCTGATTTTGTTGAAGGATCCCTGAGGTGGCCACTGTGCCCTGGGTTCTAGGTGGTGGGCCTAAGCCACCCACTAAAAGTTACAGCGGTCTCGTACTTTGTACTTGGAAAGACCATTTTGCCCCTTTATTTTATTTCTATTTTTTCTCTAATTGGAGATGACAAGCTGGAGGGGCATATTAGAGTCCTCTCTGGGGCAAAAGGCTTCATGGAAGCTTTGTTGCCAGGAGGAGTCCAGCTAGGGTGTTTAGTGAGCTCCCATTCTCTCATATGTTATTATTGGGGTGTTTTTTTTTTTTTGTTAACGAAGTACGCTAAAGACATAAAGAGTGGAAACACACACACAAGGGAGGAGGGGCAATGGGAAAGAAAGGGGTAGAAGAAAGATTCTTTCAGTATTTGGAATATCCTTGACTTAGCGCAATCCCTACTTGTTTCTTAACCACGAGCTATTTGCTAAAAACCTCAAGCCTGAACGGAAGCCTAAACCACGGGTCGCTGCCCGGAAACCTAAACCACGGGTCTCTCCCCGGAAACCTAAACCACGGGTCGCTGCCCGGAAACCTAAACCACGGGTCGCTGCCCGGAAACCTAAACCACGGGTCTCTGCCCGGAAACCTAAACCACGGGTCTCTGCCCGGAAACCTAAACCACGGGTCTCTGCCCGGAAACCTAAACCACGGGTCTCTGCCCGGAAACCTAAACCACGGGTCGCTGCCCGGAAACCTAAACCACGGGTCTCTGCCCGGAAACCTAAACCACGGGTCTCTGCCCGGAAACCTAAACCACGGGTCGCTGCCCGGAAACCTAAACCACGGGTCTCTGCCCGGAAACCTAAACCACGGGTCTCTGCCCGGAAACCTAAACCACGGGTCTCTGCCCGGAAACCTAAACCACAGTACTGTTTCAAGACTAACCCTAGTGTGGGGCCCCAATTGTGAACCTCCCCTCTACCTTCCACAACAGCCTCCTGCCTAGCCTTTGGACTAAGTTCGGATTCCTTACTAAACGCCTGCACAGTGCAGTGCCAGATCAGGACCCGAGAAAACAAAGTTTTGAAAGGAAGCAAATGACCTTGCGTTCTCACGTACCCGGGTCATCCCTAACAAAGGTCGCCGGGCAGGAGGGGCGGCTTCATTTGCATAAGCAGAGAAAGTAGAGAGAGGTTTGTAAGGGCGCCCCTGGACGACTCCGAAAAGGACGTCAGAGAAACAATAAGCACCACGTTTTCCTGGCCACACTTCCGAAAGGGAAAACGGGGGAGAAAAGGAGAGAGAGAGATTTGTAGGGGACGCCTTTGGCCGACTCCGAAAAAGGACGTCAGAGAAACAATAAGCACCACGCTTTCCTGGCCACACTTCCGAAAGGGAAAACGGGGAGAGAAAGAGAAAAGGAGATTCAAGATTTGTAGGTGTAACGTTGGAAATAAAGGAGAAAGATCTGGCTGTTGTGGAGACGTTATTTTCCACCCTCCTCCCAATGTATTCCCTGCAGAACCATACTCACGTCCGTTGGTGTCCCTCGCGGATCCCGGGATCCTTTTCTTTTCTTTTTCCTTTTTTTTTTTTTTTAGCCGGCTTGACCTCGCCTTTGCTCCCCTGGTTGAGCTTTTGGTGACGATTGATTACCGCCTGCAAAGAGGAGGCAGGGAGAGGAAGAAGGATCTCTGGGCTAAGGTTGCCCAGTGGCGCCTGATCCCCTCTATCTCCCTCCTCACCTCTGCAGGAGAACCAAGTGTCCCTTCGTGGTCGCCAACTGTTAACGGAAAAAATCTGAGGGCTCTCTTGGACAAAAAGTAAAGACACCAACCAGGATAACTTGGAGCAAAACAGCAGCCTGTAGGCTTGGCCTTTATTGAACTGTTGCAACAGGGTTCCCTTCCCTTGCAAGAGAGAGGAAAGACCCCGAACAATGGGCTGCAAGACCTTATAAAAACTTTTGAAATTCCCCTCCTCTAGGTCAAGCCCAACCCCAGAAACATCATGCATACATTACAGAAAGGAGGGGTTGACATCATGCATACATTACAGAAGGGGTTGACCTCATGCATACATTACAGAAAGGAGGGGTTGAGGGAGGAGTTGTGGTGGTAACCTGATTATCTTGTCACCTGGCTGGTTCCTCCTTTCCCCCTCCCCATGAGTACTTTCCAGGTGACAATGGGGAGTTTGCAGTTTCCTGCCCCCAGAGGGAAGATCTGATCATTGTCCTTTGTTTCAGCCTGTGGCGAATCCACTGTTCTTTGTGATTTTGATTGTCTTCTGTCTGGGATTATCAGGGTTGACATAGCAACTGGGCAGGGCTCCTGTGGATGTGCTGGGATGGTGAAGGGATTATGGCTGACCAGAAACCAAGCACCCCCCTTTGATAGTCCTTGTCACATGGAGTAAAAAATGGAACAGTGCAAATCCGATGTATGGTTGATTTTCTATGAATTTATAACAGAAATGTGGCGTATGTAGTGTGTGAGTGTGAGTGTGTGTGAAGTTTGTGGAAACAGAATGATTGGGGTGGGGGGGTTCCTGCTACAATGGTAAGTTAGTATTGGTATACGGTGGATTCAGATGACCAGTTTGCTATACAGGGAAATGATAGCAAATTCATCATTTCTTTGAATTCTTTAAATTCAGGGAGGGAACTCTCTTCCATGTGGAAAGAAAGGGCTGTAGCCAACAAAGTCATCCAATTAGTGCTAGGTCTTCTTCCTGCACAATGAGACGTCTCTCCAGCCTCCAATCCACTCTGGGTTTCTCTCCAACCCTCTGGAGCAGGTCTGAGGAGCGAGGCAGAGGGAGGCGGAGAGGGAGTCCTAGTCTGCAGGCCAAAGTCCTTGTGCTAATGGAATGGCTTCATTGGATACAGCCCCAACTGTGGAAGACTAGAGATAACAATAACTACAGAATAGCGAAGAATCATGGGTTCCAATCCTGGGTTTTGAGCAGAACTGAGGAACAAGCTTAACATACTGGTGAGAGGCTAAAATGTCCCCACTTATGCATAACTAGGCCATTGGTACCCTAACGAATAGGCACCCATACACAACATATACTGCAAGAAGGTACACTCCCCCAAACAAAAACACACATTGCTCCTTAAAGGGAGTAATAAGGAAGAAAACACTAAATTTAACTGGGGTGGGGTTCTCCTTAGGAAGCTTGTTCTGTCAAAGAAAAACTCAATAGCCAGGATGCCGGGATGGCTGAAGTCAGGAAAGTTAAAGATAACCAAGGTGAAAGGAACAGCAATAACAGGGAAAACAAACTTGCAATGGTACTATGTACACAAAGCAGGGACCGCAATACCACTTCATTTCTGTCCACAGTTTCTTTAGCAAAAGAAATCTCTCTTATTTGCTATCGACTGAGGGAGGCTGTAAATTGGAATCCATGGGGGTGGATAAAGAGCTACTTTGCAACATGTTTTGCCAAGCCCAGAATGCAGTGTGGAGCTGAGCCAGAACGGCTGGATATGCAGGGAACTGTCTGAATACATTGGCAAGCAGTTTAAGGAGGAAAAGATTGAACACCAGTAATAATATAAGATGCCCAAAGGGAATGGAGTGATTTGTTGGGATTGATGTAGAATGGAAATTAGCAAGACCCTGAAGTGGATAGCGCTTAAAAAAAAAAAGATGAGGAAACAGAACGGGCTGGAGATGCATTGCTAAGCTCTATCTGGGTAGAATGCGGATCAGGTTCAAGGATCATGATGATGGTTGCAAAAGTGCACAGTGTCCGTCAACAGGTGGGAAGCAGAGGGCTCAGGGAGGCAAGGGAGAGAAGCTCTGGAGTCTCAGTAACTTCCTCTTGTCACATTTATTTTCCAGGTTGTACAGTATGCACACAGTGACAATCATCACCTCATTTTCACCCGGGGAGGCATGTCTGTGAAGCGGCGTCCATGTTAAAGACTCAAAAGCTACAACATCAGAGAAATCACTTGAAAATTTGTGTTGTTCTCTGAAACTTTTGAGCAGGCTTCCTCAACCTTGGCCCTCCAGATGTTTTTGGCCTACAACTCCCATGATCCCTAGCTAGCAGGACCAGGGATGATGGGAATTGTAGTCCCAAAACAGCTGGAGGGCCAAGGTTGAGGAAGCCTGCTTTTGAGGGTTGTGGGGTTGTTGTTGTTTTTTGCATTGGGGGCTGTTTAACACACGTGTGTGAAAAGGAGGTGGTAAAGTCACTAACCAACTTATTCTATGAGCCAATCAGAGAGTCCTCTCAAGAGTTAGGATTCCCAGAAGGCCACCTGCCTCCTCTCCAGCAATGATATATAGGGACACTCAGAGCCACGAAGTGGCAGGTATGTGGGGGAGGGTCTGACGTCCTGGACCCATAACCAGCAGGGGCCCCCAGATTAAGCTCTATTTCTTTTTCAAAGTAAGTCTCTAGCCCTCCTAGGAAAAAAAGTAATGAAGCAAAACAGACAACATTTTGCTTTTTATGAGTACAAAGAAACTAAAAAGCAATTGCTTTATTTACTTTTCGTTTACTCAGAATTTGTAGAAACATGTTACAATAAGATGATTGCCTGTATTTTATAATGTTATACTATTGTCTTAAAAAAAAGAGTGTGGATTAGTTTGATCTTGTACTTTATTATCCTAATAAAATATGAAAAATCTCCCATTTTCATGTCCTTTAATTTGCCTTCTCTAACTGGGCTCCATGATCACTGCAGATGGCGACAGCAGTCACGAAATTAAAAGATGCCTGCTTCTTGGGAGAAAAGCAATGACAAACCTAGACAGCATCTTAAAAAGCAGAGACATCACCTTGCCGACAAAGGTCCGTATAGTTAAAGCTATGGTTTTCCCAGTAGTGATGTATGGAATCGAGAGCTGGACCATAAAGAAGGCTGATCGCTGAAGAATTGATGCTTTTGAATTATGGTGCTGGAGGAGACTCTTGAGAGTCCCATGGACTGCAAGAAGATCAAACCTCTCCATTCTTAAGGAAATCAGCCCTGAGTGCTCACTGGAAGGACAGATCGTGAAGCTGAGGCTCCAGTACTTTGGCCACCTCATCAGAAGAGAAGACTCCCTGGAAAAGACCCTGATGTTGGGAAAGATTGAGGGCACAAGGAGAAGGGGACGGCAGAGGACGAGATTGTTGGACAGTGTTCTCGAAGCTACCAGCATGAGTTTGACCAAACTATGGGAGGCAGTGGAAGACAGGAGTGCCTGGCATGCTCTGGTCCATGGGGTCACGAAGAGTCGGACATGACTAAATGACTAAACAAACAAACAAAACTGTAATGAAGTTGGTTTCACCATATAGGACTTTTCAAAATCCTAACCAACCAGTGCTGAAGAGGTGGTGGCAGGTGGTGGCATGAGATTTTTACCCAAATAAGCACAGTCTTCTGTTCTATAAAATTTAAGATAAAAGTATTTGATAGTTCTCATTAATTTGTACATGCTTTTTAAGTTTATAAGGTTATTTTATCTATGAACCAGTTGATAACAATATTTTGCAAAAATTAAAAACATTGAAATACAAATATTGAAATGTCCATGAATTGAATGAAGCTTCCTCTATACAGGACTTTGGACTGGGACAAAAAAAATTGCACTTGTTTTGTACATCCATACTCAATCCAATTTATGGTAAATGGCAGATCTCTTCCCCACCCCACCCCTCAAAAAAATCTTTATAGCATAATGACAAGGTAATGAGGACATTTCTTTTCTTTTCTTTTTAAGGCACCAGTATTATAGGTTCCATACACCACATAGAACCAAATCAAGTATTTGTGACAACTAGTTTGTGATAGAAAAAAAAATGTTATTTTCAAGGTTGAAAAGGTAGTCATGAATTCTGCAAAAAAATAGTAATGAATCCTGCTATTTGAAATGTATCCTCATGATTCCCCCCTCCCATATCCAAATTCTATTTATGCACTTTAGTTAGTATTGTTTTTCATCCATCCTTAATAATTGTTTGCCTATCAATACATGAATGGACTAGTACTTTGGCTTTAAATATTAAACAAAAGGAAAATAAATACTATAGTTCTCAGGGGGAAACTAGAAAAAAGATGTTCTAGTAAGGGGCAAATAATTAAAACCATACATTTTCTGGTTATGATCACAAACAGTCATGAAATGTATTTCAGTCTTCAAAAACTCCTTACACAATGGGAAGAAGTGAGGAATAATGTCCTAACTCCTGCATAGTCTGTTATGTGAATGTGACTGATATGAGCATAAGAAACTATGTTATACAAAGTCAGACCATTGATTCATCCAGCTCAGCATTGTCAATTCTGAGAGGCAGCTGCTTTCTGGGGTTTAAGGCAGGGATTGAACAGGGGCCCTTTTAGAAATGGGGGAGAAATAACATTTTGAAGTGAACCTAATACATCATTCCTGAACCAATGTAAGAAATAAAACACAACTGTCTTTTGGAAGTTGCACTTCTCTGAATTTTGCAATGTAGTCCATCGAGCAAAAGATGCATGCAATAGCTGAACATACAAGTGCTGATATTTGTGAAAATATCATACGAAAATGCATTTTATTATATTAGGGAGCATTGAATACACATTGCACATATCAGGAGCATTCTGAAACTGTATGATTTTTTTGTGTGAACTTAAAACAAAACCGAATGCAGAAATGTGGCCAACTGCGCTTCAGTTTGGAAAAAAGGAAGAAACTGAATTTGACAGATGTATCCATCTATAGGAGGGACACGGGTGGCACTGTGGTCTAAACCACAGAGCCTAGGGCTTGCTGATCAGAAGGTCGGTGGTTCGAATCCCCACGACGGGGTGAGCTCCCATTGTTCGCTCCCTGCTCCTGCCCACCTAGCAGTTCGAAAGCACATCAAAGTGCAAGTAGATAAATAGGTACCACTCTGGCGGAAAGGTAAACGGCGTTTCCATGTGCTGCTCTGGTTTTGCCAGAAGCAGCTTAGTCATACTGTCCACATGACCCAGAAAAACTGTCTGCGGTAGTGGACAAACTCTGGCTCCCTCGGCCTATAGAGCAAGATGAGCGCACAACCCTAGTGTCGTCTGCGACTGGACTTAACGGTCAGGGGTCCCTTTACCTTTATCCTTCTATAGATCTTTTGAGTGCAACTTGCGTGCTCTACTACTGAGCTACAACCTTTCTTTGAAAATTTCTGTTCTTTTTGCCCAGGTGAGCCCAGGTGAGTTACAAGCAGGGTGGCCCATCCCGTTTCACTGTCTGAGGTGAAACAGGAACTTGCCACCCTGCATGCACCTCCATACTTGTTGCTCCCACGAACGCCTCACTTACCAGGGTCATGCAGCTGCAGCTTCCAAGTTCTGGCAAGAATTCACATGGCTCCCCCAAGATCTTGCCGGAACCCCGAAGCCACAGCAACCACTCCTTACTGCTTCTCTAATGATTGATTGATTCTATTTCTATGCTGCTTTTTATTCAAATGAACCCCAAAGTGGCTTACAAACAAAAGATAAAAATAACATAATGGAGCATCACGATTACAGCATAAATCGAATAGAATACTTAACAAAATCATCAGTAAAATAATCACAAATCACAAACAAAACAATTGCCATCTATGTAACACTCTTAACAAAACAACTAAAAAAAAAAAAAAAGCTAAACATCACAGGTACACCGAAAATCATGTTATAGGATTCACAAAGTACTATAGTATTCATATCTATAAAACAATATTAACATTTACAAAATAGCAACAAAACAAACAAAGTAGTGTTGAATTTGTACACATGGCCTCCCCACCGCCATGATGATGATGACAGGGTGGCACACACATGCAGAGGCACCCCTTGGGTGGCAAAGTCTGGAGGTCTACATTTGGCCCGCAACCTCAGGCTTCCACCCCTTCGCTAGATGATCTCCATTTCAATGGTTCCTTGCACCCCTGAAATGAATGGCTGTTGTTCAATAGCAGTGCCTAGCATCTCAAAGCAGGGGGTTTGTTCATCTTAGCAGTTTCATAAGTCTATTGCTGACTATCTATAGCAATTCTATATTGCGATTTCTCAGTCTGACCTCCTGCATGAATAGCCTGTGGAATCCAGCCCAGCTCGACTGAAGTGCATCTTTCATAAAGCTGCGTAATCTAATTATAACTATTCAAAGATAAAGTATGTCAGCCATCTCGTTGGCAATATATCCTACTGCTTAATTGCCCCCATTGCTAGGAAATTGCGTCTTATTTCAGGCATGAATTTATCTAAATTCAATTTCTAGCAACTGGATCACATTGTGCTTAGGTCTGCAAGACAGAAGGGCTCACTATTTGCAGAGCGAGAACCCTTGCCCAGTGAAACAAGCTCAGCTATGGTCGGTCATGCACTATGGGCTTCTGAGCCTTTCACCGACCCTCTCTTTATTTCAGCACTTTCTGGTGTACTATTCCAGTGGTTGAGATATCTGCTTATTATTGCAGCTTTGCACATAACCTACTCAATTGCTTTGCTCTGTTCAGTGGCTACTAACCCAGATGACTATGCTCTATCTCCAATGTGAGATGCATGCTTCTGAATACCAGTTGCTGGAAGGAGGGGAGACTGCTGCTGTGCTCAGGTCATGCTTGCAGGCTTCTCGTGAGCATCTGGTTGGCCACTGTGAGAATAGGATACTTGACTGGATGGGCCATTGTCCGGATCCAGAAGGGTCTTCTTAGGTTCACTTCTTGTCTGTGCTGCTCTTCTTCCTTTCCTCCAGAGCCCACGCAAGTCCTTCCCAGAGCCTGGTAAGCAAGGCTGCAAACCCAACACAGAAAGAGCTTCTATGCTCTCTGCCTTGCATGCATTCAATTTGTTCGATTGAGTGCTGGCCAACCGCCAAGCGCGTAAAGCTGCAATCTGGCAAGTTAAATGCGCACAAGTTGAAAGTTGACCGTACAGGGTTTCTTGCTTGGTTGTTTGGTTTTTGTTTTTTTAAAAAATTGTCTTATTTGAGTCAAGAACTGCACCAGAACAGTCAGTAGGTGTGGATCAAGTCAATTTATACTGGAATTCACAAGGAATGAATTCCTCCAGCATGCCTAAAATTTTATTATTTGTTTATTTATTTATTAAATTTCTATACTGCCGAGGATCACAGGGTGGTTTACAAATATATACTAACAAATATATACATAACATACTAACAAAAATTATACCCTGCCTCTCCCCCCAGTTTAGCAGGTCATAGATTGTTTGGCTAATTAAACAATCTATTGGGAGAAGAGGAATGTTTTTGCTTGGTGTCTAAAGATATAATGAAGGCACCACGTAAGCATCCCTGGGGAGGGCATTCCACAAGTGAGTCACCACAGAAAAGGCCTGCTCTCATGTTGCTACTCTCCGGACCTCTTGCAGAGGAGGCCCGTGAAGAAGGGCCTCAGATGATGATTGCAGGGTCCAGATCTGCTCATGCAATGAGAGGTGGTCCTTGAGGTATTGCACTTTGAGCTGGGCCCAGAAACTAATTGTCAGCCTGTGCAGTTGGGCCAGGATTGGCATTACAGGCTCAAACCATCTTGCCCCAGTGAGCAACCTGGCCAGTGCATTTTGTTCCAGCTGAATTTTCCAAGTCTTGTTCAGAAGCAGCCCTACGTTTAATAAGGCATGGAATTTCCTTCCAGTATAAGGGTTATTGGTCATAAATGCGTTTGGAAGGCAGAGAACTGTGATTTTCATTATGGTTTTATCACATTGTATGCCACTTTTTTATTTAAAAAATGATGTTGATATTGTTAAACTGTATATTTTATTGTTTTGGTTTTGTGGGACACCATAACCCTTGAAATGGTGGTGTAAATTGTTTAAATAAATAAATACAACATCATCCAGGCTTTAAGGCTCATGCTCGGATATCTCATGCGCTCTTCAAAAGCTTTGGTCTGAACATTGCAGTTATTACAATGTCCTTGCTTAGTTTTACTGGGCAAATTTCATTAGCATGCTTTACTAGTGCTTTGACCTTTTCAGTATTCTGTCATTTGATTGGCTTGTCACTGCACTCCTCCCCGTTAGGTGAGGAACGCAAGTGTTGTTGAATAGAAACAGCAGACGGCAAATCAAAGTGCAACATACTGAAAAGGTCATTGTGGTAGAACACACATGCAGCCATTACTCATAGGGCAGAGTGGAAATAATTATGTTCCCTTTCCTTATTCATAAGCTGAAAGTGTAGAGGAAATCTGCAAAAGAGCCAAGGAATTCTGGGGGCCATGGTGCAAAAATCTTGGAAAATAAATGTGTTCAATGAACGACTAACCCCACAAACTGTAGGTGACGACTTCAGCGTAATCCCACCCACCCATTTCGATTATCAGGCTAGAGAGGAGGGAGTATTATTACTGAGGGATGGTTGTTCTGGTTGGGCTGATGGGAGTTGGAGTCCAACAACTTCTAGAAGGCTGGAGGTTCTCCATCACTGGTGTTAATAAAAACAAACAGACTTACCTCACTAGACACTCACCCCCGAGGAAGCATTAGAAGTCATCATTTGTGATGACTTGAACCTTGGTACTTCTCATTTTAGAAGACCAAGGTCTATGTGAGCTTTGCAACAATGACACGAAAATGGCCCACTGGACTAAGAAAGAGACCCATCATTTTTACAACTAGTTGCCCATCTAATGGCTGGTTCAAGCATGTAGATACATCTCTTACTTACTCACTTGAAGATGAACCATCTCCTTGGTGTTTCAGAACTTTAGATATGGAAGTTTGCAAAGGGTAAACCCTGCTTGCAAAAGCTTTTCACACCAGCTATTTATGGGGACTCAAGCACAACCAACACTCCTTCTTAAACTTCCATCTATTTGGATGGTTGCTGAGGAAGTAAACAATGCAGTGAGCACTGATTGGGAAAACAGACAGAGAAGTTTGCATACATGCATATCTCATTTCAATGCGACAAAACAGCTTTTTGGGTGGATATGTTCCACGCCAACATCTATACTTAGAAATGCTTTATTTCCTCTAGCCCTATGCTTCATATCTCATTGTATTACAGGGAAATATGCCTGTTTCCAAGGTGATTGGATAACGTAGGTTATGCAATTTCTTTTCCTTGTTAAAGAAATAAAAATGACATTTTGTGCTGAGCTATGGGTGGTCTTGGGAGTACGTTAAAGGCAAATAACCCAGTGTGTTAAACAAACAGCCATATGGACAGACCATCGGTGTGCTTGGTTCATTCTGGGATATCAGTCCTTTGAACAGTCACTCATCTAAAGTGCTCCTGAAATGTACACAAATCTCTGGAATGGTGAAGGGTTGGCAAGCTAAGCCTGAAACCCACAGATTCTTCTCCAGCTGCAGGGGGGCAGGTTGGTGCCTCCTTTCCTATAGAATTGCTTAAATCACCAATCTGATCTCTGCATCTAGTGTAGTATTCAAGATCACCGTACATTTTTTTACCATTAGATGCATAACCATCAGGCTGATGTAAAAAAAAAACAACAACAAAAAACCTGTAAAGTTGAATGGCTCACAGTCCTGGTAATGTTGAATGTTATTCCAAAAAGCTAATGAGCTAGGGAACTTAAAAATTATGTTTCACAACTAGATGGGTACCGTGCTATATTAGAAGCAAAAAAAACTTCTTTTGATGAATTGGAAGAGCCGCAAAAAGATTCCATTGAGCACATGGATTGATAATATGGACAGATTAACTACATACGAATGAATTGCATGTCGACGCAAAATAAGAATAGATAAATATGAAGAAATCTGGAACGAATATTTAAGTGTTAAGGCAGATAGTGGTGGGAAGTAGGGGGAGGAGAGAGAGGTAGGAAAATATTGTTTAAAAAGGTGTAGTCATGGGTATATCAGTGTAGTCAAATCTGAATTGTCAAATTGTGTTATTATTGTTATTATGGTTTTTGTTGTATGTGTCTTTTGCGGTTGATGTTTGTATCAAAAAATGATTAAACAAATTAAAAACAACAGCAAACAACTAGATGGGCTAGAGGAAGTTAGACCAAATCTTCAGTTAGGATAGGAATCATAGAATCAATAGCATTGTAGATTTGGAAGAGACTGCAAGGGTGATCTAGTCCCACTTAAGCTTCCATGACAGATGGACATCCAGCATCTGCTTAAAACCACCAAGGAAGGAGAGTCCAAAACCTCCTGGAGGCGTCCGTTCCACTGTGGAGCAGCTCTTATTGTCAGAAAGTTCTTCCTGATGTTTAGTTGGAATCTCCTTTCTTGTAACTTGAATCCATTTGTTTTGAGTCCTGCACTCCAGAGACGGAGGAAATAAGCTTGCTCCATCTTCCATGTGAATCTCTTCCTATTCTGTACTGGAGAAAAGTATCCGCTCTTAGATGTTTCTTATCATTTCCACCCTGCCCACTGTTACTCCAAGTAATAAACAGCCTCCTTTGTGAGCCAGCAAATTAAGTGAGTAGGAGTTTTATTTAGAAATTAGGCATATGCTGACTACATTATGTTTTCAGCATATGTTAAAACAGAAGCGGCTTGCTGGTGAAAATGCAAAGCCGACCTGGCGCTCCTGCCAGTGCGATTCCATTGAGCTAACCGTTGCCTCTCTCCCTCCTAGTAGGAAGCAGCGGTGCGCCTGCCGTGAAGCTATCGTAATGGCTCCACCCCACCTAGCAAGCTGTTTCTGGTTAAAAACCTATTTATTCATCCAGGTATCACCCAACCACTAATACTGATTTAGTACGCAATGCTGCCTACAGTGTTTTGTATTGAACATCTGGCTAGAGAGAGAGTTTTTTTATTTGTTTTACTATTTTTGAACATTGCTTTGGATATTTCTTAAAATATAAAGAGGCATAGAAAAGTTTTAAATAAATGCACACACACACACACACACACACACACACACACACAGAGTGAGTGAGTGTGTGTGTGTGAGAGAGAGAGAGAGAGAGAGAGAGAGGTGCTCCCGTGTAAAATCCCCTTTACAAGTCATTCAATAGAATAGTCCAGGTTCGATAGAATGGAGAGAGCAGGTAAAATTTTGAGGTGGACACCAGTTGCCTGCTTAAACACAGTTTTCATCGGTAACCAACTGCTTCGACTTTGGCTCAAGTTCCCCCATCACATATGTTGCCTAAATAAATAAGAATACTCAGCCATTCATACATAAAGGTTTTAGTTTCCAGAGGCTTTTTTTTTTTTTTTTTTTGCAAAATGGCTAACCAACAACAGTACAACATGTCCAGCAGGAACGTGTGTGTGTATGTGTGTGTGTGTGATAGTCAGCCGCGCTAACAAAAAAGATTGGTGGTTCTGCTCCCAGCATCTCTAGTTAGAAATTGTCAGGTTGCAAAGCTGGAAAACGCATCTTATCAAGACTTTGGAGAGTAGCTGCCAGATAGGGTAGGCATTATCTTTGGTCTGACAGTATAAGTAGTACCTTATATTCAGAAATGAACTGGACAGACATGAATTGTTAGTCTGCTGCAGTATCCAGGGACAAGTCTCCCAAGATTCTAACATGCAAGAATAAAACCATACCTTTATTGTGCTCTATTTGCTGTCAGTTTTGCTTCAGCGTTATCTTTCTCTTAATTAGGTATGTGTTCATTACTTCATAAACCCGTGGCTCTCCTCTTTCTCTCTTTTCTTCTCCTCTGCCAATCCAGGGAGAAGATTCCCTAGGTTATTGGCTCTAATGTCCTAGTTTTCTATGTGCAGAGGGTATATTTGTATGGATTTCCCCCCTATGGAGAAGCATTACATCACACCCCTTTCAGTCTAAAACTGGCACAGAAGCCCAAACGCCTCAGTGTGCCACCTCAGGCCAAAGATGCCAGCTTTTAAATCTGGATACAGATCTGAGTCTTGGACAGTCAATAATATTGTCTCTCAGAGTAGCGGCCAGAGGCAGCCTAAACCCAGGCAACTTGGGCTGAGCTGCTGTTTCATTCCAGATCCCATACTGGGGCCTTCTACTTAGAATGAACCTGCCATGCCAGATTTTCCTTTCTCCTTTAACCACAGTACTGCCTTTTTGGCTCTGACTTGCCTGCTGCCTAACCCTGGTTCTCATTCTCAGAGGACGCCAGCACTTCATGATGTCTTTTGGGGATGCTCTCTACAAGGAGAAAGCAAGGAAACCCACTGATGGGAGCCTAATAAGCAGGCAGCTGAGCCCTAGAAAAACTCATCCTGAAAGCCTGTGTTTGTTTACTACTAGGGTAATGGAGATGATAACCTTTTAATCCAAAACCATAATGAAATATGCATATTTGTAATGTGCAACTATAAAATGCAAATCTTGCCAGCACAATAGGGAAGGGCAAAGAAGGCGCTGAGGCTCCCATCCTAATTTATTCCTCTGGCTTCAGACATTTATCCAAATTGAGTTGTGTTTATGTAATATAAAGTCAAATGAATATGTAATTGTAATGTATATGTATAGCCATTTTCTTCTCAAATATACCAACTGTTTATCATAATAGGAAGTAATGCATATTTTTGCAGGATAAAAGGTTGCTTATTAAAATCCCCATCCTCCGATCTTTTGTATATATATAAAAAGCTCTATTTACATAGAGATGATTTTTTTGTTGTATTCCTTTTTTCTGAGACATAATTCCAAGTTCAGAAGATTTAAAGGAATACCAAAGTAAAACTTAGAAGTTATTATTATAATTGATAATAATAGTAATAATCCATTTTCTCTCATCCTCTAAGTAAAAAGGCACAAGTTTCTTAGGCATTGTGCCAAATAATCTCCATTCCAAATTATCTGGCATTTCCCCCAGTTTCTCACTGTCCCCTGTGTAGTAGTTTCTAGATAAGAGAATGCGCTCTACTTTGTAAAGTCAAGTCAAATTTACTGCCTGAAAGTTCCCTTTCCAAAATGCCCCACTTCAGATAGAAGCACCCTTTTGTCTTCTCTTGTGTCCTCCTATCTTGTATTCATCTTAAAAAGGTAAAAGTAAAGGACCCCTGACAGTTAAGTCCAGTCGTGAACGACTTGGGGGTTGCGGCACTCATTTCACTTTACTGGCTGAGGGAGCCAGCGTTTGTCCAGCATGACTAAGCCACTTCTGGTGAAACTAGAGCAGTGCACGGAAATGCTGTTTGTCTTCCCGCCAGAGCGGTACCTACTTATCTACTTGCACTTTGATGTGCTTTCGAACTGCTAGGTGGGCAGGAGTTGGGACTGAGCAATGGGAGCTCACCCCATCACAGGGATTCGAACCGCCGACCTTCCAATCAGCAAGCCCTAGGCTCAGTGGTTGTAATCCTGCACACACCTACACAGGAGCAAGTCCCTTATTTCAGATTCTGGGGTGCTAGAAAGAAGTGGTTTTGTGTCAGTGTAGCCCCAAAGCCCCAGGTCTGAACAGTTATCTGCATGATCTTTGAGAGGGGAGGGTGGCAGAAAAGCAGCTCCCCACAAGGATTGCCCTCCCCCACTGCCCCCTAATATTTTTCTCTCTCTTTCGGAAATTTAAAATGTGGAACAAAACTCCTCCCCTATTCATCAGAATATGCCTGCCCTTTTTATTTATTTTGTTGCCCCGGACTGCATGTATTGCTGTACAGGACTGCATCTGCGTGAAAGGTTTGAGCTCTGGGTAGCAAAGCACAGATAGGTTTACAATTTGTGTGTGTGTGTGTGTGTGTGTGTGTGTGTGAGAGAGAGAGAGAGAGAGAGAGAGAGAGAGAGAGAGAGAGAGAGAGAGAGAAATTCCAGAGGGGCCGTCCTGTTATGTTGCAATGGATTGTTTTCAAGTTATATCAGCACCAGGCTGGGGGTGGGGGATCACTCCCAAGTCCTATCCTGTATTTTTCCGGAACAAAGGTGGCAGCCCTATGTACACATTACCAGCTTAGGTTGTTCTTTTTCCTCAGTTTGGATTGAAGCTGCTTTAGGGAAGGCCATGGCTTTTCCCCTGGCGATACTAGGGGGTACCAAGTACTGGCACCTTTTTTTCTAGAAGAAAAGCATTGGGGAAGGGCACATTTAAACAAAACATTTCATAAAAACAACAACAACAGGGCAGATACAGGATAGATGTGCCTTGTGGCCAATGTACTGTGTGGCTAGGGTTTCCATATTTCAAACAGTGAAAATTTTGGCACAAAAGTTGTTGTGTTGTGTTTTGTTTTTTTGGCAAAGTGGTTGAGCTTTCATTTGCAAAATCTCCCCTCAAAAAGAAGTTTTTGAGATTTTTTAAAAATGAAATTCAAAAAACAAAGCAAAAAACCCACCACTTCTGATATGGATTGACATACGCCCAAGTTTTCCAGTACGTGCGGCAAACCAATGGACCGCCCTGGATAAAGAACAAATGGGAATGAGTACATAACCATAGAGCCTCTCTCCTCTCAACACACAGACTTTTATTTTTGTGCTTCTTGGTTCTCAAGAGCAAAGGAAAAAAGAATACCACCAGCTAAAAAGCAGTACTTACGGACACCTCATGAGTACTCTGCTCTTCCCCCCTGCCACCCTCAAAATTATGCAAACTCCATAGCAGCAGAGATACTTCAGAAAAACACCTCACCGAATAAGTTCGAATCCTTTCAGGTGCATGGAATGCAGCTACAGAAAAAACATCTTGAGCTAGCTAAAATTTCAACAGAACTGCATGAAGCCAAAGGAAGGGGAATCTATAGATTTTGCCCCTTGCCCCTTTGCAGAAATAAAATTGTTTTTACAAAACCTGGCCTCCAGATACAGAACGACTCGCCCACTCTTTGCCTGAAGGTCCGCCTTCTTATCACTGTTAGGAGTCTGCAATGCTTTTCTACTAACAGAATTGATCTCAGGAGTCCTGTAGAAAGTTTTCCACACAAAACTCTGAGAAGACATTGGCGGGAACCCCCCTCTGAGCTGCCACATTGACTGATATTGCCAACTTCAATAGCAGCTAGTGCAGTAATAAGGTCAGAGACCTCTGGAGTGGAGCCAAAAATCCTGGGTTGGAAGCCATCTAGCTACAGAGGGTTCGCAGAGAAAGGAAGAGGGCCTTTCTTCTTCCTTGCATGATCTGAGATCTGATAAAGAGACGGAAGACAGCCTCATGCTTAAAATATTTCTTTCCATCCACACCATCAAGGGTCTTTTAGAAAGCTGTGGTGAGGGAGAAGAAAGAACAATTGCAGCTATTGTCACATTTTCTTCACAGATCTGCAAAGCCCCACAGTCTTGCCTTGACAATTTCCAGGTATTTTTCAAACCAGGCATGGATTAAAAGCAATTAAGGCACTACAAGTGAGAAATGGTAGATACCTATGTGCAAGAAGAGAGGCAAGCCAGGTCTGTTCATTTGTTTTGAAGTGAGAATGCTCACCATTCCTTAGCTTAATGAGAAGAGCCAGAGCTGCCAGCAAGGAAAATAAATTCAATACTTAAAAAAAAAAAAAAATTATAATCAAGTGGGGCCTGCAGCATGGAATGCTCCTCTTCAGGGTTCCAGGAAGCTAGTCATGCTCCTTCCATGATACACATCCCTCCTTCATGATGGTTTTCTATTGTCTACATTATTGTCTATTGTCTACATTATATTGTCTATTGACCTACATTGGCTTCCAGTACGTTTCCAAGCACAATTCATAGTGTTTGTGCTGACCTTTAAAGCCCTAAATGGCCTCAGCCCAGTATACCTGAATGAGTGTCTCCACCGCCATCGTTCAGCCCGGAAACTGAGGTCCACCGCCAAGGGCCTTCTGGCTGTTCCCTCACTGCGAGAAGTGAGGTTACAGGGAACCAGGCAGAGGGCCTTCTTGGTAGTGGTGCCCGCCCTGTGGTACGCCCTCCCATCAGATGTCAAGGAAATAAATAAACATCTGAAGACAGCCCTGTTTAGGGAAGTTTTTAATGTTTGATGTTTTACTGTATTTTTAATATTTTGTTGGAAGCCGCCCAGAGTGCCTGGGGAAACCCAGCCAGATGGGCAGGGTATAAATAAATCATCATCATCATCATCATCATTATCAACACCATTACCTCGCACCCCACCCCACCCTCAGCATTCCTTGACTACTGAGCATGCTCAGTCCTCAAGGCTGCAGGTACCTCCATTTACAAATATCAAAATCCAGAGAAACAAACAAGCTGAAACAGAAAGATATTTGGAGCAGCCATGTTGTGTTCAATTCTGAAGTCTGGCATGCTTCCTGCCCTAGCCTTTTAGGTTACAGAAGAACTGCCCTCAGAGTTTGCTGTTCATAATTGCTCAAATACTTGATGGATCTAAAAGGTACACTGTGAAATATGTTTTTCCATATAATTGCCAACCAAACAGGGCAAAAACATACACACGCTACCCTGGCCATTTTGGGTCGTCATCCCCACTGCCCCCTCTTTATTGAAAAACTGTGGTAAGGATATTTCCCCTTGCCCCCTATTTTTAAGCTGTTAATCTTCAATTAATAGACAGCTTTCATTTCATGCTCTTCCCCTACAGCGGCCAAATCCTGTTTGGCTTTACTTCCACACCCCACAAAATCAACAAGCAATTGGCTCCACCACCTGACTCAGAGAGCATCTACAATTTAAAAAAAACCAACCCAACCTTGATTTTAAGAGTAAGCATCTTTCAGCATCTGTCGAGATGCTTCTCTGTGTTTCCTCAGAGCGGAAATTTGTAATTACTATTGGGTAGAACAATATAAGAAGCTTCTCGGCTATTTGAATCCAGGTGACAGCAACCCATTAAAACACACACACACACACACACACACACACACACACACACACCCCACAAGAGAGAACATCAGAATGAGAGAGATCAATTTCAATATTCATTTCTCCAGCTTCCTTCAAAAGTTCCATTGTACTTCTTTCATCGTGTCCCAGGTAGGCACTATTTCATTCACTTTAACTTTTGAATAGTTGGGCAGGTCTCGCTTTCACTCCATTTAGAAACAGCTGTTGAGTGCATCATTTACTGTGGCAATGGAAGCAATAGAGCAAGCACAAAATAGATGGTCCTCTCCCCTGCTAAATGGGCATTTGATAGCTAACAGGTGCATTTGTGTGTGTGTGTTCTACTACCTGTACTGTAGGACACTTTCTTTTTTAAAGTGTTTGTCGGATGAAACCTGCACATCTCCTTAAAAAAAAAAAAAAACTCCCCCCCATTACAAATTATGTACCCCACCCTCTCTCTTCCATTTGTGTTACGGGGGTGCTTAGAGGGGCAAAACCATGAAAAGAGATATGGGGGAGGATTGATGAGGAAGGGGAACAAGCTCAAAACCGCAGACTTGAAGTAGAACACCAGTCTTCATCTGTATTGTATCGGGGGGTTTTAAAGAAAACATTGTTCTCTGTATTGGATTTTTTTAATTCTTGTATGCCGTTTTGAGACTTTTGTGGGATTTGAATTACAAAATGAAATACAAACAATGAATGTATTCCCCCCAAAAAAACTTGAACACGGGACAACTTAATGCCTCCACAAGCTTCTTGTCTCTTTACGTCAGGCTTCCTCAACCTCGGCCCTCCAGATGTTTTTGGCCTACAACTCCCATGATCCCTAGCTAGCAGGACCAGTGGTCGGGGTGATGGGAATTGTAGTCTCAAAAACATCTGGAGGGCCAAGGTTGAGGAAGCCTGGTTCATGTCATCTACACCAGCACTCCCTGGTCAGCACAATCCAATGCTTGTTTGAGGGGTTGCTACTGTAGACATTGATTTGGATTGAATACTATGTTGGGCACCGCTCCATCTCTTGAGCTGCACACCCCATGAATCTGAACTTGGGTTGTGCTCACAGCACCCTGTAAAGGCAATCCCACTCCAACAATGAGTTTCCCTTTAACATTGTGGTTGGCAGAAGGTGGGGCTCCTATTCTTAGCAGAATTGATAGGATTACTCTTAGTATTGCAACTTTACCATTCGGTGCCAGTTTACCCCTTTTCCAACCACATCTGGCTTCTGCAAGGCTTCACACAGTGTCACCTGCTCCAATTTACTCTGTGCTTTTCTGATGAGATTCGGTACACCTGTAACATCCTGGGTGTTCATCTGCAGCAGTGGAACATCCCCAAATTTCCAGACTGCACTATTTAAATGGTCCTGTAGCTTAGGGTGGCTTCTCTGAAGCAATAGCAGACATTACAATGCAGCTACATGGGCTGTTTATTCATTGGGGCCCCTTCTGCAGCCCAGATACCTCTCTGAGCCCTGTCTCTGAGAACCAGGCCTTATTTTTCAAGCAAAACCACAGCTTCATTGTCCCCGTTGACCAAATTGTGAACTTTTGCAGCCATACCAATAGATCTCTATCGGTAGGTTCAGTAATGGAGCTCAAATCACAGTGTGAGCTGGAAATAGGGAAATATTGCAACTCTGGGTGATGAGAGTGCAGGCAAATGGCAGTCTCTGCAACAGAGAAAAATTAGAAAAGCAGGTGGCAATGGACAGATACCTTAAGGATGGGCATATAATTGAAGAGCATGAACTCATAAGGATAAACACATTCCGGGGATCCAAATGCCACTGTGTGCAGACACTGGCTCTGAGGTCCTGTTAATATAGCAATATGTGCAACATTATTTCTGCTCCGTTTACCCATGTCATTCATATCTGGAAGAGGGAGGCTGAGAATGCAGGAAATGGGTCCCATCAATCAAGCAGTGCAAGAAACAGAGTAAAAGACATCATTTTTATGTGAGAAATATTCAGAAACACGTCTGGACCGGAGAAGGCGCCTCCATTATCAATGACAGACAGCGGACCACCTTGCTTTCTGCATCCCAAAGGATATGATTTCTTTTCTATATTCTCAATATGACAACCGGGATGACAAATGTATACGAAGTAAAACACGAATCTCTCCTCCGCTCAAAATACCTGAAGTCTGACAGAGACATTTGCCCTGGATCATGGCAGCCCTTGTCTACTGTGTCTCCCTGTGTGCAGATTAGGGGAGGCAAATTCTGCAGGTGCCCTCGCAAGTTATCGCCTGCATCTTGTTTGGCATTCGCTGAAGAATAGCTCCAAGTCTACAGAATACTTGTGACATCCAAGCAATCCGAATGGCCCACACTCCCATTTAACTGAAACAAACAAAACCTAGCGGTGCTCCTTTCCCCACTTTGAGAAACTGGAGCCCCTGATTATTAACAAAGCAGGTGGGTACCCTTGATAGAAGAAGAACTAGTAAGGCAATGCACACAGTTTTGTTGTTTCACCTGCCCCTGATTGTCACTCTTCCCTGTTTTTTAAAACATTATTTTTCAGTTTCTAAAAATAGTTATAATAACCAATTCTCCGCCCCTGAGAAACATTCTGTGTATTCACAATGCAAATGATGCAGTCAAATATTAAGCAGGTTTGTATAATGTTTAATTGCATTTAAACTATTATCTTTTATATGTTTTTAGCCTTCTGTATTTTATCTGTGTTGTTTTGATCTGTGTAATAATAATAATAATAATAATATCTTTATTGTCATTGCCCCCTCTCGGGGACAACGAAATTACTTGGCTGCTCCATCCACTCCACACAAAATCAAAACAACTATAAAAACACTAATTAAAACAATACAGTATAAAACAGCAAGGAAGATTAGATGACTTTCAAAGTCCAGGCTTCCCATTCAGGGCCAAGATTGCTCTGGGGAAGAAGCTGTTCTTAAGACGGCTCGTTCTTGTCTTCATCGGAGCTCGAAGAGACAGTGACCAGGATGCGATGGATCTTTTACTATGTCCAGTGCCTTCCTATGGCACCTTGTGGCATAAATCTGCTCTAAGGTGGAGAGTGGGCAGCCAACAATGCTCTCTGCTGCCTTAACAACTCTGCACAACCCCAACCTGTCCCGGGTAGTACAGCTTCCATACCACACACATAAGCCATAAGTGAGCACGCTCTCAATGGCACAGTGATAGAAGGCAAGCAGCAGTTTCTGCGGAAGATGGTTTTTCCTTAGAATTCTCAAAAAGTACAGTCGCTGCTGCGCCTTCTTCACAAGCCCCCTTGTGTTGACACTCCAGGACAGATCCTCTTGTAATTCAATGCCCAAAAATCTGAACGTTGTTACCCTCTCCACACAGACCCCATCAATCAAAAGTGGCTGGACATTGCTCTTCTGTCTCCTGAAGTCTACCACAAGCTCCTTTGTCTTCCTTGTATTTATGAGCAAGTTGTTAGCTCTGCACCACTCTGTCAGCCGCTCCACCTCATCTCTATAGTCCGTTTCACCCTCCCTTTCAGAGATGAGCCCAATCACGGTTGTGTCATCTGCAAATTTGACAACCCTATTACTAGGGTGAGCAGCGACACAATCGTACGTGTAGAGAATATAAAGGAGCGGACTGAGTACGCATCCCTGTGGTGTTCCTGTGTTAGTCCTAAGCATACTAGAGGTATAAGGGCCCAATCGAACCCTCTGGGGGCGGTCTGACAAAAAGTCCAATATCCACCCACAAAGTGATAACGGAAGCCCCAGATCTTCCAGTTTAGACATCAGACGTTGTGGTAGAATGGTATTAAATGCCGAGCTGAAATCTAAAAAAAGCAGTCTGGCATAACCCCCCCCCCCGCTGCTCCAAATGTGCAAGAACGGCATGGAGGGCAATCGCCACAGCGTCCTCTGTCGATCTTTTCATTTTATAAGCAAATTGGAATGTGTCCAGTCCCTCTGGTAGGCAGGCAATGACATAATTTCGTACCAGCTTTTCAAAGCACTTCATGATTATAGGTGTGAG
This sequence comes from Podarcis vaucheri, assembly GCF_965113315.1. Lineage (NCBI taxonomy): Eukaryota > Metazoa > Chordata > Lepidosauria > Squamata > Lacertidae > Podarcis > Podarcis vaucheri. The sequence continues at coordinate 91,672,660 of NC_138760.1, read as the reverse complement.
TGCTACTGGACGAAAGTCATTCAGATCTTCCGGGTTAGATTTTTTTGCTATTGGAACGATAGTAGAAGACTTTAGGCAGGATGGAACAATAGCCTGGGCTAGGGATCGATTTAAGATCCCAGTGAAAACTCCTGCTAGTTGATCTGCACAGTCTCTCAATACCCTTCCAGCTACCCCATCTGGCCCTGTGGCCTTCCTTGGGTTGATTCCCTTCAACACCTTCCTCATCTCTTCTTTTTCCACAGAGACTACTACATTCCTTTGTACTGATGATGGTGATGGTGGTGATGGTGGCAAGGCCTTCACAGGGAGTGGTGGTGGTGGTGGTAAAGCCTCAGCAGGTGTTGCTGCAGATGTTACTTCAAAACGGGCAAAAAAGGCATTCAAATCCTCTGCGAGGGATGCCCCTCCCTCGTCTGCCAGGGAATCCTTGGATTTATACCCTGTTAATTCTTGTACACCTTGCCACACCTGCCTGGTGTTGTTACTTTGTAGATGATTCTCCAGCCGCTGTCTATACGCCTCCTTTGCTACACGGATACCTCTCTTTAAATCCGCTCTAGCTAAGCTGTACAACGACTTATTTCCACTTCTGAAAGCAGTATTTCTTGCCTTTAGCAACCCCTGAACCTCCCTTGTCATCCAGGGCTTCCTGTTTGGGTAGATCTTTATCCGGCGCCTCCGTGTTACATTGTCAGTGCAGACCTTGAGTCCTGGTCTGGGGGCGTGGATGGGATGACAACAACAACAACAACAACAACAACGTTTAGAACTTACTATATCAGTTAAATGTCTTCTAATCTCCATTGTAATAGATTGTCCTGAAGTGAGCCATGGATAGCTGATAGTGACAAGACAATGTTGTCCTTTCTAATGTATTGGATAAACATGTACCATAGTTTCAAAATCATCTTTGGCCTTTGTGTCCCTTAGTGCTCTCTAACATGTTTGATTTGTTTCTCCATAAGGGATTCGCTCCTTAGTTTGTCCCACCATGCTTCCAGAGTTACATTAGTAGCTGTTTTGCAATATTGTGCTAATAGATTTCAAGTTGCAGACATAATAAAGAATAGTAGGCGCTCGAAGAGTAGATTCTTACAGTCCTCTACAAAAGGATTTGTAAAGATGGCCTCAATTCAGATTGTATCACTAGCTTATCTACAAAAACTTTCTACCTTCCAATCCCTGTTCTACTTCTCCCTCTGCTGCTTCTTAGGAGGTTGCTGAGAGCTGCAAACCTTGATTGAGATTTTTCCTTATTTCCTGTAGCATGAAGCAACACTCAATTTTGTCATCATGACAACATTGCATTCTGCATCCTCCCTCTTCTGCTCCACATTGTTGGCTGCCGTGGGTTGGAGCAGCCTTTGTTGTTGTTGTTGTTGTTGTTGTTTTAATTACCTGCCCTTCACCCTCAGAGCCCAGGCTAGGTTACAACAATTTAAAGTACAATTTTATAAACAGTTTAAAAACTTACAATGATGAAAAAAAATATTGTTGGCATCTGCTTGTCTCAAGAGAAAATGGAGTGCGTCTCCGGGGGTGAAGCCAAACTGCTGGGGAATCGCAGGGCCCGCTGTGGCTGCAGAAACTGGTAACTCATAACTGCTTCCTCCCATGTTGTTTTTGCTGCACTAGCAGCACCGAACTGAACTCCCTGGGGTGCAAGCCTGGGCAGTGTGTATGGAGGTCCTGGGCTGCCCAGACGACAAGACACCCCACAACCCAGCCTCACAGAGGTCGTCCAAAGGAAAACAGAGCGATACATTTGGCACCTGTTGGGCTGCAGGAATTGCCGGAAAGCTATTTCTCTCTCTCTCTCTCTCTCTCTCTCTCTCTCTCTCTCTCTCTCTCACACACACACACACACACACACACACACACGTGTATAGATAATTCAGTTCAAGCCCTTGCTTGCAATATATCATTATGCCTAAAGTTCTTTGCAGAGATGCAATTTGAACCAACTACTTCCTCCTTTGGCATCTTGTCGCTTGGCTCCCCTGCTACATGAGTGCTATCAACGTAGATGGATCCTGCTAGCAGAAAGGCTTTTGTCTAGCCTTGACACTGTTCCTTGGTTGGCTTTGTGGTGTTTATATTGTTTCCAGCCCCCCCCCACTTGTCCTGATTATGTGGAACATCACTTCTGCCAAGAATGCACATGAAGATAAGAAGGCAGCAGGTTTTCATGCATCATACTCCCCTTTGTCCCCCCCCCACTGATGTACATAGCACCAACTTATTTTTAACCCCCCAAATGAGATTATTATTATTTTTTTAAAGCCGCTCTTGCTCTTCGCAGAATATCCCATTTTGCAGAAGAACATAATGCCACAGAAGCAGCAGTGCAATAGAGATATTATTACTTAGCAATAATAAGGTGGTGAAGAGGGAGAGGGGAAAGAAAGCATTCTCAAAATGATATGGCCATTTCCGCTGTCTCTCCAAGCGATAATATCTTTCTCCAATCCTGGGTATACTGTTAGGATATTCCACAGAGAGTGTTATATGGAATAAATAATAGAACAGCCAACTGTTACCTCTGCTCCCGTCCACTGCCACCATCTCAGCTGTAAAACCACTGCCAGAATTGGCTGGTCTGTGTTTCCCATTGTTTTCACTTTATACATAAATATCGTGCTGCTCCTTACATAGGAAATGAGGCACCTTTCACTGATAAGATGCCCAACTTTTTTCTTGCAGTAGGTCATCACCTAGGCAGCCTACCAAATCTTCAGAATCACAGGAAATGTTGTTCGAGTGCCAGGGAAATAAAGAAAGAGGTGAGAGAAAAAGGCAATAACACCAAAACAAGGATGCAAGTGAACATCTGCTAGCAGATGCTCCTGTACAGTCTGTAGATAAAACATGGCAAGCACCAATTTGACATGTTCTGCAACTTTACTGGCATTGTTCTTGATTTATATCCAGGCAAGGGGAGATGAAAAGTTATCAGCTTAAAGCATCAGCATATGTGAATGTTCGGTTTGGGTCTCAAAAATATTCAATAACTCATGATTTTATTTATGTAGCACCACATCCCATCCTTCCCCTGTGAAAGGAAAAACCAAGGACTCCTTATTTTTATTTTAAAAAAACAAACAATATTGACTCATTATACCTGTGTTGCAGTGGGTTGGAGTAGATAACACCAGGGGTCCCTTCCAACTCTACAATTTTGTGAGTCTATGATGGATACATAGAGTGATTAATTGACTGCTTCACACTCTCCTTACAGCCTGCTAGAAGAAGAAGAGGAGGAGGAGGAGGAGGAGGAGGAGATTGGATTTGATATCCCGCTTTATCACTACCCGAAGGAGTCTCAAAGCGACTAACATTCTCCTTTCTCTTCCTCCCCCACAACAAACACTCTGTGACGTGAGTGAGGCTGAGAGACATCAAAGAAGTGTGACCAGCCCAAGGTTACCCAGCAGCTGCATGTGGAGGAACGGAGATGCGAACCCGGTTCACCAGATTACAAGTCTACCACTCTTAACCACTACACCACACCTGACTCTTTTGTGTACGTCAGAGCCCCAGGCAATAAAACAAGTTGAGATGTGGCTTGAACACAAATGGAGGGAAAGACCAGACAAACACAATCAAATACTGGTGAGTGCTCATTATTGGGCCTACTCAGTGCCATTGAAGGTGACAAAGAAGCCATACTTTGCTGCCTCTGTTGCATCCTCACTGTGCTGTCCAGCAGTGCTTTTTCTAGGCATGACAGGGGCTTTCACACTCTGGCCCAAAGGATGTGGACAAGCTATTTGGTTCATTCCGAGTGACCACCTGTGCTCTTGACCCTTCACCATCATGGCCGATTAAAACCAGCAGGAAGGAGGAAGAGGTCAGGAAAAAACCTTCCCTATCTGATTGGCCCCTTGGGACAATGGAAATCTTGTTCTCCTCCCATCTCCCTCCAGGGGTTGCCCCTTGAGACATCTGCCCCAAGTGGGTAGAGTGAGGCAAATGTGCCCCCATCCAATGAACAGGAACAGCATCATACAGTCATGGCTGACACACCTAATCTGGTAAGCAGCAGAGCTGCAAATTAGAATGTGCTCTCCAGGAAAAAGTGAGGGGAAAACCCCAAAGCCTTGTCACTGAGGGACTGGATCTGTCTGTCATGCTAAGAACAAGAAGCAAGATTAAATTGTGATAGTTTAGATCCAGAGCTGGTTCAGGACGTTCTGGGAGAGTAAAACACTGGCAGAACTGGTCCTAGTGGAAATAAGTCATCAAAACACATGGAGCCAGCTCAGTCTGCGTCACTCTGGGAACTGAGCCCACCAGCTGAGATGCAGGGGTGGGTTCCCAGTGCCCTTATCAGGTGTGTATGAACTGGAACATCACACAGGAAAAGGTCCATGGGGGGGCCACTAGGGGCGCATTGGAAGATGGCCGACAATAACATCTCTCCGACCCACATGAGGTAATTAAGAGGCTGTGATGGGAGTATGCAGCCTCCCTGCCCCCCCCAAGGAAATGGGGGACTGCCCTTGCCTGCTGTGCCCATATACCACCCCCGAATTCGAGGGGGTGGGGGCACTATGCAGAAAGCCCTTGTGTGGACTTCGGCTCTCCTGGACGCTGTCTCTGATTCGCGCCACTAGCTGCAGCAACTTCAAAAGAAACAATTAGAAAGAAGCAAATGCACATATTTCAAGGATGAATGGGGAGTGAAGATTGCTAATTGAAGGGATCTCTGAGAAAGAAGACGGGTTGGATAAACAGGAATATATCATGAGAAGACACATCAAGGCTCGGTATGTCGGCAACGGGACTGGATGGGGGGGCACTTTCCTTTCTTCCTTTTATGTGATTAACCAATAACCCCCCCACACACACACACAAGTCAGAAATGCCACTTAAATGACCTAAGCTGATGATTTAAGACTGTGTGGAGATAATTTCTAACCAAAAGCATGTTTTAAGGAGATCGTGGAAAGTACAAGAGCTTTGGGATGACGCAGTAAAAAACAGTGTCGCCATTTTGGCAAGTTCTGTCGACTTATGTCTGGGAGGAGGAATGCATTTGTTTTCATACAGCGGGCGAACCTCCTCAGAGGACTAAAGAAGGCGACAGATTTGTGAAGATTAATGATGGTAAGAGTGATTTATGGAAGTGATGATACATGGAAACCATCTCGATATGGTTATTGGACGAACGGAAAAATTCACACAGGATTACAACTTGTGTTTACCTGCTTAAGGAGATTATCAGAAGAGATCACAAAGAAAAAAGAAAAATATATGAAAATAACAAGATGAGATGTGGAAACAGCAAGATAGGACTGGATAGAATTGTGAACATTATTTGGACAGATTTGTGGACATTAATGCAGCAGCAAGAAGATGATTGGAATCCCCTTCAGAACTTGAAATATGGGTACCCCTCCCAAAAAAAAAAATTAAAATTCAGCTTTGTAATTCGGAATTTATGTGATGTGATTCGATTTGATTGGTCGGTTAATAAAAAATATTTTTTTAAAAAAAAGGGAAAGGTCCATGGGGAGTAGCACACAACTGACAGCACAAGAATGCCAGCAAATGGGAGATGGACACAGTACATGGCATCTGTAGCAACACACACTGCAGCAGCCAATCAGCGCATCAGATGCTCCAGGTAGACCCACTATATCTGCATCACAAGACTTGGAGAAGTGCATAATCTAACTGTTCCAATCCACATATAAGTCTGGAACTGGTGAATTAGGTTGGTTCATATCAAAATGCAGTCTGATTACATTTTTCCTCCATCACTAAATATGTATTATAGGGCACTTAAGTAGAAAGTATTCCGCTTCCACCAGCTCCAGATAAGCATTTTTGGACAAGTTATCTAGCAGGACCATACATTTTGAATTTCTCCCAATAACACAGGCCATAGGCAAGTGTTTCAAAGATACTGTGTCAGTGTATAAGCAGAGCTCCCTACTTTCTCATCCACAGTTTCATTTGACACTAGGCTGCTGGGCTGTTGTGAATAAGGGTGGGACCAGCAGTGCTGATCTACAGCAGCATCCAGCCAGCTTCCAGTGATGCATGCCAGGACATGGTGCCAATGTGTGATGGAATAGTTAATGATATCATGATCACAAACACATGCATAGCAGCTGTAGCAGATGGCAGGATGAAATGTCCCACCATTAACATCAGTGAGAAACTTTGCTCATTATCTGCAGAGGATGCAAAATGGCCATTGTCACAGAATCATAGAACAGTACAGTTCAAGGAGATCTGAATGTCAGTGCATCCGACTCCTTCTTTTGAGCCAGGATCCTCTACCACCACATGTATTTGAATGGCTTTAAGTGCAGTCCTATCAAACATATCAGAAGCAAGCCCCATTAGCTTCTATCATGATTAACCCTGGGTAAGTGAATAGGATCCTTAACCCATCTCATCCAGATTTTAGAATGCCAGAGAAGAAGAAGAAGAGGAGGAGGAGGAGGAGGAGGAGGAGGAGGAGGAGGAGGAGGAGTTTGGATTTGATATCCCGCCTTTCACTCCCTTTAAGGAGTCTCAAAGCAGCTAACATTCTCCTTTCCCTTCCTCCCCCACAGCAAACACTCTGTGAGGTGAGTGGGGCTGAGAGACTTCAAATAAGTGTGACTAGCCCAAGGTCACCCAGCAGCTGCATGTGGAGGAGCGGAGATGCGAACCTGGTTCCCCAGATTATGAGACTACCGCTCTTAACCACTACACCACACTGGCAGGGTGAAGCAGGGACCAATAATTATTTGGGTACTTCTTGATTGATGTGAACATATATCTGCAAGTTCAGAACTCAGACTACCTCATAAGTGGTTTGGTGTTTTTTTAAAAAAAGTACTATACATATGTTCAAAATACTGTATGTATTTTTTTGTGCTCAAACACCCTCCCACCCCCCATTTCTCTGGATTTCTGTTAGAGTAACTGGACACAAGAAGGAGTTAATTTCCTTCATGAGCTTAAATCACCTCAAGGATGAGCTAATCACAGGTGTAGGGTCAACCAAGCCAGTTGCTATGGTATCGGTCCAGTGCCCACACTATATCTGTAATTAATGCATGTCAGCTCAGTAATGCCAGTCTGTTAGTCTGTTTGCCAGTCAGTGTTACTTGTCCAGTGTTACGTCTTAAATTGCTGAACTTATTTAGAGCAACGGAGATACTTTGTATTTGTAGGTATCTATATAAACCTGTAACTGCAAAAGCCTACAAGCAATATATCTCTATGCCCCAAACTGTTTTCTGAGCCTTATCTTCTGCAACAAGTAAACTATGTGAACCTTTCTCTGCTTCTATGTGGTGACTAGTACTGGGAAAAACTTCGACTGCATGGGTATCTCACCTGAGATTCCTAACAATATCTTCCCTTGCAATTGCATTGGACCAGGATAGACTGTAATTACGTCATGTGTGGGCTGGATATTTCTGCTGAAACACATCCCCACTCCAGACAGACACAGATGTGTCTGGCTATTTTCTTCACTTGAGTTGTACCATGAGTTCTTTTTGTTAGCCAAGGGGTCCCACTTGCTTATGGGGCCAAATTGGTTCATTCTACACAGTATAAGCCTGTTTGAAAACAGAAAGAGATTATGACAGTGGTGTTGTGTGCTATCAGTCATTTAATAGCAGCCCTACCATACTTTGAATGTCCCTGAATTTTTGATGCACAGTAATTTGTGTTGTTGTTGTTGTTGTTGTTGTTGTTGTTGTTGTTGTTGTTATCATTGCTTTTTAAGATACCCCTTGCTCAGCCATAACATTGCAAGAATCAAATGATATGAGCCACCTTCAATGTCCATGACGTTTTACAAAAGTTTCTACAACTTAGCTTTTGCTTTATTTTCTCTCTCCGCTAAATATTTGCAGTACACCGTAAAAGGATGAGCAGGATGGTGCTAAGTATATCAAGCAGCAAGCATCTCCTACTTATCAGCTTTGGAAGCATTAGCTAGTACAGGGAAAACATCTATTTCCAAACCTGCAAAATTAGAAAGAGCTCAGAAAAGTCTTGTGGAACAGGGAGGAAGGCACAAGTCCCTATCATTCTCTCTGCATAATCAGGGCAGAAGTGAAAGCAATGATGTTACTAGCAGCAGCTGTTTGTCTGTTTCTCATTAGACACCTCTATTTTTTTCAAAAAAAAATTATAAAATCCTAGTTCTTATCTTCTTTTGAAACCAGTTTGATGGTGAGCTATAGAACTAATCAGGGGAAAGCAGCAGCTGCTCTTTTCAAATCTCTCCTTAAAATTTCCTAGCTAGACCCATCTATCTTTTCACAGCCCCATTTCTGCCTTCTTCTGGAAGCCTTTAAAGAACACAGCGCATCATGTTGTTTGTAACAGTTGGCAAATGCTTCTTTTAAGAGTGTTTGTACATTTGCGGGTTGATCTTTTTATGATCAAAGATTAAATAACCCCCCACCAAAAGAAAAAAAGGTCTTTTGAAAAGAAACTAATCAAATTCAGGCAGAGAATGCAGGAGGGAGGATTATTTTTTTTAATTACCTCATTGTAATTAGGAAGTCCTTTTCCTAACAAAAAAATCTCCCTCTTCCCAATAAAAATAGCAACAACAGCAACAATTGATAATGATGTAGCAGTATCAGTGTGTTTCCTGCTTTACAAAGCAAACAACCACAGCAGAAAAGAGAAGGTGATGTCCCCAGGAACTTACAATCTGAAATTTAACAATGGGAGAGACAACCAAGGAAAGGAAGATGTACAGGTCATGACGTGCAGCCCCCTTCCAAGGAGCATTTAAAGAGAGATTCTGTTAAGTTGTGGGTGAACATATCAGACGACACAGCGATTCTTCAAACATTTCTTGTTTATTCACAGGCCAGAACAGAACAGAACTGAAGGGTTCAGCCAACCTGCTTATATAGAGCTCCACTAGAACGCAACAGTAACCATTTTCTGTAACTATCCAATCAGTGAATGTCACTTTCGATCCCTTATTTGCATATGTTGACCTGAACTATCTACAGTATCCCCCTGCTGGCCCAGGGTGAGAACTTCAGTACATAACAGATTCTTTGATATTGTGCTCATGGAGCTGTCCTAGCTTAAAATGTTGGAATGAAGAAAGAGGCATCCCTTTGTTATAAAAATGTTAAGGTCTCAAATATAGAATACATATTCATAAATGCACACATATCTAAATATATGAATCATGTGTCTGAAATAGTATGGGAAAGCAATCCTGAAGCCTTTTTGACTCTCCCAATGACCTCAAATATTCCTCTGCAGTAAGGGAGGCAAATGTGGAAAGCCTTCCCATTGTCTTTTTGCTTGCAAATCCTGTCTTAAGGGCGCATTTGTGCATGAATAGGGCGAGCCTGTGACCTGGATTCAGGCACTAAAGTATGAACCATCGCAAAAGAATGGCCAGACTGTCCAGGTAATGCAATCAGTGACCATTATTAGGTATCCTGGCAAACAGGATTTCTGCTGTAGACTGCCTCCTTCTGTGATGTATGTATGATGTTTTAGGGGAGTGGTCTTGGACTGCAGGGTTGGCAATTTCACAAGTCTATATAAGGGCTTGCGCACCATTGTTCAGGGTTCTCCTCCCTCCTGCATGTGGTGAGTGGGGACCCTGTTGCGACAGTACCTTGAATAAAGATCAGGCTTACTAGCCACTTTACTTCTCAATTTAATCTGGTTGGCCTCTGTTACTTTCTTCTACCAATAGGGAACCTTAGAAGGACTCTATATGGACTCCTGGATACCCCATAAAGGAAAGAAGAGCAGTTTTTCTTATAACACCTTAGACAAGCTTGTGAGTACAGAATGGACCTGGGAAGCCACTTCAGCAGGCCACTACTAACTGACATGTAGTGCTAAATAAATTTTTGGGTGAAATAGCAGCAAGGCTGCATACCAAGCAGAGAAATGACTAGCTAGGTCAGTTCTCTCTTATCCTTTTTAAGCCAGAGCAAGGTGGCATAGGTGCTAGAGTAGGACTAGTGCTATTTTATGTATGTATTTATTTCATACAATTGCTCAAAACACACAAATCACTCTGGAGCTCAGTCACTCAGTGTCTGCTTCCAAATTAGCTGTTTGCCGAGTCTGAATTCTGCCCCTTCCTCTTCCCACTTTTAAAGCCCCACTTACACTTCCTTTCCTGTTCACACCTCTCATGAATTCTTGCGTGCCTACGCGTCTTGGGATAGGCTATATCTGGTGGCCCTCCCACTGAGTCCAATCTTAAACTGTCAGTCTGTGTCTTCTCCTTGGAACTCCCTCCTTCCTCCTCCTTGTTCTCAGAACTCAGGCTTCTACTGCATTCCCGCCTAATTAACTCCTCCTGTCTTTCCAAGCTCTTCCCCTCTGTCAGCAATGGGACGCAGCTGAAACAAGCTTTCCTTGTGCTCATAGGGTTGGCATGGTCATCAAAGATGGAGAGGCCCTGAGTTTTGTTAACAGGATAGAGAATCTTAGAATTCTAGTGTTGGAAGGTATCCCAATAGTCATCTAGACCAACCCCCTGCAATGTCAGAATCCTGCCCACAACTGTCCCTTGTAAACAGCCAGATGCACTGACCAATTGTGCAATATTTATTTAGGTCCAGTCGTGGCCGACTCTGGGGTTGCGGCGCTCATCTCACTTTATTGGCCAAGGGAGCTGGCATACAGCTTCCAGGTCATGTGGCCAGCATGACTAAGCCGCTTCTGGTGAACCAGAGCAGCACACGGAAATGCTGTTTACCTTCCCGCCAGAGCAGTACCTATTTATCTACTTGCACTTTGACTTGGTTTCAACTGCTAGGTGGGCAGGAGCTGGGACCGAACGATGGGAGCTCACCCCATCGCAGGGATTTGAACCGCCGACCTTTTGATCAGCAAGTCCTAGGCTCTGTGGTTTAACCCACAGCACCACCCGCATCCCTTTTAGTATTATTATAGCCTCCTGTTAATTAAAATCAATTAATTAAAGACTCAGCATTAAAAAAAAAATCACTCCAAATCAGACAGCAAATATTATATGACAAACAGAGCAAATTACGTAACAAAGATCACACACATATTCAAACTGAATGCATGGCAGAAAGAAGTTGAAATTATTTCACACTTAGCTTCGGATTAGGATCAGAATTTGGTCATTTGGGTCTGTATTCTGTGCCAAGATTTGCAAAAATGCAACATCTTGCCCAGAGACACAAAGCACAAGACTTAGTCCAAAAGCAAATGTTTTGATGTCTTATAAGGAGTTACAGGTTCAGTGGTTCAGAGATACACACTCTGTGTGTGTGTGTGTGTGTGTGTGTGTGTGTGTGTGTGTGTGTGTGTTCTTGTCTGGGTTTGACAGATTTGCCCAAACAGCTGAGGTTGTCCTTGAATATTGATAGAAAAGCACTTTGGTTCTTCAAAACGAACACAAAACCAACAGTTCACACACACACACACAAAACAGAGAAAGACAGGGAAACATTAGAAAGGAGGTCATGGCTGGATTTGTTGTACAAATGAGTTCTCCTGTGACTGCATGATCTCATCAAACTCTTCTCGATTTAAAGGAGTGTAGAACAATGGCTGACCTTCAAGCCCAGCATGAGAAAATGTGGGCAGATTTCCCACAAGAAAAGCCCACCTAGAAAATAGTAAGACATTCCCCCACACAAGATGGTTTCTACATGATTGTTTAATGACCCCGGAAACAAATATTTTCTTTCAGTTAGATTGATCCTATGCATAGAAAGCATGTAACAAGGACCCCGTGTTTCAACAAACAACATGTCCAGTACATTTATGCTATCTTGTCCTTGCTGTATGGATTCGTTTTGGGAACATTTTTCAAAGATTGCTGGGAGGTTGTGGCCAATGAGGCTGGGCTACTCAAATTAGTTCCAGCTAACTCTTATTCCAGGCCATTTAAGGAGAGAGGAGGTAAAAAATACTGACACTGATGTCCGTGGGGCTTTACTGAAGCATTGCCAGACAATTTGCGCTGCTTCGTCATGAGTTTTAAAATAACCTATTGCATCTGCTTAGAAAAACTAGCTTTAGCACAGCGAATGAGTGACAACGCAAGGATGTCCTTGCTGGCTTAAACCAATTACTGTGGGAAATAGATACTTCTGATCAGCAGGCTGCTGCTGCCTTTCTATCAGAAAAAGTTGTTGTCTTTGTCTTCTTCTTCATTTTTCAATCTACTGCGGTTACTGTAGATATAAATGAGATAAATCACTGCACAATTAAAACGAGAGAGAGAGTTAAACTCTACAAGTACTGCCAGCGGAACTGACAGGGGCACATCCAACTTTATTACAGCAGTTGTGTATTACTTCTCTTTTTTTTGGCATCACCCTACAAACAGGTCACAATTTTGATTTATATTTTGCCATCTAAAATGCATAAAAGATGTGGCGCGCTTGCTTCCCCATTAATCTTCCATGTTTTCATTTGAAATTTTATTGAAGGTGACATGACAAATTACTACTGGAGTCAATCTGTTCTTGAACAGCGCATATATATATATATATATGAAAGGAAGAACATAGTAACGCAAATTAAATGGCCTTTCCAGGTGTGCTCTTTGCTCATACTGTAATGGCGGCTCCATAAAAATATTGCATGACTGGACAGAGCGGGAAGTCATTCACCAGTATAAGCTATTCACACATTTGTATACAGAGGCCAATTTTTGGGGGAGTAATTCCACCCCGCCTCCCCAACACGACCACTAGCATGCTGTCAGCCCTAACCCAGCATGGAAACAATTTGTTTTAAATTAAGAAAGTCATCTGATAGTGAAGGATACGGAAAAGGACTACAGCCTTGCATCTCACATGTGAAGACTGCTGCCCAGAAATTGCAGCTGGCCACTACACTGCAAACTGGGACCAGTCGCTGATATCACCACTGGCTTCTGGCCCACTTCTGAGCAAAATTCAAAAGTTTAACACCTTAAATAGCTTGGGGCCTAAGAACTTGAGACCGTATCTTTTTCTTTCCCATCACAGAACCCAAAGTAGCATACGTGGGGTCAGGTCCGTCTTTAGCATATCCAGTGCCGTTGTGCAAAGATCCCTCTGGCGCCCCCCCCTTCCCAGAGTTGTCAACCTATTTTTAGGGCTGGAGGAGGCGGGCAGCGGCTGGAGGGCAGCTCCTCTGGAGGGGAAGAGGCGGAGGCTGGAAGTGGTGTCTCCCGGCTCAGCTGGCCACTTTGTGCCATGGTGGCCACAGCAGGCAGCACACCGAGCGAGCGGGCCTGCACTGGGCGAGTGAGGGCACGTGCGCTACTCCCTCTGAGTGTCGGCTCGGTTTTTTCCCTTTTAGCCTTCTGGTGCCCTGCAGAATTCGGCGCCTGAAGGCTAAAGGGGGGGGGACCGATCTAACGCTCGGCGGGAGCGGCGCACGCACCCTTGCTCATTCAACGCGCTCGTTCAGTGTTCCCCGGACTCTTGCCTGGTGCCCTGGCACCCCGCGCCACTAGCCTCTATGAGTAAGACGGGCCTGCATGGGGTTCCCAGGAGATTTCCTGTCCAGGTACTGACTGGACTTAGACCAGCTTAACTGCAGCAAGATGGCAGCTTCCTCTGCCTCTGAACAACACCCTGGGACCATAAAGTAAGATATTTCTCCAGGGCACTACACCATCTGACTCTGAAGGAAAAGGTCTTGTTTGGTTGTGGTGTCTTCTTTGTGGAGCTCACTTCACATGTGATACACAAATAAAACAAAACTAGGCAGATTAAGAGGGGGTGCCTGTTTTGGGTTTTTTTAACAGCATGCAAATCAATGTGGAGACAGGCACCCAAACATTAGAGTGTGATGTTTAGGTACATGTTCCATTTAGGTACAAGATGTTTAGGTAGCCCTGCTAATAACGTATAATCTTAGTCACTAAAGGACTAATGATTGAAAAAGACCAAACAGTTTTTATTGCCCCTTTTCTAATTAATTGCATAACTCTCAATAATCCTGCTTGCCTTTGCTTCTCACCCAAAAGCAACTCAATTTATTGTTAAGTACATGGAGCCAGAGGAATCGCAAGCTGGCCTTGGAAGCAGCAAAAGCCCCAAGGACCCAGCATTTATTTGTATGCACATTTAAGTATCTGCCTGTCTAGCAATCAGTCAGTCCATGTCTCCTTGAAATCAAGGGGTTTTAAATACTCCTGATTGGGGATATGTATAGAACACGGCTCGTAGTGAAAAGTATGCAGAATGTTTTATTCAAAACACTTTGAAGAGTCAGGCTAATTAAGTATTTGACCTACTTTACTTAACCACCAACATATGAGTGAGGGGTGCTCCCAAGAGCAACACTTTCTCTTTTATTGAGTGAAGAATGGCAAGCGGGGGGGGGGGAAGGTAAATACACACACACAACGTATTTTTTGCATATGTCCCCAGAAACGGCGGGAATTTCAATCATTTTCTGTAAGCTCAGATAAGCACCAAGTATGATAATTCAAAATACTGGTCAGTCCTAATATATTCTCTACCCGCGAAGAGCAAGGATTAAATTTCTCATAAATAAGAACATTTTACATTTGTGTGAACAAAGGGAGCACCAGAAGAGTTTTAACGGATGTCAAGAAGAGGACAGAGGAATCTGTCAATCTCAGAATCTCATTTTTAAAAACAAAATATTAAGTTCAGTTCCTCACATTTTTGCATCAGTTTGCAATTTTTTAAAGGCCTCGTGTAACTTCAGCTGAATCTTAATATGAATTTCTCCTAACATCTGTATGCAATGTTGCCTGTTGTGCGCATTTCTGCAGCTGCTTTCCCTAATACAAATGATCTCCGTAAATTATTTCCACTAATATATGCGACTTGTGCAGACTTTGCCCTAACATGCACATTTTAGCACACATTGTTAAGTTGGAGATCTGCGTCACAAAATTCAGAGAACTCTAAAGAATAGCTTTGGTTTGGTGCATAGTCTTTCATGAAGTGCATATTGGATCCAGACTGAATTTCTCCCCCATCTTTAGTCAAGTATTAATTGATGAAAGCAGAAATTCTAGATCCTCCAAACATGGGCTTTGGTTCAGAGTTCTGCAAGGCTCTGATGTGCGCCAAAAATTACACACAAGCTGGAGAGGCCCTGTTCTTCTCAACATTCCAGCTGGTAGAAAAACAATCACCCCAACATGGAAGGAGTATATTGAGGAAGGACAGTTGAGCCTCTTGTGAGAACTGTACAACAATAATAGAACCATAGAATTGTAGAGTTGGAATGGACCACAAGGATCATCTAGTCCAACCCCCTGCAATGCAAGAATCTCAACTAAAGCATCCATGACAGATGGCCATCCAGCCTCTGCATGAAAATCTCCAATGAAGGAGAGTCCACCACCTCCAGAGGGAACCCATTCCACTGCCAAACCACACTTACTGTTGGAAAGTTCTTCCTGATGCTTAGTCAGAATCTTCTTTCTTGTAGCTTGAATCCATTGCTTGAATCCATGCATCTAAAGCATAAAATGTCTTATGATAATATTTGTAAATCCACAGTGAAACTTCTAAACTTTTACTTCGTATATGGAAATGTCATTCTAGAGGGGCATTGTGTATATGTATACATGTGCATACTTCTTAAAGTGCAATAGAGGAAAAAGATACACATTTGCCATGCTAGTTGCTCAGTTACATGACATCTGATGTCAACGACTAGCTCTCAGATAAGAGAAACCTACCGGTAACTAAGTTAGCATTAAAATATTTGCTTCGTTCTTTCATATGTTCATTCTTTCATATATGTTGGCCCTGTAAAAGAGTATTGGGAAATAATTCATAATGAATTAGGGGGAAAATGTGTAAAAGTACTTTTTTTGGGGGGGGATAAGTCAGACTGAAATTCCCAGGTGTCGAAAAAGGCTATTTATGTATACCACCACTGTTCTGTTAGCCCAAAAATGGAAAACAAGTGAGGTCCCAACTAAAGAAGAATGGCAACTTAAACTGATAGAATATGCGCAGCTTGCAGACCTAACATATAGAATAAGAGAACAAGAAGAACATATGTTTAAAGAAGATTGGAAAATATTTATTGAATATATGGGGGGTAATTGTGTACACTTGAAAATGTTGGCAGCAGTAAGATAAATTCAACAGTGTAAACAAGCTTTGATGGATGTAATAATGGAATACTGAATGGTTTAGTTTATGTAAAATATGCAGGGATTTAGGCTGTGCAAAATGAACCATTGAAAGAGAAGAAGGGTAGTCATTAACATTTTAAGGTTGTTTAAATGAATATTCTAAAGTGTAAAACAGGAAATTTAATAAAAATTATATACCCAAAAAATAATATTTGCATGGACAGAGGTTAGAGGAGGGGCGGAAGAGAAATTCATTTCAGTTTGCATTGGAAGGGGAACCTACCTATGTCACAGTCATCCTTCAAAATCCACACTTCTCCACATTTTGTAATGTAGTTCACCAGCCAAATAACGTGTGTAAAATGCAAGTGCTAGGCTAGGGCAAAGTGCATGAATAATGCATATGTTAGTGAAAATAGCATTTAAAAATGCATTATTTACAAAATCTCTGTTTTACCTGCTTAGCTTTTGTGTATTTTTACATTCTTTCATTGGCCTTAGGTTGTGTTTTTGTTTTAATGGATATTGTTTTTTATATTGTACACAGTGTACACCACACATGGAATTTTTTTCTTTTTAAAAAAAGAATTCAAAAAATGATATTAGGGAAGATTGCTTTGCAAAAAAAAAAATACCTATATTAAGGGAAATTGCTTTTCATAAATGTGTGTAATAGAGGAAATTCACACTAAAATGCTGATGAATTTTCATGAGGACTAAAAAAAAAAGTTAAATGATATGGAAATATGGAGAGTTATATTTCAGAGTGGAAAAATAAGGAAGAGTGTGTGTGTGTGTGTGTGTGTGTGTGTGTGTGTGTGTGTGCGTGTGTTTAAATACCAAAACTGAAAGAGTCACTCATTCCTCCTGGAAGGCACAGTGCAGATGCAATGGTGGTGGTAGAGATGTATGCTTTCTTCCCTGCCATCACTGTTGCAAATAATCCTCTGTGACAAACTCTGACACGCATTCAGTTGGATTCATTGCAAGTTTCTTTCTTTTCATTGTTGCTCATAGAACATAGAAGGCTGTCTCATACAGAGTCAGATCAGTGGCCCATCCTAGCCCAAGTAAATAAGACTTAAAGGGTGGGGGCAGATGGCTATTCTCTCCAGAAATTTTAACACGATACACTGTATGGGCCAAAAGTTGACTATCTTAAAAAAAAGGAGAGGGCCCTATTGCTAGATGCATCCTTAAAAAATGGATGATGAATTTGAATTGTGGGATTTTAGAGTTGGAAGGGAACTTGGAGTCCAACACTTTGCTCAATGAGGAATCTATGATGCAAGATGCAACTACAGCATCCATGACAGTGAAGGACAGTCCACCATCTCCCCAAGCAGTTTGTCCCACTGTCAAACATCCCTTACCATTAGGAAGTTTCTCCTGTGTTTAAATGAAATCTGCTTGCTTGCAATTTCCACCCATCAGTTCTAGTCCTCTGGAGCTACAGAAAACAAATCTAGAGGCTTGATAGGATGGCTAAGTGAACCTTTGGCAGACAAAATGATCTATCCCCATGCTTCTCCTCCTACCCTGTTCCCTGGATATTCTTATTCTTGTACAAAGCCATGAGATTTCTTTGTTGTATCACCTAAAAGGAAAGCAGGGCCCAACCTGGCGAAAACAGAATAAATGATGCAAGGAGGGAGATGTAGATCAAGATAGGAAAAGAGGTGGTAAGGGAACACCTATGAATTCCAATCTCTAGGGCCTGATGAGCTGCACCCAAGGGTACTAAAGGAAATTGCAGGTGTAATCTCAGAGCCTCTATCTATAATCTTGGGGAATTCTTGGAGAACATGTGAGGTCTCTGCACACTGGAGGCAAGCAAATGTTATCTCCATCTCCAAAATGGGAAAGAAGACACAGGTATCTACTGATCAATCAACCTGGCAACAATACCTAGAACAAATAATTAAGCAGTTGGCCTGTGAGCACTTTGAAAAGGATGCTGTGATTACTAAGACCTAGCATGGGTTTCTCAAAGCCCATGCCAGATGAATCTCACTCTTTGATAGAATTACAAGCTTGGTGGATTAGAGGAATGCTATGAATGCAGTGTATCTTGATTTCAGTAAGGTTTTTGACAAAGTCCCCCATGATATTCTTGCAGAGAAGCTGGTAAAATGTAAGCTTGACAAAGTTACTGTTATGTTGATTTGTAGCCTGTTTTGCCCCCCCCCATCTTTTTCATAAGATGTGAAGAATTATGTATAATTCATTAACACATTTGTTTTAAGTTTCACACTGGTGGAAAGGGGAGGGAGAGGTGGCAACATCTAAGGTGCTAAGTAATATTAATCACAGTTTCCTGTGTGTTCAATTCTGCTACATGTTGTAAGTTATTAGAAGCCAAGCCTATTTATGAATCAAACAATGTTTCTGGTGATGAAAGATGGATTTGAGATCCTGAAGATGAAGAATGGGCAGTGGGGATGGGGGTGATTTTTTAGATTTTGGATGCAATTGTGGAACTTACTTACAAGCTCATAAATCCCATTGACACAGTGGTATTTATGAACTCAAAAGTATCAAGATTGCAACACTAGATTCTATATATTTTTGCTAAAATACACAAACAAAATAAAGCTATAGAGTATGTCTTGCAAATATTGAGTCATAAAATGCCATCATCAATCAAATGCAGAAACATTTCTTATATTCTGGATGCATTTGCAGTACACAAGACGTGTTACATAGTCAATGTGGTCTCCTGGGTGGAATTTTATTCTTTGAGGTATGGATTCATATCCTTTCTCTGAGAAGCACCCACACTGGCTGGCCTTGGGCAACTGGTCAGCCATAGTTCAGTGTGAGACTCTGACACATCATGCATTGAAAACTTTGTGAGAAGGGGGCATCTGACTCCCATCTCAGAAGATGCTCTGTGAGCATGGAGGCATTCCCTAATACTGAAGGGTTGGGACATTCTCTTTGTCACACACAGCTCGCTGTGACTCCGAATTGCAAATTGATCATCTTTCAGGGTAACTTTGTTGCCACCATGTATAAAACATGAATAGCAAGTATCTCAGTGAACAAGATAAAAAATTGTAAAGAATTTTACACTTTGTTTCCAAATTATAGGGGTCCTTACAAATGAGGCTTTATGAGCACCATGGATTAATATGAATTCATTTTATAAGTTGGTTACCTTGGAGAATTTATAGTGTGCCTCTATCCACACCTGAAGAACACGTCTTCACATTAATTAAAATGAAAGGCCGTTAGCAAAGGACTGCAATATTAAAGGGGAGCTCGTACCTTTATGATCTTCATAACACAATGATTCTCGCAGTCCAGCAGTGTGAACCTTCCCAGACCAAGATAAAAACAGTTTGAGCCTCCAAAAATTAATTAAAAGTAATAAAAGTAATTGTCAGGGAAAGAGCCCACTATTGTCTTTCCCTCCCACCATTATTTAATATGTGAGAACACACATGGACTTCCTTTTGTCAGAAACTGATTTGGTGAAAAACGGTGCTCCTGCCCCAAATAGGTACTAGGCAAAACCTTAAATGTTTCAGAACTGATTCCTACAGAAAACCCTGCTGCTCCCTTTGAGGCTCTCGCTTCCCACTCTTTCCACCTAGTGTGCTGATTCATGCACATCCTCACTTATGAACATCCTCCTCCTTAAACTGCATAAATCTGAAGCATGAATAAAATCTGTGACAATTTGTTGCAGGGAACCACAGGCTAGCTGTGGACAAAGGACACATCTATTTAAAGCACTATGATGTAGATTTAAACAGTTGTGGCTTCCCCCAAAGAATCCTGGGAGCTGAATCCAATGCCTTCTGGGGATTATGTATATTGACTGAGAACCATGCCCAATTCCCTCTTCATAGACAGATATGTGTACATTCTTGGAGAGATTTGGTGAATGCTCACAATGGCCATTAACTGCTCAACTTACATCACTTCACACACACACACAAACACATTATATTATCAAAAACATGCACACTCATCTGTGCATAAAGCTGCATATGTTGTTTGTATATACTGCACTTGCTATTAATTAAAAACACTGTTTTTTATGATATAAAATCAAAAAGCCAGAGAGACATTGCTGATAGCATTCCTTGACTATTTCACTCTTCTATTGTGTGTATTTCCTCCCTTAGCTCTCTGGGAAACAGTTGTGTTGCTAGCTCTGTATTTTACTTTGGTTTCTTCTTGGTGTGCTAAGCCAATCTGAGCGAGATTTCTTGTCAAAATAAAATGGTGCTGTAATTGTACCCTGATCCTAATACTTCCATGAAAATAAATTTCATTGATTTTCATGAAACGTCCAAGGTTTCTTAGCATCATTCATTTGTCATTCCAGCAAGAGGCTAAGAAAGAAAGAAAAAAGAATAATGGGTAATGTGTATTAAGGGGTGTTGAAAGGTGAGCTTTACACAGTGTGGCGAGTGGGGCAGAAATATGGAGTAAGGTCCTCCATCTCCTAGTTTCCTTGTAGTTTTTGATGGCTTTAATAAGAACAATCAACCACACGTTTTGGAATTCGGGTGTGAGTAAAGGGAGATTACAGCTGGCATTTTGAGGAGAGTTAGAAATGCTTAAACAACAGAGGGCATTTTCTGGTCCTCCTCCTGCCTCTAGCTCATGTGGCGGGAGCAGATAACAGTGGCAAGAGGGTGTGCAGTCTACTCTGCCACAGAACAGTGTGCTTTCTGGGGGGTAGGGAGGAGGGGGACGGGAGAGCGGCCATATGTGCTTCTGAGGCATCTCTGGCTGCTTTGAACCTTATCAACAGGGACTGTGCAATGTGGTTTCTCCTCTCTCTCTCTCTCTCTCTCTCTCTCTCTCTCTCCCCCCTTCAAACTCTTCAAGCAAAACCTTTACGTGCAAGGAATCTCAGAGCGACAACAGGCCAGGAGATAGTGAAGAGAGCCAGGGAACTCAGAGATAGGAGCAGCTTTGCTTTCATGAAAAGCTGGGGTGGAGAGAAGGTAGGAAGCCCGACCGTGCTCCAACTTTCTTTCCTGAAAGTCTGGGCTGTTGATCATTTAAGGCAGCACTCTTTAGGAAGCTTTTAATGTTTAACAGATTACTGTATTTTAATACTTTGTTGGAAGCCGCCCGGAGTGGCTGGGGAAACCCAGCCAGATGGGCGGGGTATAAATAATAAATGATGATGATGGTGATGGTGGTGGTGGTGGTGGTGGTGAAGAAGGGCCACAGTATTTACCTGAACGCTTTCTCTTTTTTGGAAAGGAGAAAGTTATAAGGAAGGATGTCAGAGAATTCTGACAGAAATGGAAACAGGAGCAGAAATTTTCGATGTTTGCTTATTTGTCCCACATCTGAGACAGAAATCAATCCAGTGAATATGGTTAGTATTTCCTGCTGCTGCTGTTGCTTTCAGTCAATATGTAATTGATTAAGGTCCCCCACATCAGCATTGTGGCCCCTTTCTATTGAAATGAATGGAGTGGAATAACGGAATGATAAGGTACTTTATGTAGGGTATGTAATTAGTTACGTAAATTACGTAAGTTATGCAATTTTGACACAGCAGACAGTGAGACAAATTACATAGTCTTTGCTGGCAGATGAATCGCAGTGGAATGGAAACAGTGCAGCATGCAGTGTGAACACAGGGCAGAATGGAAAACAATGCTTCCTTACATCCCTTTGTAAAAGGGTGTGGTGTTATTTGCAGATGGGGTGTTCACAAGCTGCAAATGCCTCTGCATGTGACATTGCCCTGAGAGGATGTTGAGTCGCCTGAGTATGCACTGAGTGTGCCAAAAGCGGTGGTAGGGGGGCAAGCTTGTAACATATACACCCCTGCACATTTGCACCAAATTTCAAGCCCAAGGCTCTTGAGTCCAAGTTGGACTGCTCCCCCAACCCTCTTGACAAGCTCAGAAAAGGGAGGGAAGCAACCATCAGCAAATGGAAACATAGGAAGTTACCTTACACCAAGACAGACCATGGGTCAATCTAGCTCACTATTATCAGCAGTGACTGGCAGTGGCTTTCCAGGATGTCAGGAATGGGTCTTTCCCTAGCTGAAGATGCCAAGATGCCAAGGACTGAACATGGCACCTTTTCTATGCAAAACATGTGCTGTGATAATGAGCTGCAGCTTTTCCCAGCTCTCTGCCCAGGGAGCTCTCCATGCTGCCTGCTTCTTGGCTGCTGAGGTGAGAACTGGCCTCTCTCCCATTTCTAGCCACCTCTTTCCTTGCAAACAAAAGTCAGGGGTGGGCTTTTGTGTTTTTCCTTTGCCTAAGAAGGGGCAAAATTCTTGCAGATGGTGTGGGTTTCAAACGTTCTGTGCAAACATTTGCAAACCTTCTCACTGTTTTGTCATCACTCACGAAGAATGCTTGCAAACCCCCAAGTTGTTTTTTGAGGCAAACAGAAAAACACAGGTGGCAGCAGAATTTCTACGGGGAGGGTGTTTATAGCCAAGATAATAAGGTATTTTATTTTATTTTATTTTATTTTATTTTTACCCCGCTCATCTGACTGGGTTGCCCAGCCATTCTGGGTAGCTCCCAACATATATACAAACATACTAAAAGATTAAACATTAAACAAACTTCCCTATAGAGGGCTGCCTTCAGATTTCTTCTAAAGGTTGTATAGTTACATTTGATGTGAGAGTGTTCCACAGGTGGGCACCACTACCAAGAAGGCCCTCTACCTGGTTCCCTCTAACTTATCTTTTTGCTATTGGAGAGAATGACCAATCCATGATGATGTGCTAAGAAGGGTCTTCCTGACGGATTTCAACTCCCAGGCACTCCTTCCAGTATTTAAGCTCTAAGAAATTTAGGGCATTGTAAGTTATCAGCAAGAACTGCAATTCAGACAGGAAATGTATTGACAGTCAGTACAGTCCCTTAAGGGCCAGTGCAGCATGCCTCTGCTTCGACAAGTTGCTGGGCATTGGTGGGGTTTGATGGCACATGTTGCTCATGCTATGAGTGGAAGGTAGGTGCAGGCAAGTTACTATGCCAGTCTGGAACTGGTGCACTGTTCAAGCCCCAGTTGAGTCTGATGATGTTAAAGGACAGCAGTGTGGCTGGTTCAGGGTCCCGTGAATCCCAGGCTGGCTCACCCCTCTCTGTTCCCACACCAAGAACACCTGATTTGGAGACTTTCTGCAGCCTACTGTCAGCAGCACTTCTGCCTACATGTTTGTCTAGCAGAATGGGGAATACTACACTTGTGGAGTGGCACTGACAGCACTCCACAGGAGGAGGACAGCAGGTCAGGGGGAGGGACACCTCTGACGGATCCAGCCCAACTCAAAGGGAGTTCGGATTCAGCCATTATTCTCAGGAGTATGGGATCAAATCTCTACATTGTTTTTGCCATTTTCTTTCTTAGTTTCGCCATGCTTTGGTATGTTTTTTAAGCATATCTGATAAACAAGTGTTGACTCTTGGTCCATGCTTACTCCTGACAGGTCTCTCCAGTGTCTGGTTATGGCTGACACCAAACTCTACATACATTAAACATAATAGAAACACCGCCACCCCACCCCTATCCATCTTCCCTCTCTCCACCCCCCTTTCTTTTTTCTTTTTTCTCTTCTTCTCCCCCTAATGCCTCAACAAATGAAACGGATTTGTAAAAATGTTTCATAAAAAATAATAATACGAGGCACTACACTTCTGTAAAACAAGAAAATCCTGAATAAAATATATATTTAGGGGCGGAAAAAAACAAGTGTTGACTCTCAGAATTCTAACAAGAGTCTTCTGTCTGCCAAAGTGTAAGGTTAAGGAAGGAATTTGTACAACGTATGCAAAGATCTGATGCTTTAAATTTAGATGTTCTTTACTCTCTAGAGAAGAGACTGGGAATCAGCAAAGTTTAGGTTGATCAACCTTTTCTTATTTATTCAGTTTCCTACTCTCTTGTTCTTGGATTTTTCTACAAATCAATAGACATTCTGGCAGCAAAACTGAATGTTTCATTATTAAATGTTCATAGACAGCATCCTTATCAAGTAGGCTGGAAATAGTCATTAACTAACAACTTGAAACTAAAGAAACCTAAATTCTTCCACTAGTTTTTACTCTCCTTGCCAACCCCAAAGCAGCTGTCACAACCACCAACCTTTCCCCTAACCCTGTAAAAGAAGTTCAATATTGATGTTCCTTGGGAGTCATAAGCTCAAAGTTCCTACTCTCCAAGACTGTGCTTTCAACATACTGATCGATGGGTTCATAAATAACTATGGTGCACCAATCGGTGATGTGTCCAGTCGTGCCTTAGCACAATAACCTTACTCGGTTGATTTGGGAAAGAAGTGGTCTGTATTGTTTCTTCTAAAACTAGACTCATCTAAAGGGAAGAGGAATCGAATTAGTATTTTTATTATTATTATTAGGAGCTATTTGTGAGTTTACAGTTTGTATTCATCCAGATTTTGAATGCATGCCACCATGCATGGATATATGGAGAAGCAATGTTTCCATGGAAGTGACTAGGCAATTGCTTAGGGAGCTGGGTAGCTGAGAGACAGAGTCTTTATTTATAGTTTATAAGAAATACTCATACCCCACATATTACATCCAAATAGGGATGGATTGTTTTTCAAAGGTTTGGAAAAGGGCATGGAACCCAGAATGGTCAAGGGGGTGGAGCCATTACCCTATGAAGAAAGGTTAGAAAATTTGGGACTTTTTAGTTGAGAGAGGAAAAAATCAAGTAAGAGGGGACATGATAGACAAGCATAACATTCAGAATGGCATGGGGAAATTGGATCAAGAGACACCCAATGAGGCTCAGAGTTAAACTATGGAATTTGCCCCCAACAAGAGGTAGTGATGGTCACCAACTTGGATGGCTTTAAAAGAGGATTAGACAAATTCTTGGAGGGTAAGGCTTTCAATAGCTACCAGCCATGATGGTTGTATTCTGCACCCATGGCTGGTGCCAGTAAACCTCTGAAAACCAGCTGCTGGGGACTGCAGGTGGACTGAGTGTTGTTGCACTCAGGTTCTGCTGGCAGACTTCCCATGGGCCACTACTGGACTAGATGGGCCAGTGACCTGACCCAACAGGACTCTTCTTATGTTCTTTCGGTTCATAAAATGGTTTGCAACCAATGTCAGAAAAAAACAATAAAATAATTTTTCACACTGCCCCATTCTCCAAGCTGCGCAAGATTCCAGGGGTTCTAAGCGCTTGCCCAGGGTTCACGTTTCCTTTTGGAATGAGGCAGAGTGGAGACTGTGGTGTCTTTAGGATATATGGTTTATTTACACACACACACACACACACAAACACACAACCTGAGCCTGTGATGGAGGGCTTCACATCATTAATACCACAATACAGTAGTGCTTCTCCCATAGCCACGGTGACAGTACTGCACCTGCTACACAGTAATTCACCGCAATTTTATTTATTTATTGTTACATTTCTATCCCACTTTTTCCTCCAAGGAACTCGAGATATGGTGGCAGGCCCAAGGCCATCCAGGGAGCTTCATGGCTGAACAGGTATTTGAACTTTGGTCTCCAAGGTCCTAGCCCTACATTCTAACCACTACACCACAATGGTTAAACCCATGTAAATTTTTGATTCTTCCATTTCTGTTTCTAGTGTGTTCCAGACAACATTGGGGTGTTTTAGCTTAAGACTAGTTATTAGTATAATAGTTGGGTTCTCATCCCAAAGTAGAATGATATATGCTGCTTGGGTAGCTTAAAAAAAAAAATACATTTACAATGGTACCTCGGTTACACACGCTTCAGGTTACATACGCTTCAGGTTACAGACTAAACTGACTAATGTGGGGGAGGGAGACAGTGCTCCTGAAGGTAGGGGTTTATCAATTAATGAAGATGATCATCCAGATGTCATAGACCAAATGGAGCAAACAGCACGCGGACCTAGTGGTGGGAGGAAAAAATCCTTAAATAAGAGACATGGGGGAATGATTAATGGACTTCAATGTCTGTACACTAATGCGCAAAGCATGGGAAATAAACAAGATGAGCTTGAGCTTTTGGTACAGCAAACCAAATATGACATAATAGGCATCACTGAAACCTGGTGGGATAAGTCCCACGATTGGAATGTAATAATGGGGGGATACAATCTATTTCAGAGAAACAGACCAGACAAGAAAGGAGGAGGAGTGGCGTTATATGTCAGGGATGTGTATACCTGTGAAGAGATCCAAGATTTAGAACCTCAAAGCCAAAGTGAGAGCATTTGGGTCAAAATTAAGGGAGAGAAGAATAACAGAGACCTCATTGTGGGAGTTTACTATAGATCCCCAAGCCAAACGGAGGACATAGATGATGCCTTCCTGGAACAGATGGCCAAGCATGCAAAAGGAAGGGAGATAGTAGTAATGGGGGACTTCAATTACCCGGATATTTGTTGGACGTCAAACTCAGCCAAGAGCATAAGGTCAAACAGATTCCTCACTGGCCTTGCAGACAACTTCATTGTCCAGAAAGTGGGAGAAGCAACAAGAGGAACAGCCATTTTAGATCTGGTCCTAACCAATGTCGATGACCTGGTTAGTGGGGTAGATGTGGAAGGATCATTAGGCGCGAGTGATCATGCTCTTCTGAAGTTTACTATACAGCGGAAAGGAGCAGCCAAGCATACTAGGACTCAATTTCTTGACTTTAAGAAAGCCGACTTCATAAAACTTAGGGAAGTGCTGGGTGAGATCCCATGGACAGCAATACTAAAAGAAAAGGGAGTTCATGATGGCTGGGAGTTTGTTAAGAGGGAGATAGTAAAAGCACAACGTCAGGCAATACCAATGAGACGGAAACATGGAAGGTGCCTAAAGAAGCCAGGGTGGCTATCTAAAGAACTTTTAACTGAATTAAGATTAAAAAAGGATGTGTACAAAAAATGGAAAAGGGGGGAAACCACCAAAGAGGAATTCAAAGAAATAGCCAGCACGTGTAGACACAAAGTCAGAAAAGCTAAAGCACAGAATGAACTCAGGCTTGCTAGAGAGGTTAAAAGCAACAAAAAAGGCTTTTATGGGTATGTTCGTAGCAAAAGGAAGAACAAAGAAACAGTGGGGTCACTCAGAGGAGAAGATGGTGAAATGCAAACAGGGGACACAGAAAGGGCTGAACTCCTCAATGCCTTCTTTGCCTCAGTCTTCTCCGATAAAGAAAACAATGCCCGACCTGAAGAATTTGGAGCAAATGATTCAGCAAAGGAAACACAGCCCAGAATAACTAAGGAGATAGTACAAGAATATTTGGCTAGTTTAGATGTATTCAAGTCTCCAGGGCCAGATGAACTGCATCCAAGAGTATTAAAAGAACTGGCAGATGTGATCTCAGAACCACTGGCAGTCATCTTTGAGAATTCCTGGAGAACAGGCGAAGTCCCGGCAGACTGGAGGAGGGCAAATGTTGTCCCTATTTTCAAAAAGGGGAAAAGAGAGGACCCAAATAATTACCGCCCAGTCAGTCTGACATCAATACCAGGGAAGATTCTGGAGCAGATCATTAAGCAAGCAGTCTGTGAGCACCTAGAAAGGAATGCTGTGATCACCAATAGTCAGCATGGATTTCTGAAAAATAAGTCATGTCAGACTAACCTGATCTCGTTTTTTGACAGAATTACAAGCCTGGTAGATGAAGGGAACGCAGTGGATGTAGCCTACCTTGATTTCAGCAAGGCATTTGACAAGGTGCCCCATGATATTCTTGTAAAGAAGCTGGTAAAATGTGGTCTTGACTATGCTACCACTCAGTGGATTTGTAACTGGCTGACTGACCGAACCCAGAGGGTGCTCATCAATGGTTCCTCTTCATCCTGGAGAAGAGTGACTAGTGGGGTGCCACAGGGTTCTGTCTTGGGCCCGGTCTTATTCAACATCTTTATCAACGACTTGGATGATGGACTCAAGGGCATCCTGATCAAATTTGCAGATGACACCAAACTGGGAGGGGTGGCTAACACCCCAGAGGACAGGATCACACTTCAAAACGACCTTGACAAATTAGAGAACTGGGCCAAAACAAACAAGATGAATTTTAACAGGGAGAAATGTAAAGTATTGCACTTGGGCAAAAAAAAATGAGAGGCACAAATACAAGATGGGGGACACCTGGCTTGAGAGCAGTACATGTGAAAAGGATCTAGGAGTCTTGGTTGACCACAAACTTGACATGAGCCAACAGTGTGATGCGGCAGCTAAAAAAGCCAATGCAATTCTGGGATGCATCAATAGGAGTATAGCATCTAGATCAAGGGAAGTAATAGTGCCACTGTATTCTGCTCTGGTCAGACCTCACCTGGAGTACTGTGTCCAGTTCTGGGCACCACAGTTCAAGAAGGACACTGACAAAGTGGAACGTGTCCAGAGGAGGGCAACCAAAATGGTCAAAGGCCTGGAAACGATGCCTTATGAGGAACGGCTAAGGGAGCTGGGCATGTTTAGCCTGGAGAAGAGGAGGTTAAGGGGTGATATGATAGCCATGTTCAAATATATAAAAGGATGTCATATAGAGGAGGGAGAAAGGTTGTTTTCTGCTGCTCCAGAGAAGCGGACACGGAGCAATGGATCCAAACTACAAGAAAGAAGATTCCACCTAAACATTAGGAAGAACTTCCTGACAGTAAGAGCTGTTCGACAGTGGAATTTGCTGCCAAGGAGTGTGGTGGAGTCTCCTACTTTGGAGGTCTTTAAGCAGAGGCTTGACAACCATATGTCAGGAGTGCTCTGATGGTGTTTCCTGCTTGGCAGGGGGTTGGACTCGATGGCCCTTGTGGTCTCTTCCAACTCTATGATTCTATGATTCTATGATTTTATGATTCTATGATTCTATGACTCCACTAACCCAGAAATAGTGCTTCAGGTTAAGAACTTTGCTTCAGGATGAGAACAGAAATTGTGCTCCGGCGGCGTGGCGGCGGCAGGAGACCCCATTAGCTAAAGTGGTGCTTCAGGTTAAGAACAGTTTCAGGTTAAGTACGGACCTCCAGAATGAATTAAGTACTTAACCTGAGGTACCACTGTATAAAACTTAGAACAAATGTACATTCCTGTAAAGTCAAAAGTCCTTTGAAAATTAATATTATTCACAAGATATTGGGAATCAGGACTTGATTAGGAACATCAGGATCAACCCACAACCACACCCTCGTAAGAATCTTCTTTCAGAAGAATCTTCTTTCATTCTGATCCAGGTCTCTTTTTTATCGTTCCAGCCACCAGCTTTGTTCACTAGACCCTTATCTGGGAATGGAGATATAATTATTCTGTGCATCCTTCCTGATGTCCTAATGTCTTTGAGGCTAAAGGCATTGCCCATTATACACAGAGCAGATCTGTCAGAGTTAAATACCCTGTCCATTTTCCATTTTTCTTTCAAATACCAGAAGTGATTGCACCACATTATGGACTAATCATCTGTCAAATTTAATTTATTAAGTTGAATCTGTTATAATGCCATGTAAATGAAGAAGAAGAAAAATGTCACATGCAGACTTGGTAATTCTGGAAAGCATTTCACAGGCTGCTAATAAAAACAGCATTGGATCTTCAGCCAAAATGTTAGCCTGAAACAAGGTTCTCCTCATAACTCCATGTGAAAATGAAAGCCAATAATCAGGGATGGGCAGATTTTTCCCATTCTATTCCTCCAGCCATTCCTCCTGCATTCCAGTTTTAACTATATTTGTTGGAAGCCACCCAGAGTGACTGGGGCAACCCAGTCAGATGGGGAGCATAGAAATTATTCAACAACAACAATAGCAACAACAACTTCCTTGATTTAATTATACCAGTAGAATAGCATGCTGCAGCTGTCCATTCCTTCAGATCATTCCCACCCCCACCTTTGTTTCTGGATGTGCATGGATGCATGAATGAAACACTGCAAAACAAGCCAACTTGATCATGCATATTATGGATCTAAGATATTCTTGTGCACAATGGCAGAGCATCTGATTTCTGCCAGCTGAGACCCTACCTGCCCACGGACTGTCTCGCCAGAGTGGTGCATGCTCTGGTTATCTCCCTCTTGGACTACTGCAATGCTCTCTACATGGGGCTACCCCTGCCAGTCAGTGTAGACAATGCTAAGCATTAACAAAAAGAATCACTTTTGTTGTTGTATTGACTGGAAGTCCTCACTTAGTCCCTAGAACACAGGAGGTTGTATTAGACTGAGCCAGACCACTGATTGATCTGCCTCAATATGGTCCCTGCACTGACTGGCAGCAGCCCTATGGCATTTCAGACAGGAATCTCTCCCAGCTCTACTGGGAGTTGCCAGGGATTGAACCTGGAACCTTTTGCATGCAAAGCAGAGCTCTGCCACTGAACCTCAGTCCTTCACCTACCAGCCTCAAATTCAATGCAGCTCAAAAGATCCAGCCAATAATTAAATGCTGAAGTTCTGATCTTAAGTCTGTTCCTTCTCTTTAAGGAATTCATTTACTTTATTTTTGTTTTTATTTAACATGATTTGTATACTGCTTAATTGTTAAC
This sequence comes from Podarcis vaucheri, assembly GCF_965113315.1. Classification (NCBI taxonomy): domain Eukaryota; kingdom Metazoa; phylum Chordata; class Lepidosauria; order Squamata; family Lacertidae; genus Podarcis; species Podarcis vaucheri. The sequence goes on along the minus strand of NC_138760.1, from coordinate 91,642,121 downwards.
ATCTTTAAGCAGTTTGCATAAAACAACCTGCTTGCATCTTGGATGTGACCACATCTACTTAATTATTTTAGATGTATGCTCCAAACTATCTCAGGATGGGGAAACAGAGATTTAACATAGACAATGCATCTATGCTATAAAATGTGCTAAGCTTAAAGTGATCATTTTTATATACCCATAAACATCCAACAAATATCAGAACTAACAGAAAGGGCGTACATATTTCCTGTAGATATTATAACATTAGGGATTCTGCTCCATATTTTAAACAGAGTAGTTCCAGTCCAGGATTTACACAAAACTTGGGAACGCAGGAGCCTAGGTGTGTGGGTGGGGAGCAGCTGCAGTTTTCGCTTGGGCTTTTCCGTGTTAGAGTTTGTTCTCAATTAAACAATTTGATCACCATCCTGCATGTAAAGATTACATCTTACACCTCCAAGAAGCATGGTGAGTTGACGTTCGTCATTAAGCCGCACTTGGTTGATCTTAAAGATCATGTGTCAGAGGGATCCTGTTTGTACTTTTAGGCTGACATTTTAATAATCCTCTGTCTTGCGGATGTTTCTTTCCCTTGCCTTCAACACCTGGGGGAAAACCTGTTTGTTCGCTTTGCTCTCTCACTAATGTACAAACGGTTTGCTCATTTAACAACCAAGTGTACCAATTTCCTTCTATCAAATGTTGGAAGATATCAGTCTGTTTCCAATTTGGGTTATTGAATGCTGAATTCTTGCCACCCGGTGCTGAGTTTTTGCATCCTTTCCTCTGAGCTCAGTTATAAAACTTACCCCATGCAGCATTTTATATTTGCTCCTGCTAATTTCCCGTGCTACAGAATGGATGCCCATCTTGACAAGATTAGTATAAATCAGCATTAGTTATTTTGAAATCCACACAGTTGATGCACGCAAAACCAAATTTGTCCCAGAATGAGAACTAACTATATTCTATTTTCACACATTAACACTGAAATCTTATGCATACTTACCAGGGAGTAAGCCCCACTGGACAAAGTGGTACTTACATCCAAGTAAAGAGGCATAGGAGGGGGGGAATCAAATATGCTCCCCAAGAGATGAGTAACCTCTGGCTCTGGCATCTGTGAACAAGCTATTAAAATGACTGAAGTCAGCCAAGCAGATGTCCATGTAAGAGTGAATTTAAGTTAATTCCTTAAGGTAAGGATCTGCTGCCCAGGGTGATGCTAGTCCCTAAGTTTTAGAAGAATTTCCTGTATTATGGATAATCTTGCACAGGGATATTTAAGACGTCAGAATGGAAAAAAGTGAAGCATAACCTATATTTATCTGAATTTGGATTCATGCATATAAATCAGGATACACAAATTCTACACAAATCTGTGTCCTCTTTTTAATTAAATTTTAACTTGTTATTTACTTTGTATACGGCTTAATTAGACAGAGTTGTTCCGCCTGGCCCTTTGGCTTGGAGCCAATTTGATTCCCTCCCCCTCTTTCTTTTTATTTTTCCTTTCTCCTCCTGTGATGAAGCTGCATTTTAATATTTCAATGTTTCAATATTTTAATGTTGTATTTTAATCTTGTTTTTAAGTTGTATCCATTCAACTTGTTTTTATTATTGCTTGTTAGCTGCCCTGAGCCTGGCCTTGGCTGGGGAGGGCAGGGTATTATTATTATTATTATTATTATTATTATTATTATTATTATTATTTGCTTCTCAGGATGCTGTTGAAGTGAAAGCCCTACTACCAGCAAAAGCCATTTTGGACCGGGACCTTCAGCCATCTTCCGATCCCCAGTTTGGATACTTTCCTTTTATGCTTCTGGGTAACACTGTCATCTCTGACCCAACAGTGTTGGCAGGTTTTTGAATCACAGCATGAACCTGCAAAAATCTGTTTTAGCAGACATGGAAGGATTCATTCACACTCATGAACAGAAATGCCCCTCCCTTGCATCCTTCAACACTCTGCAAGAATGGGAGGAGGCACCTTTCATATCTGTAGCTGGAGTCAGCCTGGCAACAAGGAAGCGCTCAACTTTCATGTGAGAAACAAAATATAAATAAACAAAGGCACCAGAAATAGCAACACAAAAGCGAATCCACCCACCAATGCAGACATTTCCTTACAGGTTTGGAATAATGTCCACAAACGGCAGCTCAGGATAGACTAGAGAGAGATGGGTTGAATTTATCAGGCAGGGCAAGGAGAAACTGCTGGCCCATGCAGAGAGGAGGAGGGAGGGGAGGCGAACCAGATGGGACCTAATAGGTCTTTTCCATCTCTGATTTCTATGATGTACAGCACATAAAGCTAGAAGCAGCAACGGTTGAAATCGATGCTGAGCCAGAACTGAGCAGAGGGTTTTTAATCAATCTCAAAGGCCATTTATTGTGAAGATTCAACAAAGCGACAGAGATTATCGCTACGACACAAGGAGCCAGGACACGGAAAGCAAGAAAAGAGCACAGAGAGGTTCTCTTGGGAAGGTCTGAGTGTGCTGCCTTGGCCCCTTTCTCAGACTTAATTGCAACACCGATGGAGTGGAAATAAAGATTTTGGGGAGGGCATAATTTCTTCCCAATTCCTGATTGCTAAAGATTTCAGAAAGGGAAGCATTTCTTTCTGTCACAGGAATGGGAAAGTTACAACACAACAGCTTGGTAACCTACACACACATCCACACACCACTTACAAGGTCCTGATTTGTGATTGGAGATCAAAGTAAATTATAGCAATATCATAACTTTATGCCAGACTTCTCCAGCCTGGTGTCATCCATATGTTGCTGGGCTCCAACTCCCATCATCCCTGATCACTGGCCATGTTGATTGGGGTTAGGAATGGATGAATTTGTCATTTATCCAAGTTCAGTCCTCTACATTTCTATATTGCTTTGCAGTATTGCTAATCTTTTTAGTGTACATTTCTCCTAATACACACATTTTTTTGTATGCAATTTTGCCTAATATACTCATTTTAGAAGCAATTTCCCATAATAGAATGTATTTCCCCATGTTATTTTCACCAAAATATGCATTTATACTCCTTTGCCCACGTTGGGAAACTGCATCGCAAAATTCACAGCAGTGTGAACATTAATGAATGGCTGCTTTTCGGTTTACGTCTTTTTATGGAAAGTGCAGGTTATGTAGCTTCACATGTGGCACCCCCCCAGGTGAGTGGGGGGTCATGGGAGTTGTAGTCCATCAACATTTGGACAATAAATTTGACCACAAGTGTATGAATAAAGGTTTCATTTAAATCTAGGAGAATTCTCACCCTATTTTCTCAGTGGTAATTGGCTGGACTGAACCTTTTGTTGTGTAACGCTATGGAGAATGAAGAGGCAAAGCTTCTCATGACATGATTACTAGGTACGTCGCAGTTGAGCTTCGGTGGTTTTAGAAGTGTCATAATTACATTGATATGGTATTTCTGAAGAAAATATCGGCAAATGAAAGAGGAAAGGTAAGAGTTTCCAGAGTTGTTAGCAGGTAAGAGACTCTAATGCTGCTCCTAACTGTGCTTCTTCCACACTTGGGAACTCTCAAATCTTCTGTTTCTTTGATATTTCTTTGCTCAAAGTTGAAAGACATTGCTTTCATCCATAAAATACTAAGATATGAAATGCATATTGACACTAGAGCTGTCAAAACAACCTTCCTGCCCCCTCTACATTTGTTCTCCTTCTCTCATAATGCTAGAATATAGGGTCACCAAATAAAATTGAGTGGCAGCAGGTTCAGGACACACGATGCATAATCAGTTTATGGAATCCACTTCCCCAAGATCTGATAGTGATAGCTAGCAAGCTAGATAGTTTCACAAAAGGGCGAAACACATTCTTGAAGCACATCTTTATCAAATGGTCTTAGCCTTAGTAGCTAAATGAAACTCGGATGGGCAGATCTGCCTATTTTTTACAGTACTTTTGCAAGTTTTTTCACATTCTGTTCGGCTCCATTTTCACATTAATCTGTAAATATTTTTTAAAACCATCTTGAAATATTTAAATAGCACTTAAATGCTGTGTATTTGTCTCTTGCTTCAATTGTCTCCTTTGTGCCATATTCGAGAGATACAGTTTCAGTTTCTTTCTGTTTTCAGACTGTTGGAATGTGGTTCTTTGAGAAGTTTGTTACTTTGTTGAAATGGGTACAGGAATGTACTGATTCATCACTGATATGTTGTATGTCTATGATTCGACTTGTGCTCTTCAGGTTGGCTCAATGTGTTGTGTTATCTGCTCTTGCTTCCCTCTTGCTTATTGTGTCACCATTGTGCTCTGAATTGTGTGATCTGTGGGAGTTAAATATATGTAGCTGGTTCTGCTATATGGCTGGAACATAAGCATACACAATGGTTGCGTATCTTGGGTGAAGAGGATTCAGATGTGGGTGAAAAGGATTCAGATGATTAAAAAAAAAGATCTTAAACGGTTGTTGTGTATAGCCTACATTCTTATAAAAATAGCAGGGTCCTCGGGCACCATAAAAACATTTTTCAAAAAGAATAACCACCACAGTGTTGACAAGTTGGATACAAGGAGCCATGACCAGAAATAAACTTGGCAAAGGGGAGCAATCCCATGCTCTCCTTGCAAGCCCCACCACTGACAGTCCCTTCCATGACCCCAAAGCTTCTCCAGAACAGCATGGGATAGGGCACAGAGGCTGCAATAAATGCTCCAAAACAGGCAATGGCCCTCCATGCATGGAGGTCTCTACTCTTGGAAGGTACTTCTACCTGAATTTTGCCACTACCAACACAAAGCAGAATAAGGTGGCAGTTGCAGGAAGTGGGGGCACTGAGGAGCAATGGTGAGGTGTTGGAGAAAATATCTATGCATTATGTGACTTGCCCTAAATCTGTCAGGGATTCTTTAGCTGTGATTCCTGAACTGCATAGGGTTAGACGAGACAATCCTACTTCTATGATTCTGTGATTCTATACTGTTGAGTCTTGCCCCATTTTTGATGTCCACTACTTGTTTATAATTCATTCAAATGAACATTCTATTACCCCCTACCCCCAGGGAAGAAAACCATCATGGATCTACCACACCAATGTCTGTGTCATTTTGTGATGAGGTTTCTGGGACCGGTTCTCATTTCCACAGCTAGAAAACCAGGGAAGCTGCAACAGAAAAGACAGAGAGAGCACTCCCAGTTCTGACATCACTTGACAGAACATGTCTACTTGACTGTCTGCTTGACTCACTGACAGCTATCTCTCTCCTTGGAAGGGTGCTGGGGCATTGAGTGGGTGGACTGCACAAAACTGAAAATGGCTGACCCTTTCCTTCTGAGATTGAAATCATCTCACATTTCCTCACACTAATAAGATACCCTAACCTGCTGCCTGCCAGCAGAAATCCTCATTAAGCCACCTTGAGGAAGAACATCTACTGAAAGTTTCTTCATCTCTTCACACTTTCTGAAAGACATCCAATTAAGTATACCTATGCTGTCATGTGCCAATGATTCACCTTAACTCTCAGCACAAGGTACCCACTTCTCCAAATGTGAACCCTGATTCCCACTTGATCAATCAACTCCTCAACGGGAAACCAGTGGTAGCGTCACTTGACTCGAAATCTTCACTGACAGCTCTCAGAAACATATGACAGGTTTCTCTCAGCTTTCTAGAAAAAGAATTCAAATGTTAGAAACACTGTAGAGCTATAGTATATTGTCCTAGAGTTTATAGGAAGCTGTAGTAGCCTCCTGTGAAGATAGACTCTTCGGGGGGGGGGGACAACAATCCTTTAAAATCAGGAAGTAATTAAATTAGGGACATCTGGCATGCACCTGGGAGGCCTTTCTGCCAACTATGGGGGGGGGATAAGTTTCTCTCCTGATTTTGATTTAAAGGGAGACAAATTGCAGTCCTGTAACTTTTAGATCCTGTATCTTTCAGAGTTGCATAGAATTGAGAAATACATTAGGCATGGATTTCCCATCACAGTGCAGGGGTGAAAGAGCCACACCTATTTTAATGTTCCTTTAAGGTAATTATTAAAGGTAGAATACCCCCTTCCCATATCCTAGCAATCTTACATCAGCATGGGAAAATAACAGAATTCATTGGGACCTCTGCCTGTATGCTTACAATATGTGCAGGAACAAGAGGAAGTGGGGAAACTATTTAAGGGCTACTATGTTTTCTTTAAATGTGAATCAGGAAAAGGTAAAGATGACATGAAGGCCCTGTCTCCACACAATATGGACCTCCCAGCCCTAACCTGGATGGTCATAAAACCTCAGAGCACCTTACAGAAAGTGTGGCACAGTCTAAGACTAGGACCTGGGAGACCAGGCTTCAAATCCCCACTTGGCCCTGAGGCTCACTGGGTGACTTTGGACCAGTCATTGCTTCTCAGCCTAACCTACCTCACAGGGTTATTGTGGGGATTAAATGAGGAGGTGGAGGACCATGTAGGCCATCTTGAGCCCCTTTAGAGAGAGAGAAAAGTGGTATATAAATGCAGTAAATAAATAGAATTTTGAATAAATAAAATTATCAGTAAAAACATATAAAAACAAATATTTAAAATAATCAACAATAATTAAAATCGGCAATAAGCCAAAACCTGATGAAAGCATTTGGCAGCTTCTATATGTCTGAATAGGCTTGCCTAAAAAAGATGTTTTGAGTCAGCACCAAAAAGAGTTAGGTGCCTGCCTGCCTGCCTGCCATCAATAGGCCGGGAATATAGAAGTGCCCCATCTTTGCTTATGTGATTAAAAGCCTCCTCAAGGACATTATTTTTCTGCTAGGCTTTCAACCTGCTGAGCATAGATGTTTTACCAATCCCTTGATTTGAGTCTCTTTTATCTTCTGTGACATGTTTCTTCTCTGCATTTTAAAGCTGGGTTATTAGGTGAGCAGAGTATGCCTAAGAGTCACTGTGGTGAAGGAAGAGCTGGTGGTAGAGCCACGGCCACCTCCATTGCCCCACCAGTTTGCTGCAGCCAGGGTGGGAGGTGAGTGGGCAGCTATTCCTTCTTCCCTCCTGCCTCTGCACCATCCCAAGGCTGGCATATATCTCTGTGCCATTCCAGAGGATGTGTCATGGAAACATGGAGGCCTACCCATAACACTCCTTCAACACACTCAGTTTTTCCTTTCACCTGTTGCAGATATTAATATTGTGCAGTCTGGAGCAACTGAAAGCATAAGAACTGACTCCTTTTGGAAATAAAGCATTTTCCAGGCCCATAAAGATATTATTCAAATTTTACTAGCAAACTTTCTTCATAACAGAATGAAAACATCAAATGTACATAAAAATACCTGTACAATGACTTGTGCTGTCCAGCACAGGCTCAGCATCTTAGAAAGTTTGAAAGGTCTCTGTCTCTCTATCCATAGCCTGCATTCCTGCCTTCATTGGCCTTAGGCTGTTTACTCTCCCTTCAGGAAAGTTTCACTTGATTGAGTTTGGGAGACAAAGACTAAAGGCAAGTCCCTTTCAAAATGGAGATTTGCAACTCAATACCTTCATCACATGATCTAAAGTTACAACACTCACATGTTAACTACCAGAGAACAACAATCAGTTACTTAATCATCAACTTAGAAAGAGCTCAGTGTGCTCTACTTGGCTTTAGTACAGCTTCATGGGAAAGCAGCATGTTAAACTTTCTGCAATAAACCTTTAGCCATTTTTCATTTCAGTGTCAATTAAACAGTCATACTTAACATTCCAATCACTGGAAAATGGATGGAACATGCACTGATGGAACATGCACAGCAGCCAAGCTCTCTGTCCACGTGCTGAGGATATGAGTTGCATATGAGTTGCCCTGCTAGTAGTCCTCCCTCCCCACCAGTGGAGCAGCACCTCCATGGCTTCCTGAGGACCTTCATAAAAACAGCCTCAAGGTAGTGATAGGGTTGCTTCTGGGCTTGTTCCTTAGATGCTGTAAGGCATGGGTAGGCAAACTAAAGCCCAGGGGCTGGATCCGGTCCAATCGTCTTCTAAATCCGGCCCATGGACGGTCCGGGAATCACGTGTTTTTACATGAGTAGAATGTGTCGTTTTATTTAAAATGCATCTCTGGGTTATTTGTGGAGCATAGGAATTTGTTCATTTCCCCCCCCTTCAAAATATAGTCGAGCCTCCCACAAGGTCTGAGGGGCAGTGGACCGGCCCCCTCCTGAAAAAGTTTGCTGACCCCTGCTGCAAGGCTCCCTCAACATTTATTTATTTGTTTCTTTATTTGATGAAATAAACCCTTTCAATAAATAAAATCAACAAACCAGAAGATTTTATTGTGGTTCTTTTGGGCACCAGCCTGTTGCTCAGTGCCTTCCTGGGACAGTGCATCAAAGCACCACTCCACACACGGCGCTTGTAGCAAAGCCAAAGGTTAGCTGTCAATAGATAAATTGTGAAGGCAATGGAAATTGGTCTTGCCAGGCAGAACGGTGGGCAGAGTAATGCTATTTTCCCTTTCTATTCCCTGTTCCGTTCCAACGTGTGCGTGTTTGCATTTTTCATCACCACTTTCATTTCAAAAACTTTCATGCCTCGGCAATGAAGAATGAATAGTAGAAATAAGCTGCTTGAGAAGTTGAAAAGGGGAGTCGGGTGGGGGAGAATCCAAACAACAGAAATAGTCCCTAATCTTTCTTTAATGTATCTCTTCTTCTTGCTTCCTTTTTCCCCTCTAGAATGGAAGAGAAAGAGGAATAGAGGGCAACGGAAGAACCTTGCTGAATAGCCCAACTATAAAAACACAACCACAGTTACTAAAAGCCCAATCTATTTTCAAATGATTTGCTCTAATGGAATGTTGCTGTACATCTTTTGATGAGACAGGAGTCTATTTAAAAAGACAGGCGCTTTCAAATGTGCTTTTAAACCCCGTCTGTCAATTAGAACAACATCAAGGGTTCAGTGGCTGGGAAAAAAGATGACAGTAATGAAGCGCTGGGAGGGCAACAAGAGAGAAAAGACATGAATCCAGTGGCCAGAGAGAGGGAGAGAGGGAGAGGGAGAGAGGAGAGAAGGGGAAACAAAACTGAATTTCAGAAAGGAAGGCAGGGAGGAAAATAAAGCGGAAAGGTTTTGCATCACAGGTAAAACAAAGCTTCTCGAGTATTTGTTCCCCCTCAAAGAGATATAGCTGGGCAGAGAACAAAAATATTTTATAGTAATTACAAAAGTCTGCTGCCGCCAGCTAAAGTGTGTAGTCCTCTACCCAGAGGCAGAACTTCATTTCAGACCAGTCTTCCTAGAGCTAACATAGGAGGGTGTCGCAGAGCACCTGGAAAGTAGCTTTCCTTCACCACTGGGTCATCACAAAGCACCCTCTATGCATCTGCTGTCGGGAAATGACTCAGAACTCTTGAACCCCGCTGCCTCTTACTTTGGAAATTAAGAAATAGGGCCAATATGAAAGGGGAGAAATCTCAGCATCTTAATGGATACCGACAATTCCCCTTCCAATGGCTTTACTGGAATTGCCAGTGTTTAAATTCAATGAAGGGTGGAAAAATAATGTTAAGAAAAGCTCATTCAACTTTAAAAACAACAACAAAGGTCCCATTTATATGTGTCTTGTCTGCTAACATTTTAGGTATTTGAGAGAGAGAGTAGGTGCAGGCCATGTTGGGGGGGGGATGATAGAAACTACTAGGGAACCTCCAACATTGTGGGAGTGAACTTCTACTGATGCAATGGGACTTCCCTCTCCCCTTCTCCTCTCTTAAGTATCACAGCTTTGCTCTGGAGAGTCCCCTCAATCCTCTGGAGCAGATTTAGGGTTACACAGGGGAAGGGGGAAGGGGGAGGTCTCACTGCATTAGCAGAAATCCCTTCTGCTGACAGATGGAAACTGTGTGCAAGCCATCAATAACAAGAGAATGCATCCCCTCCCCGAGCATGTTACTTCTTTGGTGAAAAACTAGCAATCTGCTCTGTAAGACACAGCTACTGTATAATGAATTTGTGATGGTGGCATGGACAACTTATTTAGATACATGGCATGCATACATACAAAACTGTCTTCTGGGTGAGATTGGCATCTCCTGGCCACTGAGTTCAACAGGGAGGCACACACGAAAGTCAAGATGGCAACATGTTATGTTATTTTCACTAATATGTGCATTTATTTATTTTTATATTCCGACCTAATATACTGTCAGGATGTTGTCAGCGGCTCCCAGGAAAGTACAAACATAAGGGAAGGTTTCTTACCATCCCTTTTTATTCAGTAATTACAGAGAGAGGCTATAGAACCCAGCCTCTTGGATAACGGCATTGTCCCAAGTGAATTTCGACCCCCTGACTCTCCCACTTGCTCATTCATCACTTCTACGGGTGCTGTTATATGCCCTCTGTCTTCTAGCTCTTTGCTCTCCTACTTTCAAGGCTCACCGGGTTCGGGGGGGCATCTGGAAGGCTTTCCAATGACACCGTGTCCATCAGCTATCACCTCGCTTCCTCCTCCTCCTCTCCTATTATTTCCCAACTTTGCCCTTCATCTGCCTCTGAGCTGTGACCTCCCCAAACCACTGTTGTAAGTCTATGCTGTCTTCCTCTTCCTCCTCCCTGGAAGGGTCAGGGTGGGGAGGCGATCTCTACCATTCCTCCTCTGTCTAGTCCCTGAAATATACACATTTTTGTACATATTTTTGGGTTGTAGAACTGCATCGCAAAATTCAGAGAAGTGCAAATAATTCCTGCATTTCACGTTAGTATTGTTTCAGGAAGCATAGGTTAGGTAGGATTGCAGTAAAATGTGAACCATTTCTCTCATTTCAATAATAATAATAATAATAATAATAATAATAATAATAATAATAATAATAGATAATAATAGATAATAATGGAAATGTCTGCCAGTCTTCATCAGGAAGCTGTTCCAACCCTGCCCTAACAATTTAAGTTTGTTGTTATCGGTTATTTTTAGATGCCATTTGTATTTGTTTGTTTGTTTGTTTGTTTCACAACGTTTATATGCCACTCGATTGCAATAAAATCTCAAATGGTTTACAAAAATAAAAAATAAAAATTATCTGTAAGAAATCAGTAAAAAAAATCACCCCTTTTCACACTGTATCATCTCTTTCCTAAGTGGTTGAAGCTAATTCAAGGCCTCTGCAATGGATTGAAGCCTGCACTTTTGCGTGTTGAGTCCCACAGTGCCACCCCCAAAAATTCACACTTCACACTTCAATTTTTTGTTTAAGGTTTTTGGCATAATTTTTTGGCCACAACTTTATTCAAATACAAAAAATGTGAGTGGTTGCTTAGGCATTGGTTTGACTATCTGTCCTTGCCCCCACAGGACAGAGCTGGCACTTCCGGACACCACCGGAAGCCAGCATGGGAAACAAGTATTGGGTGAGAAATGAGGCTGTTCCGGTGGGGCTTGCACGGCCCAAACCCGGCTTCACGGACAGGACGAAAGAATGGCAAGCCCCTGGATTCCTTTAACGGAATTCCCTTTCCGCATCATTTGGAGGGATAGGCCCTTACCTCTCCAAGAACCAATTTAACCAATGCCTAACCGCCAACCTTACAAGTTGTGACGATTTGCTACGTAGTAGGCAAAAACCAAGTGGCACAGCCAATCAGCCAAATGGCAAAATTCCTACCAGGCCCCCGCTCAAAGGCGGACGACCCCATGACAGGCATAGCAAGGTCAATAAACCAGAAGCCACCCTATAAAAGGGAGGGGGCAGGTGATCCGGTGCAAAACGGCCAAGAGGACGTCCCATCGTCTGGCACCTATATTTATATCCTCTGACCCCTCCTCCGAATTGGCAACACTCAAAAATCCCCAGCAACCCAATTAACCCTTTAAGAGTTTGGGTTCCACCAAATTTTGCCTAGTCATGAAACAGTGGCCTGTTCCCCAACCGCAACACGTGCTGTCTCCTAGTGAGAACACGCTTTGCGTGTTGAGTCCCACAGTGCCACCCCAAAAAATTCACACTTCACACTTCAATTTTTTGTTTAAGGTTTTTGGCATAATTTTTGGCCACAGCTTTATTCAAATACAAAAAATGTGAGTGGTTGCTTAGGCATTGGTTTGACTATCTGTCCTTGCCCCCACAGGACAGAGCTGGCACTTCCGGACACCACCGGAAGCCAGCGTGGGAAACAAGTATTGGGTGAGAAATGAGGCTGGGAATCAATCCAACACTTCTCACTCTCATGTTCCGGTGGGGCTTGCACGGCCCAAGCCCGGCTCCACGGACAGGACGAAAGAATGGCAAGCCCCTGGATTCCTTTAACGGAATTCCCTTTCCGCATCATTTGGAGGGATAGGCCCTTACCCCTCCAAGAACCAATTTAATCAATGCCTAACCGCCATGGAGCACACAGCTCACCGCCAAACCACTCACAGACCCAGCCAAGACCTCAGCTTGGACACCACCGCACCTATCCATGCCTCATTACCAGAAGCAGAAAGGTGCACGCCATCAACTCGAAAAAGGATGGCTCCTGAGAGGAAATCTCAGGATGAAAAATCACATCACCGCCCATCTCCAGGATCCTTAGCGACACTGCGGAGTTAATACGTCGTCTGGCTCTCTCCGTGGCAGCTGGGCAATGACTGTCCCTCCAAGCACGCCGTTGTAGCCACCTCGACCAAAATATTTTAGCTGACGGCACCATTGCCCGCAGCTATTCCACGTCCGCCAAAATTGCAGCACGCAGGGAAAAACAGTCCGAAAAAACCAGGTCGTTCTCACCCAACTGCACCACAATGGCCGATGGGGGTCCTTCCAACAACAACTGCCTCCGAATCATAGGCAGAAGCTCCGACCATCGCATTCCCCTTCTGGACAGCCAAGACAACTGAATATGCCGAGGGAGGCCGAGACCTGGACCCATTCCCGACTGCCGTGCTGCGACACAAGCCCAGTGGATGATGCTGTGTCCCACCATCCAAATGCGGACAGCCGCGGAACCTGAGATGAATAGACAAAACAATGTAAAAAAACTGTGCTAACGAACCTAACGCTTAAACACATCCGATTTCCAGCGGCCCAAATCCTTTATTCTGGCTGCTGACAATCCCCAGTGTGCTGCCGTCGTGGCAGCCCCAATCCTGAACGAGTGGGGAGCAAAGTCAGTTGCTACGCCGCCACCCGCCAGAATCGCCTTTCGCATCACCTTCGCAAATTGTTGCCTAGAAAGGGGCGACCCATCCTCATGCCTAAACAACGGCCCATCTCCATGGGTGCGCAAAGCAAGGTACCTCCTGACATCTTTTACAGGGCAAGGGCCCGATTCACCCGTGGCCGGGAGACGAATGAGGGCACCCTTGCCCTTCTGATCTGTCTTAGAACGTCTAATTGTAATTCAAAGTTCAACAGGAGACAACTGCACATCCTGTATCAAAAGACCCCGAGGACATTCAGCAGCAGCGGAGGCCGCGGCCCGAACAAAGAGGGGAGGGGGAGGGGAGAGAGGCCCGGCCGCGCTCCGCAGCAGCGGAGGCCGCGATGAGAACAAGGAGGTGGGGGGAGGCGCCCGGCCGCGCTCCGCAGCAGTGGAGGCCGCGGCCCGAACGAAGAGGTGGGAGGGGAGAAGGGAGGGGAGAAGGGCCCAGCTGCGCTCCGCAGCAGCGGAGGCCGCGGCAAAACGTAAGGGGTGGGGGGGAGGCGGGAGGGGAAAAGGGGCCCGGCCGCGCTCGGCAGCAGCGGCGCGGCCCGAACGCAAGGGAGGGGAGAAGGGCCCGGCCGCGCTCAGCAGCAGCGAAGGCCGCGGCCCAAAAGCAAGAGGTGGGGGGAGGTGGGAGGGGAAGGAGCCCGGCCGCACTCCGAGACTACGGAGGCCGCGGCCCCCACTGAAGGGGAAAAGCGGGAGAAAAGAGAGAGCCCGTCCGCGCTCCGCAAATGCGGAGCGGCCTAACGCAAACGGGGGTGGGGGGAAGGCAAAAGGGGGGTAGGAGCATCCGGCCGCGTTCCGCGGCTGCGGAGGCTGCAGCCCCCCCACCAAGAATTCGGGGCCTAGCAGCTGAAAAGGCAAAGCCTCCCCCCGACTAGAGGGGGGGGATTGCCCCGCACAGCCTTGCCTTCCTCCGAGAGGGGTTTTAGTAGGCAGGGAGGGGTGAAGAGCAAGAGGGAGCAAGAATTAAAGGTGAGAAACAGGGAAAGAATCAGGAGAGAGCGAATAACCACGAAAATGAAGAAGGAACCAGAAAAAAGGGGGGAATAGACGAGGCACAATACAACCGACTCGAGCGTAGCTGCTCCTTGATCCGGTGCAAAACGGCCAAGAGGACGTCCCATCGTCTGGCACCTATATTTATATCCTCTGACCCCTCCTCCAAATTGGCAACACTCAAAAATCCCCAGCAACCCAATTAACCCTTTAAGAGTTTGGGTTCCACCAAATTTTGCCTAGTCATGAAACAGTGGCCTGTTCCCCAACCGCAACACGTGCTCTCTTCTAGTGAGAACATGCTTTCTTGATTAACTAACAACCTAGGTGAGGTAAGATGGGCCCAGATTATTGTTAGATTTACCCTTTTTTGGGGGTGGGGCTCAGACACAGAAGCAGAATCTCTCTGCCCTTGAGTCGGAGCCCCTCCCTGTGGAAAAGGGTGCCTCGCTGGCTGCAGAGACGTCCATCTTGCAACAACAGGCACCCACAATCCTGAGGGCAGGTTGGCACCGCTGCCCTCCAGTGTTCTTAGAAACCAACCATGTTCACACACACAATCAGAAATGTGTGTTGGCAGGGGAGATTTATCATTTACAAAACTATGGACCTGTATCCAACAGGAAATAAAGCATTGTTTCAAACAACCATGTGTGGGTAGAAGGACATTTCATGTACAATTAAACGTTCTGTTCCTCTCCTCTCCCTGCATGGCCAATAACCTCCCCCAAAATCTTTTTTGGGGTTCTCCTAACCCTCCAGAGCAGATTGCGGGGGTTGCAGAGGAAAAGGAGAGAAGTTTTGTCACATGAGCAGAAGTTGTTCCTTTCATGTGATAACTTCACCCGAGTCAACCCAAAGTGTCTTTTAAAAAATAAAATCCAAAAGCTGGGAATACAAATGGAATTACAAAAACTGGATAAGAGATTCATGAGTTCTAGATTCCCATCCCTGTACTAAGTAATAACAACAGGACACCCACAAATTACTCTAAGCTTTCCTTTGCTGGGCTCTGATTTAATCTCTCCTTTTAATTAGTTCCCAGAGCTGCACATTATTTATAGGTTGTGTTTCCATGTGCCTTGAAAAGGCTGAAGCTCTAACCTATCTTGCTTAGACAAACTAATCCCCCATTCCTTCCCACTCTGTTGTATTCGCACCACAGACACACAAGAACTGCCTTATCACATGCTGAGTTGTTTATAAAAAGCAGAACATGATTCCTCCAGACTTAATTACAGTCATTTGCCCAGGTTTTGGCATGTCATGATCTCAGTCAGCCCCGCGAAGCCTTCTCTGGTGTCTGAGTGCTATAAATATTTGCTTTGCAGGTGGCTCTTCAACACATCTAATAGAGATTTCCTTGTATTGTTGATCACTGGGTGAAGCTGCTTCCAGACACTTTGTTCTTCCAGTAGTAGAAGCAGTAAAACTGTTAAACTGGGAAGGAAAGGGCATTTAACAGAAGAGAAGCCAGCCAGCACAGGGGAAGGGTGGTGTAACTGTGGCTAATGAAAACTGTATGTGTGAAGGGGGACTAAATGTGGGGCAAAAGAAGCAGCAATTCTGACAGAGACCAGGCCACATGGGAGCCACTTCCTCAAGATGCTCTTTGGTTGTTATAGAGGAGTGAGCTTAGAGGGATATGTGATCTCACTTTGTTGCATTCCTCACCCAATCTAGGATTACACTTCATGCACCTGATGAAGTGAAGTGTGGTTCATGAAAGCTTATATAATAATAAATATATTAACAGAGTAATTCCAAGCCCTGACTTACCATTGCAGAGTTTGGATGAGACTGAGGTGTCCCTCCACCCAGCTCTGCCCAGTGGCCACTGGCAAGGGGAGGGGCTGTCTCTGCCCCTTCATGCCCCTGCTCAAAACTGTGGGTAGAAGCTACAACTGATGGTAGCCCTGCTGGTGGTTGCTAGCATAATCCCCCAAATGCGCCATTTTGGAGTGACAAAGGGGCAGAGCTGCGCTAGTGAAGGAATGTCTGGATCCTAAGCCAGCCCTGCTGCTGGCAGGCTGAGATGAAGGGCCCAGACCACTGAGCGGGCATAAGAGGAATAAAATATATTTTTCTTTCCCCACTCACTTCCACCCTAGCTGGCCTAAGTTTGACTGCTCTGTTAAGCCCCACTGCTGCCATGATGAGCTAAGAATTTCATCCTTAGTCTCTGAGGCTCAGTTGTGTTTGCTACCCCAGACCAATACAGCTATGCTTCTGGAAAGTTCCATATGTATCTGTGAATGATCAGCACAGCACTGAGTCGCATAATTAGGTTTCTTCACATACACGGAACAATTGATGATAACACAGTTGCTACTATCTAAGTCAGGGGTTAGGAACCTTTTTCAGCCATGGGCCAGTCCACCGTATCTCAGACCATGTGGTGGGCTGAACTATATCTTTTTTTGGGTGGGGGGGATGATCAAATTCCTATGCCCCACAAATAACCCAGAGATGCATCTTAAATAAAAGCATACATTCTACTTATGTAAAAACATGCTGATTCCCGGACCGTCTGTGGGACGGATTTAGAATGTGATTGAGCCACATCAAGGCCCCAGGCCTTAGGTTGCCTACCCCTGATCTAAGTCAACACCACGAATGATGTGTGGGACATAGGAGCATGGCGAGGAGGGAGGCATGACCCAGAATTCCCTGGAGCTGACATGCCTTCCAAGATACTGTTATACAGAGCTTTTTTTCAGCCGGAACTCACCAGAACTTTGTTCTGGCACCTCTCAGATAGGTGCCATTGCCATTATAAGAGAAGAAGAGAGGCAGTCATGGTGAGTCCTATGTGCAGGTTCCATGTATGTGTAAATAAAGTCATATATCCTAATGGCACCACAGTCTCCCTTGACCTTCATTTCAAGAAAACCAAACCCTGGGTCACTGGGGGCTCTTGGACATTGGGATGTGCACAAAAATATTTTCAGTTATTTGGAATTTCACAAACCTTGTTTCCTAAAGGTGCCTATGATTACAATTCATTTTGGAATGGGGCGTGTCACGTGAATTGGCCAACAGCTCCACAGAGATTCCATTGCAAAGTGACTGCAAGGGTCATTTTGTGTGGTAGGGGAGAAAGAGCTGGACGATGAATGGCTCATAGCAGAATGGATTTCATAGTCTTTTTTCCTCTTCCCTGGGGGACCAAAACATACACATGCCATTTGCTCTGATCAAGGTGCTGGGCCCGAAACCAGGGGATGTAGTTCACACCACACCTTTGTTGCCTGCCGTCTGTGAATGCAACAGAGAGCTTCTTTAATCTCTTTGTGCCCCAGAGTCTCTTCTGTAAAATCAGGGTAATAGACTTCCCTACTGTTTTGTGCAGATATACATTTCTTCATGTTTGTGAGTCACTCAGATATCCCAGTAATGAGGCCCATAGAAGTGCTCTAGACAGAGCAGATGCGTTTATGGAACTGCGGCACAAATCCCCAGTCATCATTACCCAGAAAAAACCCTGCTGTTCCTTTTCTATTTATGTTTCTTTTCTCTCTCTTCCCACCCACCATCACAGCCCCCCCCCCAGTCCACAAACTTACCTCTCTGTGATTCAAACCATAGTCTTTAAAATGTGCATTATATTGACATTTATATAGTACATTTCTTACACTTACTCTCAAAGCTTTTTACAAAGCTATGAATTACATACCTGTCACCCACTGAATTCATTCATGCAAAAGAGAGGCAGTCATTACATGCTTGGCAATAAAACTCATAATGCCACCCACCATTGAGCTTTTATATGTGCACACCAAAGATATAAAGTTACCTCCGTGCCCTTGACACCATGAATACATCAGAGGAGGATAAGCACATAGGGAGTTAATGATGGACGGGAGGGACAGGGTCTCTAGCCACTCTGAGATGTGAATAGGAAGCATATATTTATTCATAAGCGGCTATGGGTACAGGTTTAAAACTGTCTGATTAATGGCCAGGTGCCTTTTCCTAAATTGGTGAAGGCTACTGAGCATGATACACTACTTTGCTTTTATATCTCTCCCTTCAATCAACATTTCCAAAGCACTTTGCATGCACTAATTAATCCCCATGTTTATGTACGTGAAGATATCATTCGCTTGCATTGAGACTAGCTCAAAGCTAAACACTGAAATAGGGAAGGCAGGTGGAAGAGGACTGCATGATCAAGAAGTGGAACCAATCCCAGGCTCTGGCCAGAGTGAATGGGGTGCAACCTCAGAGTAGGTCCAAGAGAGAACTCTCTCTCTCTCTCTCTCTCTCCAGCCCATCCCACAGGCAGAAATTAAGGACCATTCCCCAGCACCATATCATTGTTTATGGTTACTTCACCTACTCACCCTCAGTTAAAAATGGCCTTACTGCAGAGTCACTGGTTAGCAGTTCTGTCAAGTTCTGTTCTCAAGTTATTGTTCTGTTGCAACTTTAGGTGTTGGTAGAGCAGGCATATTGGACAGGCTCTATAGCCAAACAGGGAGAAACCCGTAATGGCCCAGAGGCACCGACTTGCACACAAGATTGTGAGGGCCCAGCATGTGGCCAGGGGCAGAAGAAGGGGTGTGTGGTAGGTGCGGTCCACCCCGGATGTCACCACCGAGGGGTGTGTGTGACAAAATGCTGGGTGGCACTCACCGCAGGGCCTGCAGTGCGCCCAAGCCACGTGTCTCTCCTAGGAGAGGCGCAGTGGATGGAGCACTTGCAGGCTCTGCGCTGCCCAAACAGCCCACCCGCTGTCTCCCCCTCAGCTGTAGGGTGGCTGAGTGGGAGGAGGGAGGCAGACTCCAGAGGCCCTGCAGTGCGTGCTGCCCCTTGGCACCCAAGCGGCTTCTTCTGCCGCTGCATGTGGTGGCATGTGTGTGTGACATAATGCGTGTATCATGCATCACGTGTGTTTGACACAATGTGCCCAGCACGCAACATGTGAGCAACACTGCATCATCGGGAGAAGGTCGAGTGTGGAGCCCAGCATGGGGCAGCTTCAATGCCCGGCGGTTCCTCCTCTCTCACGCTCATGAGAAGCCAGCCACTGAAGCTGCTCCACACTCAGCTCTGCCCTCACCCTCCTCCACCCCCTCAACATTGAGGGGGCCTGGCCCCCTCCTAACAGATTTTGGGTGGGCTGAAGACAGCTGGGCCCCGGAGATTTAGCCTCCCTGGCACAGCCCCAGCTCTAGATCAAAGAGCTGAAGTTGGTCACCACAGACCCAGTTTCTATGCAGGGTCCACTGGAATGGTCTACGCTGGGGTGGAACCCTAATACCCAGCAACTTCCAGTGCCCAGCCAATAGGCTGAGCATGAAGTTTCAGCCAAAAGACAGGCTGCCCTCTGCAGAATCCATGCTCTGTGGTAGCAGTAACCTTTATTAAGACCATAATCAATAAAGCAGTGGGCATGTTTGACCTAATATCAGTGTCTTGTGGGCTTCTCAGTACCTCTGGTTGGCCACTGTGAGAACAGGATGGGGCTTTAATCTGATCCAGGAGGGCTCATCTTATGTTTTTATCTACTGCAGCTTGTGCAACAGGGCCTTTCCTTCCTCTACAGTTCCCTGCAGCCCTTCCACATGCCCCCAAATTCTACGCTATGCAGTTGCTTGTGTGAATCCATGTTGATACCATAGTGTCCAGATTTGGCTCCTCAAAGAAAAGCCCATCGAAACTGTAGAGCAAAATTTGTTGGGAAATTACAAATAATTGAATGATTAATAATTGACCATTTGCAGGCTTGTTTTGCAAGTTTAGTTTGGGTTAGCTATGGTGTTTGATGAAAACAGAACAGTATCAATAATTCACATATCCATCAAACACAGAAATATTAATATAACCTCTAGGAGGAGTTCCAGTTTTTTTTAAATAAAAAAAAACTTTTGATATTTTCATTTATTTTATTTATTCACAGAGCAAAACCTTCTAGTGAGGACAACAAATAACAGGCAAATAATCATCTCATCACAGGCATATTGGTTTTGCTTTCAAGTGTCCAATAGCTTAAACTGGTGATCAGTGGGTCAAACCATTTCCCTGTGAAACTTCAATGCAAACACTGTATCTTGTGGCCTCAGACCAGTTTATTTGAACGATCACTTTGCTCCATACATACCTACTCAATTGCTTTGATCTATGGAACTTGCACTTTTACAAATGCCACATGTTTGTTCCGCATCTGTGAAGACTTGATCTTTCAGTGTGGCAGCACCTATGCTTTGGAATGTCCTGCCCTCCCTTGGACAGGCACCATTTTTTAAGATGCCTGCTAAAAAAGAAAAGAAAAACTGCTTCATTTCAGCAAGCCTACCCAGACAACAAGTAGCTATGCATTCTTGGTTTGGGGGTTTTTTTGTTAATTGATAATAATAATTATTATTGATAGGGACGTGGGTGGTGCTGTGGATTAAACCACAGAGCCTAGGACTTGCCGATCAGAAGGTCAGCGGTTTGAATCCCCGCATCGGGGTGAGCTCCCGTTGCTCTGTCCCAGCTCCTGCCAACCTAGCAGTTCAAAAGCACGTCAAAGTGCAAGTAGATAAATAGGTACCGCTCCAGCGGGAAGGTAAACAGTGTTTCCATGTGCTGCTCTGGTTTGCCAGAAGCGGCTTAGTCATGCTGGCCACATGACCCGGAAGCTCCCTCGGCCAATAAAATGAGATGAGCACCGCAACCCCAGAGTTGGTCACGACTGGACCTAATGGTCAGGGGTCCCTTTACCTTTTATTGATAATTATTTTATCTTTTGATTATGCAGTTCACACATTTTGCTAAATAAAATTCAAATAAAGAATACCCATCAACAATGCACCAAACGTTCTGTGAGCTTCAAAGCAGATGGGCGTTTTTGTCATTCCCACAAAAGACTGCTGGGTTCTCTTCCGAAAATCATAATCTTGCCGTAACCTTTCTCCAGATGCAGTGCGTTTTAGGGCCAATAATTGAAAGTTATGTTCCAAGTAGTTCTGTGTTTTCCTAAAGGGAACAGAGGTACACTTTAATTCTGTAGACCTATAAAGAGCAACTTCTGTTTTATATGCAACAGCTTTCAAACATGTCAACTAAAAGAGAAGTAACAGATGGGTGATGCCACTATAAGGACCCAAGGAAACAAAAGGTGACTGAAGAATGGGAGCGAGGGAAAGATGAGGTGCCGGAACTGAGTTCCTGCTGGGCGGGGGAAGCCCTGTATGTATAACTTTCAAAGTGGAGAAAGATAATGAGACAATCTCGTCATTATAGTGGCATTTTCTATGGCTATATTCTTTAATCTCTCAGTAATTTCCATGTTTCAAGGGATGGGATTCTCCTTGTTCAGCAGGATAGGGCCCTCATTTTTTAGTACCTTCTCTACGCTAATTAGCTGCAGGCAATCTTGAGGCCATCTCACCAAACGGAATGAGCTATGTGTTTCTGGTGCATTTAACTACCACAGTGGGCACACGTAGAAGGCACTAGACTTTTTACATGCAAAGCATGAGTCCTACTAATCAATTACGCCTTTCACTCAGTACATACTTCTAATCCTTCCTCTTCCACTGCATTTTCATAATATCTGATGCTGAGGTTGCCTTGACACAGGAATAAGTCAGTGGTAGGAGCGATACATTTGTGGGCCAGCAGTCGTCCCCCCCCCAAAAAAAAGCATTGTCGGTTAGAACAATGTGTCCTTCCCTCGCATCTCATTCTCTTTGAACCACACTGAGTATGTGTGTTAGGAATTATTTCTTTCTACTTCACTTCCAAATTAACATTTTCATTTCCATCTGTCAAAATGTGGGGCTCTCTGAGATGCAAGATATTGTCTTGTTAGTGTTCCTGTCATAATCATTATATCTCCTCTAATTCTTACCCTTTACAGGCTGCCAATGGTACTGAATGCTGAAAAGCTGATAATAACTGATCCAAGTCTCAAAACAACAACCACCATTCTAGGGGAAATCTGATTAAATATCAGATACTTTAAAACATACTTTTTAAGCTCCCAGCGGAAGCAACCAGGTTTGGTTCTTATGGTATTTATGTTATTTGCAACACATCAGAAATTGCCTATATATATATATATATATATTAGGGCCCTCAAAGTAAGAAGTGTCTTATTACTGGTTTTCATATCAATAGGATATGTTTCTCAAGAAACCTTCATCTGAAACCTTAATTGGAAACTAAATTGTAGCTTTTTGGTCAGAGGACAGTGGCAGACCTTGGAATCTATCTGTGTGGTACCAAAATTCAGTGCCCCCCACCACCTCTCATGCTCTATTCTAAATCTTCATTGTGGTGTCCCCAAGGCCCTGCTCCCCTAAATCCACCTTTGACTGTAGAGGAAGAGGAAGTTCCATTGTGTGCATGGAAGTCTTGTGCAATCAGAGCTGCAGCCCTGAATATAACCCAGAGTCGGTACTTGCATTCCAGTACAGGTTGAGTTTGTGGTCCAATGAAAGGAGCAAACGTTTTCAAGTATCATCCATTGCATCTACACAGGGGAAGGGTTCTCCTTGTTTTTGAATTTTCAGTTACTGATTTCCCTAGAGAAGAGTTCCACCACTAGCACTTTTAGTAGCTAGAATTGGTGCCGTTGGTCTTGAAAGAAACACCAGGAAGACAATAAAGTGAAGACCTCCAGCTTGGAACTATTCTACACAACATTTCTATCTAGGCATGGAGGAAATGGCTTATCTTCCGAATGTAGAACCTGTTTTCTATGGAAGAAGGTAAGGGGCAATCAAAACTGCAGAAAGCAGGTAAAACCAGCTCTAGTTCATATGATGACAAGTTGCAGGAAATGAAAGGGGTAAAAGTGAAGATTTATGGGAGAAATGGTGAGTGCAATTACTACGTGTGCTGTATTGATTTAAGAGGATTGTACTGCTCCCAGATAGAAATGGCTTTTATGTGTTTGGGCCTATCCCTGACAAAAACACTTTCTTCTTCGTTGACAAGGCCTTGTTGCTATGGAAATGTACGGCTGGATACAGGGGCACAGGCACGTTTTGATAACACAGGCCTAATGGATGTATTTTTGCAACATTCACAGCTCCTTTCTTCTTATTTTCTCCTGAGCAGACGACCATTTCTTCTATTTGTTGCCACTTGATGAAAAAAATGTCTCTCTCTAATCTTTTAATTTAGCTTAGATTTCCTTCTCCTTCCAAGCAATGCAGTCTGGCAATTAAACTACTTATCTAGAGACTCCATGCTGGGGCTGGTTGCCTGTTGCCTGTTTTTCCTGTCTGTGAATCTTCTTACAGATGCCTTCTCATTGTCATCATTCTAAAAGCATCATACGTCTTCTGGCTTCTGTTTCATGAAGGGTATGAAAGACCAGCCATATTTCTGATCTATAAAGATGCCAGCTAAATCATAAACAATATCACGATGCCCTACATGTACAGTTACACAACCTTTGACATGTGCTTTGCTTCTTCATGAAAGATCAGTTCCTCAGAATACTGCAGAAAGCAAGCAGGGAGAGGGGGGACCAGCTGTTTATATAGGATTTAGTGGTCAGCCAACTACCCTCCACAAATGCCCCGCACTTGGGTATTTTGCAGAGTACAGTGGTACCTCGGGTTATATACGTTTCAGGTTACATACGCTTCAGGTTACAGACTCCGCTAACCCAGAAATAGTACCTCGGGTTAAGAATTTTGCTTCAGGATGAGAACAGAAATTGTGCTCCAGCGGTGTGGCAGCAGCAGGAGGCCCCATTAACTAAAGTGGTGCTTTGGGTTAGGAACAGTTTCAGGTTAAGAACGGACCTCCAGAACAAATTAAATACTTAACCCGAGGTACCACTGTACGACACAGATCCACTTTCAAAATACAATAATCAGAAATTTGAAGCTGTGCATATATTTGCAAAGTTATTGTGGTATGAAGATATCCAAGTTGGAAGGCATACATAATACACACATAAGAACATAAGAAGAGCCTGCTGGGTCAGGAAAATGACCCACCTGGTTCCTAGAGAAGTCCACTAGCACAACCTGAGTGTAAGGGCACTCTCCCCTCCTAGGGTTTCCAACAACTAGTATTCAGAACCATATTGTTTCTGATAGTGGAGGCAGAACATAGCCATCATCACCCTAGCTAGCAGGACCAGTGGTCAGGGATGGTGGGAATTGTAGTCTTAAAACATCTGGAGGGCTGAGTTTGAGGAAGCCTGCACTACATGAAGAAATGCTTTCTTTTATCTATCCTGAATCTTCCAACATTCAGCTTCATTGGATGTCCATGAGTTAGAGAGAAACTTCTCTCTATCCACTTTCTCCATGCTATGCATGTTATGCACTTCTGTCATGTCAGCACTTAGTTATGAGGTAAATCAGCCTCATATAACCAGCATGCTTTGCTCTAATTAAGACCATAGGGAAGCTATTTTCCTAGACTTATCTGGGGCACATCCCTCACCTTGGAAGGAAGGAAGTCAAGTTTCTTTGCTTCTTCTTCTTCTTCTCTCTCTCTCTCTCTCTCTCTCTCTCTTTTCTTTTTTTAAAAAATAATATTTATTAAGTTTTCCAGTTTAACAATCCAATAAAGGCCACATTAAAGACATTCTGAATTGTAAAATAATCAAACAGTCCAAATATTAAGCCAAATCATAAATCCTTGTTTGACTTCCCATGCTCTGAGGTCGGAGGATCGCCATAACCTCACATTTGCACTGCTTTCTTAATTAGTCCAGGTGGTTCCCATAAATCAATCCAATGTTAATCCTTTGTTCGTTTTCACAGCCTCTGAGTTCATCCAGCAAGCGAGTTATATCAAAACTCTCTCTTTTCTACCATGTAACCGAGCAGGAAGGATGTCTGGGAGATCACTCCAAGTGTGGCTTTAGCAAATCCCTCTTTGTGTTTCTATACAAATAATTTGGAAACACTTAGTCTACTGTGTGAAATATTTGTGTAATGGAGGTTAGGACTTGATTGCTCTCGGCTCAGACCACATGCATGGCTTACAAGTCATACTCCTCAATCTATAGTACTGAGATGCTGTCTAGTCAGAGGGCTTTTTGATATTATTATTCCTCCTAACTTATAATGAATAAACTTGGCTGCTGGGTTTTATTCTTCTAATTATTTTATAATATTGTCATTGTAATTAAAGGCAGCATTGCAAAAAAGCATATTTTAAAAAAAAATGTTTGTTTGTTCAGGAAATTTCTTTAGCGTTCAATGACTCCAAAAATACCCTGCTAAAAAAATGCAACTACAAATGAATGAAGATGAATTTGGTATTTCAAATTTTTGAGCAAAACCATCATGTTTACTTATTGTCAAGTATAAAATATTGGAAACCTATATCTGATGCTAACTATCCAACTTGGGCAACTTTAGAATATACACATACACCTTTGATTGGTTGGACCAAAGATTAGGATCAAAATATTTGAGAATTTGGGAGACTCTTGAAACAAATCCATTAGAAAGATATGGAATATAATGCCTAATAGAAACAAATTTGAGCCATTTCCCCACACTAAATTAACTTCGTGGAGAAATCCAATTTTTAAAACTGCGGGGAAAGATGGTAATATGGAAAAATTGGGTGGAAACAGGCATATTGACTTTGGATCAACTGATAGATGAGGAAAAGATGGTAATATGGAAAAATTGGGTGGAAACAGGCATATTGACTTTGGATCAACTGATAGATGAGGAAGATGAATTTTATATGTACATTGTTTTAAGAAATAAATATCATGATCAGATGCATCCCAATGGCAATTACTGCAGCTACATCTTGTAACAACAGTGTTTGGACCAGCAGCTTTCTCTCTTGTGGGCGGGGGGTGACTAAAAATCAGTCCTCCTGTTAGGGAAATATCTCCTCACTGATCCAGTGTAAGATATTCCACGTTCTCCTTCTTTAGCAGAGTTTGTCTTTTCATCCTGTGAAGTAAACACACGCACATGCACACACCAAAGCTTTAATAGTAGAAAAATGTAACATAGTAACATACTAAGAGAAATGAAACATCTTGAGGTAAGTGACAGTTATCCTTTTTTAACTGACAACTGAAGGGTGGGCCCAATTCTAGAGTACAGCATAAAAGCCCCGCCCACTAGAGGCCAGGTATTCTATTAATCAAATTTGGCTTCCATGCTTTTCCTACATTCTCAGCTTCTGAGACACAGGAGATATTAGAACAATTGGTCAAATCTTTGGAAAGAAAAAAAGCAATCATTTCCTATTTGTTATTAATTAGTAAGTTTGATACGCAAACTTTAAGAAACGACTGGAATAAAGAATTGAATGTTCTCTACTACCTAGACAGTGGAACAGTCTCTTGGCTTCCGTAGCAAAGGTATCGATGGATCTCAAACTAAGACTTACACAACAGAAAATAATATTTGGAATCTATTGGACAACTCCTTTGAATTTGTATAGAGAAGGACTGTCTAACGCAGCTCATTGTTGGAGATGAAATAAGGATAATGCCTCTTCGAAACATACATTCTTACAGTGTCCAATTCTCACTAAGTTTTGGGAGAAAGTGTTAGACTGTATAAATATGACTGTACAGAAAAACTTAAAAGAGTACTCCTATGCAAGGAAGAAACTCTGAAATAAACCTATAGCTCTACTAAGTGTAGTGTGAGTCCAGATCCTGCTAAGATTTGCAGACCTTGGAACACAGCATTCTCCTCTATGAACTCTTGGAGTTTAAGATCTGCACCAGAGATCCTTCAGGTGTCTTTTGTCAGGTGAAACCAGGCAGGTGGTGACCAAAGAGAAGACCTTGTCACTCTTTGAAGAGTGTCCTGGGAGACACCAACTCATTCAGCATTCCATAGACTTTCATAAAACGGATTTGCTCACTGATGCCTTAAATGGCTCTTAATAGTTCTTTAATTTTATTGTCTTAGCGCTATTTAATTGTATTTTATTATTTTAAAATGTGTTTTACTTCTGCTCTTAAATTTTATGACATTTTACGAGGTGGTAATTATTTCTCGTTCCTGCTACCTTTATTTGTTATTTTGGGTATGTCACTTGGTATATTATTTTTATTGACAAAACTGCTCATAAACGTTTGAAATAAAACAACTAGGGATGTCACAGAGTTTCCAGAGTTTCTCACCATTAGGGAGTTACAGCACCTGCTGGGCCTGTAGAAACAGATATGGGACAGGCATTTATATGGGAAACCCAGCCAGATGGGTGGGGTATAAATAATAAATTTTTATTATTATCAATTATTATTATTATTTATATAAATAAATGATTGTGTATACCTAAATGGTTCAATATACTGTTTCTATGATGTAATATAATACTAATTTTAAAATAGAAATATACCAAATCATGCAAATCTAATTCCAGTAACACTTTGCTAAAGTTGTGCTAGTCTACAACTTGACATCAGCTTGAAAATATTCCTTAATGGCGTGAATGCACCTATTTCATTTCCTCCAGAGAGGTTTTTCTCCCTCTCTCATAGTACTGGAAGCTGAGCTCATCCAATAAAGATGATTGATGGGAGGTTCAGGACAGAGAGAAGGAAGTACTTCTTCATACACCACATTGTTCAGGGGGTGAGGAACCTCAGAGACCTGGAGGGCTCTATTGGCCCCCAGGTCTCCTTGACTGGCCTTTGAGACTCTCCCCAGGCTATATGCCAATCACACCACCTCTCCCCAGGATATACCCCTCAATGGCCAGGATTAGGGGCCACATACCTCTCAATGCCATCTGTTGGGAAATGAGAACAGCAGAAGGGCTATTGCCTTCCTATCTTGCTTGGTTCTTTCAGAGGCCACTATGGGAAATAGGATGCTGAACTAGATAGCCCTTAGGTCTCATCCGGCAGGGCGCTTAGATTCTTAACTGTGATGGGATTATTATGATTTGATCGGTCCTATGAATCCGTTACTCATTGCTTCGGTTGCTGGTAAATGGCTGGTGTCCTATAGGCTGCTGCCTGTTAGAGTACAAAGAGGCAAGGAAGAGCACTGAGCATGTCAGATTAGCATATCAGATTGCAGAATTCAAAATTTATGCATTTGATTTTTCAAAAGTTGACTGGTGTGTGTGTGTGTGTGTGTGTGTGTGTTACACACAACGGTTAAAACACACCCCCTAAAACAAACTCAGTCAGAACTCAAATGTTCTCAGATTCAAAATATGGATTTCTTTCCTTTCTTTATTTTGACACTTTCTCATTTTAACTCTGTAATAAATTCTCTCTATGTCTCTGCATATTCATATTTGGTCACTGTATCAAGCAGATGCCCTGCTTCCTAAGATATGCTACTTGTCCTTTCATAGATTAAAAAAATGATATGCACACATTTATATGTAGAAATAACTCTTTCATTTGCTCTTTCAGAAAGTGCAGATGAACTGATGCTCATAAATACCCTATTAAGGCTGCCATCCTATGGAGAATTAGGTGCACCTAAGCCCACTAATTTCAATTAACTCTGCATAAAATTAATCTGGAAACAGGACGCAGAAGCAGGAAAAAGAAAATGCACAATTTTTGCACATGGGCAATTTTTTTGTATCGTTCCAAGTGGGAAAGACTCTCTTCTACTAGTTATTTGATGGAATAAATACAGGAGGTGTATGTTTTATTTATCTATCATATTTGCATCCAAGGTTCTTGGGTGGTACATGTGGAAATTATGCTGTTATCTTAACAGTATTTTTTTGAAGTAGGTTACAGCACAATTCAAACCAAAGAATCACTGGGGTGAGAGAGCTTGGAATAGGCAGATCTTGGGTTGTCTTGGTTCAGCTGGGGCTAGACCAGTGTAGCTATCTCAACCGGGTTATGCTGGCTCACCCAGAAGAACTTTCACTTAAGTCCAAAAGCTTGGGCATGCAGGAGGTGGGAGACTTACACCTATTCCAAACCAGTTTCAGTTCAGGCACATGACCTGGTAACTCGGGGGAATTTATGCTAGTAAAAAAGGGTGGTGTAAGTCAAATTCTGTTTCAGAGCCTTGCTTTCCTTCTGCCAGGCTCAGGTTGCCTCAGCAAGCAGTACACTGCTCCCAAATGGAGTTTGGAATAGGGTAATTTACATCACTGCAACTTAAACTGGTGTAAACATGACCAGCTTCCTTTACTTGGGAATGCTCTGCTAGGAAATGAAGTGGTTTCTGCTCCAAGGTTGCTTACAGAGCTTCATGGCATGGCTCCTCTCTCCTGCCAGTCCAGGCTGGGCATCACACTGGTTGTACTTATCAATGGACAGAAAAGGCTATACTCCTGGGCCAGGGAGCCATTAAAGGCAAAAGAGCATTTGTCCACATTAAAGAGTGGCATTCCGGTTACTCTAGCTAACAGCTTTCTGTCTTCCTTGTTCAGAGATCGTGTTGGGTGAAGCACACTTCTTTTGCCAGAGGCACACTTCACTCCTACATCTGAGATGATTTACTTTAAGGGCAACATGTGAAATGCACGATCACATTTGGATTCATTTAAAAAAAATTGGGGGGGTGGATTCCAGGAGCTCCCTATCCAGTTTGAGACTACAGCACAGGGAAGTGGGGTTGACTTTTCTCTTCAAACTGTTTTTCCGACACCCCTCCCCTCCCTAAAGCTGTTATTTCCTCAGGAGGGAAGTTGTGGAAGGCTATAACGAGCAGTTCCCCTTCTAGGGCAAACAGTAGCTCTGGAAGTATTTACCTCCACCCATTACAAAATGACACAGCAGGAGTGCCAACTTGTCCCTGCAACCATGGGTGCCTGGGGCCATGTCTCTGGCACTGAAATTTGTGGGTGCCCAGCCTCTTCATGGGGAATTTTGTGGGTGCTTGCCCAGGGAGTTGACACCTTTGTGACACAGTATGACAATTATCAATGCAAGAACCCAACCTCTATGTCTGTGTGTGTGCTTTCTCAGGTGGCGTTGTGTGCAAGTGCTGTGTGCACGCTGCTGTTCCTCACTGCTCCAACCAGCTTCAACTGTCACTCCATCACCTAAGTTTAAGGTGCTTCAGAGTAAGGCACGCAGCCTCTTCTGAGAGAAAATACTTTCTCTTCCTTTCTAAGGCCACATCCGCACTATATAGCTCTCACAGTGGTTCAGTAGTAACTCTCTTTTCACAGCTTTGCAGCTTTGTGAGGGGAATAGGGGCCTCCTAACAAATCTCAACACTCTTCCCAAACTACAGTTCCCAAGATTCATTGGAGGGAGCCATGACTGTTAAAGTGGTATAATAGTGCTTTAAATTTCTGATTCAGATGTGGCTTACAACAGGAGTGCCTGAATGATCCATTAACACCCGATGCAGCAATGGCAGCCATTCTTCGTTGTAGGGCCTTGTGCAAAATACATTTTGTGGGGCTCTCCCAGTTTAGCCATCTGCCTTTCAGTCTCTGCTTTCTTTTTATGCTTTGTGGCCCTGCTCTCACACATGCTTTTTTACATTACCTGCCATAATGCAGAAAGATTTAATTTTAAAAAAATTAAAATTAAAAAAGCTAGTAATAATGCCATATGATGCAGTTCCATACGTAAGCTTACCACTTAAATCTTACATCCAGAGACTATCCCAAACAGATGTGGATGAGAGGGAGCGCACACAAAGCAAAGCAATTCCATCTGTCACCTTGGTCCGCTCTGCTAACAGTGACATTTATATATGGTAAGCCCTTGTTTCTGGAAACATCCACAAAGTTCCACTTTGGAGAGCAATCATTCGAGAAACTGTAATAAACCAAAAGTGCACACCAGCAGTAGGAGAGCCTTTACATTACCACTCTGCTCTTAAACATAAACAACTGAAGTGCTGAGGGAGGGAGGGAGGGAGAGAGAGAGAGAGAGAACAAACAGTAGGTAGCACAGGAAAGTCTACAACTGGCATGAGGGCTCTTCATGGCAAAGCAGCCAGAAGCACTTCAAAACTCCAGGAAGTCAGGATGCATAGGACATGCAAAACCGATAACACTATGTCAGTGCATGTCTCTGGGAAATTCTGACATGGCACATATCTGTCAGAGAAAAGAGAATGCATGGCAAAATTATGGTATATGATGGTCTTGCGGATTTGGTGGGTGGTCTGGAGCCTCCATACACCACACACCTTATGGGGTCAATACTGTACTGCAGAGATTTCAACAAGAACATAATCCCTGTCCCACACACTGAAGGCCTGCTGGAAAGAAGTGAGCCCCAAACAGCTCGTATGTACAGTGACTTAACAGTTGGGAATCCTCCCGTGCTGTGGGTGCCTTGTAATTATTTCATTTATTCTTCACGGCACACGAACCCCATTCTGTCAGCGTGCCGCACAGATTGGCAGTCGTAGTTCTCGGGGCTATGGAGAATGCGCTCTGCGCGGCTGTGCCGGGGCCTCTCTGCTTTGTGGCTTCGAGGAGCGCAAGCAAGCTACAGCTGGTGTCCCCAACTGGGAGCTGTAGGCGTAAGCGTAAAACACACTGTTATGACTGGAGGTGAAGTGTAGCAGAAGATGATGATGTGGGATGGTTGAGTGGGTGTTTATTAGCTTTTTTTAACCAGTTTGGCATTTCCTTCCACTGTTGTACATTTTTAAATACTGTGCTGCCTCATTTAACTAAACGGCCCTAGGGAGAGCCAAAACATTTGGATAATCAGATGCCGAGATAGGCTAACATTGATAATGGCAGGATGTAGAGGTCACGTAGGAAATTTCAGCTATCCAGGAATTTTGGTTCTGTGAGCTACGTATAACGGAGATCCGACTCTGAAATGTTTCTTTCTGCAGTAACTCAAGAGACAAGACAAAGCTATTTCCCTCTTTAGAATTCTTTCCCCCCCCCTCCCCTGCCACCTACTTACAGTTTCTGTCACAAAAGCCATGAATTTCTAGGGAGTTGCTTTGTTCTCTGAGAGAAGGTAGCATAAAACGGGTGTGTGTGTTCTTAAATGTATTACATTTCTTGTCATCCTTGCTTTAGTTTTTTAAATGCATTTATTCGTTTATAAAAAAATATTTATAAACCATCTTTTTGGTCTTAACAAAGCCCCCCAAGGCAATGCATAAAAGTGAAGACGTTCAAGGCAACCGTTAAGAGTGAGGGAAATTGTGTTTATGGGTGTGGGTGGGTTTAAGTGGAGGAATGTGTGCAGGTGTAGCCTGACTGAGGGATGGGTGCCTTAGTAGGTGTTGAACTTGTGCAGGTATTGAAGAATAGAATCCTATCGTATGGATTTTGATGCACTATCAGTTTTATTGTTTTCCAAACAGTGTTTACTTTTGATTTGCTTGTAAACTACTTGGGTGGGGTTTTTTCCCCAATGAAAAGTTGAACATAAATAGTTGAAATACTTGAAGAAGAAATCCATTTTTAAACAATAAGCCAGATGAAGGACAGAGCGGAAAATATCTTAGAACCAGGAGGAGCAAAATCAAAGCATCGTTGAAACTATTGAAAACTATGCAGAGCCAAACATTTTTACTGCGGTTCTAAAAGTAGGCAGTGATGGAGGGCAGGACTCCTACAGACAAAGGCCTGTCCTCTGTTCCCACCAAACTCACATCCCAATGTGATGGGTCACAAATTTCCTCCTTTTTATTACACACTGTTAGGCTACAACTACACCAAACCTTCAAAGCGCTATTCTACCTCTAACAGTTATGCATGACAAAAGAATCATTGGAACTGTAGTTTGTTAAGGGTGCTGAGAGTTATTAGGAGGCTCCAAGTCCCCTCACACAGCTACACTTCTCAAAGTATTTTAACTATCAATTGTTCTACCCAAGGAACTGTGGGAATTGTAGCTCTGCATGGGAGCTCTCAGAATTTGCATGAGTAGGGACATACAATACAGAGGTGCCTTTAGGTAGGTTCTGTGCAAAATTTCAGGAGGATAGACGCAGGGTTTAGGGAGTGATGAATTTCAAAAAGTGTAATTAAAGCTTTTAAAAACAACTTACCGTATTTTTTGCTCTATAAGACTCACTTTTTCCCTCCTAAAAAGTAAGGGGAAATGTGTGTGCATCTTATGGAGTGAATGCAGGCTGCGCAGCTATCCCAGAAGCCAGAACAGCAAGAGGGATCGCTGCTTTCACTGTGCAGCGATCCCTCTTGTTGTTCTGGCTTCTGAGATTCAGAATATTTTTTTCTTGTTTTCTTCCTCCAAAAACTAGGTGCGTCTTATGGTCTGGTGCGTCTTATGGAGCCAAAAATACGGTACTTTGTTTTCTGCTCAGTCTGTACTGAAGTCAAAGTCTTTCTACATCCTCCCCAAAGCACTGTGATTTGAAACAAAAGGGCAATCTTAATGAAGTAATTCTGTCCGTCAGAGCTGTCCATCAAAGAACTACATTCCTCTTCAGGATTCCCCTTTCCTCTCTGCCTGGAAATTTCTATTTATGGAGAATTTGGGGATGTTGCAAAAATGTATAAACAGTGGTAGTGATTGGGGGGGACAGGTACCAAAGTCCTCCCAAGTGCTAAAGCAGCTTCAAAGCCTTGGAGCTAGCCTGCTTCACCTTGGACCACTTCTGATTCTAAAATAGTCTGAATATCTCCAGGCAGATATCCTGACCTTGTTGCTGTTCCTTTATGTAAGGCTAATGCACAGTATGCTATTAACAGTTAAGACTTTTGCATTTACATTTACTAGGGGCCTTACTTCAGAAGCTCTGTTATTCATCTTGCTTTCCGCCGTGACGAAATAATGTAATTTACGTAATTGTCAGAGCTGCTCCAGATCCTAGCTCACAGAGGATCACGCTAGCCAGCGGTCACTTTGTAAAAGTCTTTATTGAGTTACAGTTTCCATTCTCAAGCGGCTGCGTGCAGCTCTACGTCTTAAGGGTTAGACCGGCGAAGCTCCGTCTGAGTCTCCGCCCCCTGTACACCAGCTAAGTACCCTAGCCTTACTCCACCTTTTCCGCCTGACCGTTCTTCTCTGGGTCCCTCTCCCCCCCCCCGTGGTCTCTTCCTTTCGGGACGCTTCTGACGCTGACCCCCCGGACCCTTCTGTCTCCTTGCGCCGGGCTTTAGGACCTGGCTCCCTTTCCGGGCTGCTTACTGCGCCACCTTCCTGTGTATTTGAACTTGGCGCGCGCGCCCAACCTTCCACTTGCCGCCTGACCGTTTCCTCGCTCCCCGATGGAGGTGTGGCCACTCCTGACTCATGTCCTCCCTCCTGCTGCGAGCTGCCAGAACTCGGTACCTGGCGCCCTTCCTCCCCACTGCGTTCTGCTGGTGATGCTGGCCCCGATTTCCAACTGCTGCTCTCTGAGCCCCCTCTGGACCCTTCTTCCTGGGGTGTCCCCCTAAGCTCCCCCCTTGCTCTGGCCACTGGCGCTCCTTCCTGTGAATCTTCTGATTCACTGGAAAGACTCGGAGATCTCGGGTCATCGTCATCACTCATCTTTTCTTCGGCCTCCTCCCCCTCGCTCTCTGTTTCCTCCCTTGCCCTCGCCTCTGCTCCTGAACCCCTGACAGTAATCTATTTCAAAATTTACACCAATGTCATACCTTAGGTCATTATGTGATTCCGCCCCATTCATTTCCATGCAAGGCCAATGCAAGGCAAATGGAGGCAAACATAATTAGTTGTGTATCATTTGAACACTAGAAGCAACAAACGCCAGTTGTATTCACTGGACTGATTTCCATTTCGGAGATGGGACAAACAAGGGAACACCAGCAATTTCCACTCCTGTTTCTGTTCTCATAGTAATTTTCCAACATTCCTAATATTTACACATATTTACCAATTAGTCACTTATAGTTTTGTTCTTAACTTGTTGAGAATTGCCTCTGAAATTTAACTTCAATGTGAGTCTCTTGAGCTCATACCCCAAATAAATGGATTCTCAGTCACATTACATATGCGCCACAAATCACAGCATTATAATTCAGGACATATCCAGAGAAGAGCTTCTGGTGTTCTGAGTTTGGCTTCTTTTAGGGCCCAAGATAAGCCCAGGAATTAATTAGCCACCACCTCCCTTGCTTCCTGCTTTTACTTTTGATTTGTGTCTTCTGCCACTGTTCTCTATGCCTACAATGGCCTCCTCGTCTTTATCCCTTAGGATACCGCCTTTAAAATCTTCCTTCTTGAGTTTCACTCACTTTTTTTTTTACTTTGCTGTAGCCATACCTGTCAGCACAGTTAACCATGATGTAGTTAACCCATTCATCTCTGTTCCTTTTTCAAATCCTTTCTTCCACCTCCACATTACACATCTATAATAAAAGGGAAGCAAACATGTGTGCAAGTACACTGATTTCACCTATTGATATATTTTTCAACAGTGTGTTCAAGACAACATATGACTGAACAAGAATAAAACTGTAAAACCTCATGGTAGAACAAGTGAGAAATGCTGAAAACACGGGGGGGGGCAATACAAAGTGTGCAAAAAGCAACATTGCAGCAGTTAAAACCAATTAAAAACCATCTGCCAAGATTTCAAAATATGTACACAAAAAAGTTGTTAGGCAGGAGAAAAGGCCACCTGAAAAAAGTATCTTTAATTCTTGGTGAAATAGCAAGGGAAGGAGCCAAAGAGATGTCTCTGGGAAAGGAATCCCATAGCATGGGTGCTGCCACTGACAAATTTCAGTAAAAGAGGTGACAAAAGAAAGGTGCATCAATCGGTATTTCTAGATAGGAAGGAATATATGGTAGAACATGAGTTCTGCATATGCTTCAAGAGTCCACTAGTTGGTTCTGCCACATTCACGTGTCTGAAAGATCAACTCCATCCCTACTGGCTTTCTTGGGTGTTAAGATCTGCAGAGGGGCTCTCTTGGTATTCCACCACCATCACAAATGTGGGGAACAATGGCTCAGAAAAGGGCTTTCTCTGTGGCAGCTGTTAAACCGTGCACTCCCCCCACCCACCCACCCAGTTGCATCTTGCACCTTCCTTGTACAGTTTTCACCACATGCTGGTCTTTGACAGTCAGGGCCGTCTTACCCATAGGCACTAGGGGTGCAGGGCACCCGGGTGCCGGGCACTCAGGGGCGCCAGTCCAAGAGTCTGGGGCTGAGAGTCGTGTCTGGGGAAGTGCCCGCCCATTGGTTGGAGCGCCACGGCAGGCGGCTCTGCTGCGGGCGGCTCTGTTCGGGGGTGTCCGAGCCAGCGAGGTGCTGAGGTGGCCGGCCAGCTCCGCCCTCCTGTGCGCCTGGGATTGGCCAACTTGGGGGCGCTCCGGGTGGATCTTTGCACCCCGGCACCGCATATGCTTAAGACAGCCCTGTTGACAGTTAATGTCTTTTATTTTGTGGGACCCCCTTCTTTTGGTAAAATTCATACTGTTCTGTTCCATTTTGAATGTTTCATAATTGCTAACACCTTTATCGGTTCTTCCAGTTGCCTATTTTATGATTGTAATCCACCTTGGGACATTATGGTGAAGGGCAGGTCAGAAATCTTATAAAGAAACAAGTATTGTTTAATAAATTGCTTTTATCTCCCATAATGTGTGAAGAACCCTCTGATAACAATCATGCAAGGAGCAGAGACCATGATTAGTAGGAATGTAAGAAACTGTATTAGACTGAGTCAGACCTTTGATGCATCTAACATGGTGTTGCCTATACTCAGGGCCGGCCCATCCATGAGGCCAGGTGAGGCAGCTGCCTCAGGTGGCAGGATCCACCAGGACAGCAGATCCCAATGTCAAACTTTCTTTCCCCCTTGTTCCTGATGTGGTTCTTTCCTCACCCCGTGGGGAAGGGGTCACCATGTTGGGGTCCATCTCAGATGCCAATATGCCTTTGGCTGGCCCAGCCTAAACTGACTGGCAGTGGCTCTCCAGAGTTCTTCTTCTGTCATGCCTGGAGATGCCAGAATTTGAAACTGAAGCCTGTTGCCTGCAAAGGATGTCCTCTGCCACTGAGTTATAGCCCTCTTCTGCTTCCATGTTTTATTCAGCTGCATGCATTTTTTATTATTATTAAATGTTAAATACTTGTAGTAAGTAGGAGTAGCAGCAGTTTGTAACTTTGGGGGCCACTTGAGAAGATATCCTTTGTGCTAATTTCACTCCTAAAGGTGGCCTGTAGAACTGTTTTAAATAAGCAGAAATAAATTAATTTATTAAACTATTTCAAAACTGCCCTTCATGGAATGTCACCCTCACATGGCAGTGTGTAAGAGAATAACAGCAAAATATAATGCCATATAAAAGCACAGATTAAAACCACACTGCACCCTTTTCAAAAAAAGCAGTATCAATTAATCAAAACTTAAAGGTAAAGGTACCCCTGCCCGTATGGGCCAGTCGTGTCCGACTCTAGGGTTGTGCGCTCATCTCACTTAAGAGGCCGGGAGCCAGCGCTGTCCGAAGACACTTCCGGGTCACGTGGCCAGCGTGACGAAGCTGCTCTGGTGAGCCAGCACCAGCGCAGCACACGGAAACGCCGTTTACCTTCCCGCTATAAAGCGGTACCTATTTATCTACTTGCACTTAGGGGTACTTTCGAACTGCTAGGTGGGCAGGAGCTGGGACCGAAAGACGGGAGCTCACCCCGCCGCGGGGATTCGAACCGCTGACCATACGATCGGCAAGTCCTAGGCACTGAGGTTTTACCCACAGTGCCACCTGTGTCCCTAATCAAAACTTAGGTGTTAATAAAAATCACATTTAAATACTTTTCCTAGAAGCTAGATAGGAATGTATGTTTCTTTAGGGTATGGGTCATTGTGTTCTCAGGACAGGGCTCAAACTCCCCACAAATCAGGGCCCTTTTCAGCTAGAACTTGCAGAAAATCAGTTCCGGCACCTCTCAGATGGGTTCTGTCACCTCTCATGGGGTCACCATTGCCATTCTAAGAGAACAAGGGAGGTGTTCATGGTGAGTTCTGGCACCTCTTTTTCTAGAAAAACAGCACTGCCACCCATCATTATCAAAATGGCTCCACCTTCTTAGAGTGTCATCTGTAAATAATATGCCAGACATGTTTCTTCTTTCCCAAGCAGGATGGGACGTAACTTATTTCCTAATTACAAAGGAATATAGGATAAAAAAGAAATTATGACTGCCAGATGGTGAATTGCTGCTTAGCAGGAACAAGCAAGGAGAGGACTCAGTCAATCACCGGGTAAGTGATAAGGCAGCACAGTGAACTACCAAAGAAAAAGGAAGCTCATTACACCAGACACTAAATTATTCTTATAGAGACTTCTACTTCTTTCCCTGCTTCTATTTTTTATTCTAAGCCATAAAGCAAGCAATTCCACCAAGGCCCTCTTTTAAATGATTAACATTTTCATTTTAACTTTTGTTTTTGATTGTATTCCAGCCATTAATCTGACTTGTGTCTTACCCTGCCCTTCTCCTCTTCCCTTCTTTTAAACAGGCTTCATTCATCTCAGTGTGCTTTGCGAGCCACGGTAGTCTGTTCTGAAGGTGTGGAGCAACACTGGGTTGCTATGGCAATGTGGGCTTACCACAGAGCAAGGCCATAGCTGGATTCCACCGTAAGCAGGACTTGGTGGGAAGCTGAGCCATCTAAGGGGGCTTTGTTCAGAGAGAGGCGCTTCTCTGAAGATTATTCCGAAATGGCATCAGTGTGACCTCTAAGCAACAGAGTTCATGAAACAACTTCAAATGAGCACGCTAAAAAGGTGTGCCTGGAATTATTGGGAGCCTTACCTCTTGTGTGTAACATGATGCTTTCTCACCTTGGATACAATATCTAGTGCTCAAAGAAGAGACAAAACTAGGTCATTAAAGGAAAAAGGGGGGGGAACTCTGGCAAGAGCTAATGAATATTTTCAGAGTTGGCCTGAGGAGTTATGTGTCTAACTAGTTTCACGGTAGGGATCAAGGCTAAAACCCTAAATGTAACTGCCCCCAAAATCTGGGAACAGAGTTCATGAAACAACTTCAAATGAGCACGCTAAAAAGGTGTGCCTGGAATTATTGGGAGCCTTACCTCTTGTGTGTAACATGATGCTTTCTCTTGTGTGTAACATGATGCTTTCTCACCTTGGATACAATATCTAGTGCTCAAAGAAGAGACAAAACTAGGTCATTAAAGGAAAAAGGGGGGGGAACTCTGGCAAGAGCTAATGAATATTTTCAGAGTTGGCCTGAGGAGTTATGTGTCTAACTAGTTTCACGGTAGGGATCAAGGCTAAAACCCTAAATGTAACTGCCCCCAAAATCTGGGAAATTGTATTTTCTCCAGCCTCTGATGTCCTAATGACTGGACCTCAGAAACGGATGGTTTGTTGTCCCTACAGTGCCTCTGTTCTTGTTTGCTCTGGCAGATCCCCCTGGCAATTTTTATTGATTACATTTATTATATCCCACCTTTCTTCCAAGAAGCCCATAACATTGTTATTCCCCTCCAAATCATATCCTCATAACAAGCCTGTGTGGCAGGTTAGGCTGAGAGACAGCACCTGGCCCAAGGTCACCCAGTGAATTTCACTCTTGATTGGACATTGAACTCTGGTCTCCCAGGTCTCAGTTATGGCTTCCTGAAAAGAATCCTGGGAAGCTGTAGTTTGTTGATGGTCTCCCAACAACTCTCCACTCCCCTAACAAACTACAGTTCTCAGAATCTTTGTGGGAAGCCATAGCTCTTAAAGTGGAATGGGATTGTTTTAAATAAATGTATAGTGCAGTTGTGAACTAGTCTGTAAAAAGGGCAACTGGCTTGTTCATTTGTAGTCCCGTTGGGGGGAAATGGCTTAAGGAGCCCCCCTCCCCACCCCCATCCCGTTTGACTCTGGCAAGTAAAGTTGGTTTAGATCCACATAAACCTTTACCTGGTTGGTTCTGTGCTACTTGGATAAAATTCCCTAGGAGGTGGAAAGTGTGGCTGTGGCTCAGCCCTGATTTAATAAGACACACCCAGACTGGATGTGAGAAGATTGGTGGGTCCAACTAAGCTTGACGTATAGCAGGAGTTCCAAGTTCACTCAGATCAATTTTTGATAACACTCAATTGTTACACTAAATACAGCTGTGGTTGCACTAATGATACAGTCAGAGCTTGATATGCTTTCCTGGGAAGTGAAAGGACAGTCTATTTTCCAAACTAGCTTCAGACCATTGTCCTGAGCTGCAAAGCAATACATCTCCATTTGGGTGCAACGGAGCAAAATGGTTCTTCATAAGTAGGAACCAATTATTCATAGCTGTGGGAACCAATTATTCACAGCTGTAAGACTCTGGGGGATATATTTGGGGAAGCTTCACTTTCTTTTATCTTTATAGGAGCTGATGTTTCTTGAAAATGCTTTGTGCAGGGAGCAAAAGCAAGAATATGGCAAGGGGTTTCTTAATTAGAAACCAAATAATGGTATATAACTTAGGATATGAAGCTAATACAGCATTTTTTTGTTTTTGCTTTCCAAGTCAAACCAACATTTTAATAAGAAAGATTCAAGTCAATGGGTCAATGGGCATAAATTATTTTATTGAAGCTGGAGCACTTTAGGTTTTAACGGCAAGGGAGAGCAAGTTAATTGCAGCATATCACAAGTATGGATACTTTACTATCAATAAAAAACAAATCTTGTGCTTGAAGTGAAAACAAATTAAAATTAATTAATCAGTGGAAAACACTTCATTTGATCAGGGAAAAACAACTGAAAATATTAAATCTGTGTGGACATACAGGATAATCAAATCAATACACACACTCTTGTATTGGCTTGGTGCCATAGGCTATGTTGTAGACATACACGTGAATCCAATTAAATTCCTATTAGCTGCCAAGTGGTAGTATTATTAAGTTGAATCCACTCCTGAAGAAGAACCATGCCATTTCTTGAATTTAAATCCTATTTTGTGCAAGGGGAATAACCACTTCATGCTTTTGGTATCACTTGAGGCAGGTTTCCTTAGAGTAGCATTTTGTCTTCCTCAAGCCAAACCCATCATGCAGGATTCACATCCACTTCTTGAATTTCGTAGAATTATAGAATTGTAGAGTTGGAACGGACCACAAGAGTCATCTAGTACTACACCCTGCATGCAGGAATCCTTTGTCCAACTTCGGGCTAAACCTATGGCCCTGAGATTAAGAGTCTCATGCTCTATTCACTGAGCTAGCCATGCATTTAGAGTGTGCGTCTCCCCCTGAAATAATCCTGGGAACTGTCGTTTGTTGAGGGTACTAGGAATTGAAGCTATGTAAGGGGTAAACTAGAGGCGCGGGTGGCGCTGTGGGTTAAACCACAGAGCCTAGGGCTTGCCGATCAGAAGGTCGGCAGTTTGAATCCCCGCAATGGGATGAGTTCCTGTTGCTCGGTCCCTGCTCCTGCCAACCTAGCAGTTCGAAAGCACTCAGTGCAAGTAGATAAATAGGTACCGATCCAACAGGAAGGTAAGCAGTGTTTCTGTGCGCTGCTCTGGTTCGGCAGACGTGGCTTAGTCATGCTGGCCACATGACCCAGGAGCTGTACGCCGGCTCCCTTGGCCAGTAAAGCAAGATCGCCCATGAATGGACCTAACTGTCAAGGGTACCTTTACCTTTAAGGGGTAAACTACAGTTGCAATAATTATTTGGGTGAAGACATGACAAATGATTCTGAATCCTGGCAAGACAGAGGCACTATGGGTGGGTGAGTAGTTACCAAGTCTGGAGAACTGGTCAATTGCCTGCTTTGGAAGAGATCATGCTACCCCTGAAAGAGCAGGTTCATAGTCTGGGGGTGCTCCTGGAGCAATCTTTGTTGCTAGAGGCATAGGTAACCTCAGTGGTTGAGGAATGCTTTTTACCAGCTTTGGCTGGTAAGTCAACTACAGCTGTTTCTGCACCAGGATAGCTTGACCACTGTCATTCATGTGTTGGTAACCTCAGCACAGATGTCTCACTACTGTCAGCAAATGTGCTGCAGCATTATGCACTTACTGCAGCTTCCAGATCATGTGCAAAGGCAGCCTGCATACAGCACATTGCAGTAATCCAGTCTTGAAGTAAGCCATGCATGAACTATGGCCAAGCCTTCCCATCCCAGGAAAGATCATAACTGTCATACCAATTGCAATTGGAAAAATACACTTCTAGACACAGAGGCTACCTGAACCTCCAGGGACAGCAAATTGTGCCATATTGTGAACCTGTTCCTTCAGGAAGAGTGCAACTTGACCATAGAAGTAGAAAGATTAGAATGGCAGGGTGAGGTGGGCAGGCTGCTGAAAAGAAAGGTGTTTTTTTCCCCCATTTCAGTTGTAATAAATCAGAATCTAAAGTGGCGTGCTTATTCAGC
This sequence comes from Podarcis vaucheri, assembly GCF_965113315.1. Classification (NCBI taxonomy): domain Eukaryota; kingdom Metazoa; phylum Chordata; class Lepidosauria; order Squamata; family Lacertidae; genus Podarcis; species Podarcis vaucheri. The sequence goes on along the minus strand of NC_138760.1, from coordinate 91,599,870 downwards.
AAGGAATGGAAATATCAAGAAGCTGCTTGTATTTTGGTAGCATTCTCCCTTCTTTTCCTGGTAGCCTCCAGAGAGTTCCCTTGAAAGTGCACCAGAGTCCACTGGTAGATCACAATTTAAGAACCACTTAACTTTTTTTCCTGACAACAGCCAATTTCACATGTTATGGAGGAAGATTACAACATGGCAATAATGGAACACTCTGCTGGGAACTTGTTCCAAGAATTAAATCCGGGAATCCATCAAAGAGAGTTGGCTAATCCAGTTTTAAAACTCTTTGAACTGTTCATGGTTCTCAATAAAGATGAATTACCTACGTGTATGTCTGGAAAGAGAGGGGGGAATACGACCATGTTTATTCCTCAGGCTTTCAGTGCCATCAGCAAGATAAGAGTAAGAGAAGCCCTGCTGGATCAGGCCAATGGCCCATCTAGTCCAGAATCTTGTTCTCAAACGATGCCTATGAGAAGCCTGCAAGCAGGACTGGAACAACAACACTCTCCCCACTTATGATTCCCAGCAATTGAAATTCACTGCCTCCAATACTGTACTATCCTTCTGGGTTGGGGACTGGAGATATCATGTTAAGATGGTTCCATTCCTATTAGACAACCTATTGACACCCAAGGAGTTGCTTTTTTTGTATAGGGAGATGTTTTTCAGCTCCCTGACAATTGTCCTATGGGTTCTCACCAAGTTCTATTGGTTCTATTTAAGTCCCCCATATCATTTAGCACCAACTGCCAACTGCTTCCATTGTGGACTGAGATCCAGCTTCTCAGTTCTACTCCCTTGACCCAGAGCTCCCTTGGTGGGAGCTACTGCCTAGTCCAACAGCTGGGAAGAACAAAGATGAGGACAGGAAATGCAGTTTGAACAATCCTGGTTCTATGTGGGTGCCATGTAATTTCTCTTCCTGTGTTATATTTGAGTGTGTTTCAATTTGGAGAACCTTTTGCAAGTGGCTCTTGGGTCTATAAATCATGAGGCAAGTGTTCTTTAAAAAAAAAGATTTGCAAATGAAACCAAACCTTTTCATCCATTTCAGGTGAGGCAGTGATGGTGCTAAGCCACAGCCTGTGTATGGTAATGCATAGAACGAGGGCTAATAAATGAAGCTCAGACCAGACAAAGATGAGGATCTTATTGGTAGGTCCTTTCTTGTTTTGTGAATTACCACCATTAATTATGTTGTTATCGCTGTCTGCACTTGAACCCAAAGCGGCCTTGTCGATTCGTCTCTTTGGCCTAACACCAAATGCTGACCTCAAAGCCTTTCCCAGGGCAGAAGGGTCTCATGGCAAGGAGAATGGAAATGTTATGAACCACAAAAGTGAACAAAACTTCCTCTGTTTGTGCTGCATCTCTCTTTTCCTGAAGGTTCTGCTGGTAAAGGTTCGCTGGGGCGAAGGATCACTGGAAGCTGGCAATCAAGTACTCTGTAAAGGAACAAGAGGAATAGAGAGCTATCTTTGGTAATAATGTTCTGTACAAAAACCTCAGTAATACTATATTAAAGTAAAGAGCACATTCTGTGCCTCATCACTGCATTCTTTTGTGTTTGCTATCACCACTGATGGCCATTGAGATGTAATAGTCTCCTAAGACGTCTGTTTTTTCAGTCCCACTGTGATCTGCCTGGAATAGCAACCAGTGTCCCAGCCATGAGAATTAATGTATTCCCACTGACCTCAGTGGGGTTGCACTAAAGTAAGCAGTGAGTAATCTTTATTACCTGATCAGAAGTTGAGGGCATACAGTGTGACCTGTGCATCCAATCAAGGCTCCTCGAACTGCACATTTCAAATGCACTTAATTCAAATGCAATTTCATGCGATGAAAAAGCTACAGACCAAGTGCATTTACATAAATTAACTCAGAAATGATTTAAACTAATGAATAAGCACTGCTTAAGCACACATACATTGTGAACTTTGGATGAAAAACAAGCAGCAAAAAGAGGTTAAATTCATGTAAATAAATGATTCGCCGCAAATAGTTTATCCAGTACTATTTTCTGTTACCAAATTTCATTCCTGTGTTGTTTCAGGAATGCGTTGTTTGATCTTTCTCTCTTTTGCTCCTTTCTTATAGATTTTCTTCGTTTTAGAAAATGCTTAATGCATAATATTAGCATGTATTTCACCTTTGGTGGTCTTACATCCATAAGTTTTGCTTGATATATGCATTCATTTTAAAATAAAATAAAAAAATCCATACTGTGAGATGCATGATCTGTACAACATATTTTAAATTTATGTATGCACAAGGGTGGGGGGAAATAGGATGAGAGATTGTGGATATTCACGTGTTACAGGTTTTTTGTTTTTGTTTGTTTTTTGCATGATATGCCTGAGCAAATGCTCATGTCATTGGTTCCTGCCTGATTCTGTTTTCCTTTCACCCAAGTTCTAATTAGAGCAAGAATGCACTGGGCTGCCTTTTGCTCCGTTTCATCTCCTGATTTTTTTTTATGTTAAATCCACCAAGGAAATCTCCTGAAGGCTTTGAAGTCTTGGGGTGTGTGAATAAAGATGTCACAACTGCACACACAGCGCTTCTTAATGAGGACAGAAGGTTTGATGTTGGAATACTCCAGCACCCAAAGGGAAGAGATTCTCTCCAAGTTTGCCTTTTCTCACCCACCCCTCTCTTTGCATTCATGCTTCCACTGCCATCTCCTTACTGCCGATTTTATCTGAAAGCTAAGGTAAGGCTGAGACAGGGAACTGACAGTAATTTTGGCTGACAGTTTGGTGCAGTTTAGAGAATCCTGGCTTCTCTAACACTGTCAGGGCTATTTATTTTATTTTGACTGGAGCTTTACCAACAATAATGAGCGCCCTTCTGAACCTGACTCATGATATCTATGTTCCTGCTGGTTTGGAAATGCAGCTACTGACTTGTGCAGCTCATGTGTTCCAAGGCAACCTCACCCAGTAGCGGAGGAAGGTGGGGGTGGTGGGGGCAGGCCGCCCTGGGTGTCACCACTGGGAGGGGGTTGACAAAATGCCGGGCAACACACCGCAGGGTCTGCAGAGCACCCAATCCAATCTACCGCCTCCCCCTCAGCTGTAGAGCAGCTGAGTAGGAGGAGGCAGGAAGACCCCTTAGAGGCCCCGTGGAGTGTCCTGCCCTGGCTGGCCCCACCCCCACACGCAGGGCACACACGCCGCCCCAGGTGCCCAATCGGCTTGCTCCACCACTGACCTCACCTCTCTATTGTAGCATAGCTCACAGTCCCAGAACATGCTGAATACTAGGACTCAGTAAGGAAAGGCAGAAGCAGTGTTGCTGCTCTAGAATGTTGTGGCCTAGCTTGAGCCCAATAGAAACACACTGAGGATTGGCTTGATTCCTCCCCATCCAAGATAAATTGGACGAGGCCAGGTCATGATAGTTTGAAACTGGTTTTCCGCAGGGGCTGAGACGTACAAAGTTAGGCAGGAATATGCAGCCTAATGTTATACAGTGTATGAGGCAAGATCCTCATAAAGCTTACCACATACAACTTGAATGCCACTATGTGGAATCAATTTCCCTTATGGCTCCATGTGTGGGCTACAAAGTATGAATTGCCCTGACTGTCAAGTAAGTGCCTATGCCAATTTCAAGTTTAGTATTTATGCATGTCCAGAACTGTCCTTGATAGTTTTAATGTTGAGAAACACAGCAAGAAGGCCCCATATATTTTTTTGCCCTGCCTTCTGAGCTCCATACTAGTATCCAGTTGTGTTGGTTTCATTTTTCTTCCTCCCCTGAGCAATGCTGTAAAATTAATCTGGTGGCTGCCGAAGCTAATACTGCTCCTGAGGAGCCAATCTGTGGCATTTCTCATTAAGCTTTGACATAGCTGGAGTGGAGTTTTCAAAGCAGAGCCTGGAATTTCAGGCTCACTGTGGGTCGATCCTGAAAGTGCTGAAATATTTAAGTTTCTTTTGAGCCAGGTGTCGGATTTATCGACAAGGAGCGCATTACTGCATTTTTTTCATCTAAGGGGCCCTGACGTTTGGGCTGGTTATTATTATTATTATTATTTTAAATGAAACTTTGCATTGACTGGCCTTGTCTGCTCAGCCTCACACTTGGTTAAGCAGGCAGGCTTCTTCTCCCCATCTGATCAGAAATTCTCCATGCAAACCAGACAGTCGATATGTGGGCCCCTTTCGGCTGCTGTTGCTATTAATGCATTGGGAAGTGTACAATCACATGATTCATTTGCAGGTTCAGGCGCAGACTAGCTGACCGCCATGAGGTGTATGCCTGTGGGGTACCTACAGGGGCCCTGTATGCAGTGAGATGTGAGAAATGAGATAAAATCAATGGAACAGCAGAGCTGCCAAGCAGCTACACAGGTGCTGCAGACATTCACCCACATGGAACAAAAAAGGAGGCTTTGCCTGATTTATGATCCCATCTGGACCATATTAAAGAAGATACAAGCTGTATTTCCCTTTCCAGTGTCTAAACCAAAGTCCTGTTGGACATCTGGGGATAAAAAGAACCTAGGGGGGTAGTGGAACCTGCAAAACATTTGATGTGGCTCATGCCTCAGACATTAAGAAAATAACAACAATACTATGCTTGTTGTAGTAAAGCAGGAAAACCATGAATATTATATTTCTGTCCTATTCACTGAGTACTCCTAAAACTGCATAGCTGAAGCTTGCTGAGCAGTTTCCAGTTTCAGCACTCAGGACAGCACCAGCTTTCATATTTTGCTGTGTCTTGCTGCTCTGGGGACCAATATTATGCTATCTTTATTCATTGGCAGTTAAGCCAAATGATGAAAAGGTAAATGTGTGTGAAAGAGTGAAGTATGGGATGTTTGATGTGTGGGTAACAACAACAACAACAACAACAATAATAATAACAATAATATTTTTTTATTTATACCCCGCCCATCTGGCTGGGCTTCCCCAGCCACTCTGGGTGGCTTCCAACAAAGTATTAAAATACAGTGGTCTGTTAAACATTAAAAGCTTCCCTAAACAGGGCTGCCTTCAGATGTCTTCTAAAAGTCTGGTAGTTCTTCTTCTTTTTGACATCTGGTGGGAGGGCGTTCCACAGGGCGGCTGCCACTACTGAGAAGGCCCTCTGCCTGGTTCCTTGTAACTTGGCTTCTTGCAGCGAGGGAACCGCCAGAAGGCCCTCGGAGCTGGACCTCAGTGTCTGGGCTGGATGATGGGGATGGAGACGCTCCCTCAGGTATACTGGACCGAGGCTGTTTAGGGCTTTAAATATCAGCACCAACACTTTGAATTGTGCTCCAAAATGCTGCATGATTGGTTAATAACACACAGCATGCTATTGCCTTCTTAATTGGCTTAATTTGCTTGGGTAGTGTCGTTTTGATTCTGATCCTATGAAAGTTTCCAAAAGAGCCAAACTGAGCTTGGTTTAAAAACCCAAAAGAAAACAATGTTGGCTGGTTATTTCAAAGTTAGGTACATTCTTGGAGGATTGCAACCTGAGCTCAGGAAAGCTAAGCCAACTTTCTGTTCTCAGGAAGTAGTGCAGTCAGGCTGTCAAAAGCCACGGAAGCACACCTAATAAAATTTCTTTTTGATGACTCAGTGCATGGATTTTATTGGTGCTTAGATCTGGCTACCATAAATGGAGCTGGGGAGGAAATTGGTCCACAGGTCAAAGTGATGATGCCAAACTTACTTTGCTTTACTTGGCAGCTTATGGATTTGCTCTGATTTCTGTTTATTACTTGTTTATTAAAACATTTAAATACCACCTTTCCAAGTCATATAGAGAGTCTTAGGGTGGCTAACAATGGTATAATTAAAACAAGCCTACCATAGTCTAAAAACAACAAAACTAACATGACAATAAAGTAGCACACCTAATTTATAATTTAGGAGCCAAGATTGAAGAGACAGCCAACATATATGTCTGGAAGCCATTAGAAAAAGAGCCAATTGTACCTCCCTGATTCCAAAGGGCACCTAGGTGGAGAAGGCTGTGCCCTGCATCTTCAACAACTATGCCTCCGGTGGTGGAATGGAGAAAACAGAGGTTGTGATAAACCCAGGATGGGCTAGAAATCTTTGCCTCGTTATATCTATAGCTCAGAAACAAATCTGGGAGGAAAATCAAACTCCAAAGGAGCTCGAGATGGCATACATAGTACTCCCCCTCTTCATTATAGCTTCCCAGCAACATGGTGAGGTTGGTTAGGCTGAGAAAAGGTGACTTAGACCAAGGTCACTCAGTGAGGGGCCTTTGAACCTCTCAGGTCCAGCACCCTAACCACTGCATGACCCTGGCTTTTTATCCCTCCCAACTCTGCCCTTTTCTGGTTAAGTGGCTCTCTGGTAAATTTCATGGCAACCTGTCTGAGTTTAAATAACTAGTACAGCTTGAGATCAATTTAAAGCACCAAGGAGATAGGAAGCCTCACATTTGTTATTGTTTGCATTAGTTGGTACTGTCTTATTACTGGAACTAGCTTGGAAAAAAACCAGAACAAAAGCAGGAAAAAGGACATTCGGTGTTTTTTGGGAAACACAGATCCAGACATAAGACTTCCAGATGTTTCTTCATGCTTCCATATTTTTTAAAAAATGTTTTAACTATGGGAGGGGGGATGATGTAAATGGAAATTGAGCTGTAACAGAGCTTGGAGTTGACCCTTATACGTTACTTGGAGTTAATACAAAATGTGCTATCACACCTATCATTTGAAATTAAGTGCAAAGCGAGTGCATTTTGAATGTGTGGAGAGACTTCTATTGTGAACTATTAAAAGACCTATTAACAGAGAAACAGAGCAGCCAAATGGGGACTGATGATCATTCAAGCTGAGTTGAATATGTGGGGCAGAGGTGATAAAGAGACTCCTTCCTTTGCCAGTTCTGACTCCTTCACATGCCTCATAAGCAGATCATGTTGTTGGGCGCAAAATGCAGGTGATTTCCAGGCAAACAGAAGTGACTGATACCACTGTCCTCACTGATTGATCTAACTTAGTCTGGATTTAACCTTATATTTGGACGTATAAAAGCATCACCTGGGGGAGGGGAGTTGGAGGAGAAGGAGGTAATGGTCTGAATTTTCACCACACACAAAAAAAAGGTCAAATCTCCAACATATTTTCATTTGGCATGTCAGTGAAGTCTGAGAAACATTGCAGCTATACAGTTTACCGTTGGATTACCAAAACAATGCAAATATCTCAAAATCTGGGCACAAACAGAAGGCATGACCTTGCGTATATTTCCAAAAAGTAACTCTTATTTAAATGATGAAAATGTGTTTAATAAAATTCTTCCACAGTTGTATCACACATTATAAATGGGTTGGTCATTTGCATCATTACCATTCTGGAAGCTAGTAGACCTCTGTTGAAAAGAAAATATGCCAGGCTAGATAAAATCCTTAGTCTGATGCTTTTGGGTTCATTTAATGTTCTTCAATGATGATGATGATGATGATATAACATTGCAAAACAATGAAATCTCTCTAGGGAGAATCATGAAGTTTCATCATTTTCCCTGTTAATTAACTTGCCCCACTGGAACAAAAGGAGAACCTTGTCAAGAATATTTATGGTGGCTCGGATGACACAACACCCTAGGGAAGTGACCAATGACCTGTGCTATTGGAAAATACATAATATGGGTAAGGCCTTGATTACAGCATTCATAATTAATTGTGAAAATTGACAAAAAGATAAATAATGCAAGAAGCCTCTGTGGTATTAAAGCCATAAATTGGGAGTGCACCCAAGACTCATGATTGGCAGGTACCCCAACTGAAGTTGCAGAAATCACATATTGCAAAGGCTAAGGTCTAAACGATTACATTCCTTTTCTTATTAATATTCCTGTTAAATTCATTGAGACTGTAAAGTTTTAATATACTTTGAATGAGGATCAGTATTTTCAGGTAGACTAAAACTTGATCACAGAGGCTATGCAAGGAAGGTCTCAGACTATGTTGTAGGTGGTCTCTCTGAGTCAAAACGACACTTCTTCCAATTTACTGCTAAATAGAGCAGAATAACTTTATTGCATTAGCTCTTAGATTATAGCTGCACAGTGAGATGACAAAATTTAAACCAGATAAACTTACATGGAAAAATCACTGCTTGCTATTTAAAATTTAATAGTAAAATTTCATTAGTAAAATTAGTGATTAGGATAAATAATGTTAAAACATATTTATGTTAGGGGATAAACCATATCAAAACATTTTCTTAAAATAACACACATTACTTACCTAGTGCAAAACATTATAAACATATTGAGGTGCATTTCTCATGCTTTCAAATCTCCAATTTACAGCAATTGTGTCTACTTGCTTTTTCCAACACCTGGCAGTCTTTCCTGCAAAGGCCCACTATAGCAGAACAACCAGCTTCTTTTTAGTGTTTCTTGTAGCAGAAAAGCTAATTTATATTTAGCATACCAAAATTTCATCTTCTTTAGAAAAGGATCTAAGTAATGATCTTTGGTGTCTGCATATAATCAAGGATATACATTCAAGGATATGTGCCAAATCCTTCGAGACAGGTTTCCCACAAATACACAATCTCTCTTCAACTGGAATGCCATAGAATCTACCTGATTCCGGCATTGTACTGCATCCATTTCCTCAAAACATGATTCTGTGTGAGCCCTTCAATGTTCCAATGCTGTGAACAACAAAAAGTACCCTGCAAATGGGTGCTGATGTATGATACCTGTCAACCTTATTGGCAGGGGAGGGTGATCTGGCTGTGACATTTGTCACTGCATTGATTTCCAGGGTTCATTCAGCTCATCTGGCTGGTGGGTGTCCCTCCCTCACCCCTCCATGTTCATACCTCCTGAAGCTGCGCACACAATCAAAGAGGATGACCATCCCAGATAGAAGGGGTGTACCATTCTTCCATAAACATGAGGATTTTTTGCTAGCTTCCTAAAATCTTAACAATTATTTGTAAGCAACATTCACTGAATTACTGTTTTGTAAATACCATGCATATATAAAGAATGATCTGTGGAGAGGCTCATCTCAGAGTAAGGGATATTTCTGCGAATTCGGGAGGATGAGAGTTGGATGGCCTTATTTTAGAAACAATGTCATTGAAGGAAGATTCCCCCCTTCCTTTTCACCCTTCTGCCCCTCTTTTCTCCAAGGAGCTTCTCCAGCCATGATTGTCTTCAGCGGTGCTAGTTACAGATAGGTAGCCGTGTTGGTCTGCCATAGTCAAAATAAAAAAATTCCTTCCAGTAGCACCTTAAAGACCAACTAACTTAGTTGGTCTTTAAGGTGCTACTGGAACTAACTTAGTTGGTCTTTAAGGTGCTACTGGAAGGATTTTTTTTATTTCAGCGGTGCTGTGAATGTTCTACAATAAGCATCAACCATTACTGAAAACGGAAGGTGCTTTTCAACAGTTGCAAAACTGAATGCAAATCAGGCCTAGTGTGTGCATATGTGTATTTAACACACTATGCATGGAAGGGGAAATAGGTAGGGAAAAGGGATATGGTTACTCAAGCTGGCTAACTTGAAAAGTCAGGCTAAAGAACAGTCTTGGGAGCAGGACAGGGTCTTGCGAAGTGACCATGGCTTAGAACCCCATCTAGAAACAACCATCACATATTTAATACTGTGTGTTTTATTATTATTGGAATGGTGAACCTTAGTAGCTGACATGACCATGGGCATTCTGAGACCTTGCCTCGTGGGTTAGTAATGTGTCCAAACTACACCTATGATGAGCTATGATGTCAAAGGCAATTTGAGTGGTTATCTACAGCTTGCTGAAGGAATGCATGGCCTATTCTATCAGAACTATATACAATGGAATGGCAGTGGTGGAGCAACATGCTGCAGCCCCTGGAGCAGAGAACGGGGGGGTGAGGCTGGGGCATGGCGAGCAGCACGGGGGCATGGTGCGTTGTCTGTGGGGGCATGGCGAGTGGAGCAGGGTTGCTCAGCGTGTGGCATGCGTCCCGGGAGGGCGCGGAGCGCATCCGGGGGGGGCATCCACGATGGCACCCTTTCCCAAAATGGTGCCCGGGGTGGTGCACTCCCCACCCCCGCCCCCGCCCCCTTTGTACACCAGTGTGGAATGGTAAGGAGCTCTACAGACCTTAAAGAATCATCTGCCCTCTTGTTGAAATATTCAGGATGCAATCTAGGAAAGGAAAAGGGAAGAAAACAGGAGGCTCAGGCCCAACGTATTTGGAGAAAGATGGAAATAGCCAAAATAAATAAAGACATAATTGTCCAGTAGCACCTTAGAGACCAACTAAGTTTGTTCTGGGTATAAGCTTTTGTGTGCATGCACACTTCTTCAGATGGAAACTCATTATTGCCGATCTCAGATATCTGGAGCTTATTAAATCCCCATATAATTTGGGAAGTGATAAGGGATATCTATTCTAACAACAACAACAACAACAACAACAACAACAACAACAACAACACATTTTATTGTTCTATCCCAAGGTTTGACAAATATATGCAGCAAGCAATCAAGTGAGTCAAGTAAAAAAATTCAAAGCCCACATCATAGGAATTGAGGGTTACTCAAGGAACTAAATTTTATTCAGATTCAATTTCTGTATCTTTGCAGCAGTTTACAGAAATTTCATCCAGTTTCTTATTGATGCCACAGTTTCTGTAAGGAAACACTCCCTTAAGTCAGCAAAAGTTTTTAAAAAATCTCTCTAGAAACTACATACAGAGGGCAGAGGTGGATGCAGCTCATGGATAATAGTTTGAGAACCTCCGCCACTTGGCTTTGGCTATCAATACCTAATATCTGTTCCCTTAGCACTTTCTTATACTGTCCATCCAGAACTGCAGTTGACATGACTTGAAAATGTAATTCAATAAACACATTTCTTAATGAGATTGCTGTATCTGTTTTTTCTGGTTTCTCATTTTTCTGACATATTGAGCTCACGTCTTTAATCATTATCCTTTGGCAAGCAGATGACCAACAACGGTCACAGAATTTCAGCCTTCGAAAACCTCTTTCCCTAGAACTCCATGTCAGTATGAAGAAGATGAAATCCACCCCCCTTGGTTAATTTTATGACAACGTTTGATGGAAGTTAGATTCTCATCATGTCATATCTGGGCCATGGAAAAGACCTTGCTTTTATTGTGTGATGACATGGAAATTACTGAGTAATTAGAGGATTATCCAGTACCTTGTAAATTAAATGTTACCTCTTTACCTTTTCTAGAACAAAAAAATAAGCATGTAATTACCTAGTGAATTAAGCTGTTCAGGTCTCATGGTAATTATTCTCGGAGTCAAAAGCCTGGGGTTTTTTCTGGTAGTCACAAGGAAGGCATTATCTTTAATTTTTTAAGCATATGTTGGCATTGGATCTCATACCCTGGACACTTTAATTTTAATAACATAATGCCATTCTCAAAGGAAAGGAATCATGTGCTTCCTTAGATGTGTCCAAATACGATGAACATGTGTATGTAACAGAGGTTGGACATGTGCGAAACTGATGCAAGATCTCACAGCACAAATTATACGGAATGAAATTCAGGTACAATTAAGCCAAAAATGTTGGTGACAAAGTTTAATGCTATACTCCGTTTCACAGCACAATGGCTAGGTTTTGTGAGAATAAGATCTGAGTCAACATCTATGTGCAAAGATGGAATACAAATGGAAGTTTTCTGCTGCTGTGTCAGAAACCCTGCACACAAATAAGGCAGCCCCCTTTCGGATAACATTGACTAAGCATCAGCTGGGGAGTGCTCCCGGAACACACAGTGCCATTGACGGGTTGGGCTGACCTCATGCATGCCCCCATTGCACATTCAAACAGAATGCCTGAAGAGGGCTTCTACCATTTAAAAATGTCTGAATCAAAAAAGCATTGACTTTAACAGAATTGTGATCGACGGAGCTGGCCTACGCACAAGGCAAAGTAAGGCGAGCACCTCAGGCAACAGGATCCACAGAGTCAGCAGATCTCGTTATAGATCTTTGTTCCCTTGTTCCCGGTGTAGATTTTCACCCACACCTTCTCTGGTGGGGATGGAAGTGCCATTTTGTGGTTTGCCTCAGATGCTAAAATGTATTGGGTGGGTCCTGGTGATCAGCATAACATGCAGCTGCTCCCTCTCACCCCAATCTTTAAATTTTGTCACATCCCCACATGTTAAATATAGTGAGCACCATCCCCAATATTTGCATATAGTATATCTACTGTATTTTCCTAAGATCAGTCCTGATTTTTGTAAACCACTCTGAGAGCCTTTTAGGCTAAAGGATAGGGTATATAAATGCCATAAATAAATTAATATTTATGAGTCAAATGACAAATGTTAATCTATATACAGTGGTACCTCGGGTTACAGATGCTTCAGGTTACATACGCTTCAGGTTACAGACTCTGCTAACCCAGAAATAGTACCTTGGGTTAAGAACTTTGCTTCAGGATGAGAACAGAAATCCTGCTCTGGCGGTGTGGCGACAGCAGAATTAGCAAAGTTAACAGAAAAATTGCATGAAAAGGACAATAGAGACTTTAAAAATGAATGGGAATCTTTTACAATTTACCGTATTTTTCGCCCCATAAGACGCACTTTTTCCCCTCCAAAAATGAAGGGGAAATGTGCCTGCGTCTTATGGGGCGAATGCAGGCTTTCGCTGAAGCCTGGAGAGCGAGGGGGGTCGGTGCGCACCTGCTCTGAGGGTTGCGCAGAGCTGCCTGCAGTCCCGGGACCAGCGCAGCTCTGCCCGGCCACCGGGAGCCGGGGGAGAAGCTCCGCCCCGCTCCCGGTGGCCGTGCAGAGCTGCCTGCGGTCCCGGGACCAGCGCAGCTCTGCGCCACCATCCCGAGCGGGGCGCTAAGTCCCGCCCCCTCTGGATGGCGGCACAGAGCTGCCTGCCGTCCCGGGACTGCAGGCAGGTCTACTCCGCCATCCCGAGCGGGGCGCTAAGTCCCGCCCCGCTCGGGATGGCGGCACAGAGGTGCCTGCCGTCCCGGGACTGCAGGCAGGTCTACTCCGCCATCCCGAGCGGGGCGCTAAGTCCTGCCCTGCTCGGGATGGCGGCGCAGAGCTGCCTGCCCTCCCGGGACTGGTGCACTTCTCCCCATCGCCAGCCCCACAAGCTCGGGGGACAGCGGGGAGGCAGAGCGTGCCTTCCCACTGTTCCCCGACCTGGTTCTTCCAGCCCCGCACCTGGGGGGGGGGAAATAATTTTTTTTTCTTTATTTCCCCCCAAAAAAACTAGGTGCGTCTTATGGGCCGGAGCGTCTTATGGGGCGCAAAATACGGTATTTACAAAAACAACATAAAGAATTGGACTTGTTGGCAGGTTTTGAATAAACACCCACAATTTTATTTAATTAAAACATGGAGGAAGATAATGTAATGACATTTTATGAATATTAACATGCAGAAGATAACAATTTTTGTAACAAACCAGAAAGGGAAGATGAGGGAAGTCACCGGGACCTTGGAAACTTTACAGAATAAAGGGAGCACCACAATGGGAAGAAGGATAAAAACATAACAGCTCTTTTACATTCCAACCGTTTTCTCAGTTACCTGATAATAAGTGCCATTGACATTTCTTCTGAGTAGACAAGTATAGTATTCCTCTGCTAGCCATTCTAAGTTCCTTTAAAAATGTCAACCAGTATTCTATTATGAAGTGGTATGTTGTTTGTGCTAATTTTTCTTTTAAAAGGGGATATTTAATTCCAATGCATTACAACACTGTTATTTTTCTTTTCTCACAGCGATAGAATTATTCCACCTAAAAGTCACAGCTAATTCAAACAGCAGTTGCTTCAGGTGCAAATCGGTACTGAAATAATTATCTCCTCACCTTCTTGTGTGTTTTTGTTGTCTCCTTTTTAATCTGCTGGAGTATTACCTGGCGTCACAATGGAGGATTCTGGGATAACAGTATTTTGATTGATACTAATATTGCACCATTCCTTGGCATGATGAAAGCAATACCTTGCATTTACTTAAAGAAAATTGCCGTGTCCTGCAGTTAAAGTATATAGCTCTTCCTTGCTATAGATATGTGGTGCACTTTAGCGCACAAATGTGCATTTCACCACCATATTTCACAACCTGCCAGTCTATCTAAACTCTGGATTGTTGGACACATGAATGGGCCTCTCTTTTGGGGTGTTTGGTCTAATTATTCAGAGAACAAATAAGCCCCTTTCCCATTGCAAGCATAGCTTTTTGGACGCTGTTCCGTCAACCTGACAGTGCATGGATTAGTGCTAGCACTGTGCTCCTGTGGTCTCTTCCCTCTTAATAGCCTTTCATTTCCGCTGAAAGGAGATCAAAGTTAGAGACATACCAAAGGGCTTACGTTCAATAATGGGATAAGAGGAGAGGCCTAAGCCATGCTTAGCAGCAGCTAGCTGTGGTACCTCTACATGCCACATGTCATCACTCTGACCATATATAATGTCAGCACTTTGATCTATATATTCGCAAAGGTGACAGGAGGGACAAAGGGACACTATAAAAGTAGCCCACCAAGGAATACTGAGTTTACCCTCTAAGTTAACACAGTTTATCTTAGGAAAGCATAGGTACATGGGCTGCCTTGCTAGGTTGTACATGCATTTCAACCACAGTACCAAGATACTTAGGAATGACTGGAACATATCTGGCTGCCTGACCCCAAGGCAGACCACTGATCCATCTAGCTCAGCATTGTTTGCACTGATTGACAGGCAGGGATGGACTCTGGTAATATGGTGCCCAGAGCAAGGACAAAACTTGGTGCCTACCCTCTAAATAGTTCTTATTTTCCTTTAGGTGCCGTTGCTTTTGATGGATCTTCTCAGTAGGTACCCATATAAATATAGGTATTATTATTATTATTATTATTATTATTATTATTATTATGTGCCCCCTTCGCTTGGTGCTGTGTGCCTGCACAGCCCTAAATCTGGCTCTGCCAGCAGCGGCTGTTTCAGGCAGGGTTCTCTCCTAGCCCTACCTGGAGATGCTGGGGATTGAGTTTGAGGTCCTCTGTATGCAAAGCAGATGCTCTACCATTGAGGCATGGCCCTCCCCCACAAAGATAGCACATTAATGCCTTAGATTTTCAAATTGCCATTTTCTAACTCAAGCTGAGCATCTGGAATAACATGAGGTTCTGGTTTTTCTGCACATTGTTTCCATCTTCATTGCTACAATAAAACAGTGGAATAACATCGTGCACTACTGGCTGATCCCTGAAGACAACAAGTAATTAAAATGCATTGTACATACTGCACATCAAAATAATGGCGCATTGTCTAATAATCAGTTAGAAACTTTTGCCTCCTTTCGGTGGGTTTGTTTAACTATCTGTTGCCACCCCTTTTTCCATTCTACTTATATTTATTCTGCTTCCTTCTGGTGATTCTTTAGAAATTTGTTCCTCAGAAATTCCTAGACAAAATGGCCTGCTCTACCCACCCACCCCAGACAGGTTTGTGCCTACTGGCTTTCACACTCCTCCGAACGCAGTAAAACAGTTCTCAGCTGTGCACACCTATCAAAATACGTGGTGGTGTTGTTGTTTCATTCTTTCTGCATGTGCAATCTTAAAATGCACGGTGACTCACTTTTGCAAATGCACAAAACTCCATCTTTTATATGGACGTAATATGTTGGCATAGGGACGCGGGTGGCACTGTGGGTTAAACCACAGAGCCTAGGACTTGCCAAACAGAAGGTTGGTGGTTCGAATCCCTGCAATGGGGTGAGCTCCCATTGATCGGTCCCTGCTCCTGCCAACCTAGCAATTCAAAAGCACGTCAAAGTGCAATTAGATAAATAGGTACCACTCCGGCGGGAAGGTAAACCGCGTTTCCACGTGCTGCTCTGGTTCGCCAGAAGCGTCTTAGTCATGCTGGCCACATGACCTGGAAACTATACGCCGGCTCCCTCGGCCAATAAAGCGAGATGAACGCCGCAACCCCAGAGTCGGTCATGACTGGACCTAATGGTCAGGGGTCCCTTTACCCCTTTACCTTTAATATGTTGGCATATCTACAGAAAACCATGCATTGCAAACTGGTGGCTGCTGTTAGTTGGCACCAGGCAATCCTGCGATGTCACACTGATACTCCACTGGTTGCTAGCATATTTCCAGGCTCAATTCAAAGACCTTTAAAACCTTAAATGGTTTGCAGTCACATTACTTCTTAGGGGCCACCTGCACCCATATCAGCCTACCTGTATCATGAGACCTGCACCAGCAGCTGGAATTTCCAGGAGGCTTGGGAAGTGAATCACTATCATTGCCCTCCCCATTGCCCTCTGGAGGAAAGATGAGGGAGCCAGCTGTGAATCTACTAGACTGGTGAAAAGGCTCCCTCTCACTCTGAACTGTATCTACAGTAAGTCAGGCTGCTGAGGCTCCTTGGAGCGCAATTAGACCTGTAGCAAGAACTGGAACTTTATTATCAGGGGTTTTTTTGCTTTGTACTTATGTATTTAAGTCAATATTATTTCTTTTGAAATAATTACCCACAAAGAATGGATGTGTATCTAGTTGATGCTGAGGTTTGGTTGGTTGTGTATGGTAAAGTCAGGACTAACCCTCTTGAAATGGGGGGCTGTCCTGGCACGTTTGTTTACAGGAATGCTTTGCATTTCTCCCAATTCATACTATAAACCTTGGCAAAACTGATCAAAAAGAGAATAGCTCCATGGGACTCTGTGGCTGTTTCATGTCTGCATTACCCTAAAATGGCTTTAACCTTTCAAAATTCGTTGCATTACTACTGGGTACAACCACTCCATGTATTTCTCACAGGTTAACAATGCTATAAAGAGCCTGGCTAGCCAGCAAAAATCAGAAAATACTGAAAAGGTCACAGCATAGCAATTGTTGCAAAAGCTTCCCTCTAATTTAGAGTAGCCTGTGACCTTCACTTAACCCTTACTTTAAATGACTGCAAATTAACCCGGGCAACATAAGTGAGGCTTTGGAAACTATATCCAACTATATCCAACAGCTTTCCATCAATGACAAAACACTGCTATTTAGCACCAAGCACACCAGTCTCACACCCACAGGGACTAGAAATGCCTTATTTAAGTCAGACTTCCAGACCTCAACATAATGTTTCCCCCTAGAATGCCTCATGCTGTTGGAAAAAAACATTTTATCAGATGTGGAGGCATGGCATAAAATCATCATTACCTCAGGTGTGCCTCATTGTTTGTTCATTTCTATCTGATTTTTGGCCCATCCTTCTTTCATGGGGTCTTTGTTGCTGTTTATTTATTTATACCCCACCTTTTTCTCTGACAGAGCCTCAAGGGAGCTAACAGATAAAAATAAGAACAGCTAAAAACACAGAAAAAACAGCCAGTCAGCCAGACAAGTTCACATAGGCAAGGATCCCTTCTCAGTTGCAAAACCAGGTGGCATGGCCCTGGGGTTCAACTCCTTGACTTTGGGGGGTGAGGCTGGGAAACTGGAGTGGAAGATGCAATCACCCCTAGGCCTAGCCATAGGTACACCTGCACAAGATAAGCCCATTATGCCAGTAGCTCTCAGGTCCTTGCTTTTCTCTGACTTCAAGGAGTCCTGGTGGGAAGCGCTTGTGAAACAACAGGCTCCCCTGCTCCGTCAGAATCAACAGCTGTTAAAGGAGTCTAGGCCTCTTTAAATGGAGCTGCAGTTTCTGTTTAAGGCTCAGACTGTGAATGACTGTCACTGAAGCATAGCGCAACCTGTACTCTTATAGAGTATTCAGTCCATCATTCATGGAGCTGTCCATGGTGCCAATGCAGCCTGTTCGCCCACATCTTGAGCGCGCACACAGCACACACACCACCAGTACAGCTGATACCAGTGCTCAAAACAGAAGACTGGCCTGGGTGCTCTCAGCTGACCCCACAGCCTGAAGGTGATCATCAGACTTTTCAGTTCAGCAAAGAAGCATCAGGTCGATCTGAGTGACTTATTCAGTTCAGACATACACATCTGCCTTTGTTTTGCTAGTCTAGTATTTGATATCTAGCCCATTCACCACCACACCTCCTGCTTCTGTTATATTCGCTTAATCCCATGTCAGAACTCTATAGCTACCCATTGCAAACCAGGTCTAGGCCTGACAGGGTGAGATTAGCCCAAGACCATTGTTGGCAGTCAGTTGAGCAGGGATTAAAAATCTTCCCAATCTACCAACATTGACTCATCCATTAGAGAAGTTACAAAACCTACCTTTTTACCAAAAGCTGCATAGAGTGATGTTGGTAGCTCTGGAAAATCTTCTTCCAGATCATTATATTCAGCAAAGAAACATCTGCAATACTGTGCTCCACATTAATGGGTGAAAGTGCTGCTCCATATTTTCCAAACAAAACTATACAGTACATTTTCCAAGTTCTCAAGTACAAGAGATGTGGAAACAACCAGTTCTGGGAAAAGTTGCACTCTCCTTGAAGGAGTGGGTCTATAGCTTGGGAGTGTTCCCAGATCTTGGAGGCTCAGTGGTTAGGGCTAAATATTTATCACTCTGGCTGGTTCTCCAGGTATGACCCCTTTTGGGCAGATATGGCCACTGCACTCCATGCTCTGGTTACTTCCAGATTACTGCAGCACTTGAAGACCACTTGAAAACTTCTACTGATCCAAAAAGCAGCAGCTAAGTTACTGGCTGGAGTTAAATTTAGTACTTGCATAACCCCTGTTCTAAAACAAGCGCACTAGCTGCTGGTTATTTCTGGGCCCAATTCAAGGTGCTTACTTTAATATTTAAAGCCCTAAATGGAACACAAATATCTGAAAAACCTATTCCTTTCTCTACCAGAGGCAGCGTGGTTTGCTGTGCCACTTGAGGTGAAACAGGAAGGGGCACACTATCCAGCTGCTTAAGTCCCCCCCAAACTCCCTCGCCAAAGCCTCCTTTACCTGGGTCATGCAGCAACACACATAAAGCAGCAATGGTGGGTTCTAGCAAAATCTCACAGAATGTACGAGATCTCGCAAGATTTTGCAGGAAGCCACTATCACTTCTCCACCAACAGTGGAGATGG
The DNA here is from genome assembly GCF_965113315.1 of Podarcis vaucheri. Lineage (NCBI taxonomy): Eukaryota > Metazoa > Chordata > Lepidosauria > Squamata > Lacertidae > Podarcis > Podarcis vaucheri. Next base: position 91,580,862 of record NC_138760.1, on the reverse strand, counting down.
TGAGGTAACCATGGGGGTGCTGCCTCTTGGGGGGCCAATCCTGTTCCCTAGAGATCCTCTTGGGTATCACAATTGGCAAAGGAGTCCTTATTGGTGGTTCCACTGCCCTCTGATGGTGGGCAGGAGGTGGCAGGAGAGGACATTTTCTGTGGGAGCCCCTAAGGCAGGGGTCAGCAAACTTTTTCAGCAGGGGGCTGGTCCACTGTCCCTAAGACCTTGTGGGGGGCCAGACTATTTGGGGGGGTGAATGAATTTTTTTTTATGCCCCACAAATAACCCAGAGATGCATTTTAAGTAAAAGGACACATTCTACTCATGTAAAAACACACTCATTCCCGGACCGCCCGTGGGCCGGATTGAGAAGGCGATTGGGCCGGATCTGGCCCCCAGGCCTTAGTGTGCCTACCCATGCCCTAGGGTGTGGAATCCTCTCTCCACAGAAGTGTGTCTGGCACCTTCATTCTGTTGTGTTAATAGTACGCTGAAGACATAAGGAGTTGGGAAAGCATAAAACTCAGGGGGTGGCCTTGGGCCAATCACAGTATCAGCCTAGCCAACTTCATGGGGTTGTTGTGAGGATAAAATGGAGAGGAAAAGAACCATGTATGCCATCTTGAGCTCCAAGAAAGGTCGGCTAGAAATGAAATGAATGTTTTAGAAACCACCCCATTTTCTTGACTGTAATCTGTTTTTAATACTGCATTTTAAAATATTTGTAAAATATTTGTAATCAACCCTCGGGGGCCTGATGATGAAGGATGGGCAAGAAATCCTATAAACAAACAAATACTATCGCACACTTTAAGTGAGTGAAGCTGTCATCTTTCCCCAAGGAAAGCTGTAACGCAGCTAGAGTGCTGCTTATTCCCCCACCCCTTAGAACTTCCCCCACCCCCACAAATCTGGAGTTTCCCACTATACATTAGGGAAGCTGTGATCATTAAATTGCTTGAAATCCGAATAAGTTTATAGTGTAGACAGAGCCCAGTACAAAGTCCTCACTCAGTGTAGTACTCTTACTGCTGTCATTGACGTTCAGCTCCCCCCTCATTTTTGCTGTTGCTCAGGATATTTCAGGTCTACAACAATTTGCCACGAGCTCAAGATATGTTAAACACCACTCTCTGAGAGCTGCTGCTTGGTGATTAGTTGGCTGATAGGATGGACTGCTCAGTGAATTCCCTTGGAAATGAAATTCAGATATGTGAATCCATAGCAACTGGATTCTCTTTCTTTCTTGACTTCCTTTTTAACAAGGACATATATATATATATATTCAGCATTCCACAGTCATGGCCCAGAGCACTGTAGTGACACAATGCCAACTTGCAGCAATCTGGGCCATTAACCTACATCCTGAAGTGTCCTTATTATTACCAGTGTGGATTCTAATGCCCTGTCAGGGCAATGCATTCAAATAGAAGCACCTAATTCAATCTGATCTACCAATTTAACTCTTTGCTCAAATATTTCTAATGCACCAATTATCATTGAATCCAAGTGCCAAGAATAAGGTCAGTTCTCAATGCACTTCAGATGAAGTTGAGTTAGTATCCATGGGGCAAAGGGAAAAAAGCACCTATAAATGACAGCACTTTGACTTAACTGGGTTGAGGATTAATCCAAAAAGCTTCCACAAAAATGGGTCCTTTTAATTTTGGGAAAGAATCTGGCTACATAACAATGGGGTAAGCAGGAGGTAGACCTGAATCTACTGATAGCTCAGACAGATTTGAAGTAGGTCAGCAATGATTTACTTCCTGCTCCCTTAATTATAGCGCTGAAATGAAGAAAGTTTGAGGGGGTTAACAGAAGTGGGTCTTTTGTGAGGAAGGACTATGAGTTCCATTTAAACCAAAAAGCAGCTCCTGCTAGCCTGAAGGCTGTCCACCCCTGACATAACACCACCCACAGCTGTCAAAACAATCTAAATTCAATCCCACCTACCTACTTTATAGCACAATCTTAAACCTGTTTACTCAGAGGTAAAGATGAATTCAATACAGCTTACTCCCTAGTAGCTGAGTTTAGGGTTGCAGCTTCATTATTATCTCGTTATGCATTTTTAGGCACCAAATCAGTATACATTTGAGGTAATTAACACCTCAAATGTTAATTGTGGCCAATCTGCAAAAAACAAACCAGGGGAAATGCTAATATTTGAGATGATCAGCTTCAGCCTGACTTTAAAAAAGAAATGCATTGCAAATGAGATGGACCACTGCATAGATCTGCCTTCCCTAACCTAGTGCTTTCCAGATGTTCTGGACTGCAGTTTCTGCCATCCGTGATCATTGGCCATGCTTGCTGGAGCAGATGGGAGTTGTAGCCCTTAACATCTGGAAGGCACCAGACTGGGGAAGGCTGGCATAAACACACAAATCCCCCCCCACTGACACATCTGCATAGTAAGTGGCCTCAGTACTTTTCAAGGATTTTATCCATGATTAGGCTAATTGTTGCATGCCCAGGCAATACTGAGCTAGCTAGACATGCCATCTGACTCAAATTAAAGTAAAGTGTGTTCAGGTCTTATTATATTTTTATATCACTAGCCTACTCCCTGCTGTTCCCTTCCCCTGTTTGCTCTTCCTAATCTTGTATAGCAAAAGGTTAGGTTCCAGATGATGTTTACAGGTACCCTGGATGTGAAATGCCAGTTTACCATCATCACAAGATCTTAAGCAAGCTTCTCTCCTAAGAGTGCAATCCTATACATGTATGCTCCGAATTAACCCCCATTGAGTTTAGCAGGAGTTACCCCCAGGGAGTTGTGTTGGTTGCAACCAGAGAGGGGCTAGTAATTGAGAAGGAGTCTTTCATGGTAATCCTAATCCCAATCTGTAGTGCTGGAGGGGCGCTAGGATAAGAAGGTGGCCATTCATTGGGCTCCTTTGGCCTCCACCAGCAAAGAGAGTTCCATCACAGCAAAGACCTCCATGACACCCACCAGGACAGGAAGGGCAGCATGCAGGAAAGCCCTGAAATAGGGCATTTGGGGTGCTAATGGCCTTTTAACCCACTGGATCCAAAGCTCTGTGCATCTCCTGAGGGACCTGATCCTGGGCTCCTCAACTGGAGCCAGTGCAGCAAAAGAACCCCCAGCCCCAAAGAGCAGTGCTTGGGGTGCGGCATGTGTCCCACTGCTTTACTCCACCCTGCTGGTCAAGGCTCAGGATGTCTCAGTTGGAGAGAAATTGTGATGGTGTGCTCTCAAGCAAATTGCCCTAGCTTTGAAACTCTTTGCAAAGTTCACATTGATCTTCAGCATTCCTTATTAGGGAAGCTGTTGAATGGTGTGGTGTGTGTTTTAAGAAAGGCTGGTGTAAAACTATCACATTTGGCAAGGTGGTACTTAACATTATCAGCTTCAAACTCGTGAACAAGACAAGATTTGGATTTACCTGCTGAGCTAGAATGACTCCAGTGCTGCATAAAGAGAGATCTTGTCTCTCATTCTCACATACCTTAATTTTAGAGACTCAGGCAACTGAAGGGGAAGCATGAGCAAAACATGCATGTTTGAATATATCTGACACCTTAACAGTAAGCAAATGATTTTATACTATTAAATGAACTGACACATAGCTAGAATATACCCAAATCTGAGTCACAGCTGGAAGAGCAAATGCTGCAACTGCTGCTCCTTCTTTTTCTTCTTCTTCAAACCAATTGGCCAAATAGGGCCACCTTGCATTTTCCTTTCTGCAACCTCTGGTAGGCAGCCAAAGAAGCCACGCACATCATGCAAACGTTGTCTGCTAAATTGGTGTGCCAAATTTGCATGATTGCAGCACCTCATTTCCATGTTATGGAAATGAGATTGTCTAGATTTGGGAAGTTGGGTTAGGGCAGCCCTGTGAATCATCCTGTTGTGGTGCAGGTTCTTTTCACAGCCTTAACTTTGATGGACTATTGTACAAAGGCATCGTTATTTGTGGAACACAGTTAAGTATCCAAGATCAGAAAATGGATTCGTGAAATTTTGGATAAACAATAGATACCAAATGCCCTTGACCAACTACCAGTTTTGCCCAAACAGTAACAGCCTTGAATAGCACAATGGAACATAAAACAAGAACACACACCTTATGCTGCCTGGTTTAACAGTGTATAAATGTTAGACTTAAGCATAGACACAGAAAGGATCTGCATTTCGTGTTAGTTTAACCAAAAGATTACATTTGTTTGCACATTTCTCCAGTGGGGATATCTAGATGTTATTCAAGCCTCTTGGTACACAATGATCTACTTCACTCAGCACAACTCATTTGAACACCATTCCTGGCTCCTGTTCAAGGGCTACATCAAACAAACATTGCAAGTGAATGGTCTCAAACAATTGTGGTGTTTAGTGCTAAATAGCAAGCACAAGACAGGCAACCATAATAAATAAATAAATCATTTGAAAAATATTTTTGTGAACAGGATGAATTCCGCCTTCCAGACGGCAGACGTCTTCTGGTTGTTTTGTGGTATTCTATAGTAGGTTTTTTTTAGGACGCGGGTGGCGCTGTGGGTTAAAGCCTCAGCGCCTAGGGCTTGCCGATCGAAAGGTCGGCAGTTCGAATCCCCGCGGCGGGGTGCGCTCCCGCTGCTCGGTCCCAGCGCCTGCCAACCTAGCAGTTCGAAAGCACCCCCGGGTGCAAGTAGATAAATAGGTACCGCTTACCAGCGGGAAGGTAAACGGCGTTCCGTGTGCTGCACTGGCTCGCCAGATGCAGCTTTGTCACGCTGGCCACGTGACCCGGAAGTGTCTCCGGACAGCGCTGGCCCCCGGCCTCTTGAGTGAGATGGGCGCACAAACCCCAGAGTCTGTCAAGACTGGCCCGTTCGGGCAGGGGTACCTTTACCTTTACCTTTATAGTAGGTTTACACTTGTGTAACCATTCTAAAATCCTGCTTTGGGTTTAGATATTTCTGCAGCCTTTATACTGCCCCTTGTTTCTGAAAGATTGCCTGTGTGTGTGTGTGTGTGTGTGTGTGTGTGTGTGTGTGTATACTCCTGCATTCTGAGGGCTAGAAACCTTTACATCCTCAGCTTCTAGCAAGAACAGTCTCAAAGGGCAGTAGAACCCATCCTTTAGTTGCCACACATGACCCACAGGCACCCAACTCTGAAAGAGAAACTAGCACATCCCCTCTTTTTTCACATCTGCCTGTCCTCTTCAGCAATGCAATCCATAATTTGGTTCAATGACAACATATTGATTTTCCCCCTTCCAGCTGATCTACAGCTTGATCCTATGCGTAGCAGGCTCTGCCTGAGCCCATCCAATTCAAGCTTAACTCTGCATAGGATCAGGGCTGTTACTCCCCTCAAAAGTCCGAATATGCCAGCCAGCTCAAATCCCATGCCAGCTGCACCAGTTTATGGACTGCAGCCGGGGTGTTTTATTTTGCACTCGGCAGACACAATCATGCCTTCTTCCTTTCCCTCTTAATGCTGAAAGCATAGCAAATTGAAATAAATGAGAGCAGTAAGAAGAGAGAAAGGGGGGAGGGGGAGCGGCGGCTTCTAAACCTCCTTGCCTTAGCAGCCTCGGGAAACAGAGGAGGGAATGGCGGTGGGGGGGCAAAAAAAACAGAAAATATTCAGACCAAAACTGAAGCACGGCCTGACCTTTGGTAGCTTGCGTCAGGGGGTTCTGTTGCGCATGACCTTCAGAGTATTTAACACTGATGAGGAAACAGTAAGGACTGTTTGAATCACGATATTAGTCTTGTCACACAGCACAGAGGGGATGAGGAGGTTCAGGTGTCATGGTGTTGTCAACAACAACGGACGTGGGAAACTGTAGCAAATCCATCTCTCCCCCTCGAGATGAAGCTGAAGGTTTATTGAATGCTTCGCCTCCTGCTCGCCTCCCCTCCTGCCCCCGACGAGGAACGTAGGTGCCGGGTAATGTTTGCTCCTGAAATGTAAAGAACCCCAGAGGGGCAGCCATGTGAGAGTTGCAAAGCCAACAAACCAAGCCAAAAGGAACAACGACAACAAAATCCTGTGGCGCCTTGAAAGATTCACAATTGTACTGCGGCAGATTTCAGGAGCCCATACCCAGCTTGTCAGAGGGATGGAGTGCTGTCCTCAATTGGCTGGCAAGTACCTGGGTATGAAAGGAAGAATCCAGCAAGGGATTTCTCTTTCTATAGCCACCATGACAGCTGGTGTTACAATGTAAGGGTAAATCTTTAATAGGCCACAGGATGTAGCTAGGGGAAGGGGGGGGAGCACCTGCCTTGCATACTGAAGGTCCCAGGTTCAAATCCCAGCATCTCCAGGCAGGGTTGGGAGAGAAGATGTGTCTGAAATCCTAGGAGAGCTGCTGCCAGTCAGTGTAGGAACTATTGAACCATATGGTCTGACTCAGTATAAGGCAACTTATTATGTCCTTGTTAATTTTTTAATCGATCAGACTTTTAGAGAAGGAGGTGGGATAATGAAATACTACTACCACTAATAATGATAATAATAATGTTTTTTTCTGTATTTTTGGTCAATTGATCAAAGTCTGTTTTTAAAGACTGTATCTATTAGGCAAGCCACTTATTTTATATCATTTTAGGTAAGCCACTTATTTTGTACCATTTACGTAATCTATTTTCCTCTTTAAGTGCTATAGAAATATTGCTAAGTAAGCATTATTGTATTCAAGGCTTTTTGTGACGGCATTCACTGATATGGGATGCCACGATTTCTGTTCTCATCCTGAAGCAAAGTTCTTAACCCGAGGTGCTATTTCTGGGTTAGCGAAGTCTGTAACCTGAAGTGTATGTAACCTGAAGCATCTGTAACCCGAGGTACCACTGTATAAAGACTTGCCAGGTTCCTCTCCAAATTCAGACAGACTCACCCCCCCCGGCCCACTGCCAAGGCCTCAGTATCAAGGAGTCTTGGGCAACCTTCCTAAAGGACTGCTGGCACTCCTTAAAATGGAGACATCAATTTTGACTTATTGCTTAGCAGTGCTTTATTGTGTTGGCCTTTACAACAGTCCTACAGAGTATACCAAGGGAATAGACACAGGCTGATCTGCAGTGGGGGATAGCTTGGGCAGATTGATTTTGATCCCTTCAAAATCTATGACTAGAGAGCATTTCAGTTTTGTTTTCTAGGTGAACTATGAAACGATCCTACTCTTTCAGTGCTGCTCTCAGCGTCCTTTCATTCATTTCCCACCAAAATATTTCAGTGACTTTCATGCTTTAGACCAGCAGGGGGAGCTCACAACGCTGCACTTTGATGGTCTCTTATTTTATTGCATCCCTTTTAAAATCTTATTATTGTACCTAGACAGAAAGGTAGATTACAACTAAGAAAAGAAAAGAAAAACTCTGAACGTGTAGTGCCCAAAGTATGTTTCCAAACTAAAGGAGTGGCTGAAACTGTGACTGAAACGCACAGTTTGGAGGGATTTATTGCAAGCCTTTTCCTCTGACAGGAAGAGGGGGAGCTTTGTGATGGCTCTAGAAGCATACTTTAGTATTGCCTGCTATCATATTCTAATTGTGGTGCAACAGATGCAACTATACTCTAATTGTGGAGCAACAGAGGTCACTGAGGTCTCTCCACACACCTTCACACGTATAATATAGAACTGCAGAACTGGAAGAAAACCTGAGGCTCATTTAGTCCAGTCGCCTGCAGTGCAGGAATATGCAGCTGTCCCATATGGGGATCAAACCTGCGACATTGGCATTATCACTCTTTCTCTCTCCCACATGTGCACTTCCTAAACTTGCCCTTCTGTGCACAGCAGCAGCGTCCAGCATTGCATCCAGTAATCCGAAACTGCAACTGGTTTTCTAAACAGATAGCATGGTTGTGTTTTTAAGAGAGCATCCAGTTTTGTGGCAGCTTTTCCCTGTTGACCTTTGCTCCGGCTTCCTGCCAGCCCATACTAAGACCTGCAGAGGAAGAAGAAGATCCCAGGCTATGGCCTGAATTCACATGAGTCCCAGCCTGTCTCTGACCAGCACTTGGAAAGCAGGGGGCCTGGGATGACCTCATGCATGCAGCCTTGGGTTCCATGGATGGAAGAAAGACAGGGTCTAAATCATCCAGAGTCAGGTCCTCTGAAAGATCTGTGTTGGTTTGGTGCATTCTGCAGGGCAGGTTTGCCATAGTCTCCTACGCCACCTATTTATCAGGGACCTTTCTTCTTTGGAGATATATTTCCCTGGGGAAGAACCATAGCTCAGTATTGCATGCAAGAGATTGTGGCTTCAGGGTGGATGGGAAACATTCTGGCCTGAAACCCTGGAGAACCTGCTATTGTTGACATTACAGTGGTACCTCGGGTTAAGTACTTAATTCGTGCTGGGGGTCTGCACTTAGCCTGAAACTGTTCTTAACCTGAAGCACCACTTTCGCTAATGGGGCCTCCTGCTGCTGCCGCACCGCCGGAGCCCGATTTCTGTTCTCATCCTGAAGCAAGGTTCTTAACCTGAAGCACTATTTCTGGGTTAGCGGAGTCTGTAACCTGAAGCGTATGTAACCTGAAGCGTATGTAACCCAAACTACCACTGTATTAGTTTTCCTGAAACTATACATTTTGATTCACAGTGTGAACTGTTATTCTCTCCTTTCCTCACTCTCTTTTACATTCCAGCATATTGTTTTCTTCCTTGGCTCTATTTGTTGATGTTGACCCAGTTGCATTTTTTTTAAGGGAATTAAAAAAAAATGTTAAAGATATAAACTTTTTAATGGGGAAAAATCACAATCCAATCAGCCGTCAGAAACATTACAGTTTTGCTTTAATGAAGAAACTGTCTGAAAGAAATATTTGCCTCTCGCTTTAAGCAGACAGTTATTATGCATTCATTAAGTATGAAATGACACATAAGAGTATAGCCACTGCCTTAATAGCACCTGCTATCATTCTTACACCGTTCCTTCCACCTTTGCGACACTCAACAAACATTAACTAATTAGTTCTCACAGCCTTGCTGGAAAGTGAGGGAAGGGAAGGGAAGAGAAGAGGCTGATGAGAACATAAAGTTTTCCTCATAATTCCTCGTGCTCATAAAGTTGTCTCTCAAGAGAGACACCGTTATCATTAAGCGACTGATATCCTTTGAATCCCCAGCTGAGTAGTCAAGGGCCAATCTCATCACCTCAGTGCTACTTTTTAGTACTGTGCTTGCAAAAAGGTCACCCTGGCACGATTTCCTCTTATCTGGAGAAAGCATCTGATTTTCTGTTACCTCACAAACAGCAGACTTATTTATTACCTTCCCTACATTCAATATCACACGTATAATGAATAGTGGCTTAAAAATATTTTAAGTAAATAAAGATAAATCTCTCTAGTGGTTCCAAAAAGGAAAGAGTGACACTCCCTTTGGCCCAGCTCATGAGGCACATGACAGTAATGGGCTTGCCGAAGAAGAAGAAGACTACTCATGGGGCAGGGGGAGGCAGGGACAGGATTCACACCCAGGATATGAAGCAACAGGGAGTTTAAACTTGGAAAGTTGTATATTTAAAACACACTGGTCTTCAACTGGTGAGTCAGGATCCACATGTGAGTTGCGGCCTGATTCAACGTGGGTCGCAGCAGGAAATCTACCACCATGCAAACTACGTGGTAAAATATTACGGAATGGGTCCACAAATGCATGTTTGAGTTAAAAATGGGTCCTGAGTCTAAAATAGTGGAAGATACCTGTTTAACAAATTGATACTGTTAGGCCTCAACTAGAACTCAGCCAATGCCCATCCCATGCCATAGAAAACTCTTCCAGCAGAGATTTAGCAGGCACCCCCGCTTTCGACATTCAGGCATCTCTTGAAGACTGCTTTTAACGCTGGCAAGGCTTTGCAGCCGTTTAATACCACTATTACTATTGATATTATTAGCCAGTCACTTTAATGATTATTTGTATTGTTTTTAGTGGTGTTTTATGTTTCATCGTTCTTTGCCAACCTAATATTTTATGATATGGCAGTACAGAAACGCTTTTCTAAATAAATAAAATTTTGTTGAGACACTGTTCTGGAGGAACTGCTGCATTAAAGCTTTTTGGGGTTTCTTGGTTGTAAGAAATATGGGGGTCACTTTCAACTAAGCTGAACTCACTGAATAACCATGACTTAAGTTAGGTCTGCTGATTTCAAAGGGTCAAAGGGTCTCCTCTGAGTCAAATGTAGTGTAATACCACCAATATAGATTTAAATAAAAAAAGATACGAGTAGGCATTTGAAGGGATACCAGAGCCATTTCTAAAACAATGGCCTCTTCAGACATATTTATAAAGTTCACAGTTATGCATAGTCTGGCTGTTGTGGCAGATTTGGGGGTTTCATTAAGGGCAGCTATTAACATTTTTATCATCTTTATGGGGTGCCATCTGCCTCAGGTACCGAAATATCCTGAGGTGCCCCACCTACTGTAGTTTATTTGTCCTCCCCCTCCCCCATATAAAGCAGTAAAATGCAAGAAGGGAAGTGGGGAGAGAGAAAGACTGAGAGAAAAGAACAAGGTTTGTGATGATGTGAATCACATCCCTTTCCAAACCAGATTGAGGACAGGAGAACTCAGATGTGCCCAAAATGGAAACCATGTGTCAATTTTCCCTGACAACATCTGGTGATAGGAATGTGATACCACCATGTGGCGTGTTTCTTCCGGCCAGTGGCAGCCAAAAATGTGGAGCAAGGACAGGGAAACAGACAATTAGTTCTTACTTTGGTTCTCTTTTGCTGGTTGCCTGCAGCTATTTGAAGAAGAAACCATGGAGGAAAGGGGAGAGATCAAAGAAATCCCAGATTAGAAACGTTTCCATAGGCACCAATGGAAATTGTGGGTTCATTATGTGAACGCTAGTCTAATAAAAGATTTCCAGGGGGCGCACTGTGTTCAATAAGGGGGACCTGCATGCATATCTTTCCACAATGGTCAATTGATGTCTGATTTCAATCTTTTTCATACAGTTTATATTGTATGGTTTTATATACTTTTTTTGTAAACAGCTTTGATATATTTTATTATACAGTGGTATATAAATATTTTTAATATAAATTAATACAAATGGATAAAAGGAAAGCAAATATCAGGCAACATGCCACAAAGACAGGGCATAATTCACACTTTCTGAAGCAATGTGAGACCCAAAACAGTGATTCATCAAAATTCACAATTCTGAATTTTTCATTGCAGCTCTCCAGCCAACCCAACAGGGTTGTTAAGCAAAAGTCACATTAAAATCCTGGTGGATTTTTTTTGGGGGGGGACTTTAAAAAAAAACACAATGATGTGGAAATATTGAGACTTGAACTTAAAATTAGAAAAATGAGAAAATGAGAGAAGCCAAAATTGTCAGAGTCATCCATCTCCAGTCACTGCTACCTTTCTGTAAAATAGTTTCTGTAAAAATAGTAAAAATAGTCTGTAAAAATCTGTAAAAATAGTTTCAAGTTTTGTTTTGTTGTTTTTTTAAAAAAAAACTTCATTCATCTCATTTCACAGGGTTATGTGACATCACGATAACCTGAGGCAGGTGATGTCCTTGGGATACTTTTGGAAATAGTTGAAAGTCAGGGGGAGGAATTATTGGTTGGCTTAATCATGAATTAATAGTAACCAATCTTCTGAGAACACTTTCAACTCTACTTTAGCTGGGCTCTAGCCAGAGATTTTTAGTACAAAACATGAGCATAGTTCCTTATTCCACCAATTTACCTGTGTGGTCGGCAACACATCACTTAAGGCAAGATGTATGTTGACATTAGATGGAGAAAATGTCAGTTCCTGGCATTTTTAAAGAGCATTTAAGAGCTTTGTTCCAACTGTATTCACAAGTTAGGGGGAAAGATACTGAGAGACTAAAGTAGGAGACTGCTGTGAAAGGAGCTGGTTATTGACTTTGTCCATTAACCTTTTGATTGGCCGGATAGACAGTGGGGACTCTCTAGCATTACTCCACACAAGTAGTCGAATGGTATAGGCCCTGCTCACATGGCACAGCACCTGATATGAAGCCAACATGGTTCTCTCCAGATGTTATTAGACTACAAGTCCCAACTTCCCTGATCCTTGGCCATGCTCAGTGGGGCTGATGGGAGCCGTAGTCTGTAATATTTGGAGGATACCACATTAGTGTAGACAAAGCAACCCTGGATTGCACCTGCTGGCCCTTAAGTGTCAGGCGTCAGGTAATCCGACACCCGTCCCCCTCACAGTAGGCTTTCAGGAATAGATAGAGAAGGAAAGCTCTTACCAATGTCTTTTATTCAATATTCACCGAGAGATTCTTAGAAATTAAACCTCTTGGAGTAATGGGGTTGCTTTGAGTAATCTCCACCCCCCCCTTCTCTCCTCAATCATCAACAGCACCACCCACCTTACGGTGGCTGCTTAGGGCCATTTGCCTCATCAACTTCTGAGCCGTGACCTTCCACAAACCACTGCTGTGAAACTATACTGTCTCCCTCTGGAAGGTTCAGGAGGAGGGGGAGGTGGTCCCCACCATTCCTCCTCTGTCCAGTCCCTGATATTAAGTAGGAGGTCTAAACAAAGCAGTATTTTGCATGTGCAACAAGGGGCCCTGCTACAATGACAACTATTGGAGTACCATAAATATACTGTAATACTCGATCACTCAGCATGTGCATCTTTTTTGAAATGTTAGACTAGCTATGATACTTACATAACCATTCACTTAGTATGACTGGACTTAGTCTTCCCTTCCCTTTGTCTCATCTGTTGTTGTTGTTGTTAAGTCATTTAGTCGTGTCCGACTCTTCGTGACCCCATGGACCAGAGCACGCCAGGCACTCCTGTCTTCCACTGCCTCCTGCAGTTTGGTCAAACTTATGCTGGTAGCTTCGAGAACACTATCCAACCATCTCGTCCTCTGTCGTCCCCTTTTCCTTGTGCCCTCCATCTTTCCCAACATCAGGGTCTTTTCCAGGGAGTCTCATCTGCCTCCCCCCCCAAAAAAAGTGGATTGTATCTGTGCCTTCCTCTGCACACTTCCATCCATTAAGTTTTCAGGAGTGTGGCAGACAGATGCAAAACCCATCCTAAATAGAAAGGTTTCCTGGCAGAAAGGTAAGGTAAGAATTTAGTAATAAAATTAAAACATTTGTTTGATATGAGATTTCTATCCTGCATGGCTTTCGAGGAGTCCTGCTCCTTCCTTCTAGTGGCAGCCCAACAGCATTTTTTTTCCAGCTCCTGCTGGAATCTCCAACCTGAAGCAACCTCCAACTTGGCTGTGAGGTTATGAACTACAATTCCTGTCAGCCCTAGCAAGCCGGATTAGTATTGCAGCCCACAACATCCAGAGGGCACCATGTTGGCTATCGCTCTGTTAAGGCCTGCCTTGCCTCAGGTCACAAACACAAAATAGCATGCAGCTTGAGTATGAGCTGTGTATCTGAGAGACAGAGGCCACAGCCGCATCAGACATTGAAAGCACTCTCTAAAACTCATGGCTTTCCCAAAGGAATCTTGGGCACGGTGGTTTGTAAAGAGTACAGAGAACTGTTAGGAGGCCCCCATTCCCTTCCCAGAGCTACAATTCCCAGACTTCCTGGGGGGAGAGGGATTGATTGTTGAACAACTGTGCATTTATTTATTTATTTATTGTTATTATTATAATTATGCACTAATAATAATAATAATAATAATAATAATAATAATAATAATAATAATAATAATAGACATCTTTCCGCAAGGCCTGCAAGACAGAGCTGTTCCACCAGGCCTTTGGTCAGGGCACAGCCTGACTCCCTCCTTTGGCAATCTTGACAGAACTTTAGCTTAATGGTTGCCATCAATTTGATTTTAATTAATTTTTACAATGAAATGTTTTTAGAATGTTGCACTATTTTATTGTTGTTAGCTGCCCTGAGCCTGGCTTCGGCTGGGGAGGGCAGGATATAAATAAAATTTATTATTATTATTATTATTATTATTATTATTATTATTATTAGCTTTGTAGCTCTGTGTGGGAAATAAGAATCCCCAAACAACTCTCAGCACCCTTAACAAACTACAGATCCCAGGATTCTTTGGGGGATGCCTGGGCTGTTGGAGACAGAATCATAGTGCTTTAAATGAATCATGTGAATGTGGAGGGAGGGAGGTGGAAAGAGAGAGAGAGAGTGCAATGGCAATTGGAGGAGACGGAAGCCATTCCCATGCTGCTGTAGTAAACTCCTGGGTTAGCAAAATGTCTTCACAGGAAGATATTTATTCTGGGTCTCACGCTGTGAATGTGAAATGTTCTGGCAGAACTGGGTCTCAACAGTGTACCCTCTGCCGGCACCCAGACTCCTCTATCTGGAACTCACTCGCCTGCTAGATTAGAACTGGGCTTTCCTCACCTCTTACCAGGCACTGCAGATCATTTTTGTCTCCTTTGCCGGTTAATAAATTGGCTGTTCCCCGAAGGTGGTTAATTTCTTATTAATGGTGCCCATTTCTCAGCATGTACTTTGGCTGCCAGCTTCCGAAGGTAATTGTATTGTTATTTGGAAAAAGTCAAAGGTGCCTTCTTCTGGGGAGGCTGGAGCTATGATCCTGTGCACGGAAATCTGCCATTGCAGACAGGAGGGCTAGGGTGGGGGAGATGATGCCAGGGCTTGTTAGGAGGCTGGTGTCATTGCTGGCAAGCAGAAGACAAGGTGCTTCCCCTCCACGCGCCTCCCTCCCACCTTGAAAGCTTTTTAAATGAAAAGGCCATTGGACTCTTTAAAATACACACAACACGAAATGCTCCATCCACCTAAGAAAGTGATGTCGCAAATGACCTTATTAAAAGAAGGTAAAGAGCTTGTTTACTTAAAGCTCTAGCTCAAAAAGAGAGGAGAAAATGTAGTTTAGGACATTTTTCTTCCCTCCCCCCCCCCCCCGGCTTTTTTCATTCTTTCCTCCTAAATGAGATTGAAATGCAGTTTTACATTTCCAAGGAGTGGTGCCCTTTCTGCCAAGAAATCTATTGACACTCCAATCAACAGACATGTTCTGGTTACAAGAATCGAGCATCAGTCAAAGCACAAGGCTGGCAAACTGCATCCAACAAACAGCACAGATAATAGTATTGAAAACAGCCAGGAGAGGACAAAAGGAAAAACATTCCTCAGAGAATGTGCCAGCAAATCGTGGGGGAAGTTTGCTTTGGAAGACAGAGCACTTGGGGAGGGTCAGTGGAGGCAAGGGATCCGCGAATGAATTTAAAGTTTAAGCTCAAGTTCCCAAAGGTCCAGTGGCCTCAGGTATTCAGATTCCACAGGATGGGAGCTATGGCTCTGCAAGGGGTGCACTACAGTTCCCAGGATTCTTTGGGGGAAATCATGACTGTTATATTGCTATACTGTGCATTCTCTGCACCCAGATTAAATAAGACCAAGGGCTGCATGAAATTAGTCCAAAGGCCAGATGCAGCCTGAAGGTGGAATGTTGCCAAGCTGTGATCTAAAACATAAAGGACCACCCACCCACTGGCGGAGGGAGGGCGGGGGGAGTGCATCACCCCCAGCACCATCGGGGAGGGGGGTACCATTGCGGCCGCCCCCCCAGACACATGCCACACACACCCCCACCACGTCAGGCACCACGCCCCGATGGGCGGCATGCCACAGGCCACACATGGTGGTGCGCCATGCCCCTGGGACATGCGCCACACCCCCAGGATGCATGCCAGCCATGCCCCCACCTGCTCTCCACCCCCAGTGCCTGAGCATTCAGCTTCGCCACTGCACCCACCCACTCCACTTTCAGTTCCAGTTCCCTGCACTGTACAGTGCTATTGTTCTAGAAAACGGGGGTGTTGGAACTCACCATGAATTCTCCCTTGTTCTCTTATAATGGCGATGGTGCCCACCTGAGAGGTGCCAGAACTAAGTGCTGGCGAGTTCTGCCTGAAAAAAGAGCCCTGCCTGCACAAACAGCATATTGAGACGGCTGCAGTCTTCCATTTGCACCCTTACTTGGGAGCTAGACCCACTGAAGTCTGTGAGGCTTATCGATATGCATAGAATCTGCTTGCCAATGTTCCAGATGTGGACTTGCCAAAGGTCACTTCCCTTCCACTTCCCCTGTCATCCCAAAACTAATTCATTGTTTATTCCATCTGCAGCAATTTTCCTTCCCAGAGTAAGAAACGAAAGTGTGTGTATGCATGTGTGTGCAGGTGTGTGTGTGTACAAGCATTCACAGTTTAACCCTGTTTTACGAAAGGAAGACTCTACTCCCTAGTAGCACTGATCTGATGGAGGCAAGTGATAAATGAAATCAGCATGGCACTGGCAGGTCAATCAAATATTTATAAAAGAGCTCCATCCATTAGCATCGCTGCTCAGAAAAGGGTGAATGCGTGAAGTTGGGTGCATTGTCAAATCTACGGGAAGCATCAGCACCTTGAAAGCTCAGAGATTACTTTTAAGGGCCTTTTGCGTTGTCATGGTAGGGCCAGGCTGGATTGGGTGATGGGCGTGGGGAGGGAGGTGCGTTGGGGAAGGGACAGAGCAAGGTTGTTGGAGAAGCACTAAAACAAATAGTTTGGCTTCTTCAGAGCTATTTAGAATAATTTTTTCTGACTACCTCCTCAGGCGAATGAATGTTTTTGCATGCTGCCAAGGAGACCCATGCCCTGAAAGGAAGCATCCAGGGGAGAGAGAGGGGTGTGTGTGTGTGTGTGTGTGTGTGTGTGTGTGTGTGTGTGTTTATACAGCAGGAAAGGGCATCTAGTTTTGCATTCACAGGCAAGGCAGTTATTACAATCGGTGAAATGCCAGAAAAGGTTAACTCACAACAGCCATAACCATCCGGGAAACCTTAGGAAGAGTGTGGAATGGAGTCAGAAAGCCTATTTTTAGGATCATGTGTTATGGTTTGATTAATATTTTAGGAGACAGTTATCAGATGTTAAAATACCAGGCGATTATTAGCAGCCCACTTGCGTACGTGCTGCCAATATTTTAACAAGGGGACTGTCATCCAGGCTGCCTGCAAGAAACCCCTAAGGAGCCAAGAACAGGTGTACAAGGTAGTTGCAGCCCTGGGAAGGATGAGCAAGGAAAAGGGTCTTCCTATTTATGCCAAGGCGCTCCATTCGCAGCCGCCGTCTGGGGAAATTGCAGCAAGGCAAAGCCAATGCATTTTGTTGTGCTTTGCTGAAAACGCTCCTAATTTGGTCTTGAAAATTTTAATGAGCCTATTGAAAGCAGAGGCGGTGGATGAAAGGCAAAATCGGGGTTCTGATTAAAGAAGTGAAAATTGAAGAGGGTCTGTCTGGCAATATATTTGGGTCTGTTATTAACTTTAAGGGGCATCGACTCGGTGTGCCATTGAGGAAGCTTCCAAAGATATAAAACAAACCATGCCTTCTGATCATGAAGTAAGAGACTTTCAGTTTTCAGTGTCAATTGGCTCCTGAATCTGTAGCCTCTAGCTGGTGTTGGACTAAAACTCCCATTAGAGAAGAGCTGCTTTTTCTGGCAAGGAGGGAATCCAGAAAAACCAGTGTTCAAAGTGTAGGCTTCACAATGAGGAACTCCCTTCTGTCTGTGATAGAGCCCTCAACTGAGGACTCAGAATTCTTGCTTTCTCTCTGCCTCTCAACCACCTCCAATCCAGTCAGCTTCTTAAATGTTTAGGGTTCTGCTATGTGCTCTAACATACAGACCAAGGCCTTGTTCTGTGGGGAACTAGACCAGCCTGCAAGGGGGGTCCGACCCTGTGAACACCTCTTTCTGCCGGAAGATTTCAATGCCAGGGTTAGGAACGATCATCACACAAGTGCATACATCACTTTGGTATTGGCAGCATGAATGGGAACAGACAAAGGCTGCTTGAGCTGTCCTTGTATCACAGCCTTTGCATCACAAACGCCAAGTTATCCACCACCAAGGCAAAACAGCAAGTGTCCTGCAGACACCCAAGGTCAGGCCACTGGCACTAGCTGAACTTGATTGTCAACAGGCAATCGGCACTGAACTGTGTCCGTGTCAAACGGAGCTACCCTAGTGCCGACTGCAACATGGGTCACACCCTGGTGGTGAACAAGATCTTTCATCCAAAGAGGACCCATAGCACAAAGCAGAAAGTGCAGCTAGAACAGAATCAGTAGAATCAGTACTGCCAGAACAGCCATACATGAATTTTGTGAATACTTCTCTGATTCCGTCGAACAAGCACTACTGAACTGCCCCAGAAACAGTGTTGAAGCAAGATGGAGCTGCATAGAGACAACCTACAACACAGCTACATCCTCTTTTGGCAAAAGAGAACAGCAGATCCCTTGTTGGTTTATGTCAGCCTCAAAACCAACAGGAAAACCAGGCACCTTCATCTGCCCCACCTGCAATAAAGCAGGTCTCTCCCCTATTGGTCTCTACAGCCATAGCAGGCACTGTAACTCCCCAATGGTTTGACTTTACCTCTGAAGCTGTACTCTTCCATTGTCTCCTGAGACAGACAGATGCCAGCAGTTCATGAGTTTTGACCATGTTATCTGGGGCGGAAGTGAGCTGAACAACACCTGGAGGGTAGAGATGTTCCATTCCTCTCTAGAATTGCAAACTTTTCAATGGGCTGTTGTAGCTCTGCTTAATGCCTGGTTTGTGCTTGTTCCTGTAACAGCAGCGTGGTGTACAGACATTAGTATGCAGTGAAAAGCTTCACCTACTGATTTTTGCACATTCTGCTAGGGGGCAAAAGAGCAGGTCAGGTCATTTATTTTCTGGTCAGTTGACAACCCTAGTTCCTTCCCATAGGCAGGATCTTGAATGCTGTGCAGGATCAAAACCTTCCAATTACTGGAAATTCAGAAATTGCATTCATGTAAAACAGTTGTAAGCGATGTCTTGTGCCAATCTAGGGGACCAACCGCTGCAAAATCATCAAGGTTCTGCCAGAGATTCTCATATGCTTGGTTTGGGAAATTTAATACAAAGCCATAAGGGCTGTGAAAATGAATTAATGGTTTACAAGGGATTCCGATAAAGTTTGAAGAACACACTCCTCTTCCTGGGCCAGCCTAAGGTGGAAGAGCACATGTTGCCCCACTGCTCTCCTGACTCCTCCTGTTCCTTCTGTCCTTCATATAGTACACCAACCTGTAGCTATGACTGCTTCTCTTCAAATAGTTTTTGTCACTGTGACAAAGCATCCACAGCACAGGCATCCCTACAGGCCATCTCTGGGGCCATCTTGCCCCATAATGGAGCCCTGTAGGTAGCCAACAGTTGATGATGTTGTTGTTTAGTCATTTACTCGTGTCTGACTCTTCGTGACCCCATGGACCAGAGCACGCCAGGCACTCCTGTCTTCCACTGCCTCCCGCAGTTTGGTCAGACTCATGTTTGTAGCTTCGAGAACACTGTCCAACCATCTCGTCCTCTGTCATCCCCTTCTCCTTGTGCCCTCCATCTTTCCCAACATCAGGGTCTTTTCCAGGGAGTCTTCTCTTCTCATGAGGTGGCCAAAGTATTGGAGTCTCAGCTTCAGGATCTGTCCTTCCAGTGAGCACTCAGGGCTGATTTCCTTAAGAATGGATCGGTTTGATCTTCTTGCAGTCCATGGGACTCTCAAGAGTCTCCTCCAGCACCATAATTCAAAAGCATCCTTGCCGTGGCGAAGGCGCTTGACTAACTCAGAGAAGCTATGAACTATGCCAAGCAGGGCACCCAAGATGGACAGGTGGTAGTGGAGAGTTTTGACCAAACGTGATCCACCTGGAGCAGGAACCAGCAAGCCACTCCAGTATCCCTGCCAAGAAAACTCCATGGACAAAGCCAACAGTATGGTGCAGCAATCCATCACCTCTCCTCACCCACCTCCTGAGCCAACAAGGCACCCACCTTGTTCCTGGAAAGGACCACCCACCTCCTCGTCAACAAAATCACTTCTGTTTGCACAGACTCTTGATCTGCACAGCCCCCATCTTGGGTTCCATTTCCTGCTAGTTATTCCATTTCTTCACAATAGGAGCATGGCAGAATATCAGAAACTGGCTTGCCATAGCTATGCACTCTATGGCGTGGTGAGAAATTTGCATTTAAAGGTGAACATAACTAATCAGCACTGTACAAATCAGCAGGCACACTGAAACGCAGCTAGCTTCAAAATTCGCACATCTCTGAATTTTTCAGTGGATGGCGCCAGTAATGTGTACCAAAATGCATATGCTAGGGTACTGTGTGCAAATAAGTGCACATATTGGTGAAAATAACATGCTAAAAATGCATGACAAAAAAAAATGTATGTCCGCAAAATTGCATACAAAAAAATGTGTGTGTGTATTGGGGAAAATTCACATTAAAGTGCTGATGGATTTTCATGAGGGCTTTTTAAAAAGGTAGCAAGCTGATGTGGAAATGTGGAGAATTTAACTTTAGATCTTGTAAATACCACAGTTTGAAACTTTCTACACTTGTTTCTGATCCATTCTTCTGGCTGCAATTTTCAGAACAAAGCCTGGGAGTTAGAAAGTGAATGTATCCTTTTTTGCTACCATGCACCACAGCCAGGAATGTTAAAATTTCCAGACTGATCTACCAGTTCCGTGAGTGGGTGGTGATGGCCATGGGTGGGTAGAAAGATGCTTCTCTTTTCTGCCACTGGTTTTCTGCCCAAGGTGAAGTGGCTTATTTTGGTTGTCAAAGCCACCCGGTGGCTGTGACTCGGCAAGCCTCCTGGAAATTCAGATCAGCCAAATAACAAAGTGTCGGTTTTACAAGCCAATTCTCTAGCTCTCAACAACACTTCCAACGTGTCTTAGATGTATTTAGGACACCCAATTTTAGAAGTACCATATTTGGCCCAGGAATGTGTCTGAACGAGGAGTTTGTGGTCTTGTTGTTGGAAGAACATCATTCTAAAAAGGGAATATTCCATCACGTGTGGCTGGTCACAAATAAGAGCTATCAGAATTTCCATGACAATTGTATTTTATATGATACAATAAAGAAGGTTGCAAAGGGTGCTTCGTACATTGCACATTGTAAAAATTTGCCTGTTACCAAATAAATGTTAATTATAAAACTGTGGTCAATTGCATATAACTGTGCAACAGCACAAGCCCTTTAGGGTCAAAGCAAAAGTTAAACAAATGTAATTTGGCTAATGGGTTCTTTCCTTTGCAGGCTTTGGGTAGAGGTTTCAGCGACTGGGTTCATCCTCAGTCACAGAAGTACTTTAAACACTACTTTGTCATTTGGTTTTAGTTTTGCTTTGTTTCCCAGTGCAATCTTCTAATGGCAATCAACACAGTGGTAGGAAAATGAATCTTTGCTCCTTTTCCAGTTATTAAATCGGACAGTACTGTGCAGCACCGTGGGAGTTTTGCCCTGGAAGTACAATGCAGTTCACAGGTGTGTGTATCTTGGGAAATGCAATAAATGCGATAAGTGGGAAATGCAACCATCTCCCCTGAGATCCAATGTTGGAAAATGCAAAACAGCCCTGGAGACATTTCAGTCGGGAAATCTGGGGTGTCCAGTGGGAATGCTTGCAGTTATGTGGGTAAAGAGCATTCGTATCAACACATCCTGCTTTTAAAATCGAATATGCTTCCCAGAATGCTGACAGCAAAATTCAGCATGTTTTCTTTATAGTGGTACATGCTTGGCTAGCATGCAAAACAAGCAGTAGGGATAGCCCAGCAGAGTCCTGGACAGAGCAGCATTCGGGGAATGTACCATATTTTGCTAAATTGGCTCAGTTTGGTATTCACCACTGCATTTCATGTGACTGAAATAAGAAGATTTGACATGGAATGGATTGCTAGAACTAGGGCTAGAGGCAGGGGCATGGCTGGAGGTTAGGTCAGGGGGCCCCACCAGGGCTGCCTTACCCATAGGTGCTAGGGGTGCGGGGCACCCAGGCGCCGGGCTCTTAGGGGTGCCAGGCCGAGAGTCCGGGGCATGAGAGCTGAGTCTGGGGAAGAGTCTGCCTGTCGGTCGGAGCACCGCGACCAGCTCTTCTGCTGCGCATGGTTCTGCGTCATGAGTTTGGGGGCGACTGAGCCAGTGAGATGCTGAGGCGACTGGCCGGCTCCACCCTCTGCGCGCCTGGGACTGGGCAATTGGGGGGGGGAGTGCCAGGCAGATCTTTGCACCCTAGCGCTGCATATGCTTAAGACAGCCCTGGGCCCCACCTACCTGCCTCCTCTGTGCACACATTATCTCCCCCCATTCATGTTCCTGAACATCTCTGACATCAATAAATGACTAGGAAGTCTCTGAAAGGGGGGGCGCCACCTCCCCATCCCACCCTCCAAGCTAAGGATGGTATGATCTAGGTCTGTGTGTGGACAAAATAAAAAAATATATACAGAGCAATCCTAACTGCAGTGGGACAACAGTGGGGTACTGACAGAGCAACAGAGCCACTGCCATATATGCAGGGGCAAAAGGTTTCAAGCTATGCCTGCTCAGTCTGCTGACCAGGTGCTGCTAACTGTTGAGGGAGAACTTCAAGACTCCTGCTCTCCCTTTTTTATGGCTCCTTGTCTTTAAACCAGAATTGGACTGGAGAGGCCCAAAACAGAGGACACTTTCATAGGATCATCCTCTGACTGCTGTTCAGAATAAAGGGGTTCTCTCTGTAAAGTAGGACACCTGGACATATCCTGTTGGCCCCCACAGTAAAAACTCTTAGGCAAAAGCTAAAGGCGCTATTATTTGTCCAGGCTTTTTGATTGCAGGTGAAACTGGTTGCAATGGGGTGGTATTACAGATACTTGTCACTGATGTGATTTTGTGTGTTTGGGGGGGGGGTGTTATTAGGATTTCCTGGATTTTTATTTTTATTTAGTTCATGCCGCTTGCTGTTCTCTGCTCTTGGCTGGAAAAACTATGAATGAATAAATGTCTCACCCCTAGCCAAGGAGGATCTTTAAAGGCTCCAGCCAAAATCGAACAATGACTGCCCACGAGTGCCAAAATAAGAACATCGCATTTTGTTTTATTATCCTTCCCCTCCTATTTAACAGCATGAAGGTTTAATAGTTTGATTCTTTTGTTTTTTTATGGGGGAGGTGTGGTCTTTGTTTGTTTGTTTCCTACACAGTCTTTGTTTGATTTTGATTTTTTACAAAATTCGCACCAGATGACGAGCTTTTGGCAAAAAGTATCCTAAAAATAATGTGAGTTTACAGCCATCCATTTTTAACTGCATTTAAGGTGTATATTTGCCAGTTTGCGCCGTGGAAAGGGAATTGATTTTTCCCTGAGCTGAGAGAAGTAATGCAGCGAAGCCTACTTGAAAGCATTGTCCAACTATGTGGGGAGGCCCATGAGGGCATAAACTCTCTGTGAGCTAAAACACCAAACATCAGAAGGCTGACCTGATGCGAAGAGAGATCTATTAAACAAAACCATTCTCTGTGCTCCAAATCCAAATATATCTCATAAGCAAGCTGGGCTTCCTCTGATAGATCTCTGCGACAGAAAGAGAACGTAGGTGCTTCAAGGCCATCTGTCTAATGAATTCCCAGCTTTCAGCTTGTCTAGAGAAGGAGCTTCCAAAGCTACAAAGTTCACATCCAGCCGAGGATGTACTCAGCACCAGATGATCCAGAATTTTCAAGTCTGTTCCTAATTTGTCCCTTCTCAGTGCTGTGAGCAAAGCGGGCCTGCTCATTTTCTCCTCTGCACGTAATCTGGATTTGCGGTTTGCTACTACACTACATCGTTACATAGCCATTGGTGCAATCAGTAAATGAACTTGATGTGTCGAACCCTCCTGCCTCTTCAGCAGGCTTGGACACCAGCTCTGAATCCCCAGGTGCCCTGATTTCCTTGCAGGCCTAAGACCACATGAAGCCATCTTGATACTGAAATGATCCCAAAGATCATTTGAAATATAATCCATATGGTTTTCTGACAGCTCTGGGAGATTTTTCTGTAGGCATGGCTGGTGGTCAGCCTCTGAAATGGGAACTTGGCTCAGATGGTTAATGAAAGAGAAAATCTAGCAAATGTTCCCAAGTAGCTTGTCCCACCTTTCTCACAAGGTAATTCCGCTATGTGGATAAAAGCCTTAGGGGATTATTATCTAGCCATTTACACTAGAGTAGAGCTATCCCCTTCTACAGGGATGGGGGAGAAATTAGATACAGTATGCATTTAAAGCTGAATCTGTCAAAATCTCACTATTTCAGAAAAATAACACATACACTATGGGTCTCCAGAGGGATGGAGGACCCAGAACGCTTCTGCATTATCTGGTGGGTTTATATTTCGTAGAATCATAGAATCTTAGAGTTGAAAGGGACTGCAGGGGTCATCTAGTCCATTCCCCTGCAATGCAGGAATTGCTTGCCCAACATGAAGTTCAAACCCGTGAACCTGAGATTTTGTCTCATGCTCTACTGACCGAGCTATCCTGCAGCCCCAATTGTTAGTGAAAATACTATATAAAATGAATTATATTACGGAAATTTGCTTTCAAGAATGTATACATTAGTCAGAATTGCATATAAAATGTATTTTTTTGAAGAAGTTCACACTAAAATGCTGATGAATTTTCATTAGGATTAACACACACACACACACACACACACACCACAAATTGCTGAAGAAATTTGAAGGACTGAATTGAAGACTGTGAAAATAAGAAACTTAGAGAACTCAAATCAACGGAGACTTCCATTCCAACTCTTCCATAAGACAAAATTTGTGTAAGTGGTCAGAAAACCCCATTAATCAAACCGTGTTTATTGCTTAAGTTTCTGCAACTCATCTTCTCTCTCCCTCTCCTGAGGCATGAACCCACTGGAATTTCTCCTCCCATATATAGCAGATTAGCTGGTGGAGATGTCAGATGACAGGCTACAGATGGCTGCTCTGTGGGGAGGAGTTTCCCCCTCTAGCCCTGGACTCCATTGAAGACTGGCCCCCACGAGGTAAACGCAGTTCATTGCATAAAGTGGCTTGGCCTATGAGGCTATTAGTGCAAGAACACCCCTATCTGCTCTGCACATGTCAGTTACTTAACAGAGCATCAACTTGAACAAACAGCCACTTTGGGTTTTCTTCCATTATTTTTTAATTTCTCTTTTTTGGTTGCAGATCAGAGTCAAATTAACAACATCTGGCAATTAGCTCATCTCTTGTGTGACTCCATTCGGCAACAAAGTTCTGAATGTTTGACTTTAATTTTAAATGGGTGGCTGTCAGAAGGAATTAAATGGTGCCTGCAGAAGCACACAGACATTATAATTAAAAGATGCGCCAACCTTGGCAGGTAGCTGCAGCTGAGTGTGGAATTTCAAATTTTAAGGGAACCTGAGCCCCTTGCTATACCTGAG
The DNA here is from genome assembly GCF_965113315.1 of Podarcis vaucheri. Lineage (NCBI taxonomy): Eukaryota > Metazoa > Chordata > Lepidosauria > Squamata > Lacertidae > Podarcis > Podarcis vaucheri. The sequence goes on along the minus strand of NC_138760.1, from coordinate 91,555,593 downwards.
TACCTAACTATGTGATGCAAACAGACACATTTCCCTTCAGCATCTCTGTGCTGAATATCCCCATATGTTTTCACATATTCAAACATGCAATTAACTCTCGTCATTACTTTCATTGCCGGCATTTCATTGCCTAGCACCAGATACTGTGAAACTAGATTCCTCCTCCCTGCCCCAGAGCTGTGTTTTTGGGTTTTTTTATGGACTCCTCAGTTGATGAAAAATAAAAGGGAAAAGGGAAACAAAACAAATCATGCCTGTGCTGCAGAGACTTGTTTTCTGCTGCCCTGGAGAGAGTAAAATTAGATCTAATCGGCCTTAAGGAGGGTAGACTTCAGCTGAGCATTAGGATAAACTTCTTAATAGTAAGAGCAGTTCAACAATGCAACTAGGACATGATGGGCTCTTCTATAGATGTCAGAGAATTCTGACGAACATGGAAAAGGAAGTAGAAATTGCTGCAGTCCGTTCATTGCATCTGTGGTCAGGAACAGAAATCAGTCGAGTGAATACAATCAGTTCACCTTGCTGTTGTTACTGTTGGTTTTAAGTCAAGAAATAATACTCAATTAATGACAGGATTTTAAAATAATTTTAACTTTCCCTTTACATCAAAATGAGAGTTACATGAATAGTTGTGTGATTTACTTAGCACATGTTAAATAGTGGACAAATCGCAAAGTATTTTGCAGAAACTGAACTGCAGCACGATGGAAACAGTGTTGATTGCACTGCATACAGATCAGAAAGAAAACAGCTGCCTTGTTACATCTGTTGAGTATGCAGACTCCCTCCAACTTTATGATTCTGTGATCTCCCCCTGTTGCACAAAAACTGAAAGGAAGCTGCAGCATTCCAGGTTCTCTGCGTACTGGTAGACAGTCATGAACACATAGCCTCTCCACAGTAACTGTTCCACAGAGTCTGCAGTAACACATAGAACAGCTGTCATGTGGATTAACTGCATCACCTGGTGTTCCTAGTGTACTGATCCACACTGTACAGACCCACACAAAGAACGTGCTAAGGTTTTTTCACCAGCCTGCACATTGCATCCATATTAGTGTTAACGGGCCTGGTGCAAATGTGAAGGGTAATACATGATTATTCATTATTCAGAAAATGCATAAACCACTTGATCAAGAAACTCGGCAGTAAAATAAAATTAGAAGATAAGACATAGCTAAAATCTACAAATAGGGATGCGGGTGGTGCTGTGGGTTAAACCACAGAGCCTAGGACTTGCCGATCAGAAGGTTGGTGGTTTGAATCCCCATGATGGGGTGAGCTCCCATTGCTTGGTCCCTGCTACTGCCAACCTAGAAGTTCGAAAGCACGTCAAAGTGCAAGTAGATAAATAGGTACCATGCTGGCGAGAAAGTAAACAGCGTTTCTGTGCACTGCTCTGGTTCACCAGAAGTGGCTTAGTCATGCTGGCCACATAATCTGGAAGCTGTACGCCGGCTCCCTCGGCCAATAAAGTGAGATGAGCGCCGCAACCCCAGAGTCGGTCACGACTGGACCTAATGGTCAGGGGTCCCTTTACCTTAAAAATCTACAAATAAATTTAAAAGAAATGTACATAAAACCATCACCATTAAAAATGTGATGAACTAAGGAACTTTTGAAACAATTCCATGGTGGGGGGGGGGAGGTTTTCCAAACTGCCCAATCTTCCCTCCTCGATTTTTGCAAATGCTTCACTTCTTCAGCCTTATTGACAATCTTGATGTGATTCTGACCATGCAAAGCCATCTCAGTATTGTTGCTCTTTTGCCATTCCCCACCATATTTAGCAAGACAAAACAAGACAAAACCTTATATGTGTGTCCCCATCACAGAAGCCATCAACCCCATTAACAGGCTGGCCTGTCACCAGCTGAGACTGAAAGAATGACCTACACTGCCATCCTGTAGACCGGTGGCATTCACTTTGCATCCTTCCTTGGGCAAATTCCAATCCATCCTGAGGGCTGGATAATGAATACCACTGCTCAAGCTCTAGTCCCTCTGGATACCCATTAATTAGCAAGAAACTGTGGAAGTAGCTTGCATTTGCCTCTTCACAGCCTGCAGCTGTTCTGGGAGTTAAACACAGAGATTTGGCCTCCTGGGTTGTCTTGTAAACCGTTTGGCACTGTCGCAAGGGACCCCAAATGCTAAAATAATTGGGCTAGAAGTAGGCTGACCAGATTCAAAGGAAGACAGAGCCTCATGATTAGCAGTTGTAGAAGAAGGAATTTTGACAATTTCCCCTCCAGTCCTGCAGCACTGTGACATGACAGGCTGCGCTTGCTGACATGACCACTTCTAACAGTTTGACGCTTTGCTTAGGACTGAGCCATAAATGTAATGGGCCCCAGAAGAGAACAAGGCGAACAAGCACCAGAATCTTGCAGGACAGGAAGTGGCACCAGTGCACATATTTAGTTCAAGATTATTGTGTTCATTCACAAAGCCCTAAGCCACTTGAGCTCAAAGTACCTTAAGAACAGATTTTATTTTGCCTGTGGTCCAAAGAAGAAGAAGAAGAAGAAGAAGAGAAGAAGAAGAGTTTGGACTTGATATCCCGCCTTTCACTCCCCTTAAGGAGTCTCAAAGCGGCTAACAATCTCCTTTTCCCTACCTCCTCCACAACAAACACTCTGTGAGGTGAGTGAGGCTGAGAAACTTCAGAGAAGTGTGACTAGCCCAAGGTTACCCATCAGCTGCATGTGGAGGAGCAGGGAAGCAAACTCAGTTCACCAGGTTACGAGTCCACCACTCTTAACCACTACACCATGGTACTTTCTATCAGAGGTCAACCATTTCATTGCCACCTTGATCCATAGTAAGTGTAGACTAGGTCACCTAGGTAGATCTGACAAGCTGTACAGGGTGGGAGCTCACCAGAATCGAAATTTATAGGCTTTTCAGTCCTCAGTATGGCTTAACCAATAGAATTTAGTTTTCTTAGATGGACAAGGGAAATACTGACTCACGGGCAACTCTAAAGGTAAAGGGTAAAGGGACCGCTGAGCGTTAGGTCAAGTCATGAACGACTCTAGGATTGCGGCGCTCATCTCACTTTATTGGCTGAGGGAGCCGGCGTACAGCTTCTGGGTCATGTGGCCAGCATGACTAAGCCGCTTCTGGTGAACCAGAGCAGTGCATAGAAACGCCGTTTACCTTCCCGCCGGAGCGGTACCTATTTATCTACTTGCACTTTGACATGCTTTTGAACTGCTAGGTTGGCAGGAGCAGGGACCGAGCAATGAGAGCTCACCCCATCCCGGGGATTCGAACTGCCAACCTTCTGATCGGCAAGCCCTAGGCTCTGTGGTTTACACCACAGCGCCACCCGCGTCCCTCATGGGCAACTCTAGGTACCTATAAAAATGTAAGAGTAATTTATATCAATCACAAAGCTGCATGTTTAGAGAGCAAACCTAAGCCAAATAACACAAAGAAAGGAATCCTGGTAATACTTTATAAAGGTTTTGCCTTTCTTACTTCAGGCCTTGTACATAGCAAGGAAACAAACAACTAAAAAGAAAAAAGAAAACCTCCATCAGAACTACACAGCCAATCAGAGCATGTGCTAACACAGCAAAGATAATACTATGTTGATAAGCAACATCTCCACCACCACCCGACCCCTTGTTTAATTGGTTTACTGTTGTCTTAATTCAGTGGGGGGGGGTGTTCTTAAAAAAATGTTTAGGGGTACTCTCATTTTCCTACTCATATTGAAATACTGGCCCTCAATGAGGACAAACTTAGATTCTCAAAATGTTTAGGGGTATGCATCCCCCTGTATCCCCCAGGAAGAAAGCACTGCCTTAATTAACCATTAAATTACAAACAGAATGATCCCTGTAATCGCACTTCCAGTGGCAACATAATTAAGTTCCTGGGGGTTTAAATAACTGTTTGGATAGGGGTTGGAATCAGTTTTGATTCATCGTCTCACCACCAATCCCTCAACAACTTTGGCATAAAGTGAAAAATAAAGTGAGGCATTTTTTCTTTTCTGCTGAGCTCCCTGCGGCAAAAGTGGGCCCTTATAATGCTAGTGCAGGGATCTTTATTTCTGTAACTGTTTCCTGGTATAGACTTGACATTTGTTACTGATTTCGCTGCTTAAACATGAAACTGACAGATCTAATTAAACCACAAAGCACAGCCGTATGCGATAAGTAGGGGACTAAAGCTGAATGGAATATTTGGAATGAAGTTCATATCAGTCAAATTTAGCTATTTCATAAGTCTCAAAGCCAGATATGAAATCCTTTCTCTTTATGAGCTCATCAAGCAAACTCCTCATGGCCATAAACCAAGCGGTGTGTCCATTCCGACTCGCTGAAATGAAGGAACGATAGCGCAGAATGAACAAAAAGAATAAATAATATTGAAATAAGATACGTAGCATTTGGCACGAAATGCATGAGAGAATGAGGAAATGGCGAGAGATAAGCAAATACGAATCTCAACTTGAATCAGAAGATCTGAAGGAGGGGTTATTATCCACTTGGGTTATAAATGCTCACTCCCCATCCAGTCCAGGTCCGACACACTCTGAATTTAGGGCCCAAATTCATTTGGGGGCCAGCCCTAATCTTTAATTAGTGTTTTAAAGGATAAATAAACATGAAGTTGGGGGTGGTGAGGGGGAGGAGATGCTGTGTCTCCTTCCTCCCACAAATACCACAAGTTTAATCAGGATTGTAGACGCTAATTGAACATAGTCTCGAGATGTGGAGAAGAAGGAGACACCCAGCATTCAATCTTTCACCAGCATGTTCCCTTGGTCCAGCAGATCCCTCCAGAGAGCAGGATTAAACCTTCTCCTCACCAGCTCATGAGTCAAGTTCAGTCCTGCTAGGTGCTGCTTTGCCAGCATGTTCCCTTCATGAAGCAGACCCTGCAGAGGCTGACTGCCCCTCCCTCACCTTCACCACTGCCCCCAAATTTTGACAGCCCTGGGTCGCTGTGGGGGAGCCAACCCAGGATTGTCTCATTCTGATTTAGCTAAAGCTGGGCATTTGATCTAGTTCAGGATGCAGCCCGATAACCATACACATCTTTGAGGGCATACAGACATTGTGGCCAGTTTAAAAGCTGCTCTCAGCCAGACACCTCTGAAAACTGTAGTTCTGTGGAAGCCCTGGAGGTTTCTGACAACAATTTCTTTACAAAGGCACATCTTTTAGTATTTTTTGAGGGGGTGCTACTAGAAGCTGGTTTGAAGACGGTTTCAATTTGGATTGCTATTGCACCCCAAAAGAGCCTAAACCCAGAGAGAACTTCTCACAAAGTCTGTGGGCTGTTGATGGGAGGGCAGGTGAGGACCCCTGACATTCACATATTGGTAAGGAAAAACAAACTAGTACTGTGCCAAAACATTCTGTCATTTCCCCCCCCTTCATCGATAAATAAGAAAATAAACTGTATTCAAAAAATTTCAAAGGGGAGATAAATTTTGGGTGAAACTCTGATGGATGAGATGCAGGTGTTTTTGTGGTGTTTGCCATACTTCTGAGGTAGCCAAAGTATGCTTGTGGGTATCCTGCCTTTTGTTCTACAAAATGGCCTCTCTGACGGCCTGCACTCTGTAGCTTCTCCAAGTGCCTGGGCTCCACTTAAAGCCCAGAAGAAGACTTTGTGAGGTAAGTCCTCCATGGGTTGTTTTGGAAGTGGAAACAGCCGGGGGGGGGGGGCTGCAGAGCACTAAAGAAATGTTTGCTGGAAAGGAAAAAAACATACACAACCACCCACAGCACCACACAATAAGGTAATCTTAAAACCCCACCCCTGTGGAACGTTGAGAAAAATTCTAAAGTTCCCTGGGAGTTGAGCAGAAAAATGAAAGTCAGAGAAGAAAACTTTCAAGAAACCAGAGGACAGATTTCAGCACAGCACAGTAACAAACCCCCTTTATCCTCTAATGAGGTTAACCGGCACTATGAGCTGAGCTACAGTGATATAAAAGCAAAGAAAATAATGGAATGAATTATGTTCTGCCTTCTGGGTCTCTGTTTATAAATGACTGCTATTTTGTGAATATTTTAGTTCTATATTTGTTTTAATCATTGACATAATTTTGTTTATCCTTTGTTGTATTTTGCCCTGAGTTTGGCTAGAGGAAGGGTGATTCATAAACATAATAATAATAATGTTGCAAGCCACCCCAATCTCTGAGTGGTGTGAGATTCTAGGGGTTCCCATAACTTACTCGGGATTTGGTTTCCTCAAAAAGAGGGACCATGAAGACTGTGGTGTCTTTAGGATACGTGGTTTAGTTACACACATGTACAACCTGAACCTATGGTGGAGGGGCTCATAGCATTAACACCTCAAGAGGGTCTTGGTTCTCCCATAGCCACCACCTTGGATTTCAGCAGAAATCAAGCATGTCTCTCTTTCACAGGCTTCAGCCTGCAGCCTGCTTCTAGCTCACACACAGAACGCTGGCCTTTCTCCCTTTAACTACCTGCAACTTGATGGAAGGGGAAGCAACCATTTGGCCTCTAGCACAGAGCCACTTCCTTTGGAACTTTAACAACCTATACTTAGGCCATTACCTCATCAGGTAGCTGGTCTGGCTGTTCCAGGAAGTGAATCCTTGCCAGATCCAGGAATTAGAAGGGACTCGGGCAATTCCGTATAACCCCCCACCCCAACTCTCAACTGGAGGAAGGGTGGTTCATAAACATAGATAGGATTAACATTAGTATCGGACTAACACATTTCCTCAGTGCAAGGATTTGCTCTTCAAAACTGAACTTTCCCTCCTTAACTCCCTCAACCCCACGTAAACCCTAATCTTTTCCAGAGGTTCCCCTAATCCTCCAGAGCAGATCTGGAGAGGACACAAGGCACATGGTGGGAAGGAGAATGGGAAAGCTCTCCTGGGCAAGAGGAAATCCTTGTGCTTTTCGGGCACGTTAGCTGGATCCTGCTCAGTGCTAATAAGAACAATGATAATAGTGATGATTCTGTTAATATTTCTTCAGGAGGTTGTAGAAAGAGTGTGTGCATTAAAAAGGGCACAGCAGAAATATTTAATGAACTGGAGCTCTCTTGCTTGCAACATCAGCCCATTCTGCAGTAGCTAATGCCAGGTATTTCTCTTCTTTCTTTCTTTCTTTCTTTCTTTCTTTCTCTCTCTTTCTCTCTCTCTCTCTCTCTCCTACCCATTTCACCGCACCCTCCTTCCCTCTCCTCCTTTCTGATGGATGGAACCATTAGTGGAATCACTGTAAATAATGTGTAAAGTTAGAAGTTACAACAAGGTATCTCATTAAAGCCGCTTCACTCATCTTACTTCCCAATTAATGTTTAAGGCTTCGGTAGAAAGCAGTGACAATATGTCACAGCATATCATTGTGGCAGGCGACAGGAAGTTAATAACCCACTGGCCCTTAAAGAAGCCCTTTAATGTCAGCAGCACTGAGTAAATAACATCGGGGTGGGGTTTAACACCCTTTTTTTTCTTCCCCTCTTTTAATTCACAGTGAATTTGAGAATGTGCACTAAAGTAATATTAGTGACTCAGAAATACAGGGAAAAGTCTTGCTCGATTCGCATCATGGGTCCCTTCCAGCTATACAATTCTATGATTGTTATCAGCATTCTGTAATTGTTATCAGCATGGCTGGAGTACTTTGCTGCATAGTGTGTAAACACCTAAATTCAGAGACAACCTGCCTTCAAATCTTCCTTCACGGTTTTTGGACAGCTATGCTATTCTTTCCATTTTCTTGTCCTCTAAGACTCCCCCCCCACACACACACACACACTGCCCGGGGGAGCTCTTCAACACAGCTTCACTATTTCAATCTAGGGTAAAGTGTTATATCATATAGAGTGTTTTTTATCTCCTCTGTGCCTTTGACCACACTCACTTGTAGGGGGGGGGTGCTGTTGGTTATCTTTTCCTTTCATTCACCAGAGCATCATTCCTCTTTCTGAGTGCATTTGCCCTTCTTTACCTTTGTGGTTCCAAACAAAGGACAGGAAACCCTTTTAAGGGATCAGAGCACCATAGGCAGAAGGTCGGGAAGCCTTTGGAAGAAGTCGAGTGAGCAAAATTTGTATTTGTTGGTTATCAGCTTGCAGTCACTTATTTGATAGGAGGGAGCAAAGCAAAATCTGGCCTATTTTATTTCAGCAGAATTATTACTGGGGGGAAAGCAAGTGAGAGGTGACATAGTAGAAGTTAATGAAATTATCCATGGCATGGAGAAAGTGGATAGAGATTTTGTTTTTTTCTTCCCTCTGTCGTAACACTAGAACTCATAGACATCCAGTGAAGCAAAATCTTGGAAGATTCAGGACACATAAAAGAAAGTTTTATCAGACGGTGTATAGGTACCGTATTTTTCGCTCTATAACACGCAGATTTTTTCTCCTAAAAAGGAAGGGGAAATGTCTGTGCGTATTATGCAGCGAATGTGTGCTCCCTGGAGCCGAAAAATGAGGCAAAAATCAAACCGCGCTTCAGGGAGAAGGGAGCTCCGTGAGACAGGAAGTTGCTGCTTTCCTGCATTCTGCCTCAGGGTCTTACTGCCCTCCCTGCTCTGTTTCGTTGCTGTGTTTGCTCAAACGGAACAAAGAGCAGGGAAAGCCCCTCCCCTCCAGGCAAGTAGAGAGGAAAGCAGAGCGTCCGTCCTTCTATCCTCTCCCTGCTCCGGAGGGAACAATGTTTGTGAAGGGAAGAGAGATTACAGGTTCGGCTTAAAATTCTGATTTGACTTCCTGCTTTTTGTTTTTGGGGACACACAGCATTCAAATATGCTTTCTTCCATTTAAAAGGATGAAATCCTTAAACAGTGTTTTGCCTGTAAATTCATGTGATCTGGAAGATTACAGTGTCTGTACCTCTTAAGGGATGGCAAAGCTTAGGTTTCGCTGCTAAATAGTTCTTAATGCAGTTAGAATGCTTTCTTCTGCCATGCTGGTGGGAGGGAGAGGGAGGGAGAGAGAGAGAGAGAGAGAGAGAGAGAGAGAGCACGCTGGCTGGCTCGTGTGGGTGGGTGGGGGGAAACTTTTGCCTTCCTTTCCTCACGTTATAGCCCTCTCCTGCATTCTTAGCCTTCTGTGTTTTTCCTTCCCTCCCCACTTAAAATGTGGTTACAAAGCATGGATCCACATGGATCCTCAGGATCTTTGCATTGGGTCACCCCAAATTCACCATCAGAGCACACAGCATGTCCATGGCTACAGCCTGCCCCCCAAAAAAAATCACACACCCATTGTTGCCTGGGGCTGCAATGGTGCAAAAACGTGGTTACAAAGCATGGATCCACATGGATTCTCAGGATTTTTGCATTGGGTCACCCCAAATTCACCATCAGATCACATGTCTGTGGCCACAGCATGAAGCACAAAAATGATACGTCCACTGTTTCATTCAGAATATTTTTTCCCTTGTTTTCCTCCTCTAAAAACGATGTGCGTGTTATGGTCAGGTGCGTGTTATAGAGCGAAAAATACGGTAATTATGGAACTCTCTCCTACTGGATTCAGCAATGGCCACCAAGCTGGATAATAATAATATCATAATAATAATTTATTATTTATACCCCTCCCATCTGGCTGGGCTTCCCCAGCCACTCTGGGCGGCTTCCAACAAAATATTAAAATACAGTAATGCATCAAACATTAAAAGCTTCCCTAAACAGGGCTGCCTTCAGATGTCTTCTAAAAGTCTGGTAGTTCTTCTTTGACATCTGGTAGGAGGGCGTTCTACAGGGTGGGCGCCACTACAGAGAAGGCCCTCTGCCTGGTTCCCTGTAGCTTGGCTTCTCGCAGTGAGGGAACCACCAGAAGGCCCTCGGTGCTGGACCTCAGTGTCCGGGTAGAACGATGGGGGTGGAGACGCTCCTTCAGATATACTGGACCAAGGCCGTTTAGGGTTTTAAAGGTCAGCACCAACACTTTGAATTGTGCTCGGAAACATACTGGGAGCCAATGTAGGTCTTTCAAGACCGGTGTTATATGGTCTCGGCAGCCGCTCCCAGTCACCAGTCTAGCTGCCGCTTTGAAAGAGACAAAAGACAAATTCATTGAGGGTAAGGCTATCAAGAGTTGCCAGTCATGATCACTATGCTCTGGCTCCATGGTGAGAGACAGTAAGGCTTCCGAATTTCAGCTGCTGGAAACCGCAGGAGGAGAGAGGGCTCTTGTGTTTGGGTCCTGCTTGTGGGATTCCCCCAGGCATCTGGCTGGCCACTGTGAGAACAGGAGGCTGGACTAGATGGGCCATTAGCCTGGTCCAGCAGGCTCTTCTGGTGTTCTTACAAGGTTATTATGAGGATAAAATTTGGGAGAGAGAGCCATGCATGGCACCTTGAACGTCTTGGAGGAAAGGTGAGCTATATACAGTAAGTTGTAAATAAGAACAGCAGATGCTCAAACTGCTGTGTCGATTAGGTGTGCAAGAGGACCTCCACATGTATAGCCCAGTGCATGTAGTTTCTGAACACAAAATCAGTATGCTCCGTTGTTGCAGAGTGTGCACAATGGAAAATACAACCAGCAGCCATAATCCTACCCCTGCCCCAGAGCATTCATTTGTGCATGCTTGTAACTGTGATGAGACTGTCCTTTTAGCCCACTCTGTGTGACTTTTGCTGTTGGAAAAGATCAAGAAACTCTATTGTATTGTATTGTATTGTATTGTATTGTATTGTATTGTATTGTATTGTAATATGTACGGATATGAGAAATAAGGATGCAATATGAACAAGTCATCAAAAGGGCGGGGGGAGAGAATGATGGTGTTGCTGTGATCGTGGGTCTGAGGAATTTGATACTTCTGTAATAAGCAAAGCTCAGGCACACACACACACCCTTGGGTGCGTCAGAAGTGTTAATCACCTATTGATTAACAATGCAAACGCCACTGCCTAGATGACAGCAACTCTGTGATTCAGTGAAAGTGGATGAAGTGGGAGAGGGAGAGAGAAACAACAGTTAGCGAGCACTAAGGAGGCACTAATTGTTCAGCACACACTGCAGTTTTACCAGCCCTCCTTCGCAGGGGTCAGAGTCTTAATGCACAGATCAATCCATTATAAGCAGTGTTTTCTCATCTTTCTCTACTGGGGTTCAGGCATGGGTAGATGCTGTGTACAAAGAAGAGAGAAGTAATGCAGGCAGGCAAAATTCCAACTGTTTCAACGCAGTAAAGCCAATGATGTAGAAGTTGGTCAAATACCTGAACTTCCTACCTTAGGCTGTTGTTTCCCATTGATCTTCCACTTGCCATGTCCAGCACATATTATGCATTAGTGCTGAGCTGTTTGCCCCCCTGTTATAGGGCAGGAAGCTGTGGGGCCATGTTGTGGTTGTTGGTTGTTTTTTTTTGGGGGGGGGACATGTAAACAGAGATGAGGCAAAGATCATAGAATCATAGAATCATAGAGTTGGAAGAGACCACAAGGGCCATCGAGTCCAACCCCCTGCCAAGCAGGAAACACCATCAGAGCACTCCTGACATATGGTTGTCAAGCCTCTGCTTAAAGACCTCCAAAGTAGGAGACTCCACCACACTCCTTGGCAGCAAATTCCATTGTCGAACAGCTCTTACTGTCAGGAAGTTCTTCCGAATGTTTAGGTGGAATCTTCTTTCTTGTAGTTTGGATCCATTGCTCCGTGTCCGCTTCTCTGGAGCAGCAGAAAACAACCTTTCTCCCTCCTCTATGTGACATCCTTTTATATATTTGAACATGGCTATCATATCACCCCTTAACCTCCTCTTCTCCAGGCTAAACATGCCCAGCTCCCTTAGCCGTTCCTCATAAGGCATCATTTCCAGGCCTTTGACCATTTTGGTTGCCCTCCTCTGGACACGTTCCAGTTTGTCAGTGTCCTTCTTGAATTGTGGTGTCCAGAACTGGACACAGTACTCCAGGTGTGGTCTGACCAGAGCAGAATACAGTGGCACTATTACTTCCCTTGATCTAGATGCTATACTCCTATTGATGCAGCCCAGAATTGCATTGGCTTTTTTAGCTGCCGCGTCACACTGTTGGCTCATGTCAAATTTGTGGTCAACCAAGACTCCTAGATCCTTTTCACATGTACTGCTCTCAAGCCAGGTGTCACCCATCTTGTATTTGTGCCTCTCATTTTTTTTGCCCAAGTGCAATACTTTACATTTCTCCCTGTTAAAATTCATCTTGTTTATTTTTGCCCAGTTCTCTAATCTGTCAAGGACATTTTGAAGTGTGATCCTGTCCTCTGGGGTGTTAGCCACCCCTCCCAGTTTGGTGTCATCTGCAAATTTGATCAGGATGCCCTTGAGTCCATCATCCAAGTCGTTGATAAAGATGTTGAATAAGACCGGGCCCAAGACAGAACCCTGTGGCACCCCACTAGTCACTCTTCTCCAGGATGAAGAGGAACCATTGATGAGCACCCTTTGGGTTCGGTCAGTCAGCCAGTTACAAATCCACTGAGTGGTAGCATAGTCAAGACCGCATTTTACCAGCTTCTTTACAAGAATATCATGGGGCACCTTGTCAAATGCCTTGCTGAAATCAAGGTAGGCTACATCCACTGCGTTCCCTTCATCTACCAGGCTTGTAATTCTGTCAAAAAACGAGATCAGGTTAGTCTGACATGACTTATTCTTCAGAAATCCATGCTGACTATTGGTGATCACAGCATTCCTTTGTAGGTGCTCACAGACTGTTTGCTTAATGATCTGCTCCAGAATCTTCCCTGCTATTGATGTCAGACTGACTGGGCGGTAATTATTTGGGTCCTCTCTTTTCCCCTTTTTGAAAATAGGGACAACATTTGCCCTCCTCCAGTCTGCCGAGACTTCGCCTGTTCTCCAGGAATTCTCAAAGATGACTGACAGTGGTTCTGAGATCACATCTGCCAGTTCTTTTAATACTCTTGGATGCAGTTCATCTGGCCCTGGAGACTTGAATACATCTAAACTAGCCAAATATTCTTGTACTATCTCCTTAGTTATTCTGGGCTGTGTTTCCTTTGCTGAATCATTTGCTCCAAATTCTTCAGGTCGGGCATTGTTTTCTTTATCGGAGAAGACTGAGGCAAAGAAGGCATTGAGGAGTTCAGCCCTTTCTGTGTCCCCTGTTTGCATTTCACCATCTTCTCCTCTGAGTGACCCCACTGTTTCTTTGTTCTTCCTTTTGCTACGAACATACCCATAAAAGCCTTTTTTGTTGCTTTTAACCTCTCTAGCAAGCCTGAGTTCATTCTGTGCTTTAGCTTTTCTGACTTTGTGTCTACACGTGCTGGCTATTTCTTTGAATTCCTCTTTGGTGGTTTCCCCCCTTTTCCATTTTTTGTACACATCCTTTTTTAATCTTAATTCAGTTAAAAGTTCTTTAGATAGCCACCCTGGCTTCTTTAGGCACCTTCCACGTTTCCGTCTCATTGGTATTGCCTGTCGTTGTGCTTTTACTATCTCCCTCTTAACAAACTCCCAGCCATCATGAACTCCCTTTCCTTTTAGTATTGCTGTCCATGGGATCTCACCCAGCACTTCCCTAAGTTTTATGAAGTCGGCTTTCTTAAAGTCAAGAAATTGAGTCCTAGTATGCTTGGCTGCTCCTTTCCGCTGTATAGTAAACTTCAGAAGAGCATGATCACTCGCGCCTAATGATCCTTCCACATCTACCCCACTAACCAGGTCATCAACATTGGTTAGGACCAGATCTAAAATGGCTGTTCCTCTTGTTGCTTCTCCCACTTTCTGGACAATGAAGTTGTCTGCAAGGCCAGTGAGGAATCTGTTTGACCTTATGCTCTTGGCTGAGTTTGACGTCCAACAAATATCCGGGTAATTGAAGTCCCCCATTACTACTATCTCCCTTCCTTTTGCATGCTTGGCCATCTGTTCCAGGAAGGCATCATCTATGTCCTCCGTTTGGCTTGGGGATCTATAGTAAACTCCCACAATGAGGTCTCTGTTATTCTTCTCTCCCTTAATTTTGACCCAAATGCTCTCACTTTGGCTTTGAGGTTCTAAATCTTGGATCTCTTCACAGGTATACACATCCCTGACATATAACGCCACTCCTCCTCCTTTCTTGTCTGGTCTGTTTCTCTGAAATAGATTGTATCCCCCCATTATCACATTCCAATCGTGGGACTTATCCCACCAGGTTTCAGTGATGCCTATTATGTCATATTTAGTTTGCTGTACCAAGAGCTCAAGCTCATCTTGTTTATTTCCCATGCTTTGCGCATTGAAGTCCATTAATCATTCCCCCGTGTCTCTTATTTAAGGATTTTTTCCTCCCACCACTAGGTCCGCGTGCTGTTTGCTCCATTTGGTCTATGACATTTGGATGATCATCTTCATTAATTGAGACTCCTACCTTCAGGAGCACTGTCTCCCTCCCCCACATTAGTCAGTTTAAAGCCCTCCTGATGAGGTTTCTGAGATTTTTGGCAAAAACATTTCTCCCAACCGTTGTGAGGTGCAGCCCATCACTTGCCAGAAGTCCATCTTCAAGAAACTGCAGTCCGTGATCTAAGAATCCAAACCGTTCCTGTTTACACCATTTGCGAAGCCAGCTGTTCACTTCCACTATTTTCCCCTCTCTCCCTGGGCCACGTCGTTCAACTGGGAGGACAGACGAGATGACAATTTGTGCATTTAGTTGCTTCAATTTCCTGCCGAGAGCCTCGTAGTCTCTTTTGATCTTCTGGAGGCTATTGCTTGCAGTGTCATTGGTTCCCACATGAACCAAGAGGAAGGGGTATTCGTCAGTGGGTTTTATGATTCCTTGCAGTCGTTCAGTTACATCTTGGATCTTAGCCCCGGGGAGACAGCACACTTCCCGAGACATCTTGTCAGGCCCACAGATCACTGCTTCTGTTCCCCGCAGTAGGGAATCCCCTATCACCACTACACGCCTCCTCTTGGGTTTGGTCGGGGTTCTTCCGTGAGCTGTCCGTTCCAAGGTCACCTGCACATTCCCTGAGGACTGACTTTGCTGCTCGTCTTCATATACCTGATCGACTGTAATGAGGGAGAGATCCTCAAATGGAGTCTGCTCTTCGTCTTCCATGCTAGGGGAGAGGACCTCAAAGTGATTGTGTATTTCTAAACAATCAGAGTGAACCCTGGGCCTCCTACTTCTTTGAGTCACGTTTCTCCATATATCTGGCTCCTGTGTTGGTGAACAAGCCTCCTTCTCAGGGGAGTCCCCTGTCTCCTCCTTGGTGGGGACGGTGTGCTCTGTTGCTTCCAAGAAGAGCTCCAACTCTCTAATTCTTTGGAGCGTAGCTACACGTTCCTCCAGTTGCTGGACTTTGTCTTTTAAAAGGGCAATCAACATGCAATTGCTGCAGGTAAAGCTGCCTGCAACCTTTGGCAAGATGGCAAACATTGCGCAGGAATCGCAGGCGACTGCAGCTGTTCCCTCCCCTTCCATCATGAGATCGTGTCGTTGGGGGTGGCTACAGAGGTCCTCCATCATAAAAAGCTTGAAGACAGGACAAATAACTTCCCCCACAAAAAAAACACCTAGGTCTCCCCCAACAAACGTTTGAGATTAGCTCCCCTAAATCTAAAAGATGGGTATAACTGCCCTGCTAGCTCTGATAAGCTCCTCCCACAGCTAATCCCCTGCCTCAACAGAAACCCTGCCCCCTCTGACCTTTACACAGGGAAAACAGCTAATCAGCCAGAAAGAAACACACATACACAAGAAAACCCTTTTTGCTCCTTCTTCAACTGCTGCCCTACAAACTCTGATAAGCTCCTCCCACAGCTAATCCCCTGCCTCAACAGAAACCCTGCCCCCTCTGACCTTTACACAGGGAAAACAGCTAATCAGCCAGAAAGAAACACACATACACAAGAAAACCCTTTTTGCTCCTTCTTCAACTGCTGCCCTACAAACTCTGATAAGCTCCTCCCACAGCTAATCCCCTGCCTCAACAGAAACCCTGCCCCCTCTGACCTTTACACAGGGAAAACAGCTAATCAGCCAGAAAGAAACACACACACACACAAGAAAACCCTTTTTGCTCCTTCTTCAACTGCTGCCCTACAAACTCTGATAAGCTCCTCCCACAGCTAATCCCCTGCCTCAACAGAAACCCTGCCCCCTCTGACCTTTACACAGGGAAAACAGCTAATCAGCCAGAAAGAAACACACATACACAAGAAAACCCTTTTTGCTCCTTCTTCAACTGCTGCCCTACAAACTCTGGTTGTTGGTTGTTTTTTTTGGGGGGGGGACATGTAAACAGAGATGAGGCAAAGATAGGAAGCTGCTTTTGGAAGAACAGTGGTTCGAAAAGTTCTGTATTTGCTGTACATACTGGCAACAAAGTATACTGGCAACAGCTTTTCAGTTGTTGTTTTTTTTAAAAAATAAATATTATTTCCCATTCAAACCTGGAGATGCCAGGGATTGAACCTGGGATATTCTGCATGCATAGGAGCTGCTCTGCCAGTGAGCTATATCCCACCAATGCTCATCCTCTTTACTGTTGGTGCTATTTTTGTCCCCTGCTACTGACCACTGTTTCTTCAGTGTGTCCTTCCTTCCTTCTTACCCTAGACCCTCCAAGTGACCCTATTTTCCAGGGACAGTCCCAAATTTACTGAAGTTGTCCTGGTTTCTGTGCCCCCTGGGTATAGGGCGGTATATAAATTAAATAAATAATCATAATAATTTCTGAATTGATCCCAGAATGCCTCACTTTTCCTTATAATGTCCCTATTTCCATCAGAAAATGTTGGAGGGTATGGAGTTATGCGACCCCCGAGCCAAGGAAATAACTAACAATACAAGCTTTAGAAGACATCTGTATAGGGAAGCTTTTTTAATATTCAATGTTTTTTTAATGTTTTTATATATGTTGGAAGCCGTCCAGAGTGGCTGAAGTATAATTTATTTAAATAGAACAGGATGTCCCTATTTTCATTGGAGAAATGTTGAAGAGTAAGCTACCCATAAGACGCCAAAGCAAGGGTAGGGAGCATAACTTTAGCACCACATAGCCTCATGTTGAAACCTCAGACCAGGGGCAGGACCAGGAATCTTCAGTGTGGAACTGTAGCAAACACCACACAGTCTAAAAAGGCCCCTTTTTTATCTTGTTTCAGTGCAAGAGGCTGGATAAAGTTTAGATCACCTATTCTGTCATTCTGTATTTCAGGTTAAAGCTTAGACAAGTCTTGTGGCACTCACTCTGTTCTGCAAGGCTTGGTTTGCCATCACCAAACAGAAGACGAAGGGTGGGGGGAGGCCATCTCATTCAAGTCCACTTAATCTCAATTGGGCAAAGCAATACTGAACTCTCAAGAGATTTATAGCTGTGCTATAAATTGATCAAGATCGAGGAAGCAGCTGAAATCCAATAGGTCTTTTCCTTAAAGGTAGGAGAAAGAATCTTTACACCGCAACCCGATGGGTGTTTTCTCAGAAATAAATTGCACTGTGTCCAAAGGTGTTCTCCATTGTAAGAGTGCGTACAATTGCATCCAGCTGATAAAGGCCGAAATACTTATTCAGAAATTATCACATGGTCCAGCCTTTTCTGGGCTCTATCACTTCAGACTGCGGGTGACGGATCACCCGTTTGAATACTCCTGCGCATCAAAAAAACTTCGTAGCCATTGTGAAAAATGAGCACGTTGGGTAGAATGCCTTCAACTTAGTCTTTTCTTTGGCGTGTTGGTTTTTTGGGTAACAAAATTTTTGTGAGGGGATTCTCAAATGTAAGAGCATAGGAAGCTAACATAAACTGAGTCAGCATCTACTTTAGTATTGTCTACACTGACTGGCAATGGCTCTCCAGGGTTTTAGGCAGGGTTCCCCCCCCCCCAGCCCTGCTTTGAGATGCAGGGGGATGAACCTGGGATGCTGAGCATGCAAAACAGATGTTCTATCCCTGAGCTATGGCCCTTTGAAGCATCCTAACTTGACCTACATTCCAAGACGGTCAGGTTAAAGAAAGGCTGCGCTGTCTTCTTTTATTGAATGTTTAGTTTTTGGCTGCTTTCAACTTTCTCCAATAGGGTAAAAAAGGAAACACACACACACCCCAGCGCTTTTGTCTGAGTCATAGAGATTCTTATGCAGAACTGGTTTTCCACTTGGAGCCCTTAAATACAGAGTAAAAGCCAGCTTTAGAAAGCAAGATTAATGCCTACAGGTACATCCTTCAAGTCGCCCCAACCATCGTTTATGATGTTGTGCTACGCTGAACTAAAGCCTACATATGCCTTGTTTGCACTGGGATTTTAAGTCAGCTCTAATACCAGGAAAGCTCTTAATCTCAGTGCTCTAACTTTTGCCTTTCATAAAAGCCAGTTAGTGGTGCCAACCTTAGCTTAGAGGGACACAATGAGGTTTAGCCGAAATGTTTTGGGATCCCTGACAGCAATGCAAATGGTATTTGAGTTTCCCCCTTCTTCTCCCTGGGCTCAGATATATTATTGATTTGCTCAGTTAACAGGGGCCACCTGTCAAAAGCATAATAGCATTAGCAATACTTGACGTAATGGGGGAATGGAGAAGTCTGCAATTACGTTTAGACAGTCTTATTTGGCTTGCCTAATTGGTTCAACATATTCAGCTACACATGCAGCTTTGTGCTTTCAGCTCCAATAAGATATAGTATTAATTTTAATTAAAGCACCACAGAATTGGCCAAATATTTCTATTTTCTCAAGTATTTCCCTTAATCATACCATTTATATTCTGCAATGACAAAGATGAAGGAGCTAAACCTGAAACTTTCCCTGCATCCAATCTAAGTTCTGGGAGACCGACACATCTTTGTGTTATGGATATATTGTTTTCAATGGCACTCCAATTACACATTCCAGAGAGGGCCAAGCTAGATTGTGGGGACAGCAACATTCTCAGTCTTTAAGACCCTGGGGACTGAACTAGAAGTACCTACTAGAAAAGGCATATAAATCCATCCCAGAGTACACCATCTGGCTTCCCTGGGGACACATGTTAGCCCAGCCAGGAGTGAGTTACTTTCTGCACTTCACAATATGGCACGTGAGTGTAAACAAATGTCTAAGTTAAAGACAAAAGTTTTGTAAATTGTCAGATTGCAGCTAGACCATTCATGGGGTTTTCAACAGGGGTTTTGCTGAATGGATTCTGTGCTTCTACTCTGCTTTAAGAGTTGGTTTGCATGCATGAACTGAAGTTAGTTGTATAATGAAAATACCCTTTGATCTCTGAATACATATTGAAGGGTTGCCGCAAAGGAGGTCCCCTCTCCTTTCTGCTTGTTGGTTGGTGTATTCCAAATTTTGCAGAAAAGTTTGGGTGTGTATTGCGGTGGGATTGAGCTAGAATGATCCTTTGGGTCCCTTTCAGCTCTACACATCTATGATTCTGAGATCTGAGAACAAGCTTAGTTCTAAAAGGGGTCTGTCCAAATTTCTGGAACGTTCATTTTAAAAAGGAAATATTTCCAGTTCATCCCCTCCAATGCGCAATTCATTCACATAGTCTTCATCCTTTAGACATACACCCTCCCACACACCAGCCTTTAAAATTTTACGAGCTGCTCTGCTGAAGTATAAAATATACTTAAGAAGGTTGAGGAAACATCAAAATGCACAACAGGGCAATGTGAAAAATTGCATTATTTATTTCCCCCAGAAATTATTACCTTTAAGCTTAAACAGCAGCATCACAATTCAAATAGGTAAAAAAAAGGTAAATGCAGTGGAATTAAATTTAAAATCACCCAGAGTTCCACTGCAAAAGGAACTTCATTCATATTCCGTTCACCTGAAAATTAAAGGAACCACTTTCAGGTTTAATTCAGATACTTTTGAATTAATTCGGTGATTTGGTTAATCTGAATTAGTTCAATCCAATAGCAGCATCAAGCTTTCTCAGCTGTTTCCTCTTTTACGTATCATGTCAGGTCTACAATTCCCAAACAGGAAAAAGAAGGAGCACTAGTAGCTTAGAATCCGAAGATTATAATTACCTCCTGTAGCCTGAAGTGAAGTAATAAGAGTCCACTCATAGATCCAGCCTAAATTACACTTAATAATAATTCCTTACTCCATATAGTGTCCAGTCTGAAATCATTCTGGCATCCTCCTTTTTTAAGGAAGATGATTGAGAGGGTTGTGGGGGCTTCTTGGATGATACTGATGATCTAGACCTATTCTAGTCTGGGTTCTGACGTAGAGAGGCCTTTGCCGTCCTAATGGATGATCTTAATTGAGAGAGGGATAGAGGAAGTGTGGCTCTTGTTACTCTCAGTGGCTTTTAATACTATCAACCATGGTAAACCTAGACCAACTCTGCCAGATGTCATTTGAGGGCACTGTTCTTCAGTGGTTCCATTCCTACCTATAGGGTTGATTTCAGAAAGTAGCTTTAAGGGGCTGCCTGTCCACAACCTGGCAACTATGCTATGGGGCAATACAGGGTTTCATCTTGTCACCCACGGTGTTTAACACCTGTTTGAAGACATAGAATGTGGTCATTAGGAGACTTAGAGCAAAGTGTCATCAGTACGCTGATGACACACAACTCTATTTTTCTGTGACATCTGAGTCAGGTGTGGCTCAGAAGGAGTGTCTGTATGAAGGGTCCTTAAACTGAGACTGAATCCTGGGCAAGACAAGCTCTATGGATAAGTGGTTCTACTGTCTGATAGGTCAGATACATGTTCTGCTTGGAGTTGCACTCCCTCTGAAGGAACAGGTACATAGTCCGGGAGTGCTCATTGATCCATCACTGTCAATATACACTCAAGTGATGTGGTGGCTAGGAATATTTTCTACCACCCACAGCTGGTGTGCAGCTACAGCCATTCTTGAACAGAGATGGCTTAGCTACAATTGCCCATGCCATGGTATCCTCAGTTGTAACCTGCCTTACGCTCTATGTGAGGCCGCTACAGCCAGTGCAGAACACATTGACATAGCTTGTGGCTCAGGTAGCCTTCTTTCAACACATAACACCAGTGGTGACAGGACGGGACTGGCTGCTGTTATGCTTCTGGGTCATATTTAAGGTTTACTGTTAGCATATAAAGCCCTAAGCAATTTTGGACCAGAATATCTGAGGGATTGCCTTATTGCAGTCATATTCTGTTGGATGCTAAAAAAAATCCTACTTCCGCTGGCTTTCTGAGAAGAATGAGTTGACTCAAGGGCAATATCTTTCTTTTTCTTTTCTTTTTTTGAAAACTGTTTTTTATCTATCTTATTTATTGTATTTTTATTGTTCACCACTAGGATAGTTGTTAATGTGCAGAGGTCTATAGATTTTCCATATACATAAGTGAAATTGTGCCAGGTTTCTGGGGCCCTGCATCTCAATCTTGGGTTGCGAACTGTCCATTGCACATGTAGGCTGCTGCATGTTTATTCAGTTCAGTCAGCCGTCATAAGATTATGCAGCTGAATCCCACCAACTGCCTAAACAACTGGACTCTGTTTCTTTGGCAGGGTCTCAAAAGAGCCCTCAGCATGTGTTGGAGGGAGCGATTACCTCTCATGGAACAAAGTTGACGTAATAATTACTAGTGTCAATGCAAGTCTTTTTAATGGCAGCAATTTAGAGGACAGTTGAACCTAGAAAATACTAGAAATAGCTCCCTAATCAAGTCAGTGCACTGCTCCCGTTGTCTGAGTTTGCATTTTTGGTTTCTTCATTTGTATAGAACTAGGATGCAAAAGATGCAAAGGGGCTTTTGTTTGTTTTTAAAGACCTTCTCTCTTTAGCTGTATTGATTGTGGAAATGCGATGTGTGGTGCTCTTGCCATATCCTTTCCTAATCTGTTGCAAATTGCCCAGGTGTCAACTGGCAATTCTGCAGTTAGGATAAGGAGCTCTTTTAAGCAATTAGCCTCAGCTATCCAAAAGTCACAACTAGCAAAATCCATAGAACCCCCACAACATTTCATCGCCCTCAGAACAGTACAGCCACAGAGCATAGTATTAATATTTATCTGAATGCTTTACTTTAGATCTACTGGCTGTTGGTTGTTTGTTTTTTACTTAACAAAAGTTATACAGTGGTACCTTGGGTTTGGTACTTAATTTGTTCCGGAGGTCCATTCTTAACCTGAAACTGTTCTTAACCTGAAGCACCACTTTAGCTAATGGGGTCTCCTGCTGCCGCCACGCACAATTTCTGTTCTCTTCCTGAAGCAAAGTTCTTAACCCGAGGTACTATTTCTGGGTTAGCGGAGTCTGTAGCCTGAAGTGTATGTTTGATTATAATAGAACTTCAAAGCAGAAGAAAAACTGATGGAATACGCTGAAATGGCGAAGCTAACTGAAAGACTTAAGGACAAGGAACATAGAGATTTTTAAAAAGGACTGGGAACCTTTTATGTTGTACCTACAGAAACATTGTAAGGAAATGGACTCACTTGCAGTGTTTGACTAAAAATGCTTACGATTAACAAGATAACTACAGAAGGTTAATTTAAAGATTATTATATTTAGGAAAGATAACAGGCAGGACAAGTTAATATGTTACAAACCAGAAAGGGAAGTTAGGGGGAATTGTGGGGTGGGGTGGGGGTAGGGATATACTCTGTGGTTAGATTATAAGATGTAAATTTGTTAAAGCTTAAAAATTCAATAAAAAATATTTTTTAAAATAATAATAATTCTCCCTTGTGATCTACTCCTCTTGAGTTCCAGTTTAACAAGGAAAATTTCTAAAATTAAGTGATGTCTTTGAAACACGTAAACCACTGGTTCGGGGACTCATAATACCCACCTTCAAAATAAAAACATTACTACACCAGAATTCTTCTCCAGCTCCTCCCTCCAACTTAGCTAGCTACTTATTCTTTTTTTTTCTCTTTTCAAATCTAGCAGATTTGAAAAATGAGCGTGATACCCCATTTCCTTTCCCTCTTCTCAGTTGCTGGATAAATATGATTGTCTTACAGCAACATCCATAAATATGCTGCCTGCAGTCTAAAAACAACTATAAGACATTGCTTCAGTTGATAGACATTGATTAGCTGTTGTTAATTGTACATTAACCCTTCATTAATTTAACTTAAGGTCATAGTTCTGCCATCATCTCTGGGCATATAGATTCCACAGTCAGAATTACATCTTAGTTATAAAAAGCATCTCCATACAATGAAGCGCTGAGCTGTGTCATTAACTTCAAGTACATAAGTCAAGTCTGTTGCAGTCAATGGGTTTTCAATACATTCTCAAGTACTTCTCTGAAACAAGACCTTCGTTAACAAAGTCATCTACGGAGCTGAAACAAATAGTGCCTTTCAAATTACTAATTCGGATGTGAATATCCTCTTCTTCGACAAATGCTTGGATTTAAAACTGTGAAGTTTAAGGACTTGAGCTCTGAAGAGCTACCTTTTTCAATTGGACTTGATTTAACTCCATCATACTGGAACCCATTTATTTCACTGCCGGGCAACTGTCGAGCCAAGCATAATGAACTGCTTCTCTCTTGTGGCCTCCCAGATACTGGGCAATCCCAATTATTATAGTCCCAGGCAAAGATAGGTTCATTGAATCTCTGGTGGCAAAGTCTGTTAAGGCATGTCCCCGATCATATGTTCACACATGCTTGCAGATCATCCATGGGCATGTATTTTTCTAAGATTTTGTGCCCTGCGTCACAGTGCTCCAGAGGGAGACTGCTTTTACACTTATATCTTGGGGAAATTAGCAGTAGACAGCAGGCCAAAGTTTGAAGAGATTAATTGGTATGTTAAATCAGTACGAACAGTGATAATGGCTATACAAAGTGTAGCTTCGACCAGCAGCTTGCTTATTTGATTAGGTCTACATAGACGAGAGAATGAGAGATGACAGAGGCAGGGCAATTAATGAGGCCAAATAAGGAGGTGGGTGGAAGCTACCAGCATCATCAGCCACGCTTCTAGTAACCAGTGGAAAACCCTGAAATGGGGCAATTGAGTAAGGAGGGGGCCAGACCAGCACAAGCTCTGCTGGTTGTCAGTGGACCAAATCTGAGCTGCTCTGCTCTGCCTGCCTTTGAATTGATGCTTTCTCATTTGCCGTCCTCACCTCTCAGTCTTAAAATGGGATGAGGAAAGAGGCAGGTGGCTTTTGCAATTCACTGGCCTGCCCCACCCCGGTTGAAAATGCATTTGGTACATTGTATTAAATTCCCTGGTGAAAATATTTCACCCCCTCCTTGCCATCCGCCTGCAAGACCAGTATCAAATTCCCAAGTGGCTTTAGCTACAGGCAGGGCTGTTCTGGGAGTGAGACTCAATTACGGAAGAATGCATGTTCTTTCTTTCCCCTTTTCTAAATTAGCCGTCATGTCACTAAAAATGTTTCTGTGTTCCACAATCAGTCCACTTAACTGTAACAAAGCAGCATAGATCTATCAAGCCCACAATGAGCTCGGCTAATGACAGCTGAAATTACAAAATCAGTCCTGCTTCCCGATACCCCAGACTTTCTTCTGCGTCTCTCCTCAATCATCTCGCTGCTTGTCGCTGCTCTCTATGGGGAAGAACCACAGTGGAGGGCACTTGAGCCCTTTCCAAGTGCCAAATGCATTGTTACACTACCTTTCGAAAATTATTATTCTCAACACTAACTATTGGGAGGGAGGGAGGGGTGGCGGACCAGCAGGTAGGTGGTAAAGCTGAGGCCAGCAATACAAGCTGAGCGAATTGTTCCTGCAACTTGATTATGCATTTAACTGCATTTCTAAGCACATCTAATTTCCCCCCTCTAAACCAGAGCTTAGGAAATGTAATCTTGCTGCTATTCAGATACAATGTGGTTTCTATTCTCTCTCTCTCTCCCCCCACCCACCCCAGTTTTAATTATGTGTCCATCTCTGCTCCTTCTCCAAGCAGGCGGACTCTGAGATTCATAATTTCAGCCTGACACCATAGTAACCACTTAGTTTTGATTCAGGACTCTAATGTCATCACTGGCTGGTCTTGAATAAAGCAAGGAGAGAGGGTGTAATTTGAAGGCAACATCATATAGAAACTGCAATTATTTCCTCGTTTCAGAGGGAAATGTAAACAAAAGGTCAGCGCTGGTCAGCGCTCTTAATTCCAATTCCTGAACACTGACAAGCTGGCTTTGCTTGCTTATTATTTATTTTCCCCCTCTCCAGCATCCTGATTATTCTCTCCGCGTCCATGCCAGAAATGGAGGCAGCAAGCAGAGTGGTCCAACACTGGCAAAGAGAGTTGACAGTACCCCTCCAACGCCATAGGCAACTCCCCTTGGCATTGTTACACAGCTCCCTTACAGTGCTTGTTAGTACCTGCTGCCAAGATTTGGCTAAGGAACAGGAGGGGCCGTGTGTCTGATCCCATCCAAGTGCACCGCCTCAGCCCCAGAACAATCAGTTCATTTATTCTTCAGTTGCAACCACACGCCATGTGTTAGAGACAAATGGACAAAACCAGCCTCCAGTTTTCTGAAGGGGTGGGGGGAATGGCTGCGAATCAAATCTGACACCCCATGTTGGCACCCTTGCATGCTGGGGAAAATAAAATGCACTACCTGTGGTCTTGGAGAAGGAAAGACAGGTGGAATTGTCACCTCCTGCTGTGTCCACCAGACAAGTACCTTTAGATCGCCAGGTGTAAATGGAAACAATGCCGACATAATTTCTGATGACCATTCGCTCCCTACCAAGAAGAAGAAGAAGAGTTTGGATTTGATATCCCGCTTTATCACAACCGGAGGAGTCTCAAAGTGGCTAGCAATCTCCTTTCCCTTCCTCCCCCACAACAAACACTCTGTGAGGTGAGTGGGGCTGAGAGACTTCAGAGAAGTGTGACTGGCCCAAGGTCACCCAGCAGCTGCATGTGGAGGAGCAGGGAACCCGGTTCACCAGATTACGAGTCCACTGCTCTTAACCACTACACCACACTGGCTCTACCTAGCTTTGCTATCCTCTCCCTCTCTCATCAGTTATGACAAATGTTATCCAGGTGTGCCACACAGTAGAGGGAGAAGGCAGGTAAAAGAACCAGAAAGTGAAGAGGCAGGAAATGCTGCAGGTATCTTCTCTCCTGTTGCACTGGGGTATCTAACAGTATGTGGCCAATGTCCAGGGCAGTTGTTGCTGTGAATAAAATTTATTACATGTCATTCAGCATAAGGTCCCTGGGTAAGAAGAAACTGTAAAAAGACAATATTAAATTCAGTTAGAACAACTTAAGGGTAAGATCCAGCACCCTAAGATGGACACAGTGGTATCCCTGCTGGGGAGTACATGCAGGTTTTCAAGCAATATCTTCCACAGATAGAATGAGATGGCTAAAGCATAGCTCTGGATTCCCATACAGAAACCAGCAAGCATTTAATCACTTACACTAAGTAGCTCGTTATAACAATCTCTTGGCATTATCCTGCCCTTGCTGACAATAGGTTAACCAGCAGGAGAAAACAAACATGCAATATAATGCAAAATGCTAAGCTCTCTGCTCAGTCTATTGTTTCCAGATTACTGCTTAGCTATACATTTTTATTTGGGTTTCCAGAGGGTTCTACAAAAATGTGCATGTGCACTGTTAGGACAAGGACCAAGGGGTCAGGGATGGAGCAATCGCATGCACCATTTAGAGGTGTGTTTCCCCATTGGACCGTAAGCATTTCCCTTAAAAAAATGTGGACGTGAAAACATTTATGATTTGCCATTATTGTTTGATTTTACTATCATGTCACCTTCCCACTTGCTGTGACTCTAAGTAGAAGTCTTATGTTGTACTATTGTTGGCTGTATGTGAAGGTATCCAAGTATATGAAGGTTTAGCTATGCATGTTAATTTTGCTTCTCCTATTCTGGTAGGATCATTTGCTCCATACGGTTCCTGGTCTGTTAAGGAGAAAAGCAGTCTGTTGTACAGAGAACAGAAATGACAGCAGTCTCAGCAGCCTGAAATGTCCTCTGTTCACATCTGTATGTGTCCATTCTATGTAAAGCTATGTATTAGAACTTCAGCATCCTCTTTGTGAAGACTGTGGCCTTCAGTTTGATTTCATCTGGGGCTGAACTGTACTCTTAGGAAAGAAACAGAGGTTTCCTCAAACTGAGTTCAGACCATTGACCTGTCTCAGCAGTATCTACTCTGACTGGCAGAAGCTCCCCAGGGTTTCAGACTAGAGTTTCTTTGCCCCTATTGGGAGATCTCCAGGACTGAACCTGGGACCTTCTGCATGAAAAACATGAGCTCTGTCACTAAGCTATGAGCCCTTCCCCAAATATTTCAGGCACATACTGGGTTTTAAGGGTCTCAAAATGATTGCCCCCCCCAAAAAAAAACCCCTCTCAAAAGCATGTGCTGCTGTTTACTGTTGTTTACTGGCATGGGTGTCTTCAGCTTCCATGTGGTTTTCTGTTTTAGAAGGATTTCTTCTTCCTAGCACTAGTGACATAGCTGTATCATCAAATCTGATTCGCTGTATGATAGAGTCAGTATTATTAGGAAGGAACACTGGCTTCTAAACACAAAGGAGAACCAAAACTGCTGGAGACCATGACTGCTAAAGAACTTGCTCTGGAGTCATAGAATCATAGAACTGTCGCATTGGAAGGGACCCCAAGGGTCCTCCAGCACAACCCTCTGCAATACAGGAGCACCACCTTGACTGCCAGAATGCCAGGTAATAAGGGTGACATGGAGAGGCACTCTGGAGCGCTCCAGAGGTCATCAAGGGGCACAGCTGCTGCTGCTGCATGAAAAGTTCAACCCTGGTTTTTGACCCTTTAAAACAGGGGTCAGCAACCTTTTTCAGCTGTGAGCCAGTCCATCGTCCCTCAGACCATGTGGTGGGCCAGACTATATTTTGGAGGGGGGGGGGATGAACGAATTCCTATGCCCCACAAATAACCCAGAGGTGCATTTTAAATAAAAGGACACATTCTACTCATGTAAAAACACGCTGATTGCTGGCCCATCCGCGGGCCGGATTGAGAAGGCGATTGGGCCGCATCCGGCCCACGGGCCTTAGGTTGCCTACCCTTGCTTTAAAACATGCCACTGAAAAAGGAGAAGGGTGCATTTTATATGGCAGAAAAGATTCAGATAATGCTCTTGCTGTTTTGTCTTGACTAGAGCTGCACGCAATATTCTGCAATGTTTATATGTGCTTTGAAAGTAGCATATTTGATGAAGCCCACAGATCACCAAACACAAAAAAGCACTTTTCAAAAGACACACTGATGAACAAAAAAGCAAGGTAAAACATTGTGTAGTGCAATTCTATACATATCTACCCAGAAGTAAGCCCCTCTGAATTCAGTGACTTACTCACAGGTAAATGGGTATATGACTGGAAACCTAGTTTTGACCCATTTCCAATTTTGTGTGTGTGTTCAGGGGAGGTACTGGGAGGGGCACATGCCCCCTCCACACAGATATTGCTGCATTAAACAGAGCTCTCCTGTTCTCCTCTGCATGGCTCTGTGACAGAAAAGAGTTAAGTGAATATAAATGCTCATATCAAATCACAGGTATTGATTTTTCCTGAGCTGGTAAATGAACACGCTTTATCTCCAATGGGAGATTGAATTCTGCATGCCACGCTTTGCTCCATTTTCATAAAAATGCAGGCACACCGAGATTCTTTTTTTATCTGGGGATCTGTTAAAAATGAAGCAGGTCATCTTCCAATTGCAGGAGCAAAGGCACAACTCCAGAATAATGGCGCCGAAGCCAAGGGAGGTGACTGGGGTTACCAAGAGCTCAGGTAGCCTGACTGGCAGCCTCTGCCAACTGCAGCAATGCCTGCCCGGGTTTCCATGGTATTGTTGCACCTCCTTCAGAGACCTGCCTCTTTCCTGGTGGGCAGCCGCCAGGGCTCTTGCATACAGGCCTGGTCTCCATGACAATCTTGCTAAGTTAAGCTTTTCTTTTCATCATTCTTGCCCTCCTAGATCACTTGTAGTAGCAAGTAGAGAGCTCTTATTGCAATTCAGGACAGAATCCAGTTTTACTGATTCTAGGGTATTGTGTGTGTGTGTGCGTGTGTGTGTGTGTGTGTGTGTGTGTGTGTGCATGTGTGTGTGAGAGCCTGTGTGAGAGATACTTTCTCTCTCTCTCTCTCTCTCTCTCTCACACACACACACACACACACACACAGCTGCAGACCTAGGCACACTCACCAGAGAATAAGTGAGCCAGCTCCAGGTGTATGAAGGGACCCTGCCAAAGGGCTCTCTGCTGGGGCTCCTTCTACATTACTTGGTGCAAGTGATGGCTTACCTGGTCCTGGCGATGGCAGGCAGCGCAGCAGCATCTAATTTCCACAACGTCCTAGAATAATTCTATGTTAGAGGCACCAAAGAAATTAAATGATCCTTCCTGCACAAGGAAACCCAGGGCAGTGGAACTGGATTCCAGTTTTGAGAGGGCAGCCAGATGGGGAGGTTATAAATAATAAAATTATATAATATTAAGCAATTGGGGTTTTGGGGGGGAGGCCTTAAAGTAGCAATGGTGACAGATTCCTTTTACCTCCCGCCCTTTTAAAACCTTTGAAAAGCGTAGGAGGGCAGCGGTGGTCTTCCTCCCCCCTCCTTCCATGAATTTGCCTACATCTCTATTGAAACCACCCAGGTTGGTGGCCATCATTTTGCTGTGTGGTAGCCAATCCCATTGTTTTCACTATGCACTGTGTATAGAAGTGTTTCCTTTTGTTTGTCCTGAATCTTCCAACATTTAATTTTGATGAATGGTTCCAGGTTTCAGTGTTACAACGGAGGGGAAGAGAAACCTCTCTCTGTACACCTTCTCTCTGCCATGCATAATTTTATAGACTCCAAGCGTGGTCAGTCCACATAATGCGTTGCTCCACAGTGGCAACTTTTCTCTTGCAGCTGTCCAAGGTCCTGTAAACTCTTCTGCTCGGCTGACTTGTGAATTGACACTGCTTGCTTCTCTGTAAGGGTTTACGTGCTCACAGGATCGATTTTAAAAAAGCAACCAGGAGGCAGTCAAGAGGCCTGGGGAACAGATAAGCTTCCATTGCACCTGGGCATTTAAAAGATATGCCCATTCTTCCGGGTGGCATGGCCTGCAGTCCATAGAAGTACTTATCTAGAAATCATCAGGGCTTGCTACAATTTGAGACAGGAGGAGGCTGTTTGTTTTCAGGCATGTTCAGGGCCATGCCAGCTCCCTCACCTGGGTGCCAGGAAAGGAGTCTCTTGACAGAAGGAGTTTATTGAATATATGGAAAATAATTGTGTACAGCTGAAAACTCTGGCGGCATTAAGATAAATTCAACAGTGTAACTAAGTTCTGATGGATGCAATAATGGAAAACTGATTGGTATACTTTTTGTAAAATATGCAGGGATCTATGTAAAAGGAACCATGGAAAGAGAAAAAGAGAAGTCATTAATATCTTAAGTATGCAAAATTGTTTATTTGAAATTGTAAAACAGAAAATTTAATAAAAATTATATTTTTTAAAAAGGAGTCTCTTCTGAGTGGACATGAGTACAAGTAAGTTACCCTAAAATGAAGTTTGATCTTAAGATCCATCTGGGAGAAGGGCCTACCACAGATCACCCTGCTAAACTGCATACACTGAAATGTGGCAGGAGAGAAACTATTCCCCCCACCTTCAATATTGACTGAGGTTGGCAACACAGACGTGAACGGGGAAGGCTGGTCCATAAGGGCAAATGGGACAATTTCAAATAAACACCAATCTCAAACTGCCTTCATCCAGCCCCCACCTGCCTACCTTTTTCCTTACACCCTGCCCAGGGGATGGTGGCACTGCCTGTCAGAGTCCTCCCCCTTAGTCTCGGCCTTGTCTTTGTGTTCTCCTTGCAAAACTCAGCAGGAAGATGATGAGGGCAAAGCTAGAATTAGTTCAGTCTGCCTGTCATTGGCTCTGGCTCCTCTCAACTCTTTGGGTTCCCTGCTTTCTCCCCTACCAGCCCCAATGGACACCAGCCATCACTGGAAGAGAGCTAGACCTTCAGTGTTGTTGTTTTTTACCAGCTGGAGATCAGATCACCAGGGATCCCTATTGAATGCCAAGACGGAGCTTCTGAAGAAACCGAAGAAATAAAAGAGGCAGAAAACAAGTCTCTCTCTCACCACCCACCCTGCTCTCTTTGTCTCTGTTCTTAAAGAACCCATCAGCCTCCACCAGCTTCCCTAAAAAGCTTGAAAAGCTTTGTTCACACATTTTATGAATCTTTTTCAATTATCCTCTTAGCTATACAAGTGGAAACTTCAGCACGTGCAATCTCCTGGCAAAGTGCAAACATCAGTCTTTTCTTATTAAGCTGAAGCTGAAATGTTCATAGCCTCTTTAAGAAGGAAGTGTCCGTGCAGCAGTGGGAAAAGGTAAAAATGTGGTAATTGTCCAAGCCTTTCAAGACAGAAAATTGTACCGTGAAGACGGTGAGACCTTTTCTCTTTGTAGCAAATTGCAAAACTGATGCAGTGTGACTCAATTAACCAGTTTATTTTTAGAGGCACGGGGGAACTTTGCACCCCGTTCCTGCAGGTTTGTGCAAAACACTTCAGGATACAAAAGGGAATTGGACACCTTGGTCTCTTTCCTCTTATAGCAACCACTCTAAAATCCTCCATTCCTTCCAGCACCTGCATTTGTGCTGTTCATGTGTCTTTATTATTACTTCACTGTTTTCAAATGTGGGACAAGAGGATGAACCTTTCCTTCCTGGAAGAAACAGAAGGCATACTGGGATAATATGAAATCAGATTTTCAAGTAAATTTGAGATCCAGAGATCATACAGTGTCACAAGAAGAGAGGGTAAACATGCAATTGAATTGCTGTAATTGTTTATTCCTTCTTTTGATTTTTTTTAAATGTTTGAGAATTTAAGGAGGAAATGTCCCAATGTTATAAGGACTTATGCAAATGGATTCCTGTTTACTAGTACTGAACCAACCTCCCCTTATCCCATGCCATGAATTGACAGGAGAATGTGGCTGCACTCAGGTCCTGCTTGTGAACTTACCTCAGACTCAATATCTAAAAGAACATGGTGCATGAGGGAAAAGGAATGGGAGGGAGAAGGAAGAAGCATGCACAAGTTCTTAAAGCCACAGTTCTTGAATCACAGTTATTTGGTTCTGTCCATGTTGATTCCGGATGCCTAGAAAGGCAGCAACTTCTCCCCATTGTCCTTGATTAAGAGCAGACCCTCATCTGAAAAAACATTTTAATGTATTTTTAATCTCCTGTTGGAAGCGGCCCAGAGTGGCTGGGGAAACCTAGCCAGATGTGTGGGGTATAAATAATATATGTGTTGTTGTTGTTGTTGTTGTTACTACTACTACTACTATTTCCCATATCAGATCTAGGAGCAGAGCTTATGCCAACATTCAGGGCAGGAGGACAGGGATGCTCCTGCCATGCAGTTATTTCCTTAGACGGCTGACTGGATGGCAGCTCAAATCCTCACAGGAAAGGGCTAAAAAAAATACCTTCCTCCCTTGCCTATCAGTGGCAGTTCCGGCTGTCTTACCCTCCCTCCTCATCACTGCTACCCATTTTTTGACTGCTCCATCTGGACCACATCCACACCGGAGAAAGAGGGCAAGATGACTGCTGCTCTTTCTCCTTGCTCCCATCGCAGCTCATTCGCTTGGAGAAAGCAGGTGAGCAGGCCGTGGGGGGGAGGATGGGGAGAAACAGCAGAGGGCGCTTTCATGGGCTGCAGCGTCAGTAGGTGCCCCACAACTGAACTTCTTGCTTCTGGCCCAGACACCATCTCCAAACACAGATGTGATGCACTCAGATCCAGCGAGGGTGATTTACAGAGGGCAGCAAAGTTCTTCACGCACACCCTTTGTCCATATAAGGCCCTTGCTGTGTGGAGGTAAAATAAACACACTGCCAGTTGCTTGTTTGGTGTGTCCAGTCTTTCCTTGCTTTTTCTGCTGCTTCTGTAAGATCTGCGGATCGGATTATTGGTATTGAAGTGAAATGGTAGCAAACCCACCCCCCGTCGCCGCCACCTCCTTTTCGATGGAGATGTCAGAGGGGGCAAAGTAGCAGTTACAGCTTCCTGTGATGTATCCAGAAGGTGCTCCTCCAACAAGCATCTTGGTAGTGAATTATTGATGGACAACAGAAGGAGTGTGGAGCTTGCCAAGTTGTTAGATTTATAACTAGCTCCGTTGGGCCCACTTGGGTAGCTGCATATCGTGCGTTCGTGCATGTGTGTGAGAACATTCATACCTACACTTCATTGCCTTCCTGCCCTTGAAAGGCAGTTCTGGGCACATGTGTGGCTAATCATTCAGAGGAGCACTGTTAGTTGTTTCAGAAGCTCAACTGGCTCCAAGTAGATGTATTTAATGTTGCAGGTCCTGTGCTTTGGAACACTTTTCCAGCAGTGATTTGGCAGGAGTTTTCAGAACACCCTTCAAGGCTTTTTATATGCCCGCAGACCTGTTCCTTTGTTTACACTTTATTACAATGAGTCGGCAATTTTAATGATTATTTTGCTTGTTTCGTTTTGTGCCTTTTATTGCACCTGTGTATCATGCACCACCTTGTCTGGTGCATAAATCAATGTGCTGTAAGTGCATAAGACTCTCTGCTTTGCAAGACAACCCAGAACTTTTTTTAAGCATTCTAATACGGAGAGCCAGTTATAATAATAATAATAATAATAATAATAATAATAATAATAATAATAATAAAATTATTTCTACCCCACCCATCTGGCTTGGTTTCTCCAGCCACTCTGGGCGGCTTCCAACAAAAGATTAAAAATACCGGTACATTAAAACATCAGTCATTAAATACTTCCCTAAACAGGGCTGCCTTCAGATGTCTTCTAAACGTCATATAATTGTTTATTTCTTTGACATCTGATGGGAGGACATTCTACAGGGCAGGCACCACTACCAAGAAGGCCCTCTGCCTGGTTCCCTGTAACTTTGCTTCATTAGGATGAGGACTGTTATGTCTGAAACCATCCTGATTTGGAAACTGTGGAAGTTTCCACATTGAAAGGAAAACTAACTTTCTCTGGCTTCACTTGCTCCAATATATTCATGTTGGATCAATTCCAGGGAGATAAATGGTTTCCTATTTGAAACTGAGATGGGACGGGGAATCCCAGAGTGAAGATGACTCCACCTCATAAGTGCATGTTTGAATCAGTCCTGAAACTGTTGTTGTTTTACCTGAAAAGAGTTGAAACAGGCAAGTAAGGATTAAGACAAGAGATTAAGGTGGCAATCCTATTGCAACATTTGGCAAAACGAGCAGTTAAGAATGCAGCAGAGTTCTGGCACAGTTCACCTAGGTTTAAAGGTACTGTAAAGGTAAAGGGACCCCTGACAATTAGGTCCAGTCGTTGCTGACTCTGGGGTTGCGGCGCTCATCTCGCTTTATTGGCCGAGGGAGCCGGCATACAACTTCCGGGTCATGTGGCCAGCATAACTAAGCCACTTCTGGTGAACCAGAGCAGCGCACTGAAATGCCATTTACATTCCTGCCAGAGCGGTACCTATTTATCTACTTGCATTTTGATGTGCTTTCGAACTGCTAGGTGGGCAGGAGCAGGGACAGAGCAACAAGAGCTCACCCCGTCGCGGGGATTCGAACTGCCAACCTTCTGATCGGCAAGTCCTAGGCTCTGTGGTTTAACTCACAGCGCCACCCGCGTCCCTTTTTTCACCCAGGTTTAGCTAGTGTTAAGTCCCCAAGCCCAGCTCAGCTGAAGAAGTGCTGGCATAACTTGCTCATCCCAGCTCAGTCAGGGCTCAGCTGCCTGAGCTAAGGCGAGTGTAAGTTGCTAAATTAAGCTAAATCATGTGACATGGCAACCCAACATAGAACACTATTTTAAAGACTTGTTTCCCCTATGCCTGGCTTAGACAGCGCAGCAGCCCTGCTGCTGAACAGGGTTTGGGTCTGGTATAACTTTACATTGGCTTAACTTTACGCCAGGTTCTTGTGCCTAGAATTGCTCTCTAACTTCATGAGCGAGCCTCATTTATAAAAAGCTGTGTGTGTCTTTTTGACTATGAGACTAGCCAGAGGCTTAAGACAATTGCAGCCGGTATTAAAACTTACACATAAGATATAATGGTGCAAGACACAACATGGGGTTTAGTTCTCTCCAACCAACCCCCCCCCCCCCAGGTTTGCTTTCCCAATAATGCTTTAAATGAAGTGTTTCAAACAAGGGTTTAATTTAGACTCAGTAGAGAGAGTTATTGTTTAATAAGGAAATACTGGGTGGTTATTGCAAACACATTTAGTGAGGCTTAACAACCCTGTAATAGGTATGCAGAAGCTGCAGCTTGGACTCTGTAAACTCAGTGAATATCGTCTTCATCAGACACTGGTATTTATTCAATAAACACAATTATGGTTCCATTAAATCTGAATTTAAAATGCCATTGCATGAAGAAGCAAAGGGGTTATGTTGGCCATTAGGGAGGAACGACTGGGGTGTTTGCATGAAGTAATATCCAACCACCACTCAACCTTCGGCACCCAAATGAAATCTGGAGCACTTCCCTTTGGTCTTTGTTTTGTATATGATTGGTTCTTACAAAGGAAACAAGCAGCACACTCATCCCTTCCCTTTGCATAATGTTTCACTTAATAGTTGACAGAAGGATGAGGTTGTAATCTAATCAACTAACTTCACTATTCAGCTATTTGGAGGCAGCTGTTGATTGCAAAAAGTGGCAAAATGCGCTGTCATTTTGAGGAGTGGGGTTGTTGAGAGAGAAACAAAGCTCACCAATCCTGCATGATGCTCCTTCTAGTGGCCACCATGCATGCGCGCGCATGCATGCACACACACATGCACACACACCTTGAGAGCAGCTGTATGTGGTGATGCAGAACCACAATGTTGCATACTTCTGGGTGAAGAAAATAGCATTCCCCACCTGGAGCTTCCATTTACTCAGAAGCCCACCTCAGAGTGGTGCTGCATCAGTAAAAGTACCATTGATGCCAATGGCTTTTGTGGGGTGGGGGGAATGGTTGGTACCAGAAGAGGACACTTAGCATCCTAGTCTTTATGTTTAGGAGGGAACTTCTTTGGCAACATGACTGTGCTTGGGGACATGACAGAGAGGAATAGCCTCCCTCACCTGCTCCTCACTCTTATTCACCATGAAATAAAGGGGTGCCAAAGAGGGTTGTCTCTCTCTGGAAAACAAGGCTGTTGGATCATGTGTTCCTGTTCTCTAGATTTCCTGGTTCATTTATTCACACACGCCCAAAGAGTGAAGTAGGGGACAATATGCCATGCAAGCCCAGGACCAACTTTGTACCAAAAAGGTTAGAGGAAACAGTCCAGTATTACACTACCTGTTTCAATTGGATGGTCTGGCTGGGCAAGTTGGGAGGGAGAGAGAGAAAGAGCAGCTGATTCTTTACCTTTCAAAATACAAAAGCTGGTTGTTACTCTGTTATGTCTCCTTCTGCAGGTGAAAGACCCTGGTTCCTTGATAGGTAGAAAAAATGGAATAGAAACTACCCAGTGGACATTAATATTAGGTGGTATGCTAGGTTAAAAGGAAAATAGAAGCCAGGCTGGGTAGCTTTACCTAGCTGTTGGAGGGAATGTTCCCTCAGAGAATAAAGTTCCATCTTTAAGTGGTATAAGAGTCTCCAGTTTAAATAATTCCTACCTTTGCTATGGGCCAAAACACCTAACTGTATGTTTTATGTTTTTAAAATTTCCCACAATGCCCTGGGTTCCTGCTACAGCTTGGACATTATGAGAAAGATAATAGTGGCTGGACTCAGCTGCCCAGCACTGCTCAGATAATTGGTGTTGCCCACCAAGAGAAAAAAGGACACACCAAGAGGACACACTTTGCTCCTCAATCATAGAATCATAGAATCATAGAGTTGGAAGAGACCACAAGGGCCATCGAGTCCAACCCCCTGCCAAGCAGGAAACACCATCAGAGCACTCCTGACATATGGTTGTCAAGCCTCTGCTTAAAGACCTCCAATCCTGAAAGCAGCCTCCATGTGGGGAACCCTAAAACTCTTTAGGCTCAGGTCCAAAGATGTATTGATCCATGTGGGTTGGTACTCATTAAAACACAAATACCTTAATTAACTACTCAAACAGTACATTTAACCAGAACAGGGACTTCAGAAATATACTGTCACTGAACGTGGAAGTTCCATATCTTGATATTACAATGAGCATCTATTGATAGAACAATGCATTTGTCAAATTTGTTGTTAAAATCCATATGTGTTAGTAGCCATAACAACCAAGTTTGACAATAAATTTCATAAATAATTGTGCATCACTGTATGAAGATGCTCCTCCTGTTTCTTGTCCTGGAATTACTGACAATCACTTTAATTGGATGACCCAGAATTCAAGTGTTTTGAGAGAGAATAATTTACTTCTATTCAGTCGCTTTCCTAATAAGTCATCACACCAAATTTTCATCTCTTTTTTCCCTCACTGTGGCCACATGCTGAGATGATGATTTCAGTGCATCTTTTACTGTGACCCCAAGATCTCTTTCTTGGATAATTACAGCCAATTTAAATCCCATTAGTGTCCATGTGAATTTTTTCTCTCCCCCCACCCCTTTTTGGGTGGGGAGCTGTCTCAATAGGAGGGACTTTGCTTTGGTTTATGATACTTTTCATATCCTCCAGTCACCCAGTTTGGCGAGGCCTTCACAGAACATGGTTAATTGGGAGGGATTAAATTATAGCTTCCCTGTCCAAATGCAATGGGGGATCTCAGAAAAATAGGGTTCCAAAATGCTGGGTGCATCTGTGAGTACAGTAGTCTTTCTCACTGCACACAGTTGCTTTTGAACATGCAAAGGGAAACTGTGGGCGAGTGCTAGCATGATCACAGAAGCTCTCTCCTCCTTGTGTGTTAAGTCCATCATGTACTCCTGAGCAGGGCTAGGCTCGTAAACCATGGTTTGTAGGCTTAAAATTGCTACACCTGAACCAGGTCTCTCTCTCTCTCTCTCTCTCTCTCTCTCTCTCTCTCTGTGTGTGTGTGTGTGTGTGTGTGTGTAGCATTGTTCCAAGACTACTTATTTGGTGCTTTGGGCATCCAATAGAGAAGGGGCATAGCAAAACAGCAGATCAACTGTTCTGCATGCACAAGGCCTCATATTCAATCCCTAACACCTCCAGGTTGGGCTGGGGAAGACTCCCTTCTCTGAAACCCTGAAAAGCCACTGCTTTCCCATTGGAATAAACTTCTCTGAACACCCATTTCTGGGGCTCAAGCTGCAAAGTGTTCCTAACTGCAGATGTAAAGGCAGATGTATGGAAGCGGAGCTTCTGGGGCACCACAACCATGATGTCCAATGGAAGGCGAGAGGTGGGGCGAGCTGGATTTTGGCATCACACAGGGCACCACTGAAATTTGCACCCCCAAAGTCTGCCACTGCTTGCAGGCTTCCCATGGGCATCTGGCTGGTCACTGTCAGGACAGACTGTTAGACTAGATGGGCTATTGGACTAACCCATCATAGCTTTTCTTCTGTTCTTAGTGCATAAAGATATATTTTGGGAATACTATAAAATCCTAGCTATGGGTAGTATATTGTTTAGCTTTTCAGAAATTTCTCTTATGGTGCGTTCTGATAGGATTACTCATGTCAGTGAAACGTTGCCACTGCTGAATATGGACAAAGTTGCAGCCTTTGTTTTAGTTTCTACGCTGTTTAAGGACTTCCTTAGTAATAATAATAATAATAATAATAATAATAATAATAATTTATTATTTATACCCCACCCATCTGGCAGTATAGTGTTACAGATTAAAAACCTCCCTGAACAGGGCTGCCTTAAGATGTCCTCTGAATGTCAGGTAATTATTTATTAGGAAGAGCTCTTCCTTTCTCTCCCCTGTTTAGCAACCTTGACTGGCCTACCAGTCCCAAACTATTTCCTCCTCAATCTCACAGTCCTAATACCTTGTATAATCTTGTCTGCATGACTCCATTTTTTTATTTTTTGGAAAAATGATCCCCATGGCCAAAATCCATCTCTTCTGACCTGCAGAACCCCTCTTATTCCAACACCAGGTTCCTCTAAGCATAGAGACAAACAGTGGAACCAAACTGTACCAGGTTGCCTGATGCATCACTAATGTGATAAATGTCAAAAAGGAAATGGAGTCCAAAGGTTATCCCAAAGATCTATTTGCATCAGTGTTTACACTGATAGGATGGCTTGCAAAAGCTCAAGCAGTCACAACCCGGGAACCTCTTGGATTAGATCATATTAAATAAGGAAGCCTGCTATATATACAAGTAAATAAACAAGTACTGCATTCAGTAAGACTTCCTGGGGCAGAGATTAAGACCTCAATCCAATGAAGCGCAAAGCAATACACTTCATTTTACAACAACAAGCATTCTTATCGCTGTGAAAATTAAGGAGGTACTGAAATATTCAGCAATATCTGGATGCCAAACATCACTAAACTCTGGGATATTTCGAAGCCTACAACTGGAAAAGTACTCACTCCATGTTTATTTTTTATGTTTATACAGACGCTTCTGGTACTAGAGAAGTGTTTTCTTATCAAAAGGTCCTTGTGATAAAAACACTTCACTTGGCAGAGGAATGAAATAGTAAGGGCTGTTCACACACAGTATTTTTATTTTATTTATTTCACTTACAGAGGTTACACAGATAACAACTGACAAGTTGGAGGTATTCTTTCTGACACAAGCAGTGCCAGGCACACAGAGACAGGAGAGACCCTTTCTGAGAGGGAAGAAAGTGTTGCAAATACCCACCTGTATGAAACATCCTTCTCATTGATCTCCCTGTGAGCCTTGGGAAGAAATGTGGGATATAAACATTTCCTTTGAATTTGTAAAGTTAGAAGCAGTCTTAAAAACAAATCATCTGCTTCAGGGGGCAGGACACCAGGTGGGAAGCAGAGGCCGGGTGGGATCTCCTACCTTCTCCTGAGAAGATACAGTCAGTCGGGTAGAATCCTCTCTGCCTTTTTGCATTTTTTTTGCTCGGTGCCTGCCTCTCTTTCGTGCTCGACACCCCACACTCTAGCAGCCCCGGACTGCTCTGAGCTACCCAACCCTCCCCACAGCAATCTGAAGCTGTCTCAACCTGAATTAAACGATGCCTAGATCCACTTGAATCGTCTCAGTTTGGTCCAAGGCCTTGACTGAGTCTTGTGCACAGCGCTAGTTTTTCTGATAATTCTG
Source organism: Podarcis vaucheri (assembly GCF_965113315.1). Lineage (NCBI taxonomy): Eukaryota > Metazoa > Chordata > Lepidosauria > Squamata > Lacertidae > Podarcis > Podarcis vaucheri. The sequence goes on along the minus strand of NC_138760.1, from coordinate 91,515,449 downwards.
CCAGTCTCTTCCATAGTGGAAGCTGGTGTATGGGACACATCTTCATGAACCTCAAGGTTTCATTCCTCCAAGACTTCTTACTTCCAAACAGTTCAGGGAGTGACCGCAACTGCCAGCTTCTTCCTCCTTAAGAGGAAAGACCTTTGTCTTTCTAGAACTCAGTAGAGAAGAAAAAAGGCTTATCCACACTTTTTGCCATGCTCTTTCTAGGCAGAGGTGTGTACTTTAACAATCCACATCCAAGTGATGGTTGTTTGGTGGAGGTTTTTGCCCCAATCTTTCCCTACAAAAACCCACTCTTAAAAGCTGAATCGGAGCAAACATCAATTTGAGTCTTCCGCCGATTGCCGTTTACTCTAATTGTGCTTTAAAGAGCAGGTTTTTGTGGGGAATAATAATAAAAAAGGGCACTAGGACATGGTGCTTTAAAACATAGGCTGTGCCTGGAAAGAGCGGGGGGGTGGCGATGAATAAGTAAGGGGAAAAGTAGGAATAACAAAATTGCCCAAACTGATAGTAATGGACCTTAGGGTTTCAAATTTCGGTGATGCCCTGTGCGATGGCAAATTTGGCACCCCCACCTCTCACACTCCATTCTAAATCATAGTTGTGGTGTCCATTGCAGCTCTGCACCCAGTGCGACCAAACTGGTTGTACTACCCTAAATCCACCTCTGCAGCAAGGGCTGGTACGAGCCACAAAACTAAGGTAAATAAGGTAAGTATTATTAGAGATTCTAAGCAGCTACTACCACTGTTAGGGGCCCTAAGAGAAGTATTATTTTAAAGCTACCACAGACCCCACAGATATACTTGCACTTAAATCCACTTAAAGGCTATTCAGAAGCTAGACCTCCCACAGCAGGAGCATCTTTCATTGAAGGAACTTCATTTGATGAAAGCATGCACAATTTTGAGTGTTATGGAACCTGCCTTCAAGCCAACCTCTTTGAAACTCAAAGGAAAGCTTTTACTAGCAGAAACTGATCTGACAAACCACGTTACCTTTTGTGTTTCTTATCCTCCAAGGCACACATTGCAATAATATCAAGTTAAAAGTTCGAGATCTAAAGGAGAACCACAGAGGCCACTTTTCTGAAAAGGGAATATTTGCATCTCATTTGCCTAATGTCTGTTAATAAAAGAAGATTTATATAAACCTACATCTATGGGGTTCGTAGAAAATATTCTCAGTTTGATTCAGCAAGAGTTCTGCCAACGAAAATACATCCACCCCAAAATTGTTGCAAGTTGGTTATCCGGCCAACAAAACTTATATATAATGCACTGCTAAATCAGCCACTTTGGTAGGCCAAATCTGGGCACTGTAATGCAATAGGCTGATTTCTTATTCTCCCCCATCTGACTGAAATCATCCACTGAAGCTACTTCATACTATCTTTTTTATTATTGTTGTTGTTTTCACTTTATTCAACAAAAAGTACAATTATACACATACAGTGGTACCTTGGGTTACATACGCTTCAGGTTACATACGCTTCAGGTTACATACGCTTCAGGTTACACACTCCACTAACCTAGAAACAGTGCTTCAGGTTAAGAACTTTGCTTCAGGATAAGAACAGAAATATATTTTTCAAGTATATTTTAAAGACTTCCCATTTTGAAATATATGCCTGTTTTGGTTTATTCTTTATTTTCTCAGACAAGCTGTCTAATTCCGCATATTCCACTAGTTTTGAGCATAGCTGTCAACTTACAGATTTGAAAATAAGGGACCAGCAGCCTTGAAAATAAGGGACCAGCGGCCAAAATAAGGGACCTGCAGCCTCACCTGTTCCAGGCACTCCAGTCTTCCTGTCCTCCTGCAGTCTGGTCAAACTCATGCTGGGTAGCTTTGAGAACACTGTCCAACCAACTTTGTAACCAGAGGTTCAACTGAATAGAATCTGAACCACATGCACCACAAGGCCTATGCAGCCTCAACTTAAGATGGCTCCCCAGCCTGGCTTTGCACTGCAAAGTTTGCAGCAGCACGTGCAACAAAATGGCGTCCAGCATTCAAAAAACCCCTCAGCTTGCATTAACTAGTCACACACAAGGCATGCAAGCTCCACCCCCCAGTCGTTCTTAGACTTCTTATTGGGTGAGCAACACAGCCAAGCAACACAGTTGGAGCCTCCCTCCTCCCTGGCCGGCAGGGAGGGAGGGAGAGGAGCTGCTTCCTTTGAAATTTAAGGGACATCATTTAAGGGACATCCATCAATAAGGGACAGCAACGGGACATGGCGCTGGAATAAGGGACTGTCCCTTCAAATAAGGGACACTTGACAGCTATGGTTTTGAGATCCATTCTTTCCTTGTGGGAACTTTATCACTCTTCTACTCTTTATCACTCTCTGCTTCATACTATCACTTGAAAGAATTCAGCTGAAAACCAGAGCTGACTTTGAAAGCAGAAATTAAAGACTTACTTTGTGTCTAAAACATTGCCAACATCCTTGTTTAGGCCTTCTTCATAAGGGCCTTATTGACATAATCTGACCATCTGGCTTCACCTTAATTACAGCATAACCAGGTTGGTGGGGGAATGCTGCTCTCCATCTATTTATCCTCCCTTCTTGGAATTTTTTTTTTTAAAAAATGACAACAAAACAACCGTGAATAAGCGCATCGAATCTGTTGACAGGAAATCTTAATATAAACTGAACTGTTTTTATTTTGTTTTGAATTGTGCTGAGGAGAAATAGAAGGCAGTTCTCACCTTCCTTAGAATGGGGGAGGCACAAAAGGTAGTCATACATCCCTTACAGTTAGCAAAGTGAGATAGCTTTGTGCTGCTCCAATTGCTGGAACTGCAACGGGAAAGAACATTCAGTTCATAACTTAATGGTTAATTCTGTTGTCAGTACAGTGGTACCTCTAGTTACAAACTTAATTCGTTCCGGAGGTCCGTTCTCAACCTGAAACTGTTCTTAACTAGAGGCGTGCTTTTGCTAATGGGGCCTCTTGCTGCCGCTGTGCTGCCGGCACACAATTTCCGTTCTCATCCTGGGGCAAAGTTCTCAACTCAAGGTAACTCTTCCAGGTTAGCGGAATTTGTAACCTGAAGCATTTGTAAGCTGAGGTGTTTGTAACTCAAAGTAGCACTGTAAAACAATTTGCCCAAAGACAGCCAGTGGGGGTGTTACACAGAAACAGGAAAGTGGCGTGATCTTTGTTGAGGTAGCATGTGCTCTGGTAGGCTGCGAGGAAGTCGAACTATGAGGGAGTTTTCTTGTGGATGCTTAGCTGAATCCAACCCTTACCTGAACGAGGCCTGTCAAAAAGGCAGAACCCCTCTGCTTCTTTCTGCTTAAGTTTTGTCCACTTTGTTCTCTCTGGACAGAATCTGCATTATTTAAGTGCCTCTGTTAACAGGCTTTGGACCCAGAAATGCTGCTGCTGTGTCCTGCAACTATGACTCAGAGAGAAAAGGAAAGAAGCCCTCTGAGGGAAATGAAACACAGTCGTCCCCCCCAAACTTTGTGGGGGGGGAGGAGAAGAGATGTGAAAATTGGGAGGAATATTTTGGTTCAGCTCTAATTTTCTTATTATTTATGAGTGTCATTTGTTCATATCCCTTGCTTCTTCCATACCCCTCAACTGTCCTGGGAAAACTGAGACATCCCATTTTTTGTGAGAGAGCATGGAGGCCATTTTGGCTGAGAGAACATGATTTTCCTAGGCCTCTCTTGGGAGTTGCATGACTTGAGTGTGGATTTGAACTCAGATGGTTTGCCCCATCCAAGTTCAGAACGCTCTCTGCTATACCCAGTGGCAGCTGCTAGGGCTGCGTTACTGTACTGCCTTCCCAACATTCATGCCACGGCTGGTTACCATTGGAGGGGGGTTAGCAAGGAAGCAGAAAGCTTAGCACCAGCCACTACTGACTATTCCACCCAAGCTCCGCATATTGATGAAGCTGTTTCTTTTTGGGGGAGGGGGGTTCTTTAGCCCAAAAGGTGAGGTCTAAAAAAAACCCATAGATAAATAAATTGTGGGAACAAAAAGCAGAGAAGCGCTGAATGTGTGCTGTGATTTGGGGTGGGGAAGGGAGAATATCTGTCTCCTCATATGCATGGCAATATCTTCAGCAGAACCTCTGGAGACAGCGGAAATAGTCAGCAGAGTAAATTGCTTTTTATTGGATTGCCTTTTGTCCCATTGTCAGAATCTCACTAGGAGAACTACCATGGGAAAGGGGTGATGTATTCACATAGACACTCCGCAGGCGGGAGGCTGCTCTCAGAGGCTTAGCACAGCGATGACCCTTTTACTTGCGGCTCTGGCAGTATTGTTATGCCTCGTGCGGCCGGCACTTTTCATAACGCTACAGCCATTTAAAAATTCATCCTAAAATAATAACAACAATAATAAAACAAGAAATCCTGCCGCATACATTCGTGATTCGCCAGAAGAGGAGCAATTACGGCAAGAACAAGCAGCAGCCAGCTGCAGACCCTAGATAGTCAAACCACAAAAGGGAACGGTTAGACAAGTGTCTGTTGAATAATGGGACTATTTCTGGCTAGTTTGGGCAGAGGGTGCTGGGGCCCCGCGTATGCGGTTCTTGTAATCATGTGTGAGGAACGTTGATGAAACAGTTAATGAAGGACCTTCAGAGAGAATTAAATCACTGTTTAGCCATAACTGTTTATTTGTGTGTTTCCAAACACACCCCAGCACACACCCCATGCATTCCTTATCAGCAATGCAGTTCCCAGATGCCATCACAGTAGGGAATGCAAGATGGCTGCAGTGTGGCCATTTGCAGCCGGTCATGTTATGCAGCACCTGGCAGAATTTGCTGCAGAAATGTGCTACAGCACTGAAGAATATTTATTTTGGGGAAACAGGGCAATGTTCTGTGATTCCTAAGAGGTTTCATCCTGAAGCGGGGAATGCAAAGTAGCACCAGGGAAATGTGATAGGCCCCTGAGATTATTTGCTCTGAACTCTGTTGTACAAGCCGCCTGTCCTCAGGGCCAGTGGCGTAGCGTGGGTTGTCAGCACCCGGGGCAAGGCAAGTAATTTGCGCCCCCTAACCAGTGGATTTGCGCCCCTAACCCCCAGATGGTGCGGCCGGTGCGACCGGGCCCCCCTGCACCCCCCACGCTACGCCACTCTGCAGCAGTAGCTTCAAAACCCACCTTGCCAGTTCCCAAAGGGCACCATGCACAGCAAAATCCAACGCCTTTCATTTTTCTCATTTATTTTTATTATTACTATGTATCTTTAAAAGATAAACATTCAGCGTAACAAAGAACTTAAACCGGAAGCCTTTCTTTAGCACACACACCCACACACCCTTAGGGGGATGATCCACCACTCATTTACTCGTGAGCAAGCCCGCCAAACTTGCTGACGAAACCGAAAGCCTCTTAACCCGCTGGCGAGAGGCTTAGCCGGGCCTCGCCCGCCCACCGGCTTCCTCTCGGAGGTTTTTGGGGAGCGCAGGGCGCGGCGAGGCCCGGTGGCGCGTCGTGGTGCGGAGGCTGCCCGTGCCGGCCAGGCGTCGGTGGCGGCGTCGGCGCTGCTGCAGCGGCTGCTCCTCCTGCGAGCAGTGAGTGGAGCGCAGCCGCAGCGGCGGCGGGGGGCGCGCGCGCGCTAGGGCGCAAGGCTGGCGGTGGCTGCGGGGAGCCCGGCGGAGGAAGGAACTTGTCCCTTCCCTCTGGACTCGCACCCCCCCCCAGATGTTGCGCCCGGTGCGGCCGGCACCCTTGGCACCCCCCACGCTACGCCACTGCTCAGGGCCAATTAAGACACACATGTTGGTAAGATGGTTGCTACTGAAAAGCCACTTCCATGTGACCAGGTTCCTCTTTATGTATGCAAGAGGGGGTAATTCAGAACACTGCACATGGTCTTCAGTGTCCCCAAATGAGGTATATACAAAGCTGGTGTGGGACCTTTCACATGACTGGCCATCGTATATCTTACCCCGTGACATACAGCCTGGGCATAACAGCTTAAACAGAAACAGCTTAAATACCTAGTAACTGGTCCTAAGAAAATTCATATCATGAAATATCATTGACAAGTAATTCATGATCCACGGATGGATACAAGACAATTTGCAGTGGTCTTGTGGTACCTGGGCAATGTTTATGTTCTGAAGAAAGAAGAGTGAATACTCCAGACTTCATAAGGCTGTCAGAAAAGACCTTCTTGACATTTCATTCTTCACGTGGGAGTGCATTTTGCTATTCCTTATTTATGGAAATAAGAAAATTAGTTGTTTTCCATTTGCTTAAGGCTAGATAGAATTGTGGAAAAGATTTGATGGGGGAAAGAGTGCTTGCTACTCAGTGCCGCCCTTCTAAAGGAGAGTGTCTATTTGTAATTTTAGTGAGGCACAGAACCACTGAGCAGTTCAGATTTCAGGCAGGAGAAACAGCAGAAAACATTACAAGGAATACAAAAAACTGAAATGCAGCACACTGACAATTGGATGGGTCTATTGATTGATCTGGCTTTTAAATGCTTGATTAATTAGATAATTAAATTTTAATATGTGTATTGCAAAACTCAGTGACTGTTTCTTTTTAGTATAATTTGTAATACATTGAATAAAAAGATTCCATATTGCAGCCTTTTATACACTGCTGCAGCACCTTCCTTCCTCACAGCATCACACTGTGCCTATGTTTGAGGTGCAACAATCCATCAGTCCACAACAGTGCTATAGTGGTAAATTCTGAACTGAAGTATCCTGTCAGGGGTGTATGGGGTGTTAGGGGTGGCGTGGTATCTCTTGTGGGGGACACGTCATGCTCCTTCTGGAGTAGTTTGTCCACCATTAGTCCCCACCCTGCACTCAGTTCTCACCTGTGGCTCCTAGAAGTTGTCAGCATGCAACAGCGGCCAGACTCCAGGCTTTGACTGGCCTGTTTAACCAAGTGAGGGTAACAGATGAGTCTCAGTGGGTTAGGGACTTCCCCTGCATGTGAAGACAAGTTCCGGCAGGTTGAGAGGACAAGACCAATAGCGAGTCCCACAGTCAATAAGGTGGTTTCTACCTGTGCTGTGGAGGGAAGTGAGGGGCAGATGGGGCTTGTCAAGCTGGGAAGGTATCACAGACACCCTGGAATCCAATGACTCAGGCCACACCCTGTGGCTCTCATCTCACTTTAGACATTACCACAGGTCTCTGCTGCCCAAGCTTGGGGAAAGCACATCCTTCTCATTCTTCATGAGCCTTGGAGGACAGAGCAGGAGACAAGCTAAGGCAGAAAATGCTGCAAAAGAGACAGGAGCAAATATCAATTATTATTTTTGGCCCTTTACATCTGGCGGATGCCATTTGGGGGTCTCTCTGAGCAGAGCTTCCAAGTCATTCCTTGGCCATGTTCTGCCACATGAAAGGAACGATTAGGTTGTGGCAGCCGAGTGGCACATCTCACTTTCCCAGAGCAGCATGGCTGGCAATGGGTTCACTTATTTCAGACGATGCCCCCAATCTCCAGATGATGGTTGTTTCCTTGTCCTTTGTGAAAAGATTGAATATGAATAATGCAACAGAAAGAAAGGCTATGGTAATGGTTCCTTGGCTGATATCAGGCTGAAGGGTTGGGCCGAGGAGGAAAGGCACGTAGATCCCTGGAGTGACTGACTGGCTCTCTCTTTTTGCCAGGTGGTTTGAAGAAACTATGGACTCAGCTAGACTGGTCAAGGAAAACCGATTTATATGTGTTGTACATGTGATATAACATTGTGCCACGAGATGGCGATGTGGAGCCCCATTTTTCTCTGCCTGTTTTCCCTGTTTAAATTTACAATGCTTTAAACTGAAATGCATCTTTGATATGTCTAGATCCAGCCCATGAGTAGCACATCTATTTTAATTCTGGGCTGCTATGTTGCTCAGTGGAAAGCCAAAGGCTGAATGTTGTCAATTACATGGAGGTGAATTAATAAAACCAGATTCATGTGCTGGAGCATCGTCATGCAGCCATTATCACATTTTAATGGAAAATATATTTCTCTTCCTTTTTAAAATTTATTTATCTATGTTAATTTTTGTACAGGAGCAAGTAAATTATGAGGAGGGAATTGTATTAATTTCACCGCTTGGAAATATTTTAATAGGCGATTAGATCGTTTGCTTTTCTCCTGCTCATTATGTAATTGGCATTTTGCAACAACCACCACCACAGGGAAGCGCAGATGCCAATCCTTTAACCTCCTGTGAACCAGCACCTCCAGCCGTGCTGTGTGGCTTTCTCCCAGCTTTTCACGTGCATCACCTTCCTCTCACAGTCTAATTCAAAATGCATTCCATCGTTTAAAAAGCAACACTCCCCAGTCTATTCCCCATTTATGAAAATGAAATGCATTCCTTAGTTGTATGAAACACAATGCACAGGAGGTTAACAATGTGAATTCTGAACCGAGCAAAATTGCAATGCAACAACAGCTAGTAAATAATGTCACATACTGAGTACATGATTGCTTTGTGTTATCTCAGGCTCCCTGGAAGTAATGCATCTCTTCTCAGACCTAAAAGGAAGCCTGCAGGGACTGGTTGTCTCCAAGGAACAAGAACAGACTAGGATGCCATTCAGGGCCACATAGAAGCTCTAACCTAAGGCAGGGCAGTACAGGGCAGAACAAATACTGGCCTCTGAAATGCACAGCTGCACGGGTGTGGGACATGCCCTAAGATATCGCCTCATTTCACACAAAGGAATGGTAGGGTCCAGCAAGCCTGGTCAGCACCCACATGGATGGAGTGTGTAATACAAGGGTAGTCAATGTAGTTCCCTCCAGATGTTGTTGCCATCAGCCTCAGCCAGCATGGCCAGCAGCTGGAGGAGGAGGAGGAGAGGACAGATGGTGAAGAAAGAGCTGCGAGTAGAGAAGGGCCCTTTCCTCATCCTCTTGACTCACTGGAAAACTCAACAAACCTGCTGTACCAGGAACTATGTGTGGAGAGTGCAGCTGAATGGGACACAGCTGTGGGCAGCCTGAGGAATTAGGGTCCACCTTGATGTCTGCCCATAAAAAGCAAGTCTAGAGTGAGAAACTAGGGTGATGCCTGCCGTTTCCAGGAACTCTTCTTATGGTGAGATTTTTGTGGGTGGGCTGAGAGTATGTTTGGACCCTGAGTGAGAACCCAGAGGCTCAGAGGGAGGGTTGGGTCAGAAGGAAAATGAATTGACACTGATTTCTATATATTAGTAACTTTGTATTGATGAAACATGTAACTATATTTTTGTAATATTTTGTTTAAATTGTCTGTGGTTGCTTCAGTTTTCTGTACACTGCTTAGAGATATGTTATATATTAAGCGGTTTAGAAATTTTAAAAATCCACCAACCAATCAATGATACAGTCCGGCAACATCCAAACCACACCCTGTTGGATACCTCTGATGTCATCTATCCTAAACTGCTTTCCAGAATCCTTTGCTGCACACAGGGATTCCCTGAAGCTATGAAGTTTAGAAACAACAGCTCTATTCCCTACATACAGCAGTATGTTCTGACAGTGAGGTCTTTGGGATCAGAAGAGGCAACGGGGGTGGGGGGGTGCTAGTAGCAACGCAAAACAGCAAGGAACCTTTCTCATAAAGAAATGAGGACCCCATACTGAGGCTTTCTTTCTGTGTGATGGCTATAGCAGCCTGGTAAATAATACTTAGCATTTATATAGTGCATTTGGGGTATTTGCCGCACTTCACATCCATTATCTCAGTAATAGTGCCGACAGTAAAATGGAATCCAAGGAAGATGAAGTGTTCTCAAGACCTCCGGATGACCTCACATTCTGGAGTTACTGTCAAGCAGAGAAGTCAGAGAGGGGGTGGGGAATATTTGCCAGGGCTGTGTGACCACTTTATCCAAATCTGAGGTGAGGTAGGGGGCATGTTCAGAACAAAGTGGGGGCCCTTCAAGGCTGCCCCAAAGTGGTCCAAGCAGAATCATGGGCCCTAAACTTCTTCATAGATATTCAAAGTTTAAAACACACACATGCCATTTAAGCCAGACAGAATGTATCAAAAATGGTGGCGAGGGAGGCAGATATAAAACACCATATAAGCAAAATGCAAGGGTGGGGTGAGGCGGAGGAGGGGAACTGGAGTTGGCTCATTGAGAGTTGTAGCTTAGCCTCCTCAGTCAGATAGACTTGTTGTAGTGCCACGTGCTGGAGAATCGGCCCGCTGGATTCTGTGGCACAGGAATGCTGGAAACTCCTTCAGTTAGCTACTGTGAGAATAAGATGCTGGACCATTGGCTATTGCCTGACTGGCAGCAGCTTCCCAGAGTTTCTCACAGGAAACACTAGGAATTGAACCTGAGACCTTCTGCATACAAAACTGATACTCAACTAGCGAGCCAAAGCCTTTCCGCTAAGGAGGGGTGTCTGTGGAATGTGGTTCATGACAGCTGTGTAGAGTTTAGACTAATATTTGCCAGGATGGTGAGGGGACTTGTGTTTGAGTTGTGAAGGTATATGCACACATATACCCACCAAATTATATGAAAAGTCCAAACCTCCACTTTGCCCCATATTCCCTGCAGATACACAGCCCTCAAATCACCCCATATTTTTTGATAAAGGGAGGGGAGAGAATAATCACTTCATAAACTGCCCCGTTAGCTCCAGAGGGGGTGAGGAATGCTTTCTTTCCTTTAATATTTATGCAATTTTTTTTGGACTTCAAAAAGCACAGCTAGCACTAAAAATGTTAAAAGATGAATGCAAAGAAATATTTTTAAATTCCCCAAAAGGGTATGGGTGACTAAGTGGGGTGGGGAGAATCAGCCCCACAAACCCTACCCAAACAACTGAGATGAACCTCCAGCAGATGTCAAATAAGATTCAAAAGCTGTAGGAGAGAGTCTTCCGGACTCAGTATGCAAAACAGTCCTCCCACAACAGGAGCGATAAAATGTGAATGCCTCCACGATATCAGGGTAATCCAATCAGCTGTTTTAATTTAATTCACTTGGCAATCTAACTAAAAGCAAAGAGGGAATCCCTACCAAGCTGTTATCCCAATTCCACCTGCTTGGCAGCCTGGGTTCCTCTGCCAGAAGCCTCTCTCCAACCCACACTTGGTCATGTCAATCACAAGGTCACCTCTGAATCAGAGATCAGCTGAAACAGGAGGTGCATCTTATGAATACTCCTTTGCCCATTTTTCAGAGGCATGAGTGTTCACACAGGGCCAGCAGTGTGGGTCTCAGGAGGAGAGAATCCATCCTTGTTGCTGAGGCAACCAGGCCTCCAGGTCTTGTGGTGCTGTGATGATGGCAAGGTGACCCATCAAGCTTATCCACACTTACCTTTTGCCCCCTCTTTCCAGGCACAGATCCATGTTTAAAAACTCAGCATCCAAGCATTTGTGTGTTTTATTCCCCACCCCACCCCTGCATAGTTTCCCCCCATGAAAACCTACACTTTAGCTCTCAATTGGAGCAAACTTCAATTCTGGGATGGGTTGTCATCTGCTCCAACTGAGCTTTAAAGAGCGGGATTCCATGGGGAAAGCTCCAGGGCACTCAGACACTGGCCATGGCATGGACCATGCCTCGGAAAGAGCAGAAGAAATGTAATTATTGAAAAGCCCATAGTAACAACGAGAGGGCCATGACATTCAGGATGCGTTTCCTCCTACTGCCTGAACACGTATCCAGAGGCCCCACCTGCATTATACTATTAAAGCCGCGTCATACCGTTTTAAACAGTCATAGCTTCTCCCAAAGAACTCTGGGAGCCATAGTTTTTTTTTCATAATGCTGAGAGTTTTGATTGGCCAGGATCATACAGTGAAGGAGCCTATTCTGACATTAAGCAAGATATAAACTAGTAAGTAATAATAAAAGAGAAAGAAGTCCTAATGAAATTGGGCAGTGGAGAAATGGTGCTGAAGGAGCAGTAAAGCTGAGCATACAACCAGGCTCCAAAGGCCACTGAGATTTGTTGCGTTTGCAAAGCAAAGGAAGGATTGAACGCTGATTAATAAGAATACACACAGAGACTTGAACCAGCAAGACTCTGGGAAGGGTGCGTATAATCGTGTCTCTCTGTGCTTGTCCCAATGTGCAGCCCCTTGACCCAGGTAGTTTTTATTCACAAAAGAGCTTTTTACAGGGTGTTCATAAGAACCAATCAGATTTCTTCTGAGCATTTCCACAAACCCACGTGGGGAGAAAGTTAAACTACTAAAACTAATTAAGCACAAATATTTCTGGGGTAAACAAAGAACAGAACTACAAAGAAGAGCATCTGGCAACCCCGGAGCTAATAAACAAGCAATACATATGATAAGAAGGATGGCCAGGAGGGCAGTGACCATTATCCACTTAATGTGAGATCTGCTTCCTGGCCCTAAGATTAACATCCTACATCCAAGAAACTTGCCCACTATCTTTGAGGACCCAGGACGCCTGCCTGTCTAAGCAACTGGGCTGTGTACGTGACAAGAGAAATGGGCAGCAGAGGCAAAAGGGCATCAAAAGGGCATGAATGTAGAATCTTATGGGATTTAATCAGAAATTACCGTCAATATATCAAACCCAGTCAACACAATGTCTTCATCGTGGACACGATGGCTTGATGTATATTTTATAATTCCTCATGGTAATCCCATCTGATCCCTACAAGATTCTTAAAGGTATCCCCTCTCTCTCTCTCTCTCTCTCTCTCACACACACACACACACACACGCACACACACCCCAAAACATTTCATCCAGTTAACCTAAAAATGTTAGTGGCCATCTGGTAGAGTCCTGTTCCTAATGCTACCACAGGGGCAGGGAGAAGGGTGCAGTTCCTATGACTAAGGATGGGGCAGGCACTTAAATGGGGCCAATCCAGACCCATATGGGTCTTGTTTCCCTGCCTCCTTTTCACAAACATAAAAACGTTACCTTTGTGAAGAGGGGCAGACACCCTGGTTCTCTTGCGAGTCTCTAAGCCCTCTCCTACTGGTGTTAAATCTACCCACACACAGTTATATTCTTCCTAGGTGGGTTTTTTCTCCTGTTCAAAAGCAAAACAGATCGGAAGATGCGGGGCTTGCCGCAGGGAGTTGCACTGGCAGAACAAAAGACAGGAAGTGGATCAACAGAACAGGGACTGGTGTGGGTATTTATTTATTTTTTAGGTATTGGGATACAGGTGTGGTGCAGGATTAAAAGAGAAGTAGGTGCTTTGGGTTGTGATTGAGATGATTTGGCAGAGTAGCAGGGAGGGTGGGAAGGAACCGACATAGCAGGCAGAGCTGCAGGGAGACACTCATGAACCCTGGCAGATTTGCGGTTTGTAAATGGATTTGAATAACAAGGGGTGCTGCAAGCGAGGCTCACGGTGCATTGGAGAGGAGAACAGGGAAACTTTGGAAGAGAGCTGTCTCGCCCAGTGCCAGCCTCTGTGCGATCCAACAGGAGACCTGGACAGTTACCACCTCTGCTGCATGAGCCAACTGGGATTCCACCCTCCTTTCCTTCCCTAAGGTGGTTTCAGATGAATATCCCAAGAGAAAATGGTTGAGGGAAATGTTGCTCCGTTACCTTGAAAGCAAAACAATTCCGGGAAAGGAAGAAAGTAAGAATAGCCTTGGCGCCTCCAGCTGCTAGCACCAGGAGCTTAGAAACATAGAGGAATTCAGCGAGAACATTTTTCTTTGACTTAATTACCGAAATAGACAAATTGGAAATTGGCCCATCATGAAGACAAATAGCAATAAAAATGCAGTTGAGAAAACTGTTTCTTCTAAATTATAATTAACCACCCATCAAGAGCTACCTGACAGAGGTGAAATGGGGTTCCATTAGCAATCCTACTGATTGGCTGGCAGCACGTCCCATGATGCTCCTTGTTACAACAACCTCCAGTGCTCTTAATGCCCCTGTTTGCTTTTCAGCAAAATTATAAAAGGCCACTTATCGTGCCAAACCTTCCCCCCCTCCCCACTCCTTCTCTGCCTGGCCACCCCAAGATACGTAATAGTCTAAATTATCAGCAAATTGCCAAGTTGATAAGGGCAAGCCATTTTGCATTGAGAGCTGAACTATTTCGCACTTCTGGGGGATAATATTAGGCAAATAACAAGCATCTTTCTTTTGACATGTACAATTATTTGCCAAGTGTGTGTTTGAATAGCCTGCTCCTTTGTGTGACAGGGTCCATTCTCCATTAGCATACTTGACAGATGAATATGCTGGGCCATTGCGGAAAACCTGGCAGTAACCATGGTGATTGGGAGACAATGTTTTGAGTGAGGGATGTATTATCAATTTCAGCTGTAGGGTTCTCGCTCTCTCCCTCCCTCCTACCCCCAGTTTAAATGCATATCTCTAACAAGCTATTCTGCAATAGGGGGATATATTTCCCTGACAATTAAGCTATTATAGGTGTTAGCATTAAAGCCATGCAAATTAGGGATGTGGACATGTATATATATGTGTGTGTGTGTGTGTGTGTGTGTGTGTGTGTGTACACACACACACGCACACGCACATTCAGTGCTTACTGCTTTCCTTTCCCTTCCTTAAAAATTTTTTTAAAACCACTCTCTGAGGAATTGGATGAAGGCCCTGCTTTGAGCCTTCTCTCCCTCAAATTCAGGGTCTTGCATTGTCTGTCCTTACTGCTTTGTTCTCAAGGGTTAGTTAGATAGGCCCGTCCGTGGGAGCCAACTCACGTTGCAAGGGGAAAATGAGGAGGGAGGAGTAATTGCATGATGTAGCTGTGAGGAAACAGACAGTGAGAGAGACCTAGAACTTAACGTTTTAGAACAACAGCTGTGAGGAGGGGAGGACAACAATGCGGGGAATAAAAGGGTCTGGGGAGATGCGTCTTCATTAGGCACCCTGAGGAAAGCTCTGCATCCAAGAAATCCAGCAACTCGTGTAATTATAGCAAAATTATAATAATTATAAAGCCTGGCAACTATTGTTGTCGTAACTACTTATGGCGATGTCCTTTGTTTGTGAGCACCTACCACCTGACACGCTGACCGTTAAGCTGCTTCTTAAACTACTACATTTGTTTTGTCATGGACTCCAGGACTTGAACCTGGAGATGGTGGGCTGAGGATGACTCAGACCAATCCATCCAGCTCAGTCTTGTCTCCACCGGGGTGGCCAACATGGTGCCCTGCAAGCGTTGTTGGGCTCTAGCTCCCATCAGCCGCAGCCAACATATGGGATGATGGGAGCTGTAGTCCTATATCTGGAGGTCACCTTGACTGGCAGCAGCTGTGCACTGACTGGCTCCCCTACCTGCAGATGCCAGAGACTGAACCTGGGACTTTCTGTGTGCAAAACTGGTGCTCTACCACTGAGCTAAAGAACTTCCCCTATGAGTGAATACGAGGCTGTGCATTTAACCGAGCGAGCTGTTTATAATGAATGGTTGGAGCCCAAGGAATGGAGCCACATAGGAAGCTGCTTACACTGAGTCAGACTATTGACCCACCTGGCTCAGATTTGTGGACGCTGACTAGCAGCAGCTCTTGCAGATTTCAGACAGGGATATCTCACATGACTGAAGATGCCAGAGATTAAATGTAACATCTGTATTAGGAGCCTGACCTTGCACTTTTGCTTGCTCTGCCTGCTGTGCCCCAGTCTTTCCAGTTTCATCAGGCAATCTGAATGGGAAAATATACTTTACCAGTCTAAACGCCAGTACAATGCCTGGCACTGGTGGTCTGGCCTGAAATGTGTAACGATCGCCATGTTACCAAGCTTCTGTTAGCAAGTCCAGGAAGTCTGTAAATCAGTTAACATTGTTTTTGCTCAAACCATCTTACCCTGCCCTTGAGCAGCTTAAAAAATTACCCAGATCCAAGGATATGGTAGTTCCAGATCCAGAGCTTGCACATCTCCCCCACTCAAACTCGTTTTTAAATACATGTCCCAGATACAATTAAAAAAAAAACAACAACCCAAGCCCATGACTGCAGCTTCCTTATCCTTGTCCTCCTCCCCTCGTTCAGATGCCTGCAACTCTGCCACAGAACAGCTCCTATCACTTTACTCTAGGGCTGTCAACTGATTAAATAATTCTAGTTGATTAATCATATGCTTTTAAACCAATTAATTGGTTAATTAACTGATTAAATTTAAATACATTTCCATATTACCATCACCTTAATATAGATGTGTTTTTCAGAAGAAAGTTGTGTGAGATAACTTAACAATTTAATAAACAAAAGTTACCACTCAAGGGTTGTGGGGAGGAATGGCTATCTTTAATCTTTTGCATTATTTTCCCTCTTTTTTCCATGTGCTGTTCCAGGGGCACTGCAGAACCAATTTTAGCCTCAAAGTATAAACAAATGTGCTCTTCGCTCTCAACCTCACCAATTAAAATTTTCCCTTGCAGTGAAAATTGTGAAGGAAAATCAACTTTTACTCCACTAAGGATTTAGATCATTAATCTACCAGTTTAAACTAATTGAAGCTTAGATCCCTTGTTTTTCCTTCATTATTTCCTCCGCAATGAATGCCTGCCTCCAAGGAAGACCTTTAACCCTCAAGGATAAGGGGCTTGAGGCACATTGCTTACATGATCTAAAAGTGGAAAAAAAAAATAGTTGGATGGGCCATAAAGATGGCATTCTCATGTCTCCACGCTAGTTATGTGACAACTGCAGTCATTAGTGAAATTAATGTCAAGTCTGACTCTACCGTGAGTCATCCCACAGGAACACACAGCTTCCCCTGCTGGAATTGACTCATTCTTTCATCCTACCATCAGAAGAGGAAGGAGAGAGCTCATTCAATAGCCCAGTCAATGGCACCACAATGAATGGGCACAACTTCCTTGCATCCTCCTACCTACCTGAGCAGTGCTCTCATGCCAAACCTTTATCCTTCCTGGCAATTCCACTGTTTTCATATGAACTGAAAATGCATCTTAACTCTGGCAAGATGGAACTGCATAAGCCACAGTAAGAATCAGTGACACTCCTAAACTAGTTTGCTTCCTAGATTGAAGAGGGTTTAAATTACACACACACACACACACACACACACACACACACACACAAACCCTACCATTAAGGTGAGTGAGGTGGTTGTCTTATGCAGCTGATTTCATGACAAGCTATTTATTTTTACTTCAAGAAGATGTGCTCATGGGCATTTCTGCTGCAAATACCAAAATAAGTTGACTAGGATGTGCACCTTTAGATGTAGGGAGGTGACAATTCCAACCCTTATGGGACTGGAAATCACCAATGATCACTTATTCGTCCCAGGTATGCAATGGAAAACAATGCAACAATTACGATGCTGTTGCTGCTTTCAGGCTGCAAATGCTACGTAATTAATTATGTTTTATTTCCCCATTGGCATTGTGGAAATGGGAAAATCTAATTTATGTAATTAGTTGCAGGAATAAACATCAGTTGCATAGTTTTGCCATGGCAAAGGATGAGGCAAATAATGTAGTTTTTGGCAGAAGTTGAACGGCAGCAGAAGAGAAACAGTGTTCCATGTGGAAAATACTGAGCAAAACAGAAAACGGTGCCTATATATATACTGAGGAGCACTGCCATTTGCTATTCTGCTTCAGGCAGCCAAGTGTCTTGGGCCACACACACACTCACCAGTTGCCCTCCCATAAGCAGAAAGCTATGCACACAGGAAGCTTGCATGAATTAATGGTGTAAATAAAGCTCAATCAGCCCCACAATACTTGCACTGAATGAACTTAATGGCCTAGTCTCATTATGCAATTATCATCTGTGCAGGGTGGAAAAATGG
Organism: Podarcis vaucheri; assembly: GCF_965113315.1. Lineage (NCBI taxonomy): Eukaryota > Metazoa > Chordata > Lepidosauria > Squamata > Lacertidae > Podarcis > Podarcis vaucheri. The sequence goes on along the minus strand of NC_138760.1, from coordinate 91,497,719 downwards.
GTCCCCTAACCCAATTCCCTGCCTGCCTATCCAATAGCACTTTACACTTGAACAAAACAGCATGAGAAAGAGCATGATAACAGCTGCCTTTTCCATCACTTGTGGCCAACAAAATCAGCCACATTTTAAACAATGGTTTATTCACCTACAAAAGAAAGGCACCTACAAACTGATCATTTTTATTCCTTTAATACGTTCCAGTTTTGCTATAGTAAGGATTATTGGGGGGGGAGCTTTTACCAAGGACTTGGCTAGAGACATGTGTGCATTAGTTCCTCATTACACAGGACGGTCCTTTTTTAAAAAACACAAATTTGCCCTCATTTTACACGCACCTGGTGTTCGCTCACTGTTATCATTGTAAAAGATTGATCCAGAAAATGCTGACGCAAGACTTCAGGGGGCAGAGAGAAGGTTAATTCCCACCCCCACTGAAATAATGAATCCCACTGTGAGCATGGTGCTACGGAACGGCAATTTCTCTTGCTTCTTTCTTATCCCAGGTCCCTTGCCTTGCCTTCTGAATGGGTTGAATCTTGACACGTTGAGCCTCTGCTGTTAGAAAGGCCATATGGCTCACCAGCCGAAATAACAGCTACATGGGAATTTAGCAACTTGTCCCCTTACTCAAGGTCACGGCTGAGGGGAGAAGGAGCCCACCCCGGTTGGAGACGGGAGCATGTAGTTTGTCGATCTATTACAGCACTTAACACACCAAGTGGCTCCTGTACAAGCGGATGTCAGAACAGCTGTGAAATATGAGTAAACATCGCCAAAAAGAGAGAGAGAGAAAGAGAGAGCAGCTTAGCAAAGGATTTAAAACCTTTGGCTGCTGCAAACAGAGGTACCATCGGGGCAGGACTTTGAGCCAAGCAGGCAGGATGGGGCCCATTACAGGATGGGTGTGTATGTCAATTTCAATTTCTCGCTTTCGTATTTTTCCAATTTTAAGTTCAGCTTTCCACATTAGCTTGTGGGTGGGTTTTTTTAAATAAAATATTTATTAAAGTTTCACAAATTATATAGACAAACACAATAATACAAACAAACACAAACAAAAAAGAAACAAGTATAATTTCAAACCCTTATTTTCTTATAACTTACTTCTCCGACCTCCTCATACCTCCCCTTTCTGTATTCCAATTTCAGATTTTAATTCAGCAAATCCTCACCCTTAATTTTATCTAATTTTTAACCTTTCTTTTCTTTTAACTTAATCCTTACACTGTAATCCACTTAATTTCTAAAACTGCATCAATCTAACATTCATTAATTTTACAATGTTTCTTAAGAGGGCAGAGAAGAATGGCTACAGAAATTAATGGAATATGCAGAAATGGAGAAACTTACCAGAGGAATAAGAAATCAAGACAACAAACTTCTTACAAAGGAATGGAAATAGTTTATTGAATATGTACAAACAAATTGCAAACAGACATTGGCAGGATCGTTGTAAAAACCTGCAGTTTCAAAAAAACATAGATGAGACATAGATGAATTTAAAAAAAGTTAAGATAATTTAGAGTATGCAGGAAATGATGAAAATAAATGCAAGGAACCACAGAAAGAGAAGAAAGGAAGTCAAGGTTCGAAATTTTAGAATTATAGTTGAATTATTGTTGTAATGTATATAATGTTGTAATGTATATAAATGAAATATATATATATATATATATATATATATATATATATATATATATATGTCAGGGGTTCAGAAGCAGAGACGCAGAGAAGGGTGGAAACAGAGAGCGAGGGGGAGGAAGCCGAAGGGAGAATGAGTGATGATGACGACCCGAGATCTCCAAGCCTAAGCAGTGAGTCAGAGGACTCCCAAAAGGGAGCCCCAGTGAGCAGAGCAAGGGGGGGATCCGGGGGGACACCCCAGGAGGAAGGGAACAGAGGAGATTCAGAGAGCAGCAGCTGGAAGTCGGGACCCACGCTCAAGACTGAGAGCAGCAGGGAGGAAGGCAGCCAGGCATCGGGTTCCGGAGGCCGTCAGCAGGAGGGAGGGCACGAGTCAGGGGTGGTCACGCCCTCCTCAGAGAGCGAGGCAACGGTCAAGAGGAAAGTAGAGAGTTGGGCGCGCGCGCCAAGTTCAAATGCAGCGGAAGCTGGAGCAGTAAGCAGCCCGGAGAGTGAGCCAGGTCCCAAAGCCCGCCGAAAGGAAGCGGAAGGATCAGGGGGGTCAGCGTCAGAGGAGAGTAGAAGGGAGGAGTCCCAGGGGGGCAGAAGGACCCAGAGACGTAGGGAGAGGCGAAGGAGGTGGAGCAAGGCTAGGGTATTAAGCTGGTGTGCAAGAGGCGGGGACTCAGATGGGTCTTCGCCGACCTAGGGCAGAAGGTGTAGAGCTGCACGCTGCAGTTCGGAAATGAAACCTGTAACTCAATAAAGACTCTTTTAAAGTGGACGCTGTGTGGCGTGGTCCTATGTGAGCTGGGACCTGGTAGCAGCTCTGACAGTAAGACCCATCTCTTATCAAAGCTTCAGAAACCTGAAACCTCGCAGCGGGAGCAGAAGCCGCTAGGGGAGGAAGAGGGGTGTCTGTAAGCAAGCTCACAAAGGTTAGCAAGATGACGGAAGAACAGAGGATCTCCGCGCTGCAAGAGGCAGTGACCCAGTTGTCCTCAGAGGTATTGGCTTCCAAGAAACGGGAGGAGGAGACTACAGCCGCCTACAGAGACCTACACGCCAGGTTTGAAATGCTTGTTAAGCAAGGGCAACCGGGACCCAGACCGGAGGGCGTGGGATTGGCACGGAGAGCAGGAGGGCTTGTGGCTCACTTCGATGGGACTTTGCAACAGTACCCTAATTTTAGAGCAGACGTAATGTGCGCACTGCAACTGCTGGCAAAAGACTTTAGAGATGAGGAAGAGAAAGTGGGGTTCATATTGTCCCATTTGCATGGGGATGCCAAAGCCTGGCTGCGCAATTTGTGGAGGGATAAAGATCCGGCGCTTCAGAATGCAGATGCCTTTATCAAAGCGATGGATGCGTGTTTTTTGTCTACTATTGATGTGGATCTTGCCAGACGGGAGATTCATGGACTAAAACAAGGGAGGGCGAGCGTCCGGCAGTATCACGCCCGATTTTTTGCGCTGGTCAGTGCTTTAGAATGGGATCGGGATTCGCCCCCTGTCAGAGACCTCTTCTGGGAGGGTCTAAGTTCTGCGGTTAAGGATGAAATTGCAAGGGGGGAGAGGCCCCGAAGCACGCAGGAGGTGGTCCAAAGGGCGCTGACTGTGGGGGTGAGGCTGGAAGAACGTCCATGGTGCAGAGATGAAGGACGTGGAGGGCGCGAAGCAGCGAGAAGTTTCTCTTTCGTTCCGAGGGAAGCAGCGCGTGCGCAATCCACACCTCCGCCAGGAGGGGGAGGGGAACCGATGGAGGTTGGAGGTGCAAGGGCTCAGTCAGCAGCCAGAGCCCTAGCACCGGCAGCAGTGAAAGCGAAGCCTCCTAGAGGGAACAGGAAGTGTTACATCTGCGAGGATCCAGGCCATTTGGCGAAGGAGTGTCCCCGGAGGCTCCACAAGCACACTGCAGCCTCAGCAATGGTGACTGCAGCAACGCAGCAAGGAGAACCACAGCAGGGAAACGACGATGTCTGGCTGGAGACGGAGGCACTGGGGCCCAGCCAGACGCATCTGTGAAGCAGTCCCCAGCGATATTGCAACCCACGGATCCCCTCCCACCCAAACCAGTAGTGCAGCTCACAGCGTCTCTCCAGCTACCCGACGGCGTCACTATCGAAGTGCCGCTTTCTGTGGATTCTGGAAGCAACGCAGACTTTATAGCGCAGAGCTTTGTGGAGCAGCACGCTATACAGCTATTGCCTGCCACTCTGCCCCTGCAAGTCGTCACAGTGGATGGCAGAGAGTTGCTAGGGGGGCAGGTGGTGAAGCAGACGCCACCGATGGTGATGCGCCTTGGCAACCACAGGGAAGTCATCAGTTTTAATGTCACCCAACTGTCGGACACGCCCATTGTGTTGGGCATGAGTTGGCTGGACAGGCACAGTCCGACACTGGCTTGGTACCAGAGACAACTGATCTTCGGCTCCTCTTATTGCGCAGAACACTGCATCCTGCCCCGTCGGGAGGGAGAGGAGGAGGAATCACAACTGCAGTTGGGAACGTTGCAAGCGGTTCCCCACAAATACGCGAGCTTTTTGGAGGTCTTCTGCGAGAAGGAGGCGGACAAGCTACCCCCTCACCGGCCATATGACTGCAAGATTGACCTCCTACCGGGGGCGACGCTGCCGAAGGGGCGGCTATACTCCATGTCTGAAGATGAAATGCAGGAACTCAAACAGTTCATCGAGCATAATCTGGAGCGTGGCTTCATCAGAGAGTCCAAGGCAGTGGGGGGCAGTCCCGTTTTCTTCGTGAAAAAGAAAGACACGCCCCAAAAAAGACTCGTTGTGGACTACCGCCTTTTGAACCAGATGACCAAACCGTCTGATTACCCCATGCCCAGGATTGACGACCTCCTCGCGACGGTGCGCAAGGGACGCGTGTTCACCAAGTTGGACCTGCGAGGGGCGTACAATCTCATCCGCATGCGGGAGGGCGATGAGTGGAAGACGGCCATGTTCACACCGCTGGGCACCTACGAATACAGAGTTATGCCCTTTGGATTACAAAATGGCTCTCACTGTTTTCAAGCTTTTATGCATCACGTGTTGGAGGGACTCCTCTACAAGACATGCGTCTGCTTCCTGGATGACATCCTGATTTTCTCTGACTCGCAGCAAGCTCACGACCGAGACGTGAGGGAGGTGCTCAGCAGGTTGCAACAACATAGACTGTACGCCAAGCTGGAGAAGTGCCAGTTCGACACGACGGAGGTGGATTTCCTGGGATACAAGTTGTCGGACAAGGGGATAGCCATGGACAGCACCAAGGTTCGTGCGGTATTGGATTGGAAGAGCCCGCGCAACCGGAAGGAGGTCCAGCGGTTTGTCGGCTTCGCCAACTTCTATCGCAAGTTTATCAAGGGGTTCGCGATGCAGACGGCAGCAATTACGGACACGCTCAGCTCCAAAAAAAAGAAATTCATCTGGACGGAGCAGGCGGAACAGTCCTTTCAAGCGCTCAAGCATCTCTTCGCATCGGAGAAGCACCTGCTGCATATCGACCCCAGTAAACCGTTGAGGGTAGAGACAGACGCGTCAGACAGAGCCGTGGGAGCTGTCCTGCTGCAGCGAGACCCGCAGGGGGTGTGGCGGCCGGGAGCGTTCTACTCCAGAAAGCTCAGCAAGTCGGAGCAGAACTACACCATCTGGGACAGGGAGTTGCTGGCCATTCATGCAGCTTTCAAGGCGTGGAGGCACTTCCTAATCGGCGCCAAGCACACGGTGCAGGTCTGCACGGACCACAAGAATCTGGAGCACTGGCGCACGGCTCAGTTCCTGAACCAGAGGCAGATACGTTGGGCGGAGTTCTTTGCTGACTTCAATTTCCGAATAGAGTACGTCCCAGGAGACACCAACATCATGGCGGATGCACTGTCCCGAAAACCGCAATACCTAGAAGAGGTGACGCCAGCGGCGGCCATGCACATCTTCGCACCGACGGCGTGGGCGTGTGCCTCAGCTACAGTAGACCTGGATGCGGTGCGACGTGCATTGCGGGACGACTCATTCGCGCAAGACAAGATGGCGGAACTGCTCAGAGGCACGGCTCCCACGGACGAGTTCCAGGTGCGGGACGGCTTGCTCCTACGCAAAGGAGCTGTCTATGTACCAGGAGACGACCTTCGCGCCAAGGTACTGCAACAGTTGCACGACGCGCCCACGGCCGGTCACTTTGGCACAGAGAAAACGATGGAATTAGTCGCGAGAGACTTCTGGTGGCCCAGGCTGAGAGGGGAGGTCGCGGACTACGTCGCGAGGTGCGACACCTGCCAGAGGGCCAAGCCGGTACACAGACCACCGGCGGGACTGTTAGAACCGCTGCAAACGCCGTTTGAACCGTGGGAGAGGGTGGCCCTGGACTTTGTGACAGATTTACCCAGCTCGAGAGGCAAGACAGCTGTGCTGGTGGTGGTGGACTTGTTCACCAAGATGGCACATTTCATTCCGTGTGCGAAGGTGGCCACGGCGGAACAAACCGCCAAACTGTTCATAGATCACGTGTTCAAAGTGCATGGCCTGCCACGGTCTATCCTGTCCGACCGCGGACGCCAGTTCATCTCGTCTTTCTGGCAGAAGCTGATGGGTTTTCTAAATGTCAAGGTCAATCTGGCATCAGCAAGACACCCGCAGACCAACGGGCAAGCAGAGAGGGTCAATGCCATCATGCAGCAGTACCTGAGATGCTATGCCAATCAACAGCCTGCGACGTGGGTGGATTACCTGCCGCTAGCCGAGTTCGCTTACAACAACACGAAGCACGTGTCCACAGGAGTGACGCCGTTCTTTGCCAACAATGGGAGGCATCCCAGAACCTTCCCGGGACTGGAGAGAGTGGGGGAAGGAGAACCACAGACGGCGGACGCGTTCGCGTCAGAGCTGCAGGCGGTCCACGATCAACTCAGACGGCAGCTGGAGCTAGCTAAGCACGCCTACAAGGTGCAAGCTGACAAGCACAGGCGGGTTGGCGAAGTGATCCAAGTGGGAGACTGGGTCTGGTTGGCAGCCCACGCAGTGCCGACCAGGTCACTTGCCAAGAAGAAGTTGGGGCACAAGCAGATCGGTCCGTACCAAGTCGAAGCGCAGATCAACCCGGTAGCCTTCCGACTGGCGCTGCCGGAGGGTTCCAGAATGCATCCGGTGTTCCACAGGTCGGTGCTCACTCCCTACAAGGCACCTCACAGGTTCCAGGAGCCAGGGACGGCGCCAAGTCCGCTCCGGGAACGGACGGAGACGCGGGGGGTGAAGCACCAGGACCACATCAACGAGGTCACGGAGATTTTGGACTCCAGATGGGGGGAAGGGGGAGTCGAATACCTCTTAGCCAGAGAGGGCACCCGGGCCAGCGCCAATAGCTGGGTACCAGACTACGCTTTGGAGGAACCCCTGCTCAAGGACGAGTTTCATGCCCTCTTCCCACACAAACCCATGCCAGCGAGCTTCTTCGACGACTGGTTGTTCACACCCACACTTTCTTCCAGCACGTTCCATGGATTCGACTCAGAAGGGGAACCCGCACGGAGCACCCGTTCCCCAGAAGGTTCACCGGCAGGTTCGGCATCAGGCAACTCGTATTGGTGGGACGATCGACCAGAGGAGCAATGGCGCAGGAAGTGGCTGGAGATGCCAGGTCGAGCGACCGACGCAGAGACTGACATGGACGTGTTCGGGGAGGACCTCGGGTTCGAGCACGGCGGTACAGAGATGGAAGAGCAACAAGTCAACGTCGACGACCGCGAGGGGGAAGACTCGGAGGTCTTCAGTTGGCGGCCACCCACGGGGAGCGACCTGTATCCAGCATTCCCTCCCATGATGATGGAGCACCCAGCACCCACACCTGACAGCGGGGAGGGGGGAAGGGGGGGCTTCGAGGGGGGGATGGATGTCAGGGGTTCAGAAGCAGAGACGCAGAGAAGGGTGGAAACAGAGAGCGAGGGGGAGGAAGCCGAAGGGAGAATGAGTGATGATGACGACCCGAGATCTCCAAGCCTAAGCAGTGAGTCAGAGGACTCCCAAAAGGGAGCCCCAGTGAGCAGAGCAAGGGGGGGATCCGGGGGGACACCCCAGGAGGAAGGGAACAGAGGAGATTCAGAGAGCAGCAGCTGGAAGTCGGGACCCACGCTCAAGACTGAGAGCAGCAGGGAGGAAGGCAGCCAGGCATCGGGTTCCGGAGGCCGTCAGCAGGAGGGAGGGCACGAGTCAGGGGTGGTCACGCCCTCCTCAGAGAGCGAGGCAACGGTCAAGAGGAAAGTAGAGAGTTGGGCGCGCGCGCCAAGTTCAAATGCAGCGGAAGCTGGAGCAGTAAGCAGCCCGGAGAGTGAGCCAGGTCCCAAAGCCCGCCGAAAGGAAGCGGAAGGATCAGGGGGGTCAGCGTCAGAGGAGAGTAGAAGGGAGGAGTCCCAGGGGGGCAGAAGGACCCAGAGACGTAGGGAGAGGCGAAGGAGGTGGAGCAAGGCTAGGGTATTAAGCTGGTGTGCAAGAGGCGGGGACTCAGATGGGTCTTCGCCGACCTAGGGCAGAAGGTGTAGAGCTGCACGCTGCAGTTCGGAAATGAAACCTGTAACTCAATAAAGACTCTTTTAAAGTGGACGCTGTGTGGCGTGGTCCTATGTGAGCTGGGACCTGGTAGCAGCTCTGACAATATATATATATGACGACACGTCCCGCCTGCCAGACATCTGGAAATTAGCCCTCCCCACAAAAACCGACACCAGAACCAGAGGCACACAGAACGCCGTCACCAATCAACCACACCAGACCCAAACCCAGACCCTCTCCACAGACATATTACAGACTCCATCCAGTAGCCAAACTATAGTGGCACCTCCGGATGCTGCACCCCCCTGCAATCCCTACACAGATCTGGCTGGCACAAGGCACAAAACCACAGCTCGCCCCTATACACGAAGCCAAGCCAGAGCACAACTAAATGCAGCACAGCCATCTTCTCAGAAAAACTCTTCACAAGCTCAAGAGGTCAAGACACAAAAGCTTTAGCAACTAATCTACACTTAATGACCCACCCAGTGGTATTCAGAATATCACTCATGAAATCACTCAAGATATCCCTCAAGTAATTAAGGAACAAAAGAAGAAAAGGCACACTAATCTAGGAACTTCCTCTCTGCCCAGAACGTTGGAGGCTATACACCACACCCCTCAACAGTATTTATAGGAACTCAAACACCAGATTCTGCTCTGTTCCAGTAACAAGAAGCCGAAAGCACCAGCCTGAAGATGACGAGTGAGACCTCGTCGAAACGTCGCACAGACACCCCGACTCTTACACGGGAAGACACCCGAAGACACCAAAACCTGCATTCCTGTACCCGTGAAAATCTACGAAAGCATATATTGTTGTAATGTATATAAATGAAAATTACAAATAAAACTATATAAAATTACAAATAAAACTATATATAGAGAGAGAGAGGGTTTGGGGGCTGTCCAGAGCAGAATTGGAGGGTGGGATGCAAGAGACAGGGGTTGGAGGCTGGAAACTGGAAGTCCTGTTGCACTAGCAGAATTCCTCTTGGACCTGCAGCTGGATGTAATTAGATCTCACCCTCTATGTATGACTCAGGGACATAGCATGCTTTAGGAATGATTTCTTGGTTTGGGACATAGAGCAGGGCATGTCTGAGTTTGTACCAGAATCTAGGACCTAGAGATAATGCACATTCATTTACAAGGAAGAAGCAAATAGTAGCTACATGCAATGTTGCAGCTTAGAACTGAAGGCAGGTTAGCCCATTCACATACCCTCCAACACCAGAGTGAGGCAAATTGGGACACTACCTCAACAGAAGCCACACCCCCTCTCTCACTTACACCCTGCCCCCCTCTCTTGGCTCCCTCCTTTGCACCTTTGCCTGATGCTGCCACATCCAGCAGAAGGAGGAAGAAGAGTGGATGATGCGCAGCGACAAGGTTAGATGGCATGTCTTTCATTTCTGTTTTTTGGAGGGCGGGGTCTGATTCTCGTGCTACAGCGCAAAGTCAAAAAGTCTGCATCTTTTGGTCCAGAGCACACGGGCCAAAACAATCTGGGATTGGGATCAGAAACCAGAGCGGCTCCTGTAAATCCAGGATGTCCCGCTGAAAATGGGACAGTTGCATGGTATGCATTCGTGTACCAATTCCTGTGACTTAAAATTCTACATTCCTAACTCTGCCTCACTCACATACACACCAGAGGGATCAATGAGCTTGAGTACTCAAAGAAATTTAGTTGAGTGAAGGGGTGGGATTTTGCACCCCAGCCTGAATCAAGGAAATGCCCCCTTTAAGACTGCCTGTGCCACAAGAGGAGCTGGGTGTGTTTGGGTCCTTGATTCCATGGCAAAACCCACAGATTGTGGCACTGGACACAGAACTTGGCTTCTTGAGAGTCTTTTCTTTCATTAATCAGAGTGTTTCCAACTCTCACAATATGCCTTGAAGTGTGTAGGTGATGTCTACTGACATCTCAGAAGCCAGAGTGGTGGGGTTTGAGCAAGATTTTTTATTAGCACAGTGTCAGGACTTGAGGGTCTTCCGGCATGCCTCCTTGCCCTGCTCTGTAACTAGCAAAAATGGAATAAATTACAGAAAAAAGAACAGTCTTGCGAATTTGCTTGATCCATGCAATTTATTCTGGTTGCAGAACTGAGATTGCCTTGACACAGAATTTTAATTATCTTAGTGTGGGATATCCTCCTTATTTAAGCACAAGATGCACAGCCCTGGTTGTGGATAATTCCTTCTCTGACACTATCTCCTTTCTGCAGATGTTTCTGCTGCTCCTTTTCCCTCTGAGGACTGTTTCCGTGTGGCAACATCCTCACATTTGACGCTGACAGCAAGCAGCATCCCAGCTCACTCACCCTAAGTAGCAGACATGCTCGCAGATGCATTTGTCTCACTATTTTTATGCAACATGAACACAGGTTATAAATAAAGAAATCCAAATGTGTGATGTGGTTGTGGTGCCAGTCATCTTGCCTTTCCTTCTTTTGTGCCTGAGGTTTGACCTCACAGCGCATCTCAAGATTGCTAGGCCTGCACATTGTGAGCATCTCTGCTGATGTTACTGTGGACTTGCCTTCAAACAGTGCCTTCCATTACAGCTGCAGGCAGGCAGGCAGGCAGGCTGTGTGTGTGTGTGTGTGTGTGTGTGTGTGTGTGTGTGTACACACAAACACAGATGCTCCTGCTGTGACTGAGTGCCCCTCTCCAATGGAGCTTTCTCTGTGTAAGTAATGCATCATCAAGCTGTTTTGGGGAAGGAGAGTGGCAATGGCTGTTACTACCAGGCACAGGCCTAAAGACACATTAAAAGATAATGAAATGTCTTAATCATCCTTACAAGTTGCATTTATCACTGGGAACCATATTAAAGGGAAAGCAAAGCAGCACTTCTATGAGAAACATTTACCCAAGAAAGATATTATTTGTTTTTAATGAATGGCAAATTCACTGCTGTCCTTGTCCCTATAAATGAAATATATGAGGCTACAAAAGAGGAGCTTTGGGCTACGGCAAGAGACATCTTGCAATTGTGGCTCACAGCGTCAGGTTTGCAATACTGATGTTGCCCAGGCACAAAGGCATCTACCTGCTAATTTAAAGCTCTACGGCTTTTCTCACTGTTCAGATTCAATTGCCTCAGTAGGCAGGATTCTCCTTTGCAGAAACCATAGGGATAGGCGTGGGGCTCTCTTCATCTTCTTTATATTGAAGTTGTGTATCTCTTGGGCAATGCAACCATTCAGCCTGAATCATTAAATATTTGACAGCTGCTAAATGGCCCTGGTATGTAGCAGGTGGCAGCTGCAGTATTTCTGGCATGCACCAGGTGTATTTCAGCAGCAAAAAAAAAAAAAAGGTGTCTGAACATATGAGGAGCATCACACATGTGACACACCTGCTGTGACCTGCTACGCATACTGGATAATATATCAAAGGAAGAGCAGCCATTCTCTGTTGCCAAACGCATCGGTAACATTCCAGTTATTTAAGGATGCAGAAGTTTCGTTGGTAGATGGCTATTGTAGCACACTTTTTAAACAGCTAGGCACGTTTTACTCATTTGGCTGGGTGAGTGCCAGGCCTTTTTGCAAGCTGAATAGGCATGGGGTGACCAACGGCTGTATGGTGTGGCAAGTGCCAACAGTCCCATTTCACCAACTGGAGCACAAAATCAGGAGCACAGCAGGCCACATTTTCTTTGAGACATTCATTGCCAAAGGAGGAACCTCACATCTCCAAAATGTGCACTAGTTCTGTTGTTAGGCAGATGATCAGCATGGTGGGGAGTCTGGGATGGAGTGTGCAGCATGAACTTATGAAGCTGCCTTAACAAGTTAGATCATTGGGCTGGCAATGACTCTCCAGGGTTCCTGCAAGAGTCTTTCCCAGCCCACCTGGAGAGTGAACATCTGCATAAACAGCATAAACTATGACACTTCTTTGAACATTTCTTAAGTGTAATAATCTCCATATGTGTTGTAAAAAGTTTTCTTTTAAAAACTATAGAATATATATATATATATATATATATATATATATATATGCAGGTTTTGGTGTCTTCGGGTGTCTTCCCGTGTAAGAGTCGGGGTGTCTTCTTACACGGGAAGACACCCGAAGACACCAAAACCTGCATTCCTGTACCCGTGAAAATCTACGAAAGCATATATATATATATATATATATATATATATATATATATATATATATATAATTGCATCTTTTATTCCTCTTAAGCTTTGATTCCTAGTGAGGTTTATTGACGCTTTTCTCTTATGACTTCATACTTAGAGTTGTTATAGCCTAGCAGCCATTGTGAACAAAAAATGGAGCATAGTATCAATTTCAAACCCACGGTTTAATATCCTGGCTTGTTTCAAACCATATTTTCGCAGTATGGATGAAACAGTAAACTATCGCTAGTAGAAAACTTCCTGCTTTGTTTGCTTGCTCACACAGCCACTCACACAAAGGAAGGGAGCAAAAGAGCTAAATGTGCAGCCAAAATCCTATCCACATCCCAGCTTTCTAAGTCAAGATATGATTACATGCAGTTCGCATTTCTCAACCGCAGGCAGGCAATGCTAGCTTTCAGGTAAACTTCAGCCCTTTTCATTCTTCCTTTGCTCCTCTTTTCAAACTGGGCTCCTAGAGCTCCTGCCTGACAGCACCATCACACACACTGTCTTCGCTACTCAAGGCAGGAGTCCTTCAGCCTGCCATCTTGCTCAATTGCAATGCAGCATGTGCTTCTGTTGACTCCGGTATATTAATTAACAGGCATCAGCACACACGCTGCTTACAGATAGCTGTAAACCACTTAAAGGAGAGCAAATGTTGATTGGATTCTGAAGCATGTTCTGGAAGGGTGGATGGTTAAAGTCCCACAGGGCTCAATAACAGACCCTTTGCTCCTTTCCATACACACAGCCAGCAATCTCTGCTCCTGGTACATGCCCCAAATTGGCTGCTTTCTCGTGGCCTTAATTGTGATGACACCATGCTATGGGAATGCAGATAAATACTTAATCAAGGCCCCAAAGGCACTTAGTTCAGGCCTCCTCAAAGGCTTGGAAGTGCCTCTGGGGAACAATACACTCTTGATATTGAGGGGGGAAGCAAACAAACACAAACAAAAGCAAGTCATTCTCAGTCCCGCTGCCAGCCTATCCCTGTCTTCTTTTGCCAAGCAGTCAAACACATGCCACATTAGAATGTGGCCAGTACCTCTCATTGTGGGACTATAAGGGGCTATGAGTCATGCAATTGTCCACTGGCACTCACCTCCATAGAATGTGATTCTTTCTTTCCATCTATCTGTTCACCACTAAGCTATAAGTGCTGTTGGTGGTATTAATGATAGGTCTTGCTTTCCGGTTTCCTACATGTATCTAGTTGGCCAGGATGTGGAACTAGATGGTCCGTTTACCTGATCCAGCAGGCACTTTTTATGTTCTTATGTGTGCCACAAATCTGCCAGGAGACATTCAAATCTAAATTATACTCAAACAAGACTCAAGAGCATCTTATGGAGAACTGTTTCCAAAAATGACAGAGACTTTTAAAAAAACATTGTAAATGTCCTCATATGAGTAGCTACCCAAAAACGGGGGGGGGGAGCACCCCATCTTGTTCTGTTCTGCTGAAATGCAAAATAGCGGAAATCATTCCAGTAGCCCTTCTTATTTTTTTCTCCCTTTAACAATTGGGATAAATCTGATAAGCCTTAGATTTATAAGGTGACCCCACAATTACTTCTGACTTTTCTTCTCAAGCTTGGGAAGGCAAAGGACTCGTGATAGTCTTTGCTGTCTCATATAGCTGGTTCAGGCGATCTATCAAGTGGCTCACTCAAGGAAATAATTGCTCTGACCAGGTGAACTTTCTTTCACCAAATTTTTGCCTGAAGTGATACCTGAAGCACAGTTGGAGGTTCCTCCCCAGGTTAAACACCAGAGGAACTCTAAGCAAAGCCATATATTTGTATGTACAGTATATGTGTGTGTGTTTTAGATCTTAGAATGATTTATGCAGAAATTGTTCAATTTGGTTGTGTACTTTGGTTCCTATTGAGGGTATTTGATGAGCCAACATGAGAGGGATGAGGGATTGAGGATTGGAGTGGTCATTCTGTGGTATTATGGCAGTGGACAAAGGTGAACTTTTGAATAAATGTGCTTTTAATAATAATGATAAAAGTAGGGATAAGAGCACACAGGCTCCCCTTACCACAATGTTGTGAAAGTTGTTGGTTTAAAAAAAAAAAAAAGGAAAAAATACTAGTGTGGAAATATAGGCTGTTAGACCTTTAAAACATCCCCTTCTAAGTTACTTCCAAAGTTCCCCATTTCTCTAAGCGTAGAAAGAGACCACACATTTGGTAAGTTAAAAATGGTTCACTTACAAACTCTTCAAAAGTCAGATTTGTGTGCTTTACCATACAGCAGTAAGAACAGAGACAATATAACTAAGGTTCCAAAGTGGTAGATGTTTCTAAATTATTTGTATAGAAACACAAGGATGGCTTGCTTAAGCCACATGGTTTGGACTTAGAGCAACCAGCCCAGACCTCCTTCTTGGTAGGGTTCAAATGGTGGAATGTGAAGAACAATTCTTGATACCTCTTCCTAACTAAGCCTAAGAGGACAGCTTACTCTATGGTCTTAACCCCTTCATGCATTAATTAGATTTAAGCATGTTGGTTATATAAGGATGACTCTCCAATAAAAATAAACAGGCTTTGTGTGCTCATATCCCTGCTTTAAAGGTAAAGGTAAAGGTACCCCTGACCGTTAGGTCCAGTCGCGGACAACTCTGGGGTTGTGCGCTCATCTCGCTCTATAGACTGAGGGAGCCGGCATTTGTCCGCAGACAGCTTCCAGGTCATGTGGCCAGCATGGTGAACCAGAGCAGCGCACGGAAACGCCGTTTACCTTCCCGCCGGAGTGGTACCTATTTATCTACTTGCACTTTGACATGCTTTCGAACTGCTAGGTGGGCAGGAGCTGGGACTGAACAACGGGAGCTCACCCCGTCATGGGGATTCAAACCACCAACCTTCTGATCAGCAAGCCCTAGGCACTGTGGTTTAGACCACAGTGCCACCCACGTCCCATCCCTGCTTTATAGGTGGGCAAATGACATACTTAATTCTAACATGGCTGTTAGTGGGAACCTTGGAGGCTCTGAAGACAAATAGAAACTTCACCTTGGAGTTATCTAGAGAGTCTGCCTATTCCTTGCTACACACAGCCAGTCTGAAACTTTACAAAATGAGTGCCCTTCCTGCTGTAAGAGACTGTGGGACCTGTATCCTTTGTCTGCTGCAATGTCCTGCTGTCTCCCTTCTTTGAACCTGGCGAAATGGGCAAATGCTTGTTAACCTGCCTCTAATGTGAGTGCTGAAAGAATGTACAAATACAACATCATCTTATCTTTGAAGGGCCCAACAAATAAACGAGCTCTTACCTAGACCGCAGGCTAAAGCATTAGTCTATAGTCAGGCATTTCATTGGTAAATGAGTGTACAATAGCAACCAATATACTTGAGGACAGATTGGAGTAATTTTCTCTGTGTGTGTGCGTGTGTGTGTGCATTTGTGGAGAGGGAAAAGGACAGAGTCAGCTCAGCTAGCCTGAAAGCAGTTAGACTGCTACCCCAAGGAAATAAAATACTGAGTGACCACAGAATAACATACAGCATTGGATGTGCCTTGACCCTATCCAGAGGATTGCTATGGGGCTACCCTGCAGAAGGGGTTCCTTAAATACTTCAGGCTCCATGGGGGAATAAACTTAAAATCAGTGGATCTTCACAGTTGTCTGTTATATTCCTCTTTATCTACATCCCCTTTGTTGTTCATTAGTCCTTCTGGTCATCAGGGTTTTTGTTTTTTGTTTTATAACCGATTAGAGAGAATTTTGAATGCTTGGGGAATTAAATCTTTGCAAATTTGTATTTGAAGTGCCTTAATCTGAGCTGTCCAGATTAGCATGCAGATCAGAGTTTGTTTACCTATCGGATTGTGTTAAGTTGGCTATATCTTATCTGGAGGTCAGCCAATCTGGAAATCAGCTAATCAGCTAATATTGCACAGTCACATAGTTTTGTCAATACTAGTGGTAGTTTTAAAATTCTTATTAAACCTATTTGTCTCTCTGTGTGTGTTTATTTTATTTTTATTGACCACTCTTATGGCCTCTCAATGTGATGTCATGATGCTGAAAGGATTTTTATAGCCTCCAAGCCCACCCACCCCCCATATAGCCATATCCATAAATATATAAAACACAAATTTCTGACTGCTCGCATAGCTTCCCTACTGTGATATGTTGATGCCAGAAGCTTGTGTGTTCATGGTTTGTGTGTTAGTTACTGGCTGCTCTTGTGGGTATCCCCAGCTGTAATATTGCAGTTCCAAAAGGGTTTTTTGAACCCCCACCCCCTTCAAATGTGCTCATTTTCTTGTTCTTTTGTGGTTTAAAGTAATTTTGCTGACTGTTTGCATAGGAATACAGTATTGGGAACAATACTCTTCTACTTTGGCCACACCAGCTTTGACCTAGGGTTGGCCTATGTGTCAGTGTAACCCTTGCACCTGAAAAGGCTTAGCCATTCCATTCTACAACCTTTCCAATAAGAAGTGTAATGGAGAGGTGAGGGGACCCGTGGCACATTTCAAAACATTTTGGTAGGGTTTTGGAACCAAGAACTATATTGTAAAATTTGGAGAAGTACACAATCCAATCTGTGCATTAGACTGGGAGCGTGCAAATTGGATCAGGTTGCTTAAAAATGCAGAAGGAACAAAATTATCCTCTGTCCCAAGAAGCCACCACACATGTTTCCAAAATCGGAATTCTCCCCACTGAAATATACTACTTTGATTAGGAGATCAGATATGTTGCAAACCCTGTACAGTGGTACCTTTGGTTACTAACTTAATTCATTCTGGAGGTCCGTTCTTAACCTGAAACTGTTCTTAACCTGAGGTAACACTTTAGCTAATGGGGCCACCCGCTGCTGCTGCTGCACCACCGCCATGCGATTTCTCTTCTCATCCTGAGGTAAAGTTCTTAACCCGAGGTACTACTTCTGGGTTAGCGGAGTCTGCAACTCGAAGTGTTTGTAACCCAAGGTGTTTGTAACGCAAGGTACCACCACATTCCAGATGCACAGGCTGCTTTAGCCCACACATAACCAACAGCTAGACAGTGTTTTGTGATCAATGTCCCTTTATTTATTTCCCCCATGTTTAGCAACTGGTGCTTTGTGACTGAGGGCCTCATTATACATTAGGGCTCCCACATCTCCCATGTATCAACATCATGTTTAGCAGTTCTCTGTCCCTTCCAAGCAGTAGCCAGTGAAACAACTGAGCTGGGAGTAAAAATTGCTATGTGTGATGGCATCGTGGTATGTGTTTGTTTTGCTAAGACATTGATAGAGAAACACATAGGAAGATATATGTTTACAGGGACACATATCCCTTGCAATATCTGATTTTAGGCCCTTCCATTCATTTCTGCTCAGGATCTGCTTCCTCTCTAGCACTAATCAGCAAAGCTTCCCTTCCATGTTTTGTCCACAAAGCCCCTTAAATTTGCTGCAGACCCTTATGCCGATTTCCCCTCTCAGTTTTGTTCCAGCGTGAATTCTTGCATCACGGCAAGACCTTCAGTCACGTTGCATGGGGCCTCTTCCGTGGAGCGACAAGGGCAGACTCTTCGCAAACACCTCCGAAAGAAGAATTTAAAACCCACAGCACGCTTGGTGGGGCTAAATGAGTATTCAAATTGGCTAATAAAAAAGTAATGAGAACAGCCTGCAGGTCTCCGCCACCCAAAGAAAACCAACAAACTCCCAGCCACAATGCAAACTTTCCATAGCAGACATGAAGGATTTTCAAACAAGGAACAGCGCGGGGGGGGGGGATGTCAAAGTCACAACTGTGGCAGGAACGGCTGAGAGAAGCCTTGAGACCTGAGTCAGTTGCACGTGGGAGGCTGCAGCAACAGATGTACTGCATCAACTAGCTCTTAACTTTGGAGTCCTTAAGAGAGAGGTGAAAGTATGTGCCTGAACTGCACCGAATCGAACCTCCCCGGTTGTTATCCAAAGACTATTCCATTTCAAATGTGGAGGAGACAGAAGGAGTGTGGCTCTGAATTCAGCCCCTTTAGCGCATTTCTTTTCAATGACCAAATGGCTTGTGTGGAACTTGATTTTTACATTTAGTTAATCTAAATAATTCAGGTGTTGACTCATTCAACCACATTAAAGAACACCGGGTGGCTACGCCTTTAACTTGCAGTTGACTAATTGCTTTGAAAGCTGGCTCATCTACTGAGGTATTGTTTTTGCTGACTAGCGCTGGCTCTCCTTGGAGATGCCTGGGATGTGGCCCCTCCTCAATCTCTTTTTGCACATATGAGCATGCCATTTTTCTAGAGAAAGAGTTGCTGGAACTCACCATGAACACCTCTGTGTGGTGTAGTGGTTAAGAGCGGTAGTCTCGTAATCTGGGGAACCGGGTTTGGATCTCCGCTCCTCCACATGCAGCTGCTGGGTGACCTTGGGCTAGTCACACTTCTGTGAAGTCTCTCAGCCCCACTCACCTCACAGAGTGTTTGTTGTGGGGGAGGAAGGGAAAGGAGAATGTTAGCCGCTTTGAGACTCCTTCGGGTAGTGATAAAGCAGGATATCAAATCCAAACTCCTCTTCTTCTTCTCTCTTGTTCTCTTATAATGGCAATGGTGCTCACCTGAGGGGTGCCGGAACTGAGTTCTGGCGAGTTCCAGCCAGAAAAAAAGCCCTGCATGTAACTGTTAATAAGTTCCCTCAGAACTCAAGTTACAGCAGAATTACAGGGCTTATCTTCACAATGCGTATCCAGGAGTCTGCTATTCGTAGAGGAAAGCAGCTTCAGCAGGGGTACAGAAAACAGGACTGAAAAAGTATTTAAGCCTTTAAATACTATCACTTCTTTCCAAATTGCACTTCCCACAATTCTTCTCCCAATGCAGTTCTAACATGGTGCAAACAGCTGGGAGGGCAGCCTGGGTCAAACATCACTTCATTCTACACCAGGTGTTGGGAACCTTTGGCCCTCCAGGTGTTGCCATGCTTGCTGGGGCTGTTGGGAGTTGTAGTTCAGCAGCATCTGGAGGACCAAGGGTACCCCACACTTAGTCTACACACCAAGAAGGGGGGTGGAGAGGATGAGTGCTTCTTTCTTACCCCAAATCACTCCTTTCAGAAGCACCTTTTCCATAGGAGGACCAACCTTCTGGCTTTTGTTAATTGTATAATGCGTAATTCTGCTGTAAAATATGAAACATGTGCAAAAAGGTCGTGATTATAATATGCTAAATAGTTACACTTCAGCTTATCACAGTGCTACTGCAGCTGATAATGTTGATAACAGTGGCATTTTTTAATTTAAAAAAATGGATTTTATGCATACCATTACATATTTTAATCTTCTCTTTTAATAAGTATTCGGAAAAAGAGCAAGCGCCCATTGCTAAATGATTCAATGTTAATTCCTTCTCCAACTGAAAAGTCATATGCTAACATTTCATTATAAATATATTTTTATTTACCAAAGTATTTATATACCGCCCTCTCACAAAACATCGGGGTGGTGTACAAACAGCACGTTATTAGCAGTACAGCTTGAGTTTCTGGATCATGATAAATTACTCTTTAAAGCTTTTTTTTTTAGGAAAAAGAAAGTTAGAACTTGTGGATTATTAATATTTTACATGCACAGAACGGAAGGCAAGAGGAGGAGAGCAGGGCACCAAATTTTGGGCTCACATAGGGTGCCGCTGGAATTTGAAAGACCCAAATCCGCCCCCGCCCATTGCCAGATGTTGCTCTTGCATTACTGGGCAGGCCAGCTCCCCTACTCCCCAGTTCAGCTCATTAAGATGACACCTCAATCATTTATTTATTAAATTTATTAAATTTCAATATCGCCCTTCATCCAAGGACCACAGGGCAGTTTACAATATAAAAACATAAAAAATACTTAGCATAATAGCAAGCAAAATAGCAATGCAATGCAAACCACTCTTTGAATCAGGCTCCCCACCACCTTTTTAAACTTGTTCATTTCCATGAGGAGAAGGAGGCAGGAGCATCTTAGCCAAGCAGGACAGTTGACATAAGCGTGTGGGTTTCCCCCTCAACTCAACTCCCCACTTCCATCACCTGCCGTGTTACCCTAATGGCTGGAGTTGCTGCTACCACAGCCACTGCCTTCCCATCCATGCCAAGCTCACCACGAAGCCCACTGCGTGTAGGCAGTGTGCAAACTAGCTGGGCCAAGAACAGCTGATAGGTAGTAGGCACATACCTTGCTCAAGGAGGGGAAAGGGGTTTGATGGACCCCCTGCTACCTCCCAGTGCACATGTGGCAGTGGCAGCAGAAGAGAAAAACATTATTCCATACCCCCCACCCCGCAAAAATGGCCTGAAAATGGGATAGTGATAGCAAACACAAATATATTTGAATACATTTTGGCATAGTGTAGGGGAAAAATAAAGGGAACTAAGGAACTGGAAACCCGGCAGAATAGGCTTCCGCAACCTCAGCCCTCCAGATGTTTTTGGCCCACAACTCCCTAGCTAGCAAGACCAGTGGTCAGGGATGATGGGAATTGTAGTCTCAAAACATCTGGGGGGCCGAGGTTGAGGAAGCCTGAGGCAGATAGAGGAAAGGATACAGGAACTAAATTCAGTGGGAAAAGCAGGAAGATAAGCAAACTACAGGAAGCAGGAAGTTACTCCTACTCCCCATTTTCTTGATTTTTTTAATTCTTATCCATTAGTAGAGAGAGCCTGCATACTTTCAAACTTTTCTCACAAACCATGAGGGCTACTTGCTTTTTATTAGGGAAAGCAACATGAATATGTATATTCATACTGGAAATCTTTGAGAACAAGTGTTGGTGCTGTCCAGTTATTTTGGACTACAACTTCCAACCAATGTGGCCAATGAACAGAGAGGATGGGAGTTTCAGTCTGGAGGGCAACAAGTTGGGGAAGGCTGTCTTAAATAACGGGAAATACAGATCAGAAGGGAATTCCAGCTTTGTCCAACCTACAACAACAATTAATGATAGTACCACCTAGTGATTGAACTGCAGGGTGATATTTTCTCCAGACATAACACAAACAATTGCCACCTTTGCCCGCGGAATGAGCAAAAGGCTAAATCAATAGAATTACTCCAGGATGAAGAACAGCCAAATCAGATCCTGTAAGGACTTGTTTTCTTTTTTATTTTACATTTGAATTGATTCTTCCCATACTTGTACTGCTGGCAATCTTCCTCAACATTCTCCACAAATCAGCTCATTCTTATGGTGCCTGCTTGTAGCTGAAACGTAAACACTCTTAAAATATGGCATTTTATTTTAGAATGGAAAACAAAGCCAACAACAAAATGATGGGAAAGAAAAGATAAACCGAATTTCCTATTCCTCAAAATAGCTGTAGTTCAAATCTGAGCAAGAGTTTTCTGGTTGGCATTATGTTACCTCATTCTTAGCTATCTTTGAGGCTGGTTTACATATTTGCCCAATGAAAACGCATCTGGAGGTAATGAAGGAGAAACAAACAGCATCAACTTTTTGTGCTGTGACTATAAAAGGAAGAAAGAAAGTATGCTTTTAAAATCTTGGATGAAAGCCAAAGAATGTGTTTTCCGGAAACATATAATCTGTAATTGGGCTAATTCTGATGTATTTGTGTCTCCAAGTCTTTGTTTCACTGTTGCCTGTATAACTCTTGATTGGAACATTTGATGTTCCTTTTGTGAGTTCCTAAATCCAATCCCCTCCAACGATGTACATGAATGTGCCTCTGATGGATGTTTTCCAGCACCTTTTTGTTGCCTCAATTAAAGGATAATGAACAAGGATTGTTTCTATTTGTAAAACAGCTCCAGCTAGTTCCTTCTTCCCAATTGGCTGGACAATGTGCCTTAATTAGACACAAAGCCTTGTAACAGACGTGACGGGAGGGAGGAATCAGAATGGATAGAAGGGGAAAGGTGAGGTGCTTTCAGCTTCTGGGGGCAACTTCAGCTTGTCTTGGCAGATGGACCACAGGACACTAAAGATACGACAGTACCGCACATGGCAACTCCATGGTATTATAGATTGCAAGTCCTCAACATGCCATGGAATAAATGGCATGTAAGGCCAATGTCCTTTCTTAACCCACAAAATAACAGCAAATGAATTTAAAATGCATACAGTCAAATAGGCTCACCGTAAAAACAAGTGGCAAAGATAAAACTGGTGAGAACTGGAGCAGAACGAAGGCCTAGGAAAGTTATCCAAAAAACCCCAAAACCACCTTTGCCTGTTGCCAAAAGGACATCAAGGTAGGTATCAGGTGAACCTTTCTAGAGAGGGCAGGGTGCCACCACTGAGAAGACCCTTTCCCCAGGAATTAAAACCCATTGCTTGTACAAATGTTTACAACCAGGGGTGCCATCTCACCCTCAGGATTGTGGGTGCCCACCAACATAACATGGACGTACAACGTCACACACACACACCTGCATGTAGCGCGTGTGACATCACACACACTACATTTCACATCCATAGGGCAACGCCAGCGGCTCCTCTTCGTCCTTCTGTACGGCCAGCAGGGCACCCTTTTCTGCGGCTGCCTCCGCATCTGGAAAAGGGTGCTTCACTCGCTAGTTGCAGAGGGAAGAGCTGAACTGCTTCTCTCTCGGAGGCAGCAATACAGAGGTTGGCTGCCTGCCTCTCTCTGCTGGCTTTGCTCATTGACTTTGTGGGTGCCTGGCCACCACAATTATAATATTGTGAGTGCCCAAGCACCCACAGCCCCCTGGAATTGACTCCTGTGCTTACAACTGATATTGTATCTGAATGTTGTTGGAGATTCAGAGGCATAGGGGGCTGTGATATTGGAGATAATATATCCATCATGACCGGAAGCCATTGACAGCCTTATCCACCATGAATCCATCTAATCCCCTTTTAGAGCCATCCAGATTAGCCATCGGTATTCTAGGACATGCTTTCTTAATATGGGGTAAGCAAGGCCTTGTAAGATGTTTTGAGCCATCTTTGCAGAAAGTGATGAATAAATGCTAATAATAAATAAATGCTCCTTTTAGTTTCCTAAGGCAGCATCCTGCACCATATTGTCAACGGCTTTTGTACCGTAATTCACTGCAGGTCCTTACACATATTGTAAAGCACCTCCTTCCACTTGCCTGTAATCATTTTGAACTAGTAGTGGGTTCAATGAGTGGAAGCTTCAAAGCATGCCGAACTCTTTCTCCCAGGACAGCTTTCCCATTATCTCAGTTTCCCCGCTCATTCCTTTGTTGCCCTGTGGTTGCATTGACATGAGTTCTTCAGAAATGCAGAATACATGTGCATGCATCAGAGAACACATGGAATTAGCGTATGGGATATGTGCATTTTAGATGCTGTTCACAGGATGCCAGTGCAGCAGACACTGGCAAACACCTTGTCCCCTCAAAAGATAACTCCCCTTAATTTTTTTATCTGAAATAATAATAAGTGCTTTCAGGGACTCAAAGAGTCCTGCATTGCAGGGGGCTGGGCTGAATAACCCTTGGGTCCCCTCCACTTCCAAGAATCTATGATTCTATGAAATCATATATCAAGTTTAGTCTCAATAGCATATTTCAAGTGTAGCCTCTGTTGTATAGATTATTATTCTTTTTCATTTTCATAGAATTATTTGGCCATGGAACTGGAAAGATTCCACAAGAGTCATTGAATCCAACACCCTGAAATAGCTAAATTCTTCAGAATTAAATCCTTCCCGTCAGATGCTTCTCTGGTTTCTCTTTCATCGCCTCTGGGGATTCCATCACTTCCTTGAGCAACATTTTTCATTGCTAAATTGTTTTTACAGTTAAGAGTTTCCTGTTACCCAGACTAAATCTGTGTTGCTGGAACATGAAGCCATTGTTTCTTGTCCTTCTATTAGGGTCTCTCGGAAACAATTATCCTCCATCTTTTTTATGGTAGTCTTTTAGACGTTTGAAAAACTTCCACCATAAGCTCTCCATCTTATTTCAGCTAACCATGCCCAGTATAGCAGCAACTCAAGGCCAAACAAGACATAGAATCATAGAGTACACATAGAATCATACGAGTTGGAAAGGACCCCAAGGGCCATTTAGTCCAACATGCAGCTCAGCTTCCAACAGTGGTAGGCATACATCCAATTTACCCTCCTCCTCCATTACCAGCTAGGAGAACTTACTTTGCACCATGACAGGTTGCCTTTCCTTTGCCCCTGTGCCAGATCATTGGGTTCCTATGGTGGGGAGTTAGGAGATCCAGACTGTTGTAGCCCACTTCATGCATGAATTGCACAAAGCAGCTGTGGGGCTGAGCTTCTGGCCCACCCCTGAGTTCACACAGCTCCTTGGCCCTGCCCCAGCAGCCACTCATTTCTATTTAACGTGGTGGAGACTTGCAAAGGAAGCCTGTGCGCACAGATCTCTATGTTATTCAGGCTTCCCATGCATTCTGGAACTCTGCCCAATTGGAGTTCCAAAATCTGCTCCTTAATTTCCTAAATCAGGGTGGCCAGAAACAGACACAGCTTTCTAGCTGGAGCCTAAGCATTTTCAAACAGAGTCACACTTTTTCCATGCCTTTAATGCAAAGTATTTGTCAAAATGCGATCCAAAATGGCACAGACTTTTATCGCGCAACAGCATCAGACCAGAGATTTGCGTTTCATGTATTCATTTCTAGTTTTTACCTCCAAGATACTCAAGTGGCATGTCTACTTTGCCCTCCCCATTATTATTCATAGCAACCCCATGAGATAGGTTAGGCCAAGAGGTAGTGGTTGGCCCAAAATCACTTCATGGGCTTCATGGTTGGATGTGGACTCAGACCTAAACCCATGCAGTCCTAGTCCAATACTCTGAATTATCTTCATCAGCCTTCTCCCAGGGTGGTACTCATTCCCATCATCCTCAACCACTGGCCATGTCCAACAATTTAAGGGCACCAAGTTGAAGGCGGATTTCCTCTTCACTGCTTAGTGCATTGTGATCCACGCTTACCATTATGTGTTTCTCTGTAGCTCACAAAACTAGGCAGTGTTCTCCAGGTTTTGTTGTTTTGGACTTACACATTTGTATAGATTTTCTTCTTCTTGGAATATGAGAATGCAAATATATTGTTGTTGAATTCTAGTTCCAAGGTGCTTTCAATTAAGCCATAAACTTTTCTGTTTTCTTTAGCCCAAGATGCAGAGTGGTGAGAAGTGACTGCCAGTTTCTTATTTAGGTCTTTTGCTCTTTTGATCTGCTCTGAGTCACACAGACATACAATATGTTGTGTGAATTTCAAAGTTGGTAAAAGGCAGAGAGTCCCTGCCCTCTGGAGTTCCTGAATGACATAATCATTCATCATTTTCACCACCTTTGTATTGCACAGCTGTGGAAAGGTAGCTGAAAAGCTGGCTGAAGAATGAAATGTGCTCACACTTTAACCATGTTTATGAAACCTCAGTATAACAAAAATCTGAGCCACTGTGAATCTGGGAAAGTGAAAGTAACGCAAGGTGCTGAAATATGGAATGTCAGGTACTGAATACCATTGCTTGTTATCTATCAGATAAATTATAACAGTCTCAGGTTAAAAGAATAAAGAAAAACGATACAATGTCAACTATAAATTACAGTCAAATATTAAATACTGTTGGATGCCGGCCATCAAAACTGGTTTTGCCCCCTGTTCCCAGTGAGGAGAACCTAGCAGAGAACACTAGTTGGTCCAGAGACTACAAATAGGTTGCTCCTTCTGGTTTCAGAGCTGCTTCTGGTAGCATGGAAGACATGTTTCCAGGCTCCTTGACCAATGTGCTTTTATGTTCATTAGCATATATTCCATTTGTGTATGTATATACAGTGGAACCTTGGTTCTTGAACGGCTTAGTTGTTGAACAAATTGGTTCCTGAATGCCGAAAACCTGGAAGTGTTCCAATTTTCAAATGTTTTTCAGAAGCCGAACATCTAACGCGGCTTCCGCTTGAGTGCAGGAAGCTCCTGCAGCCAATCAGAAGCCACCCATTGCTTTTTGAACAGTTTCGGGAGTCTAACAGACTTCCGGAATGATTTAAGTTTGAGAACCAAGGTTTCACTGTACCAATAAATAGAAAAAATAGCATGACAAAAAGCTACCTTGTGCTATTCCCCATCCTTTTAAAGCCTTAAGCACTACCCCATATCATTCCAGATGTCTTCATTAAGAACACACACACACACACACACACACATAAAACTCACACACACACACATAGAGAGAGAGATTTGCATGGTGGTGGCGTGATTGCTTTTTATCCCTTGCTATTTAAGAAATGCAATTTCTGATGGTCACTCAATAATTAATGCTGATGAGCACCAATTTGATGCACTAGAAGAGTAGTTTGTCCTCCTATTGTAGTCTTCTGTAATTGAATCTTATGTTGTTATATTAGTATGGCCCCAGGTGGTTATGCAATGGCTGAGGTGGGGGGGAGGGGAGGGAGGAAAGATAAAGGAATTACAATAGAGCTGTGGTAATGTAAGAACCAGGCAATGTCTTCTATGCCTCAAGGTGTTAACGTTAATCTCTGATAAATTATTAACTTATTAAGGAGCTGAGAAAGGAGCGAACTACTTTTCACACAAAGTGTTCCAGTTGTCTTCAGTGCCTGTTCCCCAAGAAGTAATTCCCCTTCCTTCCCCCACCCCTCTCTTGCTTCTCTGCTATTGTTCACATTCAAGATAATAAGAGCAATACACCAGAGAACTCAGATTACAGCCCAAAGGCTGGTATGCTGAGGATTCAGGAAGGAGTTTGAAGGAAGGGGAGAAAACATTTTCCCTTCTTTGAAAAAAATGACAACCTGTTTCTGATTCGTTCCTATGGTTGCCAACTGCACACTGGTCTGTGTAATACTTAGATTAAAAGATGTGCTCCTTGTTGAGAGGAGAAGCAATCCTCAGAAACTCTAGTGCTGCAGTGCATATTTAAACTATGAAACTCTCTCCCCAAGGAGGCAGTGATGGCCACCAACTTGGGTGGCTTTAAAAGAGGATTAGACAAATCCATGGATGGTAAGGCTATCATTTGGCTACTAGCCGTGATAACTATGCTCTGCCTCCATTGCATAGCTGTCAACTTATAGATTTGAAAATAAGGGACCAGCAGCCTCAAAAATAAGGGATCAGCAGCCATAGTAAGGGATTTTCCGGGCACAGGTATGTTCAGCTTCTGAGCCCCTCCAAGCCAAAGGCAGAAAGCCCAGCCAGCAGCCAAATGAAGCCTCAAGCCTCAAGGAAAACCACCATCACCTCTCCGCTGGGAAGCGCTGAGCAAAGGCGAGTCCCCAGGCAACGCAGCCGATTTGATCAGCACGAGGCATGCAAGCTCCACCCCCCCCAGTCATTCTTAGACTTCTTATTGGGTGAGCAACACAGCCAAGCAACCCATTTGGAGTCTCCCTCCTCCCTGGCCGGCAGGGAGGGAGGGAGAGGAGCTGCTTCCTTTGAAACCCGGGAAATTTAAGGGACATCATCAATAAGGGACAGGAGCGGGACATGGCACTAGGATAAGGGACTGTCCCGCCAAATAAGGGACGCTTGACAGCTATGCCATTGTTGAAGGCAGTATATATCTGAATACCAATTGTTGAGAATCACAATTGGGGAGGGTGCTGTTGCACTCAGGTCAGTCCTGTTTGTGGGCTTCTTCCCATGGGCCTCTGGTTGGCCACTGTAAGAACAGGATGATGGACTAGATGGGCCATTGACCTGAATCAATAGGGCTCTTCTTATGACAGTCTCATACCTTTCAGGATTTGTGTGTGCTTAGCTGCCTAGGGGCCCCTGGTGACAAGTTGCACAAAACCAAGTGGAATGCATTGGCAAGCAGCTGCCATCGTGTGAAAAAGTAAATACAAATGAAAAAGGGGGGAGGACAGAGAGGGGGTGAGGCAAAAGGAAGAGCCGGCTTCTAGTCCTGCTCTTCCTGCAGCAATCCTTTTTGAGAAAAATGACCTGCACCTGAGAGCTTGTTCGGTTTCTTCTAGAGGGAGAATGGCAGCTAGTGCATCTTTATCACACTCTCTTTTCATGCTTCACTGGGCTTTCTTCCCTTGTGCGGCAAAAGCAATCCAGTCCGAGATGCCAGGCTGTCTAAGAAGGAATCAGGAGACTGGCGCTGTTTTTCTTTCAGCAGCTCCTCGGTTATTTCCCTCTCCTTGTCCTGTCTGCGCCGAGACGTCCAACAACCGTGCCTTTTGGAAGCTGAAAGGTCACGACTGTTTTTTCAGCGTGTGTGGATAGATTTATCAGGCTTATCATCTGTTGTAGTTTAGAAAAAGGCTCCCTTCTCTCACTTCTCAGATCTCTTCTGTTCTCTCAGCAGGTTTCAGCTCCAAAGGAAAATCCAGGATCCGCAAGGAAACTTTTCAAAGCTGAATAACTTGCTTCTGATGAGTAAAATTTATGACAGCGGAAATGAGCTTTGCCAAACATTGGGCGCTAAGCCCATGTAGATCCTTCTCCTCTGCCCCCCGCCCCCCCCCAGTGTAATCTGGGATTCGTCTGACTTTTTTGAAAGAATATCTGTTATAATCGAAGGTCGACATGCAGCCTAAGATGAAAGGGATAGGAAACATTTCCTACAAGTACTAACTCTTAGGGAACCCGGGGGCAACAAACAAGGGGCAGTTGCCAGTGAGGCCATCATTTTGGGAGTTGGAGGCTGCTATCTTCCCTCCCCAGGATGTTTTAGAACAATGCAATGACTGGAGCATTCTGGGAAAATAACATGGCAGCCACCAAGCAGACTTCTGCTACTGCCATAGGTGGTGGCAAAGCAGGAGGAGGCATGAATGTAGAAACAGAAACAAAAACAAAAGTGTTTTTAACCGAATAGGCAACAAATTTGCATGAGCAGCCACAGAGGGCACGGTGCTCACCCACTGACGGGCTCCATCAGATAAACCAGGAAAATATGATGATGTGAGGGGGATTTTTTGGGGGGGATAAACCCAAGAAATTAATGAATGTCAAAATCTAGCTAATATTTGGAATATTACAGGCTGCAGCAGTTCTCCTGGGTGTAGCCTATGCAAACTAGTCTGGCTGAGCTAGTTGAATGCAAGTCATTGTGAAACAATAAGCAGTTGTTATCACCTCAAAACTTTTCAAAGCTGAGGTCTGTGCAAAGCAGAGGTTACCAAAGTGACAGGGAGGGGTGTGAGGTGGCAGGAAGGAGGCAAAGGGTTTTCTGGGGGGAAGAAGAAAGGAAGCAGGTGGAACTCTGTATGGCAAGGTGACAGGCAGAACCTTCTTGGGAGGCTAAGAGAGATGTACAGGGATGGCATGCAAGATGCCTTGGACTGTAATGCTGTGCTGCTGCAGGGAACAAGCCCTGCTTGGGATGTAATGCTGTGAACTCTCTCCCTCTCCATGGAAGACATATATAGCAAACCATTAAACTTAAAATGTTACAGCCTCCGCAGTGTCTGGACTCCCGAAGGAAACACAACCCTGGGTGAGTGCCTGGAACCCCTGGAAACATGCTTCCACTCAGCAGGGATGTAGCAATATGAACATATGAAGTTGCTTTATCCTGTGCCAAACCACTAGTGCATCTAGCCTAGCCACAATAGCTGCCTATGGTCTCAGGCCAACGCCTCTCTAATCCCTGAGATCCTATAACTAGAAGTGCAAACATTGGATGTTAGGACCTCATATACACTTTACCACTGAGCTAGGGCTTCTCCCCTGCTTTCAGTCACACCAGAACTTGTCTGAAGTCTGGTGTTACCTATGGTCACGGCTCCAGCCTCATTTATTCGGTGCAGTACATGCGCTAGCCTGGAAACTTACAAGCTGGGTCATACGGATGACTTTCTTGTACTACTGCAGCAGAACTCCAGCCGTGTGGGTTGCACGGTTGCACTAATGAATGTTTACTGCTGCCCACAGTGTATATGGGCGAGAAGGAGTGGAGGATCAGCATGGGGCGGACTTGCTAGCGCATATGGTCTGCGGGGGACAGGTGTCTTCTGGGTATATATCCAGCCTTGTTTACAACAGCCATCTGGACATGGCGATAACTGTGAGTACAAACCGGGATTGGACGAAGCGTTTTTACTAGACTTTGAGGAAATTTAAAGAAGCCCTCATATTACCTCCCTTGCTGGATACAAATTAAGCAAGTCGGCCTGAGTGATCAAACAGCAGCTGAGTGTCTATAAGCGAAATCCCATGCTGCAACTTCAAATGACAAATGGCGTGAGGATCTGCACCCATGAATTTTGTATGTTTCTGATGCGGAACCATAAATCACCCAGCGTCTCTGCAAAGAGTTGCGAGCAGTAAATGGATTAGCTGGAAGTGAGAATCTGAGCACTGCACTGGAGTTCTGTGCTCAGAGAAAAGCGTAAAGTTCTGACACTCTTCCATGCTTCTGATTTTTCAGGTGCCTTTAGTGATAACACCTCTAAACCATGTACTTCTTTGTTGACTTTAAAAACAGAAGAAAAGTCCTGTTGGATCAGACCAGTGGTCCATCTAGTCTAGCATCCTATTCTCACAGTAGCCAGCCAGGTCCCTGTGGGAACCCTGCAAGCAAGACCTGAGCACAAACACACTGAGCACATCAAAGAGCAGAGATATGTACAACAATATGCTCAGTTGAATTGAAATGCTGCAGGAGGAAACAACCTCGCTCTGTTTTAAGCTGATAATGTGTACACAGCTTCAGCTTTATTGAATGTCCAAGCGTTCTAGTTAGAATGCAATACATGTGCACATTAACACATAGCTATGATTGTCGCTATCCACTTTATGAACAACAACTCTGACAATCATTCGCTGTGTGTCCTTGCCTCAAAGAATTCTCCAACATTTATCTTTTTATTACATCATTATAGGAATGAACAGCATGTTTTCTTAATAATTGGCTGAAATCCCATAAAACTCTGACTGAATGATTGACTGAAGTCACTGTGATTATTGGTTCTTCCATACACCTTGGCTTGAATTTACTAGGTCATTTGTGACCCCCAAATTGTCCTCTTTCAAGGCATTGCAATCACCACAGCCTTGGTTGTAACCTATTTCCAAGCCCTGGGGAAGAGGGATGCTGTAATAGATGTTTACATCTACTAGAAAAACAACAACAACACATGAGGATAATAAATAAATGTAGGCATAGATTTTTTGTAAATGTCTGATATGAATTTGTGAAGGCATTGGTTTGCATCTTGTTATAAAACCAGGTTTCAAAGTAAAACGAACATTCAGCAAAGTAGAATGCTTACATAATTTTCTGATCATCTGAGGTTCCATCTGCACTGGTTTGGTGCTATTTTTCATACCTCTCTGTCACTTGAATAGCCACTGCCAACACAATTGCTGTTGGGTGTCCCACCACCGCCAACTCACTGTCAGTTGTGATTAGAAAAGTTCAGACAATCACATTCATCAAAATATAGTGTTGTCACTGTATGTGCTATTGGCCAGTGATGTTTGGCACAGTGTAAGGACATCATGTTATGTCTTCTGAAGACTGCTGACAAAAGTTCTGAGCCAGAAGAACAAAAGATTGTTCATCGGATCAACAGAAGTTTTTGTGAATCAAGAGACATTTTGGCAAATAGCAAAATAAATTAAAAAAAATTTAAAAAATGACCAACTAAGAGGAGTTTCAATACTATTCTAATTAAATGTGAAATTAAATGTTGTGAGGATGAAATGGGGAGGAGAACTATGCATGCCACCTTGTGCTCCTTGGAGTAAAGGTGGGATATAAATGCAAATGCAATGCAGTTCCCTCATGAACAACTTGTCAGGGAGGCATGTGCCAGTGGTGGGTGGGTGAGTGACAACATGTGGGTCTATTACCCTTGTTTGGTAGGCTACATTTCACACCCCACCTAGGAAAGCAAGAGGTGTGGTCACATTTCCAGGACATATTCCAGCTAGGCACACTCAAGAAGTGCATGGAGCAAAGCTAGTGAGGAGTAAGGGCCTGGGAGAATCCTCAGGGCCAAAGAGAAACTCCTGGAGAGGCACATTCAGCCCCATGGTATGAAGTTTCTGATCCCTGTTTTAAAGCCCAATATGACTTGGGACCAGCTTAGCAGAAAGAATGGCTACTCCCAGTGACCGCACCCAGTTATGGAATTGCCTTCCCAGGGCAATTTGCTTGGAACTATCCTTCTGGACTTTTTGGCACCAAAACATTGTCTTGGTGCCAAAAAGTCCAGAAGGATAGTCAACAACACTGAAGACTGATCATAATCTATTTTTAATCCTGCCCCAGTCCTAAATAAAAAATGGAGGATCCATCACAGGTCACATTACCTGGAGTCGTGGAAGACTGCAAGTTCCCAACAGAATTGTATTTGTTCTTGTTTCCGAGGAAATAGATCCATATGTGAATTCCTTGTGACCTAGTCTGAATAGGTAGCTGTTATTTTCTATGAACAGACCAGAATTCCACTTTCAGTTCCATAATAGCAAATTGGCTGTTGCCAAGGGAACGTGCTGGTGGAAGGTCAGGGTTTTCTGGTCATTCTTTATGCTTTAGCTTGTTCAGGGACTTCTCAGGGAAAATAAAATGGTGGCATTCCACCTCAAAAGAACAAAATTAGTAGCAGCTTGTGAGGACAATGACTGAGAGGCAAGGTAAGCACTTCACAGTGAAAAGGAGGAGATTGAGCTGGGATATGAGAAGGCACTATAAATATATCAAAGGGAAAAGTAGCGGAGGCAGCTTTTCAGGACAAAGAAGACAATGGGCACAAACAGTAATGGTTTACAAACTGGTCATAATATAATAAATTTGGGGTGGGGTTTGAAACAAGATAAAGACTTTGAACTATGACTATAAGATGGGGGTGTTATCATGCCATAAACCTCTCTGGGAGCCTGGGATTTAAAAATGTTCCTGGAGCTGTTGGGAAGGAAGGGAGGGAGGGTGGGAGGGAGGGAGGACCCGTAGTGCTTTAAACGGGATTAATTTATGAAGAACATGTGAATACCTACAAGGATCAATAATGCTTTGCTTTAAGAGTTAAGGTGTTTACAAATTCACTTGTGCACCCAAAAACATGGGGATTGTAAGTTTTTCACCATGTAAGAAGTGAACACATTCCACATACATTCATTGTGCTCACTTACAGATCAGCCTCCATGTTTTAGTCCCAGACACAAGTAAGAGTTGGGGAGGAATTCAGAGTAGCCCTAAGTTGATCATTCCATCAGGGCAAATGTTTCAGCTTGCCACATGGAGCAATCTCCCCTCTCCTTCCCCCATGCACTGTTCTGGGGGTTCTCCTGAATCCCCCAAGCTAGTTTCAGGGGTGGGGGGACTAGGAGGAGATAACACCATTGCACTAGCAGGAGCCCTTGTGCTGCTTTCCACCAGCAGGACTCATTAGTTGAATCCCACCCTCAGTTATTAACACAAAAATGCATAACATAGTCAATGAAATGAGTAGTGCAATGCAGTAGTGATGTCAGGGACCATGCTGAGGAGGGCTGTACTGAGGAGGAATGGTGAGGGCCACCGCCTCCCCTTGCTCCTGCTCCTGAATCCTCCCAGGAGCAGGACAGTATAGATTTGGAACAGTGGTTTGCAGAGGGGCATAGCTCAGAAGGCAGAAGCTGGGAAATACTGGGTGTGGAACAGCTAGGAGAAGAAACACTGAAAGAGAGAGGGTTAACAGATTCACAGTCTCTGGACAACATTCCTCCACCCAGCCCAAGGGCAAGAAGGGCTCAAAAAGCCACAGAACAGAAAGCACAGCAGGTACAAGCTCAGATTACAAGATGTAGGTGTGATGCAGATTAATAGGGACAGAGGGGGTGTAAGCCTTAATTGGGAGCACCACCATTCTGGGTTGACACTTTCTTTTGTCCTTTGCTGTGTTTATTTAAAAAACCTAACTGGTAAGAATTCTTTTGATTTGATCTGCTCATTTTTTGCCACGGAGGAGGAAGCAGATTCCCTGAAGCCTGACAGGTAGACCTTGGTGTCTCAAATTTCAGTGGTGCCTTGTGTGATGCCAAAATCCAGTGCACCCCCACCCACCCACCGCCTCTTGCCTTCCATTAGAGGTCACAGCTGTGGTGCCTGCTACAGTGCCCCAGAAGCTCCTCATCTGGTGCTACCAAACCAGTCATGCTCCTCTAGATCTCCCTTTGTTCAGTGTCACAACAGTTGAAGGGAAATGGTCTCCATAACAAGGAACATGCTCCCAACTTGCTGGTGCTTCAAAATTTAAATGCTGGCAAATAATACCTTCTTAGGCTATATCTACCCAGATAGTCCAAGTGAACATCTAGTCTGATGAGCTTAACCAGCTATCTGATGTCACTTTGACCCCACACAAATGCAAGGGAACCATTTTTTTTCCCTGGGCACCCAGCCAGCCAACCAACCCTCCAGCAGCAGAGAATCTAATTACTGGAGCTCCAGGCTGATCCTGCTCTCTCTGTCTCTCTCTTTGATGAGCTACTGTGCAGCAAAAGACCTTTCTGACCTGCCCAAAACTTTGTGTTGTTCTTACAGGCTCCTTCTTGAAGTTAAAAATGAAGCCTGATCCTGTTAATGTATTTTGCTGCAGAGAGGGATGCTTCTTGGAGAAGAGTATGAAGATGAATCTATGGTAAATAAGCCATCTTTCCAAGCAACAGAGGTTTAAAAATCTCCCTCTGTGAATGGTGGACCAATATCAGCCATCCCTCAATATTATTTGGTGATGAGTGCTAGGGTGAAAGACAACTGCACTGGATTCTATTAGAGTGATGCAATTTGTGCTGTTTGTATGTCTCCCACAGCTATTGTTGCATTATTGTTTGAACCATTCATTTTTATGTTCGCAAACTGCAGAAGGCATGGAGATTTATGCCTCTTTTTTCCATTTTTGGGAAAAGCTTACTTTCTGAAGAATGTGGGAATGGAAAAGTGAGTGGAACACCTCATCTACACACACACTCATCCTTGAAAGCTGTATATTTTAGTCTCACACAGCAACTACCAGGAGAGGCCTGGATCTCCCTCATGTTAGAATGAAACCTCCTTTCCTGAACAGAAAAAAAAAACTAGGGATGAATAAACAGTTCACTGGTCACCCCAAAAACCATATCTGCAAAGGCTATTGCCTCTCTGTCAGGCGAGTGGGTGATGGAATTGGTATCCAGCTCAGTATTTTCTATACCAGCTAATAACATCTCTCCAAGTTTTCAGACAGGAGTCTTTCCCAGCCTGAAGGCACCAGGGACTGAACCTTCTGCATGCAAAGCACCTGCTCTGTAACGAAGGTATGGTTTTTCCTCTAAAAGGGGCAAAATCAGGTCGTGAATGGAGCCAAGCTTTACTTTCATCAGAAAACCAGGCATATAATCCTGGCTTCAACATGAACAAAAAATTAGGGAGTGCTTATTTTGCATCGCCTCTTCTAGGTTTCCTCAACTCCCTAATCTCCCAGACCTGTCAGTTTAGTTGCACTATTTCCAACCACCATATACTGATTAGGCTAGTTCCCCCTCTCCTGTCCCCTATGGCTATCTGTTTCATTAACAGCAAGGAGATGATAATGGGGAAGGACGATCAAAGCTGATGATATTAATGTGAGGGATTAACAGTATTTATATTCCTGAGCAGTGCACTCAGTGTGGAGAGCGGGCTGCTGCAAATCAGCCTTCTCCAGCAGAGAGTGACTGCAGTGCTGATTGCCTCTGCTATTGCCTGAAGAGCTTCTTGCTAATCAACCATCACCTCTAATCCAACAGGACTATGGGACAGCCCAGCCGAAACAGTGTGGATGTGCAGATCTATAAAATGATGCAACCAGAAGATCATTGCCAAGGCTGCTCTGTCTCCATGCAGCCTAGGTGTTATCTCTCTCTTAACATAGGTTGCAAAACAAATAGCAGCTTCCAAAAGAAATCTGATCCTTCTGAGCCATGTCCAAACAGGGACATAAAAAGCTGTCTTGTAGTAATCTCTTTGAGGTTTCTGGCAGTTCCACCTAGAGACACCAGGAAATGAACCTGGGCCCTTTTCATTACAAAGCATGCACCCCATGTAAACCTTAAGTAGGCGCTGGGAAGCTATAGCCCTCTAGATGTTGAAGAATAATCTTTGACCATTAGCCATGCTAGCTGATGTGAGTTGGAGTCCAACAAGCAACCATGAATGACCTGGGGCCCAAATGTCAGCACCTTCTCCTGTGTCAGTCTCCTCATTCATTACAATCAGCAGGTGAAGCTCTCTTGGTGGTCCGTGCTCTGAATAAGGTGTGTAATGCAGAGGCCCATTGAAGAGCCTATTTGGTAGTGGCTCTGTGGCTGTGGAATAATCTCCCCACTGATGTGCATCTTGCCTCTACTGTGCATTCATTTCAGCAACAACTGAAGGCTTTTGTCAGGCTTTTCTCAAAAGTGAAGAGGTGGAGAAAATGCAAGTGCATAGGCCTCTAATGTGGTTTGAGAGTTTGATGACGCAACCTATAAGGGAATGGTATATTTAATAAATAGAGAACTTGATGGTAATATGGAGGGCTCCCCAGAAGGGTTGAGGAAGGGTTGAGCCATGGACTTTGGTCACAACATAAGGGAACAAGATTGGAAGTCTCTCTGCATAGCCAAGCCAATGAAATCCATCTCAGTGTGTGTTAGGGAAAATTCTATTAAGGTAATAGCTAGGTGGTATAGAACACAAATACAATAGTTCCACATAACTTCTGGAACAGAGCCAATGAATTAGAGAGGTTGTATTCATAGTGGGACATACCACACCTATAGTGGAGCTGCCCAAAAATACAAATTTGGGGTGGGAAACACTAATACTATATGGGAAGAAATTATTTTACCCTACAGCTGTGTTAACTTTCGCTTGTTGTGTTAACTTTTCATTCTAATAAGACTGTTAAGACAATAGATCTTTTAATATTTTTACTTGTTGTATCAAGAATATCCATTTCCCAAATATGGCAGATTCTACAATTCTATGAACTCTTTGTAATGACAACCCACTAGGAAAGCCCAGGGTATAAAACACTGATTATGGGAGGAAGTGTAACTTAACAGTAAGTCAGGATAGACAATGCTGGCCAAGATAGACCAATGTGGTACAGAGGGCAAAGACTGTAGGAGAGCGGTGAGAAACCTGGAGCCCTCTATATATTGTTGGACTCAAACTCCCATCAGACCCAGCCAGCGTGGCTGATAGCCAGGGATGAAGAGAGCTGTAGTCCAAGAACATCTGGAGGGCCACAACTTCCCCATCCCTACTGTAAGGAAACAAAATCAGCTTTTCCCTTCCATCTATCAAAGTACATGAAGGTCTCTTCAGAGTAGATAATACAAGGATCAATAACTAGACAAAAATGCAATCTGCAGCTAGAACGTTTTAATAATAATACTGTGGGGAAAACTTTACAAAGCAAAACAAAAATCAATAACTCCTGATGAATAGTTGCATTAATAAAAAGTTTCTGTAGAGTTCTTTTGACATCTTAAAAGTTTGTGCTGCAGGGATTGCCAGCATCCTGCTCAAGGGGAGTGCTGAGAGACTTGCTAAGACTTCTTCTTATGAAAATTCTGACAACATCAAGTCATATTATTTTCTTTATTTACATGTAATTTAGGACCATTTTCTGTGGATATAAAATTATCTATGAGCATTTTTCACTTTCACAGTTCTCCCAATGTCTTCCTTCTCTTCAATATGATGTCATGAGTGTGTAGCTATTGACTGCATCTTAACTCTGTAGACAGAAGAAAATGTCCCAAGTGCATTTTTCATAACTAGCAAAGGAAATCAGTGTGTGAAACTTCTTTTCTCTATAACTGCATCTTACTCGAGTGGGGGACGGTGTTTCATCTGTTGGTCGTTTCTTCCCCCACCCATCCTGGACCTGGACCTGGACCTGTTAAAAGGCAAATCAGCCTTTGTGATCCATTGACCAAAAAAGGGGGACTATATGTTCTAAACAAACAAGGGCCTACACAGACAAAATGTTGACAACCAAAGTTTCTACCAGGAGCAAAGGCAGGAGAGATTCCAGGCATAACACGAGCAACCTTTTTTACCAGGAGCAAGGACTGAAATTTCACTCCTCAGTGTGGGTTGAATCGCCTTACTGTGGCTGGAAATTGTGGGTGGCATGCCAAGCTTCTGCTCTGCTTTGATGCTTGATTGTCTGGAAATGTGTTAATTGTTAACATGGATTAAGAAGGAAAGTTTTACATGGATTTGTATAGGACTGAAATATACATGAGCCTAGGAGAGGCTCATATTACTCACCAAAATTAATTCATTAATTGATTAAATGTAACTTGGCATCTTTTAGCAGCAGGAAATGCACTTATTAGCAATTATTATCTTAAAAAAGAAATAACAATTATTGTTACCATTATTGTAATTAAAACAAAGCAATGGATTAAGAGCCACATCATAATTTTTAATGTGAACTCAGCACACTGGGGAGGAAAATGTGTTTACAGCTAAAAAAAATAAAAAATAAAAATGGTCCCCATATTGCTAATCAAGATTACTGGAGGGACTCCCAGCTTTTCACATTACCACAGTGTGATATGACAGCATATAATGGATTACTCAACTGCCCGAAGCCACTGTAGGAATAAATCCCTTTTAATATTCATGCATGGTCTTTGAGAAAATAGATGTAAGCGGTTAATACTTTTCTGCAGACAAAACACTGTAGTTTATCAAAACAAAATGTGTGCTTAGAGGGGTGGGGGAAATCCCAGCATTCCTACAATTGCTTTATTTACAGAACACAAGAAATACGGGCCCCAAGAGAAAAAGTGTGAAAGGGTGGCCACAAATTGAAGAGATGGGGGCTGTAAGAAGGGAGGTGTGGGATGTTAGGCAAGATAATGGTTTGATTGTGAATCTGTGTTGGTAAAAACCACAAGTTGTGTACACAGCATGCATTTAAAGCCCATAACTTCTCCACAAGCATTCTGGGAACTGTAGTTTGAGAAGAGCATTAAGAATTGCAGCTCTGTGAGGGGTAAACTACAGTTCCTTTTGGGGGGAGGTTTACACTAGGATTCTTTGGTGGCAGTCACGTGTTTTAAATAGGCTTTCAGTTATATGGGGTGTTTACAGCCACAGTACCAACATTATCACACACAGAAAACAATGCTTGTTCGGAATGTATGGCCATGTTCACAGCAAAGAATTAAATAGTGGTAACTCTAATTTCGAACGCGATCCATTTCGGGGTGCTGTTCACACTCCAAAAAGTCCGTAAGTAGAGTGCCACTACTGTGTGCGTGCGATAGAGTGCTTCTGCGCATGCACAAAGCGTGCAGATCACTTCTACGCGTGCACATGGGGCGAACCCAGAAGTAAACACTTCTGGGCTTGCCACGCTCATAACCTGAAAAGCAGCGTGGAGCAAACATAACACACTTAAGGGGTAGTGTACTAGTGTTTAATCTGCGTTAGACTGAATCTCTCCGCTTATGTGAGTCAGTGGGACTTATTTCTAAGTAGGCCCCAAAATGGGCTAGCCTGGTTTTGAGCCTACAACTGTTAGGTACAGGTTTCTGAATTGGCTTCTATTGTTCTTTTATGCCCTGTGCAAGAGTTAATACAAGTACAGAGCTAATCTCTCTCTATCAGGGTACTCCTGTTTCCATCTAGGCTAACTAAACAACATAATGACACTGTCCACACAACTTCCATATTAATCCGAACCCTTCACTCCTTCTGTCCCCTCCACTCTCAGTCATTTTCAAATTATAATATCTTTGGGGGAAAGAAGTTCCTTTTTCCAACAAAAAAGACTTAGTAAAACACCATATATATTGAAGTTGCAGTATAAACAATATTAATATCCCAGACGTGTGAAAAGTGCACCTCCTCATCTGCTCTTTGTTGCTTCTCAGAATGTGTGAAGTGGCCATATAAATAATGAGCGCACATGCACTGAAGTCACTGGTTTTCACAGCTACTGCTTCCCATAGGTCTAAAGCTGCCAAACATTACTTAGGAGATGGGCCTAAAATAGAATACTTATCAGCATTAACCAATTAGTCTTTATTGAAACTATGAGCAGGCTGGCTCACAGCAGGGATCAATGCAAAGTACACACAAATCCAATAAAGGGTTTCTACCATGTCCTATTATACTTATTAGCTTTGCTCAGCTGCCGGTTTTACACATGCGCCTTGGTATTCATTGCATCACTGTCAGGAAAGGCACCCATGATACATGTCCTTGAGTGTCTCTGTTGCACATTGTTTTGGAGCAATAATCTCATCTGAGAGCAGCCTCTTTATTTGGCTAGTAGGCTTTGAGCAGGCATATCTGCTGGTGCCAAGAGAAGAGGACCAGGCTGCCTGTATTTGGATGTTAGATATTTAAATTCCAGACTAGTCCATGTGTTGATTCTGTTCCTACATGCATAAACAGCAAAGGCTAATCAAAGGGTGTTCACACAAACCCATTCAAATATTCAGTGAATGTGTGGTGGGGGCAATGTACCTGCTAACTATTGAGAAAGGAGCCATATACACATACAGCCGCACATATGTAATATTCCTCCAGAAAATCAGGAACACTAGGAAATCAGGGTTCCCAATGGAGTAGAAGACCCTTATACACATGTGTTGTTGGATGTGTTTAAGTCCCCCTTCTCACTAGTGCATTATATATGGCCACTGCTACCCCCTCATGCAATTATTGAATGT
This sequence comes from Podarcis vaucheri, assembly GCF_965113315.1. Taxonomy (NCBI): domain Eukaryota; kingdom Metazoa; phylum Chordata; class Lepidosauria; order Squamata; family Lacertidae; genus Podarcis; species Podarcis vaucheri. The sequence goes on along the minus strand of NC_138760.1, from coordinate 91,456,789 downwards.
GTACCATCAACCCAATTTTTATACCTATTGTTTTGCTATCCAGAAAGCATGATAGTGGACACCACAAAATAGCGGCATGCCACCTGTTATCATAGTGAAGTAAGGCAATTTTGGACTTACTGGTTTCAACCTCTCCCCACTTTAAATGAGAATGTATATTATTTCACTTTCTTCAAAATGTGGTAAACAAAACCTGCTGCATTTGTGGATCTTCCTGGTCAAGCTGTTGAATGGGGGGCCCTGGACCTCTGGCCACAAAGCTCTGCCCTCAACACGCTACTAGGTGGTCCTATGAATTTCAGAAAAACAACTCACACTGAGACAATGCTGAGAAATTTTTAATGGGGCATTTCAGGCCCAGGACCAGAAGCAGTTTATGAAAAGATGCAATGTTTCATGTGCACCATTAAAGGCAAGGTGGAGACATGCATACCAACGCATGCCTTGTCCATGATGGTCTTTAGTAAAAGATGCAGCAGCCACATCCTCGTCTGTTTTCTGCTGCATCGGCACATTAAGCAGAGTTGCACCGGTACTACACAACTCAAGACAAAGGGTTGCACAGCGCTTACAAGAGGAGCAAGGAAAGGGACATTAGGGGGCTCAGCATGGCGATCACCGGAGGGCAAGCAAAACAAGGCTGTAGGCAGGCTGTGCGGTGTTGCCCACTGATGGCTAGTCTATTTATGATGGCTGCGCTCCTTTTTCTTTATGCTTCCTCTTTTATAGCTGGTCTATTAAACCAATGGGGGGGCTTGTGTCTGTTTTTCTCCCCCTTTGCGTGGAAAACCAAGGCGAGCACAGACAATCCATATTCCTTTGTGCGAGGTATTGAACTATAACAACAGCACAAGAACAAAGGGAAGAGAAACGTGGAATACAGTGTACTGTGACATGCAGTACCCACTTTCTTTCCGCTTCCATCTGTCGGACCAAATAATCTCTCTCAGAGAGCGGGGATGCCTCAGTCAGCAGAGTGCTAGACTAGGACCAGTAAGGCACACATTCAAATCCTCAGTAAGCCATGAAACTCACTGGGTGACCTTAGGTCTGTCACTATCAGTCAGCCTCACCTATCTCACAAAGTTGTTGAGAAGGTAAAACAAGGAGGTGCAGCCTTGAGCTCCTTGAGGAAAAGACTTGGCATATATGTAATAAATAAAATTGCACTGCTTTACTTACTATGCATTTGGTGTGTTTTGATTTGTTGGGTTTGCCATTGTTCTTGTGCTATGATTTGTTTTGATCCCTTCAAGAACTAATGACTGCCATTTATGATACAAAGGCAGCATGCCAAAAATTTTGATTGATTGATTGATTGATTAAGTTCTCAAAGCTCATAGCCTTTGATCGACTTCTCTATAAATCGAATATTTCTCCCCCTTTTGTGAGGCCATTTGTCCCACCTAGCAAAGAAGGGGACGTTATTCTGCCGCTTTCAAGGACTAGCAAACTTTTAACAAATTTAGGTAGGTTTTTTATTTTTCTATTTTCAGTTCTTCTTTTAAAATCCTTAACTGGTTATTGTAGTGCTGATGCAGCCCCCTGGCCATATACCCTGGCCCAAGAAACCCATGGGAACAATGCTATGTGATGGCATAGCATCATTCCCAAGGACATTCTGAGGTAAAAAAATAACACCAAGATGGCTCCCTAGTGGATTGAGTGACCAGATGCAAATGAAGAGAGAAAAGGGTGGATTCTGGATACCTAGTTTGGTGCTCAAGGATGTGACTCAAGGACTGATGCTTTTAATCTGTTTTTAAAACTCTTTTTATTTAACTTTCCATAAACAAATAAGTGTGTATACATATATGTAACAAAACAAATTAAAATAATAGAAAGAAAAAAGAAAAACAAACTTATCTGAAGGGCAAGACATAAATCTCTATAATAAATAATAATAAAGGATGGGTGTTTTCTTCCTTCAGGAGAAAATATCACTTTAATAGGATTATTATTATTACTATTATCACCATCATCCTCATTACTGGTCTTTACAGAAGGAAAGTGAACTGAAAGGAATTGTGGCCTTTCTCTGTCTGACTGGAGTCTCTATGGTTACACCAGGGAAAAGTACAGCTTTCAATTAAGAAAAAAAACTGCTTACCAAAACATATACCAAAATATTTGCTTGCTTTAATTTAAACATCACACAACTCACTCAGCATTCATTTCCAGTGCCAGGGGATACAATCAATTCTGTCACAAACTGGGTGAGTGGGATCTGCATTTCAAAGTCATTGTGGATATGTTTTTTTAAAAAAACTTATTCCCGTCAAAAGCTTCTATCTGTTCAGATGCGTTTATGTTCTCTCCTCGCCGTCGTATCTGAGTGCTTAACATTTACACAGTAACACCCGAGGATATTAAAATTAAAAGTACATTAAAAATTAATTTACTTTTTGCCACTCAACCATAACAAAAGAATAAGGGGGCATTCAATGACAATGAGGGGTGGCAGGCTCATAACCAACAAAAGGAAATGCTTCTGTCGAGAATGGCAGGTTCGGTATGCTGCAGTGGCTTCTCTGAGGGGTGGTGATAAAGAAGACAGGGGTTAAAGTCAAAAATTGGGGGGTCATGAAGTTGAGAGGCTAGGCATTCAAATGGCTAGGCATCAAAATGTGGTATTTGTGCTAAAAGATACTCAGCACAAGCCACAAATATACTCAAGGTCACCAGTTGCCACATGGTTATCCCTAGGTTGATGAGAAAACACATGTGTGCTGCTCTCATTGCCAGAGATGCATGTGCATCTTGCCTTTCAGAGAAGCTGCAGTACTGCCAATCAGTCCCAACTCAGCCATGAAGGTCACTGTTTGGCCTTCTCTGTCTCTTAGCCTAACCTACCTCATGTTAGAGATTGCCGTTAAACACAACGATGCACATTGCAAGTTAGCGTATGAAGGGGTGAAGGACCACAGAGATGTATTGCTAGATAAACTCAGGTCACACACCTTCCCCTCAGGAGAGGAAGTGAAGCCTATCTAGTTCCTTCATCTCTCTGCATCATGGAAGCCATGGGAAGCCATGTGCTTGCTCCCAAGCACAGACTACATGTTTGAGGCTTCTTTGCTGTCTTTTCTATCCAAGACTATTTTGCCTGTATGATCCCTGATGCCGCATGGAACAATGCATAACTGAGACCTTGAATCTGCAAGTAAATCATTTTAAACGTACTTAACAGTATGTGGTCTGCTCATGGCAAGAAGGGTGCAAAGAGGACAGCTGCTGTGTGCAGCTGAACAGGATAAAAATATTTAACAACCTATACTCCCGACACTTCACTGCACTACTTATTTTTGTGAGTCTAATACTCTGCTACTGAGGCTCTGTGTGCAAGCTCCTCATTTTGAATCCAGATGCCCAGCCAATACTTTTGTTATTTACCCCACACACATGGGCCACAGGGATTCATATACCGTATTTAATTTCCTCCCACGCCTCACAGGGTTGTTGTGGGGATACAATGAGGAAAGAACTATGACGGCTTCTTTGAGCTCCCTGCAGCAAATAACATAAATAATGTGATTAATAATGTGAACAACAACAACAACTCTTAGCGAAGGAGAAAACAGAGGCTGGACTTGGCCTCCTCCACCAGCCCAATTTAATATGAGCAATTCTCAATTTTCTGAATGGCAACACAGGCATTCAGTTGGAGAGGAGTGCAATATAAACCTTTATATAAGTATTCCTCTGTTATTTTTTACAGGTTTTTAAAGCAAAAAGTCCACTGCATTTGTTGTTCCATTGTTCTGATACCAGGATTTGGCTACTCATTGCAGGTGTGACATCGATAAGCCTATCAGTTTTGTGGTTCAGTAGCATCAAAGAGTAAGATCTGCATCAGAGGCCCTGCTTTATGACTCACCAGTGAGAGTTGTTAGCTTGGTATCAGATACAACACCTTTTCAGTGGTGGCCCTGAACCGCTGGAACTCCTCCCCTAGGGAAATATTCATGGCGCCATCATTGCCAGTCTTCAGAAGGACCTTGAAGACTTTATTTCATCCAGTGTGTTGCTGTTTAGTCGTTTAGTCGTGTCCGACTCTTCGTGACCCCCTGGACCAGAGCACGCCAGGCATTTCTGTCTGTCACGCCGGGCGCTTCTGTCAGGCACTTCTGTCATCCAGTGTGCACTAGGTTAATTTGACTGTGCCACGCTTTAACATTTTTATTGCCATTGCTTTATAAATTAGTGGAGGAGTTGTTGTTGTTGTGTACTTTAAGCCTTAGTGAACCACCTTGTGAAAGCAGTTCCCCCAGAAAGGCAGGCTAGAAGTCTTTTATTTATTTAAAAAAGACAAACCTGCATGAGGTGGTGTTATGAACACGCTCTCCAACAAAGTTTTCCCTGAGGATCCCTTCCTAAACCAGCTTGATTTAGCTGGTCTCGGGCTGCTCTTGTCTCTTTAAATCCACAGTCTAGGTAATCACTCTGTGTAAGTTAGGTAGCTGCATGAAAGTGGGACACTTTTGTAGGTCACACACTTTCTTCTACCTATGAATAGACTCAAAAGAAAATTGGGTGCTGGGGTGGGAAGGTGATTCTCCCTCTGCAACACTGAGGTCTTTTGCTTTCAAAGAGAAGGCAGATGCTTCACCTTTTAATTGTTGCATCGACTCCGCTTTCTTGTTCAATACCCATTCTTACCACTAAGATTGTCTAATCAAAGCCTCTTCCTTCCTCCATCTGGCTCACCTGCCTCCACCATTGATCCAGAATTGGAACAGGGGGAGGGAAAGGAGGGGAGAGAGGACCCTGGGAAAGAGGACACAATTAACGCCTGAGCAGCTTCAATTCGTGGGTGTCTTTCAACATCTTGCACCTCTCTCTGCATCCATTCTTTTTCTCTTCTGTCCCCCCACCCTTTGTGCTCATGGGTTTTCTTTAAGAAAAGCCTTTGTCAGCAACCCAGGGAGAAGATTAAAGCTCCTGTCAGAAGGAAACAGGTTGCTTTTGTGCCCAAGTCCTTATAATCCACTTTATTAAAATGTTCCAAATCTTCCTCCAAGAGTGGAGAGATCACAGGAACATTCTCCCCAATCACCCCTGGCATGCCATCCTTTGAATGGCATCATTACGAGAGGAAGAAAGGAAGAAAGGAAAGGAAGGATGACCTAAAAAGCAGACTGGATGCTGGTGAAATGGGCTATGGAGCCTGGTACTTCAAGGTCACTGGTTCCAATTTAACCTTGCAGCAGCTACCAGAGGAAAACCATTCTCGCTCAAATTGCTGCTTGCTTATACAAATTACTAGGACTCTGCTGGCTGCAAGAGAGCATTCAAGACAATGCTACGCAGGTTCAAAGCACCATCTCTTGCCTAACAACTGCCCTTGAGCACTTTCCTACCAGTAAGTCGGGGGGAAAGGGAAGGGCACAATAGCAAGAGGATCTGAGCCAAATTTGTTGCTGGTTTGGGGACAGGGTGTAGAAGCAAGCTTGCATTTCTCCTCCACCAACCCCCATGATAAACCTTGGTACTGTCACTACATAGAATTGCAGTCTTAATCTTTAGTCCATCTTCCTCTGGTGTTATTTTTGTACTTTTCCACTTTCCTCTGTTCCACAGATTCCTTCAGGCTAAGCAAAGGAAGTGTGTCCCAACACAATATACACAATGACAGCAAGAAAACTGGAATCAGAAAAGAAAGAAATCAAATGCTGTAACACCCACATGAATAAGATTTATCTCCCTCACACACAAAACAAACAACCCCAAAAACCTAAACATAATATTTTTATTTTTTAAAAAAAACAAAAAGTGTTTTGATCAAAAGGTCTCCTTCAGTAGTATTAATGTATAAATGTGCGCATACATATGCTCTTTTGCTTATTCACAAATAATGAGTGCTGTAATATTTCCAACAATGAAACCCAGGTTATTAGAAAAGATGCAGAGATCAGAAGTAACAACACCTGAAAATAAAAATAGTAATTTAGAATAATACAAATTAGTTGAAAAAATAGCAATGTGTTTAAATTCTATTTTTTAAAAGCTCATCCAATTGGGCTAATTATAACCATCCTTATCAGGACAATTGGCTGCACCATATACATGATAGCATATCAGTAATTGCTCTGAAGTAAAGCTGTGAGCTATCCTTCAGATTGGATCCTTGACCATGATGGCCTCTCTGAGAACAGTGTTTGAAAATAGTATATATTCATGTCTTTAAATCTCCTTTTCTTCTGGCTCAAATGCTTCTTCCTTATGTTATCTTCAAAATTCTTGATCATCCTTGTAGTTCTTTCCTGCATAAACTCTTTCCAGTTTTTCAGAAGCAATTGCGGGTGGGAGTTATTTAATTTTTCTTTCTTTTTTGCTTCCTTGTGATACGATTGTAATAACCCTGACATTTAGGATAGGTGTTGCTAATGATGAACAATTTAAATGTCAATTAATACAGTGAAATATTAGATTCATAAGGATACAAGCACACAAACACTCATGCAAACTGTCAGGGCTCAAGCCCATAGATTGGTGAGCCAAAAGATACAATGCAAGAACATAAGCTGTGTGCCACCATCACCCAACTTGGATCAAAGGAGAGAACTGTGGGAGCAAGCCTTACCAGCCACAGAGGCCTTCTGATGCTAGAGCAGGTTAGGTGAAGAGCCAAAACTCAGTGGTAGAGCTTCTTCTCTGCATGCAAAAGGTCCCAGGTTCTACTCCAAGCATCTCCAGATAGGGCTGGGAATCCGAAATCCTGGACAGCTGTTGCCAATTGGTGCAGACAATACTCAGCTAGGTCGACCAATGGTCTGACATGATATAAGGCAGCAGAGTAATAATAAATATAGCAATAAAAACCATATATTTATACAGGTACCACTTAGAAGATCCATAAAAAAGCAACTGTACCAAAAGGAATTATTGTGAAAATAAGAAATATGGGGGGACACCAATTTTTGTCATTGTTCAGGGTGCCATATTAACAAAGTCCACCCCTGGTTCCAGACCTCAAGAGCGAACACATGGTCAGAGTTCCTTTGGCTCACTCCATTGCACTGAGTTTGCTTGAATCAAGCCAGATATAAGGGTTTTAACTAAGCAGATAAAAGGGGCAGGCTGCCCACTGTGACCAAATAAGAGAACTATCAAGGGACTGTTCTGTGCTGCTGCTGCTGCTGCTGCTGCTGCTGCTGCTGTTTTTTTAAAAACAGAGCTACCCCTTCTGGCCATAACCACCACGCTAATGGGGAAGGAGAGTTCACATGAAAAACAACCACCAGATAGAGGAACACTGTGATAAAAGGTCTCAGTGGAGCATGCTAGCCCTGATGATCTGTCGGCTGGCCGGCAATTTATTTCCTGCACTGAATGCATTTGCCGGTTTTAATGACAACTGGAGTCATCTCTGCAATTAATTCTATCAAAGGGGAATGAGAGCTGGGTCTGAATTTATTGCCCTGTGCTTTTGTTTATGAGCAGAGAGGCTGGCGACTCGTTCCTTAGGGAGGCCACCTTAATTTTGCCGCAGTGGTCAGCAGGTTATTCCCTGAGTTTCTCCTCCTGACATTTGGGTCTGACAGCAATGAAGAAAATATAACCCCTTGTCTATCCTAACAAGTGAAAGCTGAATAATATAGATGGATCAGCACAAGGGAATGTTTCTTTGCCAGTGAAACACTATAGTTAGTAAAAAATCTTGCACAGTGGCTTTTCCCTCTTCTTCAAGAAGAAGACACAAGGGCACACCACAACAATAAAAGAATATAAATTACGCAAAAATAAATATTTTGCTTATTCATCTCATTCCGTTTTTGATGCTTGGCCAGTTGGACGTTTTATAGCTTGGGTTCCAAGTGTGCCCATAAATAATTGTGGTCCACAATGCAATGTATAGGGAAGTTTTTTATGTCTGATGTTTTATTGTATTTTTAATATTTTGTTGGAAGTTGCCCAGAGTGGCTGGGGAAACCCAGCCAGATGGGCTGGGTATAAATAATAATAAAATAGTATTATTATTATCATTACAATGATACCTTGGGTTACATACACTTCAGGTTACATACGCTTCAGGTTACAGACTCCGATAACCCAGAAATAGTACCTCGGGTTAAGAACATTGCTACAGGATGAGAACAGAAATCGTGCTCCGGCGGCGGGGCAGCAGCGGGAGGCCCCATTAGCTAAAGTGGTGCTTCAGGTTAAGAACAGTTTCAGGTTAAGAACGGACCTCCGGAACGAATTAAGTACTTAACCCACTGTATTATCATTATCATCATCAGGGTGCTGGCACAAGGAAAACTCTTTTTATCCATACAGTGGTACAGGCAGTAGCCTTCCTAATCACTGCTCACAGAACCACTTATTCTTGTGAGAAATAAATAGACTGAAGAGTCATCTTTCACCTTTTGATACGTTTGCCTCCTCTCTAACATATAAAATTGTTCATATTCAGTATAGCCTGGGCACCTGAATTTCTAATTCAGAGTTCAAGTTGATCGAGGTTTCCATGGGTTTAGATGCCCATAACTTGGGTGTGGCCTATTGTCAGGATGCTGTCCGCGGCTCCCAGCTGGTTGCCCAGGAAAGTGGAAAGACAAGGAAAAGTTTCTTACAGTTCTTTTTTATTTCAAACTTTACAGAGGCAGGCTATAGAACCCAGCCTCTTGGATAATGGTGTTGTCCCGAGTGAATCTCCACACATACACACTCATCTCTCCCACTTCCTCATTTGTCATCATCATCACCTCCTCTATGGGTGCTGCTAAGTGCCCTCTGTCTTTTTGCTCTCCTACTTTTAAGGCGTGCCAGGTTCTGGGAGATGGTGGGTCTGGAATGCTTTCTAATGACAACATGTCAGCCAGCTGTTCTGGCTCTCCCATGATTTCCCAACTTTTCCCCTCATCTGCCTCTGAGCTGTGATCTCCCACAAACCCCTGTTGTAAATCTATACTGTCTCCTTCCTCCCCCTCCCTGGAAGAGTCAGGATGGGGAGGCGGTCTCCACCATTCCTCCTCTGCCCAGGCCCTGACACCTATATGTCATTTGTTTTTGGATTTGCTCTATTAGTGCTGCCCATTAAATGCAAAGGACGTTTAACAACAATCACTTGCAAGCCAGACCTGTGCCCTTCACAACTTGTAATGGAGTGAGTAGGACCACTAGCTTTCACTTTGCATTGTTTTGACAGAACCTGTCACAAGGCCAAAAGCCCAGCAATTTCATCCCTCTCTCACTGGGTGGCCATGGGTCCTTCTTGTCAGATGAAAGCTGTCAGAGGACAGTACTCTAGTTGAATGCATTTTGTATTTGAAGGGGTGTCCAGTCCATGTACCATGAAAAGGGAGATCACTGCAAGGGCCTTGAAGCTGCCCATCAACAGTGAGCAGACTGAGCAAGCATACAGGTCCCAAGTGCTGCCTTCCACCTGATGAAGTGCTGCCCTGGGCAGCTACCTAACATTTCAGAGGGAGCCTACACTATTATGCAGTGAGCTCCAGGCTGTGTAAGGCAACACTTTGTAGGGTATTGGTACCTCTAAAACAAACAAACAAACATTTGTTTATTCTGTAGTATCACTCAGATGGAGCCTAGGAGTAGGAAAATAATAAAAATAAAATGTAGTGTTGTATCGTGCTTATTCACATGCCGTCATTTTCTAGATCAAAAATGTCTTTGCAAGCCCTACGAGCAAGGACCAAGATGTTTGGAGGACACAGTAGACAATGGGACAAGGAAGGTCTTGCCATCAAGAGCACATGACTGCAAGCATCAGCAGAATGCAGAAGACATTTTGCACTTTCCTTATTTATCCAAAAAGCTATTTTTGTTCATTAAAACCTAGTTACTACCACCATCTCGCCAATAACCTGGAGTGCTTGCTTGGTTAATTTTAGCAAGCAGAGCTTTGACGAAGTAATTTTACTGTCCTCAGGGATCTGCCAGCTTATACCAGTCTTCACTATTTCAGATGAAATTGAGTTAATTTTCGCTGAAATTGCTTCTTAGCGGACAAACACATTCCCCATCATTGCAAGCTTATGCCTCTGCAGCTCTATTATTCTTTAATTTACACACCCCGGCAGTGAGGGATTAATACCTGAGACATACAAAAGGCTACAATGTGGAAAGGGGGAGGGGAGGAGGGGAGAGGAGAGTGAGAATGGCACTCTGCAGGGAATTGGTAATGGTGTTTTAGTTCCGTAGTCAAAACATTTAAAGTTTGGCATTAACACCAAGTCAACTCTGGTTGTCCTTTCACTCTGGAAATGCATCACTGAAGTTCTTGAAAAAGGAGAGAAGCGGAGTCTTGCTGCCACTGCTGCCACATCTCTCCACCGCGTGTTCTGCTAGCATGGCTGAGCTCAGAAGACATCCACCAGGAAAGCATTATTACAGATGGAGATGAACTCTGAAATCAAGTGCAAAAGATTTGGGTAACTTCCAGAGAGAGATCTCACACGAAGGGGATTAGAGAGGAAGTGCCAGGTACATTATCAAACAATAGTCCAACAGCTCACCCTGACCCCCTACATAAATGCCTCATATTGAAACCCATACTGAAAGTACACACAGAGAGAGAGAGAGAGAGGGGGGGAGAGAGAGAGAGAGAGAGAGAGAGAGAGAGAGAGGATTGATTCTTCTAACAACACAATATGGATTAGTGATACAAAGGGCAACATAGATCCAGGACAAAATATGGCATTTCTTCTGGTCCCAGGAACTTCATTCTGTGTCTGAAGGACTAAGGAAAAGTGGTGGTTTCTGGAGACTAAGTTGTGAGTAAGCACAGTTTGTGACATTGCACAACATCATTGCTGATCACAGGGTATGTCTGCTAAGGCATCAGCCTTAGCTCCCAATTTCCCAGTTTTGTGGAAATTGAGTCAACATGAGAAAGCCTGTGGTCTTAAACTGGTGAAGTAGGATTTTTTAAACATTGATTGATTGATTGATTGATTGATAAATGAATAAAAGAATGAATGTTATATGATAGTGGTATTTCCACCATACATGCTCACTAATTTTGTCCTGGACAAACAGGTTTTGCTAGCTTTTAAGGTGGGGCTTGATTATTAGCTCTGTGAAATAAATGAGAATAATAACATGAGAATGGTGGTAGTTTTTGAGCATGGGGGCATTATACAGCGATTGTCTAATGTGCCTCAGTTTATTATATTCTTGGTGCGGCTCATCTGCTGCTTCACACTTTCTATTCTATTTCCTTTTCAACAGGGGAGACCAGCAAGGACCAAGCTTCAACAGAAGAGTCACGGCAAGCCAACCCTTGCTTGTTCACACACACACACTATGCAATAAGATAGTTGAGCAGGAAAGAAGGCGAGAGAAAAATCTGAGAGAGAGAAAAGATGAGGGAAAGTGAGAAAGGTGAAGAAAAACATTAATAGAAAAATGGTTCCATTGAGATGAACAGTAAATATTGAAAAGTGCAAGACGCATTCAGCTGCCTAGAATTGGAATCTGACTTGCAACACCAGCTAGGATAAATTTATTCCAGCATTCCACCCTGCGAGCCTACCTGTCTCTCAGAAACAATTGAGGCTCAGCCTAAAACTGTATATTAAATAAGTGGCCCATTAGTGCATGGCAGTGAAGGGCAGTGAGCCAGCAGTGAGGGAGAAGGGTAGGCTGGAAGGAGTGTCTGCTTCGATGAAGTCTTTCTGTTGGCTCCAATGGGAATAAAGAAGCTGCAGGCCCCTGTCTTGGCATTCTGAGCTTGGAAAAAGCAAGGCCTTCAGCTTTGAGTATGACAAGGCAAGGAGAATACGTCTCACCCTTGCTTCACACAGCGGCATGGAAGTGGCTTACAATCTCACACTATAAGAAGTACAAATTAAGCAGTTGTGGCCATGTCATCACCATACGTTCAAATCACATGACTTTGCCCAAAGAATCCTGGGAACTGTAGTTTAAGGCTACTGAAAACTGTAGCTCTGTGAGGGGGTAAACTACAGCTCCCAGAGTTCTTGGGGGGAAAGTGATGTGCTTTAAATGTATGATGTGGATATGAGACCTGTGCGGCTGTGGCCAATTGGGTGAGTCTCTCCCATCACTCTGTCAGGAGGGAAGATACTGATGAGTTGGGAAAGACCCAGACAATTGGCTCAGCCTAGACAATTCGTTCATTCACACACACCCTCCAGCAGCAGCATAGAGGTGTGTGTGTGTGTGTGTGTGTGTGTGTGAGAGAGAGAGAGAGAGAGAGAGAGAGAGAGAGAGAAGGTCCTGTTACAGAAAAGCTCATGCATTGGACTATGCTTTATTTCACATCTGAAATATTTACAATACATTATATAGTATACACATCCAAATCCACAACTTAATCTACCCCAGTTACCTGTTAAACATTTAGTAGGGAGAGGCGGTATATGTCATGCTTGAAATTATGTGCTTGAATTGCCTTTGAACTTAGCGAATTTCTGTGTGGGTGGTGGTGAAACCCTAAAAGAGCAGAAAAATTATGGCTGGCTCCGAGGCAGGCTTTTTCCAGCTTCTGCCTTTTAGCTTCATGCATTTTTATAGAAGTGTTGCCAGTGTGAACGGGGCATTTACATTTTTTAATCAGCCCCAACAGTTTGAAAGTAATTGAAGATTTATAATAGGTTTGTTTGTTGTTAGGCTCTTTTTCAACATTTTGGTCCAGTTTGAATTCCAATAGCTCTTTTCTTCTTTGCAAACAGCCATATCTCTATGGTGATGAAGGGACATCTATGGGAGGCCTCACAACGAAGGAGGAAATGTTTTGTTTATTGTTTGCTTTGAGCTTTTATGTGTGTTTTTGAAGAAAGGAGCCCACAGCAATTAAAAGCAAGAAGAAAATCCCTCTGGGAATGGACAGCCCGCCCTCTGTTGATAACACAGTCATTTACAAGGATCATGCACTGAGACACTGATTCTTCTGGTAGCCTTTATATTTCAGGGCAGCAGGGAAATCAATTAGATATCCCTTCCAAGAAGCCTTTTCATTAGTGCTGACATTTTCATTATTTCAAAACAGAATCATAGGCAGCCTTAGAAAGGTACAGATGTAGACTTGCACCAGTACACAATATGGCCAGTGCTAGCAGTCAGTCAAGTCAAAGACTTGCCTAGACCCAGTCCCAATTTCAGGACCCACTTTTATTGTGCCATCACTGTAGTCCAACTGCACAAAAATGAAAACATGCCCGTGAAGACTCCCCAGGACTCCCAGTTTGTATGCCCCACCATATTTCACTGGCTCCAAATCACCTCCCCCAACAGGGGTCTTCTTTCTTGGAAACCAGTTATGAAGTGGTAGATTTTGAAATGCAATATATTCCAGTGCTTGGAATGAACTGGTTCGGTTTAATGAAGTTCTCTGAGATAGGTCCCTGAACTACACTTGAGAGTAGTTCCCTTAACTGCTGGGTGAATTGAACAGTGAATTGAGTTCATTTTGTGGTAGAAATTTGAACAATTTCTAGTTGATCTTCAACTTCATTCTCTTCCATGTGTTTCTGTAGACTTTGGTGGTGGGGTTTTAATTGCTGGTGAAAAGAAACAATTCACTGTGTGTGTGCTTTGGTGTTTTCTTAGTCCTCTTAAGTATATGGTGCAGAACAGCAGCCTGGAGCATTGTGAATGCTTGGGGGGAATTGCTGAAGATCATTTGGATGAACTTGAATTGAACTGTGACCTGAACATGACCTGAACTAGTTAATTTTGTAGAACTGGAATGTCTTCTTGTTCAGATGTCGAACTTGGACTAGCTCCTTTTAAAGATGATCTTTCGAAGTTCTGGTACACACACATAAACACACACAACAGTACTTAGCATAACACCCAATTCATTAGGATTAACATGACCAAAATCCAATGCAGTCTTATGTGTCCTATATTATGTCCGCTGAACTCACTGGTGCTTAGCATTCCATGGGTTCAGCTAGCGATGGCTCATGAGGGCAGAGTTCCAGATAGGTAGCCGTGTTGGTCTGCCATAGTCAAAATAAATTCCTTCCAGTAGCACCTTAAAGACCAACTAAGTTAGTTCTTGGTATGAGCTTTCGTGTGCATGCACACTTCTTCAGATACCCTGAAGACTGCATTGGATATCTGAAGAAGTGTGCATGCACACGAAAGCTCATACCAAGAACTAACTTAGTTGGTCTTTAAGGTGCTACTGGAAGGAATTTTTTTATCATGAGGGCAGAGGCAGTGCTGTTCTCGTCAGGACAGGAATGGAGCAGGATAAAATCCAGACCAGAAAACCTTTTTACTAGGTAACATGGCCAAATTCACCATATTGCTTCTTACAGGCATTTTGTCCCATTTTAATTTTTATACAATTACAAAGCATTTCAAAGCCATCTTCAACAACATTTCCTCAAAGTTATGCAACAGAACATTTTGTTAAAAGGTATTCTGAAGCGTTCTCAAGAAAAAAAGGGGAGGAAAGAATTGCTTTGTATCAACTGTTAATTTGTACTCCAGTAGAAAAGATAGAAAGCTTTTAAAAAATATATTTTTCAATAAGTGTTTGGATGGAAGAATCGCAACTGCTTTTTAAAAAGTCATAAACGGGACTTGATGACCTGGAAAATTTGGTGTGCAGTTTGTGCCTCTCCCTGCATATTTCTGCAATTTCTTCTTGGAAATTAGCATTTATAGTAATGGCCAAGAAGCATTAAACTGGTTATGTGTTCACACACAAAAATCTTGATTTGTACACACCTGATTTGCACCTGATGAATTGAGACACAGGGTGGGGGGTGTATGCATGCTTTTAGCAAGCAAGCTCTGCATATCGGGCAGGAAAAAGTAACACAGAGAGATTGACACAGATCAACAGAAGCTAAATACAGAAATGTCACCCACATGTAAATGCTTTTCCTTACAAGCTCTGTGTTAAGCATGCTTCTCTCAGAAGGGAGACAAAATGAGTTTTGTGTGGAAAAGGAGAGTTAAGCTTGTCAGCATGTTGGGATGTTGGGATGTTTCTCTTTCTCGGTCCCTGGGTCATATTGTGTGGGCTCTGGGGCCATCAAAGATCACAGCAAGAATGTAACCAAAATAGGAGGATGTAGCTAGGGATGGGCAAAGCTGTCCCTTTTGGGTCCTCTCAGTTTCTCTTTTTTCCAGTTTAAGCTCAGCTCTCCACATTTCCACATCAGTTTATGAGGATTTATTTTTCAAAGTTCCCATGAAAATTCACCAGCGGTTTAGTGCAAACGTCTCATAATATACACATTTTTGTACACAATTTCTTCCTAATATATACCGTTCTGCAAAGCAATTTACCTTGAAATATAGTATTTTTGTATGTTATCTTCACTAATAAATGCATTTTTTTGCAAACTTTACCCTCTATGATTTTTTTTGTACCCATTACTTGGCTTGAAAGCTACATTGCAAAATTTGGAGAAGTGCAATCAGAACAACTGGAAGAAACAGCAAGAAGAGGAGGAGGAGGAGGAGGAGGAAGCTATTTATTATGGTAAATTTGTATACCACCCTTCATCCAAAGATAATTTTTAAGCCTCTCCCCACCATGAATGCTCCAGCAGCCTGACAACAAACTGGTAGGCTTCTGGAGAGAGGGAGGGAGAGAGAACGAAGTCAGGAAGGAAATGCCTTCATTTGTTTTCCAGCACATTTACCACATTGGTCTGTTGTGCTGGGGGGGGGATGCCCTGTATACTTATTCACCCCAAGAGAGACAGCAGAGCTTATTTCTGATAAGACCTGCATAGAATTGGGAATTCTAATCTGAGGTAGCCATGGTGCAGGGCAATCTTTAGATTAGTTAATCCAGAACACCTTTGTCTCCGATTCTGCACTCTGCAGCATCCTCCACACCACAGATTACTCTTGAGGGAGCATGGCCCTTGAGGGGAAAAGAAGGTTTTCAACCTACTGGTAGAGCATCACAGGTAGAAGGTCCCAGGCTCAGCCACTGACATCTTCAAGTAGGGCTGGGAGAGGTCCCTTGTGTGAAAACCTGGGGAACTGCTGTCTGTCACTATAGACAATACTGAGCTGGATGGATCAGTGGTTTAACTCATTATAAGGCAGCTGCCTATGTCCCCTGCTGTAAGACATTCACCTACCTGCATCAGACCATTGACTTATTTCTTGGTTTGGCTTTTGATTAAGATAACCACCAGCCAGGATTGCTCCATTTGCCTCTTCTGCATTTCCAATCATTTTGCCACTTAGAGAAACACGACATCCGTCAGGTCTGACACTGCCTTTTCCCAAGCAGTTTTTACAGACCCCCCACCCCCACCCCCCAAAAAATAATTAAGAAGAACTAGGGAGAAAGTAGGAAATTAATTTTGATGGCTTTAAAGATTCCAGGCATACAACTTCAGAAACATCAGCAGCTGAAAGTCTGGGGCTTCATTAGCACAGGACGATAGAAGATAGAGACATTAAGGAAGGAAATGTGTGACTCACAGGGGAAAATGGGAAAAACAACACACAAAGTAGCAGCTGTTACATTTACTTCAATTAAAGAACAGCTCAAAGGGTATGCTAGGGAGGTAGAGAAAGAGTGCAGATGAAACAATCGGTACCCTAAAGCCCCACAACGACCTGACTAAGGAATGTGAACACTCAGGCAGGGCTCTTTGTCCTAAACTTCAAAATGTTTCTCATTTTTATTTTTATTTTTTATTTTTTGCGTGAGCCCAATTTAGCAAGGGGATACTGACGGACCAAAAAAAGGCATTGGCACTGCTTGAGAGGCATGGAAAGTAATGCGAGGCAGATGGGTTGCCTTTTGTTGGAAACACTGCTGCTTCGCTTCAAAGGGGGACCCAGACAGCCTGCTACAGCATGCCATGGTATTTTAAGGCGTTCCGAGACAGATTTGCAAGAAAGATCAGCTCCTGTTTAAACTCTAGCAAAGTCCCCATAAAAATGAGAAGGCTGCATGGAGGAAGGACTCATTGCATTGAAGGGACCGGGAAGCAGGATGAGATTCCTGTGCCCACCTCCACCCCACCCCCTTGGACTGAAGACAGGATTCGCCCTCACCACAGTTTTGCAGTGTGCATCTTTCCTTTCCCTCATAGTAATGAGTAGCAGCAGTTCAACCTAGAAGGGTGGAGGTTAAGCCTGATCTCTGCCAAGTGAATCATGGAGGCGTACCTGTTGTTGTTTAGTCGTTTAGGCATTTCCGACTCTTTGTGACCCCATGGACCAGAGCAGGCCAGGCACTCCTGTCTTCCACTGCCTCCCGCAGCTTGGTCACAATCAAATTCAGGAGAAGCTTCCTGTCCTCGCACTGTGGTTGTGCAATCCCCTCCCCTTTCTCCTCATCTCACCCTTAATCCAGAAACTTTGAGTACTTGGATCACGTAAAATTGTAGTAATTTCTCATGTGGCTATTGCGGCAAAGTGGTTTTTTCCCGTTGTGGGGGGTGCCGATACACCTCATTGCCAAGGGCAAAAGGAAGCCTCGGTACACCTCTGGTGATTCCAGCCTGCCAAGAACATGGCACCATCCTCAAACTGCTTCTTGAGCCTTCTTCAGAAGTTTTATCCACACATCCACCACATGCATGAGGGAGGAGCAAACCCATTTTCCATGTGAACACTCCCACAGGCCTTGCTGCGCTGAATCCTGGAGGATTGGTGGGGGTGTTATGGGGAAGTTCAAACACACACTGCTGTACTTGTGAAGACTTCCTCTGCAAAGCTTCCTCTAAACCAGGGGTCAGCAAACTTCTTTAGCTGGGGGCCAGTCCACTGTCCCTCAGACCTTGTGGGGGGCGGACTATATTTTTTTTGGGGGGGGAATGAACGAATTCCTATGCCCCACACATAACCCAGAGATGCATTTTAAATAAAAGCACACATTCTACTCATGTAAAAACACACTGATTCCTGAACCGTCCACGGGCCAGATTTTGAAGGCGATTGTACCAGATCTGGGCCCCGGGCCTTAGTTTGCCTACCTATGCTCTAGACTGTGCACGAACAAGGAGGTGAAGCTGTTGAGAACATTCACTTCCCCCTTTCTTACAATCGCTGAGGGCTTTGGTCATGTTGCAATGTGGTGGAATGTTGGGAGACTGGGACAGAAGGCTGAGAATTGTTTTTTTACATACGTACATTGCAATATTCACAAACTGTAACTGGCAGCAAAGCTAGTGCTTTTGGATGTGGCAGACCTTTGAAAATTTGCTCCTGGTGTGTAAGGTGCTAGGTTTTCTTCATGAGCATAAGACTTAGCAAGTCTCTGGAATCCACAAGGTTCTTCAGGCAAAAGAACATTTTAGGCCTGCAGACTGAAATATCTGGGTCTGACAAGAGACGTCATTCTGTTGAGAACGCAACAAAATCTCGGCTGGATCAAACAAAAGTCTCTATTCCCATAGAAGCCTATGGGAAGGCTGTAAGCAGGACATGAGCAAAATAGCCTCTCCTGCTTGTGTTCCCTAGCAACTGGCATTTGGAGGCACACTATCTCTGATATTGAGGGTGATACATAATCATCATGTTTGGTAACCATTGATAGGTTTTTCTTCCCTGACCAACAGAAATAAAGATCAGGTATCTTAGAGGGAAAGCTGGTGCCTACCTGATGTTCTCAAATGTAGTTTTAAACAGTGCATCCATTCAAGCATAAGTGTTTCAAAAAAAATAAATGGTAAAGAGAGACGATAACAGTATCTCTGCAAGCACATCACTAGAGGGCATCAATGGGGATGGAATCACTGTTCTTATTTCACAATAGAAATAGATTCATGAGAATGACAGCAGAAAATAGGAAGGGGACAAAACAACCTTAAGGTCCAATGCAAAAACAAACTTCCGGGATCCTGAACTTCTGATTCATAAGCATAATCAGAGAGAGAGAGAGAGAGAGAGAGAGAAAGGAAGGAAGGAAGCCTATATTCTGCAACAGTCAGAAGTCAAACATATTTCCACCACCCTTTTTGTCCACCTGCTGCAGAATCTGCAGTGTGTTCGACAGAATTTTCCTATAGCTGGGGCAACGACCAAGCTACCAAGAGAGGGGTCTAAAAAGGAGCCAGGCAGACACATGTTTCATCTTGAGCAAGACACCCCTGCCCCAATTTGACCGGGGCTTCATACTACACATTTAGCAAAATGTTTAATGGAGCCCTTAACACCACAAGCCTGACAGCACGGTGGATTTGTCTTTTCAGCTGCTACTTTTCACCTTCACAGGCCAAGTCGTGATGCAAAGGCAGATAAATGAGAGAGGGGTGATTTCTGCAAAGCAGAATGGCTGCAAGAACTGGTTTTTGCCTCCGGCTCAGAAATCAGAATCATACCATTTAATACTGTCCCCTGACTGCAGTTTAAAATAGTGCAAAGGGCCTTTCTGTCAATTCTCATCCTCATTGCCACTTCTGTCCTAACCTTGCCTTTGACCCCACCAATTCCATCAAGCCTACCACAGAAGATGCAGATTCAGGACAGCCAAAAGAAAGGACCTCTCCACACAACACATAATTAACCCCTGTCGTGGAGCTGCTGCTCACCTGGCCTCCAGTTGGTGGGATAGAGGGGTATACAGGTGAGGCAGCGGCAAGGGTGGTGCAGTTCAAGCACACAAGCAGAGCCAGTCTAGTGCTCCTGCCTGCTGCCTTACTGTTCACCCTCTGCCTCCCAGGAAGCAGCTGCAACGCAACCAGCCAGAGGCCAGGCGAGAGGCAGCCCCTCACCCTCCCACCTGCTACTGTTTGAACTATGGAATTTGCGCCCACAAGAGGTAATGATAACCACCAACTTGGACGCCTCTGAATTTGGCTTTCAAGTGATGATGTTCACCCCACAGTCAGTGACAGTATGGCTCTGAATGCTAGTTGTCGAGAATCACAAGTGCTGAGAGTACGGTTGCACTAAAGTCCTGCTTGTGTCTTCTCATTAGGGCATCTAGTTGCCCACTGTGAGAGCAGGATGTTAGTTTGCTATTTATGTTGTCGTGCTTCCCTCCTCCCTTTCTAGCAGTTCCTTTAATTTTTATTAAACTATTCCAAAACATGTCATTTTTTCCTTTCGAATCACAGACATTTCAAAACTGCAAATATATACAAAAATGAAGCAGGTGCTACAACACTTGGACCAGCATTAAATCATCAGTTACAACTGGCTCTAAGAGGTTTGTTGGTTTGTTGGTTGGTTTCAAATGTAAATAACAGCTTCTTCAGGAAGCCTCTTTTCCACCCACTTCAAACAAGGAAACATGGCCCAATCAGCTGTGTACTCGTTCCTCAAAGTCAGGCAGCTGAGCTCTCTGCGGGCCCCCAGTCTACAAACAAATTGAATTTGTTTTACTGTGTAGGAATGTGAGCAAGGGATAACTGCAGATAGGGTTCCCAACTCTTGAGATGATAATTTAAAAATGCCTTTTGGGGAGAGGAGTGCTTTAGAACCAAGCTCAACAGGATTTAACAGTTTGAGGAGAGCTCGTGAGTTTTTGAATGTTCAAGGGCAGAGCCTAGAAGGGGCTCTAGGGTGAGACGCAGCAGTTTTTGCAAGGACTGTAAGCACTGCCTGATGCAAAGTTTGTTGGTTCAGAATGGCTGGTGGGAAGCAGAGGAGAGGAGAGAAGGAGACAGCCTTGCAGCTTGCTTTTTTGGCAAATGGGTAAACAGAAAGAAAGCATCCAGGTTTTGTTTTGTTGTTGTTTTTTTTTGGCCAGTTGGCAGTCCTACAAGTGTAGAAACTGTTCGTTGATTTTGGAGGAGATATATCATCCAACAATCCCTTTAAATTATTGCATGCCTTCCCATAAAAAGCTCACAGCAACATCTTCCAGAACGAGAGTTTAATTCAATCAAGCATCTTTACAATTACAGTAAGGGCGCACCACACAACCAAACATGGCATTAGGGAAAATCAGAGGTTAGTTCCTGCAGTGATGTTGCTCTTGACTATCTAACTACTTGAATGGAATACACCACTTCTTATGCAGGTGAGGAGAATGAACGCCATGAATTTGACAGGGGCAGTAGCTCTTTCACATTGCACATTTTCTCCTGCCCTGCCCCAATTTCCATGCATTAGGAGGGGACATCAGAGCTGCAGAGGTCTATGCATGTGGACCTCTACATGTTCAGGGATCCCTTGCAATCTGTGCTCCAGAGTGCATGGAAACTTACATGCTTAGGTATGTAGGCTTCCCTGCTGCAGGTTCATTGTCATTGGGGCCAGTACTGTCTGGAGTGGTGGTGTGCAGCCATGGAGCTACCCTCCCAACACAGATGTTGTTGCAGCTTACCTAGACAGGGCTGGGGCAGAGCATTGTCAAGTTGCACAGATACACCGGCTAAAGCACCTGTGTATTCATGCAGTCCTAACCTGCTATGCTCCAGTCCTGACCAAGTAAGCTGCAGAAACATCAGTGTTGGGAAGAAAGCTCCACCCCATCTCAGCAGCCAGTACTTCGGGCTATTTTCTACCTCCACTGTTGGGTGCAGTATGCCTCTGATTACCAGCTGCTGAGAATCACAAGTGGGGTGGGGTGAAATGTTAGTGATAATCCCTTTCAAGGCACAGGCATCCTTTAGATAAAGCATGCTGGGAGGCTAGTTATAGTCTGCTATATCCACCTAAGCATGCATTCTTAATGCAAACAATAATAAAGTATGGATGGTATTAGAGCATCGTGCTTATGGAGCCCTAATTTCCCAAGGCAGAGTCTTGATTCTTGTCAATAGAAAAGGATTCCCCTCCTCCCTGTTTCCTTTGACAGCAGATGGGGAGGAGGAAACCTTTAATCAGGTCAAATACCTTTCCAGAATATTATGAACTATACTGACAATGTGTTGCCCCATTTTGACACTCGGTGATTCAAGTGAGAAGTTGGGAGGCAGGCATAAGGTTGACAGTCAATTTCTTGACATGGCCATGAAGTTTTAACAAAGCTGTGGAGATAATCACAGCTGTCAAGAATGCTCCTCTATAGGAACATGATGACAAAGGACAGGAGTCCCCCACCTGTAAGCTGCAATGAAGACAAGTTAGTCAATAGTGCCCAAGCGTTGCCATGATCTTTTGACCATTTCCTGCACAATTTTGTATGCATCTGCTCAGAAGTAGGATTGTAACCTTAGTATTTTTGTCATTTCTCTTATTTTTTGTTTGAAATCTCAGTTTAAGAGAGCATCACAGTTTAGCATCAACCAAAAACGAAGGATTTTTCTATGAATCTAAAAGTTGATTCTCTTTCCCTTCAATGAAGCAGTTGTCTGGAATGCAGCTTTTAAACAAGGTTAGAGTTATCCAGTTCTGACGCTTAGGATTGAACCCAATGAAGTAGTCCCATTAGTGCCAGGACTTCTGTCTGTGCAATGGGACTTTCTCTCCTCTCCTTACCCCGCATGTCCCCTGAACACATACAAACACAATTTGGCTCTGGAGGTTTTGGGGGAAACCCAGAACACATTGTGAGGAAAGAACGTGGAGAACCGAACTTAATGTGCAGAACTGAACTTAAGACTGAGGAAATGAGAAATTGAGAGAAACTAAAAATGACAGGTTGGCTCCTCCCTGGCTGTTGGAACCAAGTGTTTCTGGCAGGGAGAAGAAAGTAAGCTCCCTGAGGCTGCTGCTTCTCTGGCCAGTGGCTGTGGGGATTTGTGTTTCAAAATGGCCTCCAACCCCCCTCAGGGCATGATACTGCTTTAGTGCTGTCCACAGTCCCATCCCTCAAAAAACAGCAGGTGCAGACCCTCCAAATGTCCCTATTTTCCAGGGTCAGTCCTGGATTTACAGAAACCATCCTAGTTTCTGATTTGATCTTGGAATGTCCTGCTTTTCTTTAGGATGTCCCTATTTTCATCAGAGAAATGTTGGAGGGCATGGAGTTATGCGATCCCAGAGCCAAGGAGATAAGTAACTACACAACCTTTGGAAGACACCTGAAGGCAGCCCTGTATAGGAAAGTTTTTAAATGTGTAATGCTCTATGTTTTTATGTATGTTGGAAGCAGCCTAAAGCAGCTAGGGCAAGCCAGTCAGGGGGGTGGGGTATCATCATCATTATTCATTATCATTCAAAGTCCCTATTACTATTGGAGAAACGTTGGAGGGTATTCAGATGGGAATGTGCATCCCAGATCACACTGGACAGTTTTCTTTCAGATTTGCATCACCATGTTCATCAACATTCCATCTGTGCAAGCATGCTTTATTCCAGAAAGAAAAACTGCACACAAGAAAAGCTGTCACTCAAGCGTCTCTTTTGCTGGACCAGGACACAAAAGGAAGAGCTATAGCTAAGCATCTCTATCTCTGGTTCAGACTTCAATGATGATTCTGTTCAAATCACATCTAGTCTTAATAATTTAAATGGGGGAATCCTTATTTTAATCTTGGTTGTTATTCCATTCCCTAACCAGAGCAGGCTTTCCCCCAATCCTTGCCGTTGTGTGAACCTTTGAAGGCTCTGTAAAACAAGCCTTGGCCCAGAATGCATCACAAAGTCCTGTGGATCCGGGGATAATTGCCTGCCTCAAAGCCTCAGATGGAACACTCCGATACAAGAAACTCCAAAACTTCTGACATTTATCACTCTAAAAAGCAGCTAGTGGAAAAGCAAGCCGTATCAGATAAGATGTGTCAGTCAAGATTTCGATGCAGTTGGCTGCGGCTTGAAAAGGGCACATCACAATAGATCTGCAGAACAAAGTGCAAAGAATGTTAGATCTCCTGCAGCCTGAGAATTTTCACAATGGGAACAATCTCTGTAATTGATAATGAGCACTCATGGTTCCCGCATGTGAACTTTAGTTGGGAGCAGCAACCGTGAGTGCGCTGAGAACCAGCAATAGCTCATTCAATTTATCCCCAGAGATCAGCTTATGTTAAAATACTCGGCTGAGTTATGCATGGCACACACATACAAACACACGCCAAATCAGGAATCACCATTTTCTAGATCTGACTGATAAAATGAGCAGAGTAACTTAAATGTTTGGGTAGGGGGTGGAGATGCCAACACTGAAATGCAAAGTTCAATTCTTTCCAGCTTTTGATCTTGAAATAATACTCTAATTTATATGTACAGGTGCAAACGTACAAATAATTGCTATAATTTAAGTTGAAATACACTACGGGCACAACCACATCATACGTCTAGAGCACATTTAGCTCACATTTAAAGCGCATGGTTTTCCCCAAAGAATCTATGGAACCGTAATTTCACCTTCAAAAAGCTACAGTTCTCAGCTCCCTTAAAAAGCTACAGTTCCCAGAATTCTTTGGGGAAGTCATGTATGTGCACACAGTCTTTGTTCTGGGTTTATTGGGCCAGGCCTAGACACAGTTCTTCTGATGAGACCTTTGCTAATTTATTACATTTATATTCTTCCTTTTCTTCCACGGGAATTCAAGGTGGCGTACATGCTTTCCCCTTTTATCCTGACAACAGTCCTGCAAGGCAGGTTAGGCTGAAAGATAGTGACTAGCTCAAAGCCACCCACTGAGCCTCATGGCCATGACAAAATTTGAACTTGGCTCTCTCCAGTTCTAGTTAAGGATGGGGGAAAGGTTTTGTTCAGTTCCCATTTCCCAAACCCACAACTCCCATTTCCTTCAAATGTTGTGGTGTACTTCTCCAACTGAAAAATAGGTACAAAGATGGGGAATAGGCAAAAGTGTGTACAAAGGGCATATATTAGTTAAAATAGCACACAAAATGCATCATATTAGTAGCAATTGCTTGCAGAAATAAGTATATTAGGAGATATATAGCCTAAAATGCTGTTGAATTTTCATGATGACATTTGTGGGTTTTTCCAATCACAATGAATGTGGAAACATGGCCAACAACTGTATTTATGATTTGGAAAATGAAAAACTGAAACTGATGGATTCATCTGCCCCTAGTCTGAATCTGATACTCTAACCACTAGATTGCAAAGCTTTCTGCTGCAGTTATTCTTACCACCCTTGCTCCTCTGAAGTAGGGTTTTATCCTGAAAATGCATGGGAAAATTTGGACTTCCTCTGGAATCCCCATTTACTCAGCCAAGGGACAACAGTAATTAGCATAATCTTCATGTGGTGAATGCTTTTTCTTTTCAATCAAGTTTTCAAGATTTCTGTGTAAAGGTTCATCACAGATGATTCACTGTATTAATAATCACTTTTTACTGTGTTTTTGGTGACTAAATTACAATGCTACCTTTTCTTTTCCTCTTTTAATGTTGCCACAAGCCACACTGTACTGTTTGGTGGCTTAGGCACTAACAATCAATGCTCATTACTGGGAAACAGAGGCTGGCTTGGGATGCAGGCCACAGCTACATGAGGCCTTTGTTCTTCAGTCCAGGAAAGCACATGCCAAGAGGGAGGGAGTAGAAAGAGGCAATTGTGAATTTGGCCACAGAAAGAGAGAGTGGTTTAAGCTTCTTCTTCTTTTTGCCCCAAGCAGTGAGAATCTTGGAGGGCAGGAGAGATGCTGCATTCGTTGCACAAGAGATGCCAGTGCAAGACTAGCATTGACTTTGTGTCGGTACATTTGTGTACCTTACACCAGATCAAACCATTGGTCCATTTAACTCAGTATTGCTCTCATGGACAGGCAGCAGTTTTCAATGGGTTCAGGCAGGGGACATTTGCAGCCTTACCTGGAGATGCCAGGGGTGGAAGCTGGGATCTTCTGCATCAGTGCTATTTTCCTAGAAAAAGAGGTGCTGGAGCTCACTATGTTCTCTTATATTGGCAATGGCGCCCACCTGAGAGGTGCTGGAACTGATTTCTGGTGACGTCTGGCTGAAAAAAAAGCCTTGTTCTGCCTGCATTATCTCTGAACTACGGCACTATCCCCTTCTGAACACCTGCCGGATTCCCAGTTTGTTACAAAGCGTACCACACACCTGCATTTCTCTCACTCTCTCCTCATGAGGTAATGGGCTATGGTTGAAAAGGGCTGGCTCGGGAAAGTGAGGGAGGCACGAAACCACCTAATTCCCCAGCTCCCTCAGCTCCCATCATTTGCTGGCAGGTGTGAGCTTTCCCTGACAAACAAGGTGAGAGGCTGGTTTGTCAAAAGCTCCAGGTGGGCATCCCAAGGTCCAACAGCCGCTCACACCCTCTGGCTGACCTTCTGTGTTTTCCTGGCACCATGGTGCCAGCTGCTTTGCAAGCAGGGCCGCACAGCGGGGTTAGCGCTTAGCCTCGTGTCGGTTTCTAAAACAGTTTCCGTACACGGCGGTTTGAGTTGCCTCTGTGAAATGCAATCCCGTCCCTTTGTGGGCTCTGCGGGTTACAGAGGGTGGCGACGAGTAACCATAGAAACTATGTTGTAAAACAGCATGGGATTTGACGTGTAATAAAGTGCTACCACCATGCAAGCACCTGAGTGGAGTCCTTCAGTGTAATTATAGATGCACTTGTAACTAGCTTAAGCAGGAACAGTCCTGGGTACTGGAAGCAAAAAAAACCCAAAAAACCTTTTGGCTCACAGTATATGGCAGGACTGAGCCAAAATCTAGGTTTTCTATAGAGTTCCCCTCCTGTTTTTCCCTCCAACACCTTTTCGGAGGGAGTCATAGCAGAAGTGGAGAGCTTTCCGTGGTTTTCGTTTCTCATTTTTGGCCTGTTCGCCAGATTTTAAAAATAGTTGGGGACATTTAATGAAAAGGAACCAAGCAGCTCTGTTGAAATCTAGACCAAATAATGGTAGCTGAGTTCATTTGAAAATCAGGCCCTATTCAACAGCCAGATGGCTTTTTTTTTGGCCAGACGTTCTATTTTCATTCCTTTCAATAAAAGAAAAAAAGCAAATAAATGTGGGGAAAACAGTACATGATAAAAATGGCTTTGTGAGACACCAGTGGAGAGTCCTTCCCAGCTTTCTAGGAATGTTATCTGACATGGGACCACAAAAACCCCCACAACATTTATTATCAGAGTGCAATCCCATGAAAATCAAGCCCATTAAGCCCCACAGATCTCAGAGGCAGGTCTGGGCTTCATTCTCTCCCACTGAAGTCAATGTGGCTTAGCTTGATCCTGCCCTCATTTTTCTCCAATTTCAGTTGTATAAACATTTGCCTTAAAAACCTGCCCAGCCTTCACTTTCAGTCAGTAGAAGAGGCTTTTGGGTGGGTGGGTGTCATTGTGAGAATATTGGCATCCATGCAGCCTAAAACTCATATCCAGCTTTGGCATCATCAATTGGCCAACTCAGGTGACACCCCAGCATTTAACCATGAAGACTGCAATTCTGTACATGTTTACTTGGAAGCAGGTCCCACTGTGTGTAGAATCATGGGTGCAGGATTTTACAACATCTCTTTCTCTCCCTCTTGCTTGCCCACCCCTGGACTTGGACAGAACTATAAGCTGCAGTCCTGCAAGAGATTGACTTATGAGAGTAGAAGAACACTGGAGCTGGGAACATCCGATAAATTGGGAAGTGGGCCTCTACCTCTTTGCCAAAGAGAAAGAGTGATTTTGCATGAGTCACAGTGCAATCCAATGCATGCCTAATCAGAAGTAAGTCCCAGTGAGCTCACCCAGTGAGTTACTCACAGGTAAGTGGGTGTAGGATTGCAGCAGTTCACACAAGCCAACTACTCACATTAAGGGCTATAGCTCAGTGGAATGCTGTATACTTTACATGCAGAGCATCCCAGGTCAAATCCCTGGTATTTCATTATTATCATTATCATCATCATCATCTTGCATTTCCAGATAAAGCTGTCTGAATCCCTGGATACCCACTGCCAATCAGCATGAGCAGACAATACTGTTCGAGAGAAACCAATGGTCTGACTGTGTATAAGGCAACTTCCTCGGAATTGTTTATTAGTGAAAGTCAACCAACAGCTCTACCATGAGTACCAATAAGTCATAACAGAATCCATGTATTGGCACTGATATCCATTTACTGGTACTGATGATACAGGTGGCACCTGACTGTCACTAATAAACTAGACTTTGGCAGGAGTGGACAGCTCAGTGGGGCTGAGATGGGGGTATCATGGAGCCACCTTCCCTAAACAGGCCTTGCTGCTGCTTGCCAAGGTGGGTAAGGAAGTGATACCAGGGCTTTGCAAGCACACTGGCAGAGCCAATGCGGCCCTTCCACCGGGACACCCACACAGCCCCAACTGTCGTCACCCTGTCCTGCCCCCACATCTTCCTAGTAAGAGGCAAAAGCACCACAGGGTGACTCTGCAGCAAGGCTCCACCACACCAGCTGGTCCCGGCCATAGCAAGATGCCTTGTTGCTTCCATGAATGGAAGCAGTTCTTCAGGGTTTTAGGCTGCCCAGCCTGTGCCTCATGTCAGCTCAGGCATGTAGTGGGGAAACTATGATTTCTCATTACCTGCACACCAGGCTGAAAGATGCAAAGGTTCCTCAGAAACAGGTAAGAAATGAGTGACGGGAATGGGCTCTTAAGAGTCAGAATCCAGAGGTGAAGTCATACTGCACAAAGGGGCAGGATATATGTGACGTAATGCAAGGAATCCTCATCCTCAGACAAACTTCCAAGTCAACTCCAGCAGTTCTTTACTCTTCTAAATCAAGTCTTCTTTTCTGAAGCACCCCTGTGCTTGGGGGAGGGGGAGGGAGTTTCTCACCCATTAATTAATGAGAGATGAACATTAAAAAGTGGAGGACAAGCCGAGTTGCTGCTGAAAGGCTGCAAATTGCAGGAGGTGGAGCTGCAGTCACAGCTCTCTTCAAACCCTCTGCTGTTGGTTATCTCTTCCATCAACAGCAAGGATGGAAATTCAAGCCTAACCCTTTCTCACTTCAAAATTGAGAAGCACCAGAGTGGAAATGTTCTCATTTCTCAAGAGCACCACGCACACATCCACACGCACTTGTTAGCTGTTAGTTATGAATTGCCAGGGGGCACTGCTGGATTTATTAGTGTTCCTCCACTCAAAAGCTCCATTCTATACAAGGCTTAAACTGATTTCTCACTTTGACGAGATTGTTCCGTTTAAGCCCTGGCCTAGGAGATTGTACATTCTGTCTGAAGGCTTCTGTTGCTTTGGCAGGCAGCCTCTGCCTACTGCTCTATGCTTCAGATCCTATTTGCCCAGTTTCCACACACACACACCCCAAGAAAACTGAAAGAAAATCATGCTAATCTTAATTATCTCAACATGGAAACTAGCCCTATGGATTTAGTAGGCACCATTTACAAAAAAAAAAAAATAGGTCCCTTTACTCCTAGGACTTTCACCTGACCTGTATTTTGAACGTATTGTGCGCCGATTAATTCTCCTAGGTCCGAGAGCTTTTTCTCATTTATGTGCTTCTCGAAAATCTGATCTTACCCGCCGAATTGAAGCTCGCTTAAGCACAATCTCTCTCCGGATTTCCGGCGCATCTAATAAGATCTGATTCAGCAGGTAAGATGGGGTTTTCACAAGGCACTAACTGAATTTAAGGCTGGGGAAATGAGAAATGGAGAGAAAGTGAAATTGACAGATTCATCCACCCCTGCATGCAAGTAAAAGGAGTGACTTCGAAGATGGAAAGCTCCATCCCCCCCCCTCATGTTTTATTCTGGTAGAACCCTTTCCCTTGTCACATACAAGTCAATGAAGCAAACACAATTGGCCTCGTACACAAGTCCACTGTAGTTATTAGCTTGCAAAATAAATTTACTCGCTTGCTGGGAGCTGGGAGCGAAGGAACAGAGAACTCTGTCCCTCCTGCAGCAGCCTGCTGCATTCCTGTGCGAAGAGGCAGGTTTTGCTCCTCTCACTTGGCTTGCATGCTGGATGCACAAGAGAGTCAGAGGACCCCGTCCCACTCACTTGCCTGCATAGAATTCCTTACTGCCTATGGCTGCAGTGCAGTATACAAGGCTGAACTTTAATGTAGGAGATAGGGGGCAAGGAAAAGGAACACAAGAAGAGCCTGCTGGGTCAGGCCAATGGCCTGTATGGCCCAGCACTCTGTTCTCACAGTAGCCAGCCAGATGCCTACAAGAAGCTCAAAGATGGAACTTGAGCACAAAACACCCTCCCCACCTGTGATTCTTGGATATACAGCCGATGATACAGGCTTAATGCCTGCATGAAAAATCCATTGGCTGCATTCAGGCCATGTTCTAGCACAGGGATGGGATGTCTGTGGGCCTCCAGGTTTCATTGGACACCAGCTCTCATAAGCCCAGTCAACAGGTTAAATCGTCAGTGATTATGAGACCTGTAGTTCCACAACATATGGAGGGCCACAGATTCCCCATCCCTGTTCTACGTTTCTCCACAAGAAGGGAGTTGCTTAGCATTGTGGCTACGATTTGCTCAGGCTTGAATGACTGACCATAAGCAGCATACAACTAGCTTCTGTTTGTGTCAAATAAGAATTATTTGTGACTATATTCAGGCAGTGACCATTTTAAGCACTCCCAACTGGCATGCGACCGCTGACACGGTGGTCTTTTTGGACCCGGAAGAAGGCAGAATGGGGAGGAAAGGGGCAGCACACAATTAAACGCGCTCCACCGACATGCACGGAGGCCGGGAGCAGGAGCCCCGTGTGAAATGGTCACCACCTATATAGCAAAAGAGCTTTCATCAGTGCAAACAGCCCACCACAGCCAACATGGCTGAATTTGAATCAAGCAAAAAATACACAACGCTGCCCTTGTTTTCTGTTTCGTTGACTTCATTTAGCTGCTTCCTGCTAAGAAGCAAATCAATATATCTTTTAATTTAGGCATTTTATACCATCACTCCAGAGACTCTGTGAATACTTCATACATTAAAGCAAGTTAAAGACTTACCTTGGTCAGGTTAGAGTCTCAAAATAGATTTCCTCCTGCACCAAAGAGATTGGCAGCCCTACATGGAAGTACGTCCTGCCGCCATTGGTTGGTCTAAGTGTGACTCATAGTAGACCCATTAAAATTAATGAACACAACTAAGTTAGGTCCATTAACTTCAGCAGGTCTACTCTGGATAAAACTGTGTTGAATTCCATCCATTGTTTCTTCTAAATGAACACTAAGCTGTAAGGCTGTATTGCAATGCACATTTACTTGGAAATAGTGATGCAAGTAGGGAACTTTAGACTTAATGGTCTTTCCAGGGAGGGGTAGGTGGGCTTTAGGTGGCCATGTGTAATACTTCAGTAGCAAAGCACATCATTAACATTTCTCCCTCACCCTCATCATTCCCTGCTTTGCATCAGCTTCTGCATTCCTGAGATGTTAGAACAAAAGCAGAACAAAAAAGGTTGCAAACTCTCATTTTTTAAAAAAACAAACCAGGAATAAATACTCTGAGCATGTGCGATTTTAAATTCACTTAAATCAGAGCACCATCATAACTGCAGGAATAAAATGGGTTTTGCTTCTGCTTCCCTGATGCTGAACACATTTGCTTGGGAATAAGCAACATTTTGTAGTAGAAAGGGCTAATATATTTTTAAAGTAAAAATAATAAAATGAGCATCTGTAGCCATCTACATGCCCAGCCGGCTGCTCCCTGAGTACAAAGTATTATTATTATTTTAATATGAGGAAAGGAAGCATGCTGTTCTGGCTTGGCTATACCAGCTGATATGCTGGTGCCAGGCCTGGTGGCTGCTGCCCCCATAATCTGCCACTCTCTGAGTAGTCATGGAAGGGGGGAAGCCATAACTGCATCACTGTCACATTGACTCTACCCAATATTATGTTCTTGCTTGCTGCTTTTAACCATTGTATAATTATATGCACTTCATCGTCTGTGTTTTGTTTATTGCATTCTGCTGTTGCACATTTTTATAACTGTGCTCCATATCTATTTATTGTACCCCTTTGGTCTCCACTGTTGCTTAGTTTATAACGTACAGCTGCACAGGTATTGCACTTTGCACATTACGGTTTGGGCTGCTTACATTTTGTTCAAAAAACAACATCCCCTCCTCTCAAGCAGTAACCATGTGAGTGAGATGCTAAGCTGTTGGGTGGCAAGGGGGAATGTGCCTGGGGAATAATGGGGTGGCGCTGTGGTCTAAACCACTGAGCTTCTTGGGCTTGCCGATCAGAAGGTTGGCAGTAACTCCTGCCAACCTAGCAGTTCGAAAGCACGCTAGTGCAAGTAGATAAATAGGTACCACTCCAGCAGGAAGGTAAACAGTGTTTCCGTGCACTCTGCATGGTGTCCCGCTTTGCCAGAAACGGTTTAGTCATGCTGGCCACATGACCCGGAA
The DNA here is from genome assembly GCF_965113315.1 of Podarcis vaucheri. Lineage (NCBI taxonomy): Eukaryota > Metazoa > Chordata > Lepidosauria > Squamata > Lacertidae > Podarcis > Podarcis vaucheri. The sequence goes on along the minus strand of NC_138760.1, from coordinate 91,424,689 downwards.
AGCTTTCTGTGGACAAACAAGCTCCCTCGGCCTGAAAGCAAGATGAGCACCACAACCCCATAGTCTGCTTTGACTGGACTTAACCATCCAGGGGTCCTTTATCTTTTACCTTTTTTACCAGGGGAATCATTCTGTAGCTGGGGGTGTCTAGGCTGCCTTAAGTAAGATTACAGATGGTTTCAGAGATGGGACTGGCTGGGTGAGGAGGAGAAGGGAGAGTTGTTTGACAGTTGTCCCTCCTTCTGCCTCCATTGAATGAGTCCTAGGTTGCTCTGCCAGCCAGCCCTCTGACCTGCTGGTGCTCTTATTGGATGTCAAGCCAGTCATGTATGGCTTAATTGTGGGTTGAGGGGGCATCCTGGCACGTATTACTGAGACCTGGGTGGGTGAGCTGGGTGGGACGCATCTGACTCAGCTCTGTCCTCCTGGACAGAGGGCGAGGGTTGAAGGTGGAGTTGCCATCATACATAAGAATTCAATCTCCTTCACCAAGAGATCCCTCACCACCCACTTCCCTGCTCAGCAGGCTCTCTACTTGAGCTGGTGTAAGAAAAATTGCAGGGTTTTTCTTCTGGGAGACTTTGACATCCACAGCTGGGCCACCTGACAGGTTTAGCTCAGGCCTTCATGACCGCCATGAGACTATCTCAGTACATCACTGACCCAATATATGCTGCAAGGCCACTGATGCAGGAACAATGGGACTCCTAGTCTAACGCTATTGGGGTGGGGGGCACATGTTCCCCACCCCTGCAAAAAAAAAAGTCCACACAATGAGAAAATGCACACAGGTAAGAACATTGCGCACGCACACCCCTACCCCTACCAAGTTTTCAGAAAAGAGGCACTCACGCAACATTCACTTTAAAAACAAATTAAAAAATGGAATAAAGGAGAGAGTGCAGTGAAATTGACAGTGAAACTGAAACTTTTAACACTTAAAATCTCTATTTAGAAGTTCCTGTACAGGTTGTGTAAAGGCTGCAGGGTGTCTGGAGAGCATCAAACACAATTGACTATTTCTGGGCTCCTTTTTAATTTACTCTAAAATGGGGAACCTCCACCCTGTTATTCTGAAATTTGACACCTCTGATCTTTCAAGGGTGTAGTAGAAAGCCAGAAGGTTCCATGCCATTTTTGGATGAGGGTGGAAAGTGAAATTACAGGCAGTTGACTGGATGTCCCATTGAAAATTGGCTCAGGGTCCCAATGAAGTCAGTGGAAAAGCTAAAGGAATTGGGAGATATCTATTTATTCATTAAATGTATACCTTGCCCTTTGTCCCTGAAGGATACCCAGGACACCCAAAATAAAATGTGATGAAGCTGTATCCATTATACAATAGTTAAAATGACTTTATACAATGCCTAAATATACCTACTCCATATCTGAAATAACGGTGGATGAAAAACAAAATGAATGCAAATCAAATTAATGCATTTTTTAAATAAAAAAGGTAAAGTGAAAAGAAATGGGAAAACAAAATGGAAGGTCTGTCTCTCTTCTGGCCTTTCAGCATTATATTAAGACTCTTTTTTTATTTCAGAAGTCTTTTGGTATAGCTCCAGCTTCGTTGCTATGTTATCTCTCACTGCTTTTGTGTTTGTTTGTTTGTTTGTTTGTTTGTTTGTTTGTTTGTGTGTTGCTATTTTTCTCCCTATATTATATCATATGGTTGTTTTTGAATTTATTTGACTATTTTGTTTCTAAGTTTTTTGTTAGCCATTGAGTGTGTGTGTGTGTGTGTGTGTGTTTTAAGACATATTATTTAAAACTCATTCTCTGTCAGTTCTCCATCCAAAGACCGATTATCACATTAGAATATTTTAAGACATAGCATGTTTCCCATGTCACTTTGATGAGAAGAATGTTTTATTATTTATTAAGGATTAATTATTACCATTCTCATCCTGCATACAGCACCTTACGGAGTTAGAAACAACAGAGGCTAAAGCGATAGGTCTCTGCCCCCTAGGAGCTTACAGCTGAGGGCAGGCAATGGGGAAAACAGCAGAGGAGGGGAGAGGCAGAGACAAGGTTAGGAAAGAAATAACACGGGGAAATGCAATCACCTGCACTTGACTGGTTCTTCAACAGGCTTGCAAAAATTTATAATACAATTCAAAGGCTTTCTTTTTTTCAAGGAGCAATTCAGCTTCATGTCATATTCACAAAACACATTTGCACATAGATCTGGGAGGAGGAGGAGGAGGAGGAGGAGGAAGAAGAAGAAGAAGAAGAAGAAGAAGAAGAAGAAGAAGAAGAAGAAGAGTAGTAGTAGTTTGGATTTGATATCCTGCTTTATCACTACCCTAAGGAGTCTCAAAGCGGCCAACATTCTCCTTTCCCTTCCTCCCCCACAACAAACACTCTGTGAGGTGAGTGGGGCTGAGAGACTTCAGAGAAGTGTCACTAGCCCAAGGTCACCCAGCAGCTGCATGTGGAGGAGCGGGGACGCGAACCCAGTTCACCAGATTACAAGTCCACCACTCTTAACAACTACACTAAATAGCACCCAAGAATAATCCTGTTTCTGGAAAGCATAGTAGATCAGAACCCCACCCCCACCCCGCTCTTTAACATTGCCTTCTAATGTTCCAGTTTCCCTTGTGCCATTTCTCTGCCCCTCTTCTTCCCTCCCCCCTTTTTCTCAACAGGTTCTGCCTCCATGCAAGCAGGCAGAGATAGATACACAGTCCTAGGCTGGCATTGCCCTGTCTCTCTCTTCCTCCACCACCACCCCACCCTCCTGCTGTCTTGGAGGTGCGTCAATCTCTACAGAACCTTTCCAAGCCTCTCCTCTGGATGATTCATTTGCGAATGAGGCATAAATCACAGCCATGTCATTTCTTTTCCCCCTTAAAGGGTAGCTGAGGACAAGCACATCTCAGCATCCATCCAAGGAGGCCTTTCTCTCCCCACTCCTACCACCCTGAGGAGCTGTACAAAGGAAGTTTAAAAAATCTAATCCCAACCTGCCCCCCTTTCAGAGCCCGCCTGGCCCTTTCAAGCAAGGCACAGGAGGAGTTTTTCATTTTTTTAGTATTAAAATCCCACAATGTTATTAAAAGGAATTGTTCAATCCCTTTAATTGGCTCGGAAGATAAATTCTTTCCTCAGCCCAGGGGTCACGGCCATCAGCAGCTATTTATTAGCTGCATTGATTGAGAAGAACAGCCTTTAAATGGAAATAAATTGAATTCTATGGCAAAGAGGATTCCATACAGGCTACTAATGTAAGACAGGAAAGCTTAGCAATCACTCAGAGGGAGTTTGTATTCTACATATATATTTTCCTTCTTTCTTTTCAATTTCTTGACAGCCTCAACTATTCTGCTCCCAACCACACACACACACACACACCAGCATGTATACCACACACACCCCTTAAAGAAGGCAGGACCCAGAATCAATGTATAGAATGACAGGATAGCTTACCGAGCAGATTCCCCCGCCCAGTTGGTTATCTGGTTTGTTCTTCACTTGCCACTCAGGCAAGAGTGGATGGAATTTGTGGGTAGAATGAGGAAAAGAGGTTAAAATAATTGAAGAAGATATTTGTTTCAAGCCACCCCCATTAAACCAGCAACAAGTAGCACTTGTTCAGAAGGAGAGCAGGTTGGGGTAAGGTGAAGGATATAAAACCTACAACTACAGACAAATGTATCAATACCACAGATGGAGAAACTAATTTGACAAGTCAGAGCACGGAAAGATATAATAATAATAATAATAATAATAATAATAATAATAATAATAATAATAATACAATAGCCACCACAGACACATTTCATGAACGGTGGGGGAGGGGTTATATTTGATTTAGTTTGCATTTAAAGGCCAGCTTAACTTAATTCACATTTGCTTTGTGAACTGAAAGAGAGTCATCTTTCTCACAAAGGAGAAGGCTATCAATGGCTACTAGCCATGATGACCACACACTGCCTCCACAGCTGGAGGCAATAATGCTGGAAACCATGGGAGGGGAGAGGGCTCTCGTGCTCATCTTCTGCTCCCTGGTTTCCCACTTGGAGGACAGGAAGCTGGGCTAGATGGGCCACTGGGCTGATCCAGCAGGCTATTCTTGGGTTCAGAAATCACACTTCTCCAAATTATGCAGCCAAGCTGCATACACTACAACATGGAAAGAAATGCATATATTACTAAAAACAGCATGCCGAAAGGCATTGGACTAGGGGAAGCTACTTTGCAAAATGTGTACATTAAGTAAAATTACATACTGTAACACAAAAATTCTGGGGATTTTTCAACAACAAAAAGGAATCAGAAACTGCTGCGGAAATGTGAGGCACCAAACACAAGACGGGAAAAAGGAGGAATTGGGGGAAACTGAAATAGATTTGTCCATCCCTAATGGTGGTGTTACTTTATTGCTCAGCTATCCCATAAGGAACATGACTGGAGGCCCCACCCCCCATCACATGGCTCACTCTTGGGCTATATCATTGTGCGCTGGCCTATAGCCTGGATGATATCATTACATTTCTTGACAGGCCGACTAGCTTGAAAATATGATGTAAGCTCTGTTATTTGTTACTGTTGCCTCAACAAATAAATAAATGTGCTTATGTATTCATTTAAAATGATTTAAAGCTTGAAAAATGGAGGACTGTCCTTCTCTTTTTAAAAAAAGAAAAAAGGAAGAATAATATTTTGCCTTCCAAACGACACATTTTTATTTTGCCTTTGCCACCATCCACCGAGTGCCGAATACATTTCATGGTGCTCGCCTTCATCTGGGAGTTTAATTGCTTGAGATTGTTACTCGTAGGCTGTTAATTTATTAAAACCAGATCCCTTGTATTACTCCGGAGCCCAGAAGAATCATTGCATTCCATTAAGGGCAGCCGCGCGTGCCGGCTTTGCTTTGTCTCCGGCCACCTCTGTAATTGCACCCCTCTGCTAAGCTGGAAAAAGCTCCCCAGATGCCAGGCCAGGCAACTGGCTTCTCATCAGGGCGGATTATGCTGAGAAACGTACGGATTCGTCGCAGGAGGAGAGGAGGGAGCTGGGAAGGCAGCGTGCAGCAGGGTTTTGTTTCAGGAAAAAGAGAGGGGGAAGTTGCCAAGTCTCATCTGCACAGAAGTAAGGATGGAAGAGAAGTTCCATTCAGCTCGCATTTATAGGTGAGCTTCACCTAATTCACTGTTTCCGAAACAATATGCAAACTGAGATGCGGCCATCCTTTGACATCATCAGGGAAGTTTTTAATGTGTGACATTTTAATGTATTTTTTCATCTTATTTGGAAGCCGCCCAGAGTGGCTGGGGAAATCAAATTTTTTATTATTATTATTATTATTATTATTATTATTATTATTATTATTATTATCTGCGCTTGCCTAAATTTTGCAACGCACTTCGCCAGGCAAGTCGTGTGTACAGAAAATGCATATTGCAGGGTAAAGTGAGAATAACATACAGAAATTAATCGTGTTTGCAAAAATTGCTTTGCCAAAATGTGGGTATCAGCCAAAACTGCATTTCAAATGTTGGATTGGTCAATACCACTCAGTCTAGCTACCAAACCAGGTTGTTTTGAGGAAATAATGGGGGGGGGCTCTACCCTGAAGTCCCCGGAATAAGGATAGAATTAAAATGCAATCACAGAATCAGAGAGTTGGGTGGAACCTTGGAAGTCATCTGGTCCAAAAATTAAATATAGCACCTCTCATCAAGCTCTCCTGTTGCTTCTCTCACTTTGCACCTCTTCCTCTAATAGATGCTTTCAACTCCTTCTGTGCTTTTTTTATGGAAACCTTCTCTGAGTGCTTGTTAATTTGTGACCTTTATCCAAATTAATTACAGTGAAGTAGTTCTCACAATCGCTAGCATGGATTAGAAGAGCTTCCAAGTGCTCCTTAGAAGAATGAAAAGCCTTTGTGCCATTCTTCAACCACTCCGATTGTGTGAACAGAAGGTGTTGATAGATAAGTAAGGCACTTGGTGAAACCTTGGGAATGTCTCCTTAATTTTTCTTTGCCATATTTAAAATGGCGTTCACACGAAGGATGGCTGCAGAAAACTTCTTAGTGTGCGTTGGCAGAAAGGTGGCGTAAGCAGGTAACAAGGAAAGAAATGTTGCCTGCTGAAAATACAGGATTTATACAGACTTGGGGCTAGGTCTCTCATCTCTTCATTAATCAACCCCTAATGAATTGCCTCCATTGAAAACGATGGTGCTTTGAGTGGGTATCAGGTGTTACGAAAGTTTTAGCTGTGTTGTTAGACATTCACAGATGCAATTAATGCTCTAGTTGACAAGTGATGAGTAGGCATGTGAGAACTGGCCCTACACCTCATGGCAAAGTGGCTATGTGGTTGCTTCAGCCGAAGGAGAGCTGTACTGACTTGGAGAATTATCAGAAGATAAATGATGCAAAGGTGCAGCTATATAGTATGATAAGTGTGGGGCTGCTGCAAAAAATGACTACAGTGGTACCTCGGGTTAAGTACTTAATTCGTTCCGGAGATCCGTTCTTAACCTGAAACTGTTCTTAACCTGAAGCACCACTTTAGCTAATGGGCCCTCCTGCTGCTGCCACCATGCCGCCGGAGCACGATTTCTGCTCTCATCCTGAAGCACAGTTCTTAACCTGAAGCACTATTTCTGGGTTAGCGGAGCCTGTAACCTGAAGCATATGTAACCCGAGGTACCACTGTAGTCCCATGTCTGATTCCTTATTTCTTGATTTCATTTATTTCATGAAATTTACATACCACTTGACTGTATAACCTCAAGTACAACTTGCCATGTGCTCAGGCATCCTAACACTATGTGTTTCCAATCACCTCGTCCTCTCCTGAACATCAATAGCAGTGTCAGCTGCTACAGTTGATAAAGGAAGTTCACTATATGAGCTTCCTTTGTCAACTGTATCAAGCCAAGGGTAGCCTTACTGCATATAATGGAGGAAGAAGAACTCAGTGGTAGAGGACATGCTCTGTATACAAAGGCTCCCATGTTCAATCTCCACCATGTCCAGGCAGGACTGGGAAAGACCAACACCATCAGAGAGACAATACTAAACCAGATGGACCAAAGGTCTGATGTGATATAAGAAATGCTCTTGCATTCTGAAGATAGGGCTGCCATTTTTAAAATGTCTGTCCATATAAAGACAGTTTACTAAGAAGGCACTTTCCAAAATTTTCCATGTGAGTGGTTGACCACATGCTCTTGGAATTCAAGTCATTATTTCCCAGGCTACCCACTTTGGGCAGGTTTTGAGTGGCTTGGGGTGCCGTCTCTGGACACATGGCAATATGATCACACAATGGCTTTGCCGTTTGCCAAACTCTGAATGGACCCACTATGCTCACATTCACAGTGCTCCAATTTGGACACACCTGTTGGACTCAAGAGTTTCTTTGTCTCCTAGAGAATCTGGTAAGCAAGAACCGAGTTCCACAGCAGCCAACTTCTCTCCAGCAGAGACTGCTTATTTCTAATATGTGATTTATTTTAGCCACAGGTTGGCCAAACCTCATCAAAGCTCTCTTTAAAGCCGTAAAACCAAGTAAAGAAAGGCTACAATGTAAGGCTCCCAGAAACCCATTTCATTTAGATTAAACTAGGCAGTTATTGTGTTTTAATACCAGAATTGATTATTATAAGTATGTTTATTGAGCTTTAGTAGCCTAGATTTGTATCTATTTCATAGTTGTTAATCTGCGATAAATATGTTTTTAATAATCTTGCACTATTTATTGAGCATAAAGCTGTCTACTGAAATGGAGAGTGAGATCGCTAAAAGATACTTATTGTATGTTACTCTGCCACAAATTCATTGCTGCATCCCTTTTTGCAGAGATTTACTTTTAACTAGGGGTAAAAGGGATGTAGCTCTTGGGCAATAAATATATTTTTAATAAGCTATTGATATTTAACCTGTTATCACCAGCTTAACAAGCGCGTGGCATTAAATGGCTATCGGCAAACCGCTCTTCGTAATTTCTTCTTCGGGATTTGATGAAAGTGGCCCTGGCAAATGTAAAATCTAGAAATAGGAGCAGTGTGGGCCTTATAGGACAAGTTGTACCTACACAGCTCTACTGATGCGTCTATGTCTTGCTATGCCACATTCCAGCTATTCTTCTCCCATATGCCCACCTACAGATCCGCCAATACATCTATGCCTTAATAGGCTGCACTTCTGCTATTCTGGTCCACATGCCCACCTACAGCTCTAGCAAGGCATCTCGTTCCTGGCATAGAGCACATTCTTCTATTGTAGCACCCTGCTTGTGGTTAACGCTTAGCTGGAATGAAATATTCAACGCAGCAATAGAGAAATTAAAATAATTATTTATTTGTCAGACAAATAAATGAGAGGCACAGTGGTATATGGTTACCAAGCTCTGGCCTGGCCTCTTGCCATTATGGCCAGCACTTATATTCCCTTAATCCAGCCCCCTTTGCTCCTCCTGTGGCTACCTCTGTCCAATCAGCCTGGTTGAATTTCCTATTGGCTGATTGCTAGAACCAATCCTAGAAGATACACCCATATCCTCCTGTCCTTATATGGAACACAAAGAGCTATATATTGTTACATCTATAAATGACAAATAAGTAGTAATATATCTTACATGTGTCTCAACAAGGCATCTTAATTACCAGCTCACCTCTTGCCCTCCTTGCCCTATTGCCTTCTAAAACAAATGGTTAATCTTAAATTTTTATCTTAAACATATGTCAAGGATCTTGAGTTTCACATCAACATTGAAAGATCTCCTTCATTTGAAGGTTTCTAAACAAATGTCTGACAACTAATATATCAGGACTGCTCAGATGGCGTCTTTCCGTCTGGCAGGGCTAGGCTGGTGGCTGACTTAATTTAACTCTTACAACTATATGAAATCTAGCATTTCTTAAATCCTTTGCATAATTACATTTAAGACAATATATTTAATACATAACATAGGTAGCCTTTTAAAAGGAATAAGGCCTTTGTAAAGTAGAAAAGGAACTCAGTAAAAAGGAACACAGTAAAAAACCGCTTTAAAAGAAGCCTCTCCAGTTTACATTCCCCCCCCCCTTTTCCAGCCAGCTGCTTTTCCCAACATTTATTGCCCTTTAACTCTCTTCAGTTTAAGAAAGAAACAGCTTTAAAAAAAGACTTGCCAGCTAGATGCTTCTCCATTTGGTCTTTAACCTTGGAAAGAAGATCTGGCTCATTTTACTGGGAGGCACATTGGCATTATTTTACTATTTACTCATTCCTAATTATTTATTTCTGCCTTTTTTATCTTCTGTAACATATAGGGTCAGTGTCCTCACTCAGTCTGTAATTCCAGCTTTTACGACTTTGAGAATTGTTTTCTGCTATCAATCAAAGGGGCCCTTGTCTAGGAGAATAAACATTACCAAGGTTGTAAACTGCTGGCTTGAAACTTTTGAAAATCTAAGCTCTCTCTTTAATATACAAGTCCTGATCAAACATTAATAAAATGCAGGCTTATGCCTGATGCCTCATTCCCCCCTTTCAAGCTCAAGGACCTTCATCCCAAGTGTCCTTGATAGCTTGACCTTCATCATGTTCCTGAGGTAAAGCTCTGTATAGGGCCATGATATGAGGTAGAGTTTCATTTGAAACCATCTTGCTAATTGTACTTCTAAAACATGAAATGATACATGGCATCATACATAAAACCATTACCACTACTGTCAAGAAAAACAAGCAAGACAATAGTATCCCTTTGAGTCCTGTGACATTAGGTAACCAATTGGTGAGCCATCCCATATCCCATCCTTCCCATGTTTGTACTGGGACATGTGCTATATTCTCCATCTTTGTGGCCAACACACGGATTGCCTCACCATTATCTGAAATGTTAAAGCAACAGGCATTCCCTGTCAAGTTCAAGACTCCACATAGGCCTCCCTGCTTGGCAAGTACATAATCCATTCCCATCTTCAGCTGCAAAATGGCGGCTCTACTTTCATCCAACTGTTGTGCAATAAGTCTCAAACTCTGGGCCGTTGCATTGGTTACAAGTTCCACTACTGCTTGCAATCGAATTATTCTGTTTAGATTATAAATAGGATCCCGTGCCCCTTGTATGAGCTCACCAGGATTCCAGGAGGCAGGATCATAATAGGCTATAATGCACTCTGGTGGCCAATCATCAGTACCGCTCCAACTTTGGGTACTTCCTCCTGCTATATGAGAAATATCAGCGTTTCTTCGTGTACGCTTGGCCAAATTAGTGGGCATAATCCACATTGGTGGTAATACCCATCCCAGGAAACAAGTCCCACTCCATTTGGAGGGGAGTTTCTTGTATGCCCATTCTCCACATATCCACCACAACCATCGGGTCTGAGGTTTTTGGTACGTGGAGTACAGAAGGCGAAATAGCAAAAGAGGTAGAGAGTTCACAGTGCAGTATGTTAGATTGCCTTTTTCTGTCACAGTTATGTTCCATACCACTTTCCATGCATGAATAAAAGGAGGTGCACAGGGCAAGGCATTCCGAGTTCGATAGGTAGTACCGTGTGCCCAGGTATTCTTAATATTATCCCAAGTATAGCGACAATGAGAAGAGCCTATCATGGTAGAATCAGCTGCATCTGATGATTTATGTACACAGAATTCCCCTTGTACAGGTATAACTCGTATTGGTTTAGTTGAGTTCCATCCGGGGAAATTCTGTATTTCTGTTTGGTGTGGTATTTCGCTTACCATACCAATGGCATCTAATGGTATCGGTAATAAGGGCATACCTCCCTCTGAATCATCTGGCCCAAGAGAGCAAACAAGGCAATTGGTCCTATTTGCAACATTGGCTACCATTTCAGCTAAACCTACCCACATATTGTGGTCATGGCGGAATCCATATTTAGTCAATTTGGTCAGATTCAAGGACCCTTCCCCTTTCCAAGGGATCAGGATTAATAATAAAATCATGTTGATGTCTAGCATATGCATTCCTTCCACAAAAGATTACCTTATTGTGATAGCAGATAAATATTAGTCCCAATATAATTCCCCCAGTGACAGAAATGGGGAACCACCAAGACCAAAACATATATCCCGAGGATCCCCAATGAGTAATATCTCTGATAATTGTTCCACAAGGGGGGGGCAGTCAATTAATTGTATAAGAGAATCTTTCCTTTCACAATCGCTGGTTCTGATGCTCCTCAAGCTTCAGGCGTGCGCAGGTCAGCCAGCTTCCAGGTTGTGGCTGCAGCAGGCCGGTCGTCTAATGTTGCCCGTGACCTAGCCCGTTCCCGGTAGGGCTAGATACAGGGGTTTTTGGAGAGAGTCAGTTTAAGAGGATTAGAGGGGTCACCTTTGCACGTCCAACTGCCTTCGGACTTCTTCAAACGGGAGTGATGAATCCAGGGGGTCACCTCAGCTACCTTCACCGCTGTTGGAGTAGAGAGCAAGACGGTGTAAGGTCCACGCCACTTAGGTGCAAGTGGATCACGTTTCCACTCTTTCACCCATACGCTATCGCCAGCCTGGAACTGATGAATCGGCTCGGCAATGCTGCACGGCGTGCGCTCGAGGGCCCACCTGTTAAGAGAAACAAAAACACGGGAGAGAGATTGCACTTGTCCCTGTGTCACATGGTCTCCTATTTGTTTAAGGTCAACTGAAATATCCTGAACAAAGGAGGGCGGTCTCCCATACAGGAGCTCAAAAGGTGACAACTTAAGTCTTTTTGTGGGTGCACACCGAACACGAAACAGTGTTATGGGTAACACATCTACCCATCCCAATCCCGTTTCCTGGGTTAATTTTGCCAATTGGGTTTTCAGAGTCCGATTCATTCTTTCAGTTTTCCCTGAACTCTGAGGCCTATAGGCTGCATGCAGTCTTCATTTCACTTGTAGGACTCGACATACTTCTTGTACTACTTGATCAATGAACGCTGGCCCATTGTCACTTCCAATGCATCTAGGTAACCCAAATCTCGGGATCAATTCAGTGAGGAGTCTCTTAGTTACCTCTCGTGCCTTTTCAGTTCGGGTGGGAAAAGCTTCAACCCATCCGGTAAGAGTATCCACAAACACAAGGAGATACTTGAATCCCTTAGAAGGGACCAGCTCTGTGAAGTCCACAATTAGGCTTTCCATGGGGACATATCCCACATGTTGGATTCCAGGAGGTTGTACCGGTCCCTGCCTGGGATTGTTTTTAGCACAAAGAACACATTTCTGTGAAATGCAAGTTGCTAATTGTGATAGATTAATAATATACAACTTCCGACTGAGACTCTCTCTGGTTGCAGTACCGCCAAGGTGAGTAGATTCATGATAATTTCTTACAATTGTGCCTGCTAGATGATGAGGTACATAAATCCTATTGTCTGGCAGGATCATCCAACCGTCCTTCACAACCGCTCCTTCCTGTTCAGCCCACTTCCTCTCTTCTGGGGTATAGTGAGGTTTAACTTCTTCTGGAACTACCTCTGGTATGAGGGCTGCTATAAATCCTCCCACAGGCTTTTGGGCTGCCTCTCGAGCTGCTTTGTCAGCAGCATGATTTCCTCTGGTTATTGGATCCCTTCCTCGTCCATGACCTTTGCAGTGCATTACAGCAATCTGTTCTGGAGCCCATACTGCTTCTAACAGGATTTCTACTTCAGGTCCATATTTCAAGGCCTTCCCGTGGGCTCCTATTAGACCTCTTTCTTTCCATAGAGCTCCATGTGCATGCAGGGTTAAGAAGGCATATTTAGAATCAGTATAGATGTTTGCCTTACATCCGGCTGCCAATTGCAGAGCTCTAGTTAAACCTATAAGTTCAGCTTTTTGTGCTGAGGTGCCAGCAGGCAAAGCTTCAGCTTCCACAACTTCCTCATTGGTGACCACAGCATATCCTGCTCGTCTGGCACCTTCATGCAGGTAACTGCTACCATCAGTATAATATACAACATCTGGATTTTTCAATGGTTCATCTTTCAGATCAGGTCTACTGGAATAAACTTCATCCATTATTTGGAGACAATCATGTGATTCTTCATCATCTACCTCTGGTAGGGGCAGCAAAGTCGCTGGATTGAGCATATTCACTACTCGTAGATGAATCCTGGGATTTTCACACAATAGGCCTTGGTACCTAGCCATCCTTGGGTTCGTTAGCCAATAACTACCCTTATATTCCATGAGTGTCAGAACAGCATGAGGTACATTCACGTACATCGTCTGGCCGAAGGTAAATTTATCAGCTTCTTTGACAAGGCTTGCAGTGGCCGCTACTGCCCTTAGGCATGGAGGCCATCCTTTTGCTACTGAGTCCAATTGTTTTGACAAATAAGCTACTGGACGGTTCCAACTTCCTAATCTCTGGGTCAGGACTGCCGCTGCAATCCCATTCTGTTCATGTACATACAGCTGAAAGGGTTTTTCTGAATTAGGCAGTCCAAGGGCTGGGGCCTCCATAAGTCGTTGTTTGATAACTAAAAAGGCTTGTTGCTGCTCAGGTCCCCATACGAATGGGTCCTTTTCTGCACCTCGAGTGCTTTCATGTAAGGGCTTGGCCAGACTGCTGAAATCAGGTATCCATAGTCTACAAAACCCTGCTGTTCCCAAGAATCCTCTAAGTTGTTTCCTTGTGGTAGATTCCTTGATAAGGCAAATAGCTTCTTTCCTCTCTGGTCTCAATGCTCGTTGTTGGTGTGAGATGTCAAAGCCCAAATATTTGACCTTTTCTAAACATAACTGTGCCTTTTTCTGGGAAACTCGGTAGCCAGCTTGCCAGAGCAAGTGGAGCAGTTCCTCTGTACCTTCTTTACAGGTATCAAAATCCTTTGCTGCTAGTATAAGGTCATCTACATATTGCAGAACCACCTTTTCTCCAGGTATTGAGGGGTAACTTGTTAGATCCTTCACCAAGGCAGTGCCAAATAAAGTTGGGGAATTTTTGAATCCCTGGGGCAATCTTGTCCAGGTTAGCTGGCCTTTTGTTCCTGTCAAAGGGTCTTCCCACTGGAAGGCAAATATAGGTTGGCTCTGTGGTGCCAGCCGGCAACAGAAGAATGCATCTTTCAAGTCCAATACAGTAAAAAATGTTGCTTCTGGTGGGATCAAACTCAGCAAGGTGTATGGGTTTGGTACATTTGGGTGCAAGGTCTCGATAGCCTGGTTTACGAGCCTCAAGTCCTGCACTGGCCTGTATTCATCTGTCCCAGGTTTTCGAACAGGCAAAAGGGGTGTGTTCCATTCTGATTGGCAGGGTTTAAGCAAACCATATTTTAATAGGCGGTCCAAATGTTTCTGGATGCCCTCTGCTGCTCGCCGGGGTAAAGGATATTGCTTTACAGATACAGGGGTAGCCATAGGTTTTAAGGTTACTACAATTGGAGCTATATTCTTAGCCATTCCTGGTGGGCTATTTTCGGCCCATACTCCTGGTGGCACCTGTAGGGTTCGGAGGAGCTTGTTTAACTCTGTATCCAATGTGGGTTGGACTTGCAGGGCTGACATTAGGCGCCATGATTGTTCCTTAGGTACTGAGAGGGAAATTATTCCTGCTGCCTTTGATGGCAGTTTCATTTCTGGACCTCGAGGAGTGAAGGTGATTTGGGCCTGCAATTTGGACAGCATATCTCTACCTAAGAGAGGTATTGGACACTCAGGTATATACAAAAACTGATGGGTTAAACGATGTCCCCCAATCTGGCATTCCAAAGGTTGGAGGAAAGACCTCTTAGCTGACTGACCAGTGGCACTTTTAATGACTACACTTTTGGATGCCTTTTTCTGCAATAGTTCTGGGAGTACTGAGTATTCAGCCCCAGTATCAATCATAAAGTCTATTAAATGGCTTCCTAATTGAATCGTGACCGTGGGCTCCTGGAAGCCTAACTTTATGGAGTCCGGTCGTTCCTAGTCTTGGGTAAAATCCTCCTCTGCCAGTCCAATGAAATTGTCTCTACTCTGTCCTTGTCCAGGTCTCTGATATCTTCCATTTCGGATCATTCCCCGTCCCCGTCCCTGGTTTCTTGGGCCGGAGCCTGGGCCTAGGCCTGGGCGTACTTCTTCCAACCTCAGAGGTTCAGGACATTCCCGCTTCCAATGACCCTCCTTCTTGCAATTCGCACATTGATTCCTTCCCAGTGGTGGATTCCTTCCCCGCCCTCTTCCTCCATTTAAGGGGCGGTAGTCTTGCTTCACTGCTGTGGCCAGCATTACCATCTTTTCCTTCTGCCACTTCTTCTTCTCTTGTTTCTCAGCCTCATCCCTATTCCGATAAACTCGGCGTGCAATGGCCATAATTTGGCTCATCAGCATCCCTTCCCATCCTTCTGATTTCTGAATTTTCTTACGAATGTCAGAAGCGCACTGGGCCACAAATGTAGCAGTAATCATTCTACTGTTTTCAGGGGCTTCAGGGTCAAAAGGAGTCCATATACAATAGGCTTCTTGCAGCCTCTCTAGAAAGTCTCCTGGACTCTCATTTGGTTTCTGTTCTACTTCTGAGACTTTAGACATATTAGTGGGCTTCTGGCATGCCCTGCGGATACCTTGCACAAGCGTCTGGCGATAGGTGGTAAGTCTGGCCAGGTGAATTACATTGTTTGGATCCCAATTAGGATCTTCCAAGGGAAAGTGGTCTTGGAGATGACGGTCAATATTATAAATATTTCCCACTCTGGCCTGCTCACGCAAATATATCTGTGCCTTTTCAATTATGTCTCTCCTTTCCTCAGTGGTGAACAGAGTATTCAGGAGCTGGCAGCAATCTGTCCAAGTAGGACTATGAGTGTTTATTATTGAAGTCACCAAGTCCATCATAGCCTGAGGTTTTTCTGCAAAAGATGGGGTGTGTGTTTTCCAATTCATCAGATCCGTAGTTGTGAATGGAATGTACTGGAGGGTCGAAGTTCGAGGTGGCCGTGGTCCGGGTTGCCCGTTAACCAGCACAGGCTCCTCAAGTGCATCAAATACTCTTCTGAGAGGGGCTAGTACGTGATCTTTCTCTTCGCTTTGCTCTAGGGGCCTCAAATCATAGGGGATGGTATTTGTCCCAAGGCGTTCTTTTAGCAGCCTTATACGCCTGGCTGTATTGCTTGCTGACCGATTAAGGTCTCCCTGTAACTTCTGTAATAATTCTCTAGGACTTGGATGTACAGGAGTTTGGGGTAGGCAATCAGTTATTCCACTAAAAGAGACTGTAGATGGAGTTCTACTGGGACTCACAGGTGGAATAACCACTTCTGCTTGGGCTTTATTATAGGCCTCCAATGCCTCCTGAAGATATTTATCATAATCTATCAAGGAATCAAGTTCTGTGACTCCAGCCCCATTATTCATTCCACTTTCTTGCCTTGGGGTTACAACTGGTGGAGTGTTTGGATTAGGCTCCCTTCGATGTGGAGCATAGGGTGGAGGTGGAAGCAGCTCTTCCTCTGGTCCCTCAAAAATGGGTTTGAGTTTATTTGGCAAGATTCCTTTCCTAGCTTCGGCTTTTACAGCCAATAATTTGCATCGTTGGACTTTGCATTCCCTTATCCATGGAGGATTTTTATTTAATGTGCTCAGCCAAGAATCTATATATGAAAATTGTTCTGGGCACCCTCCAGTTTCTTTGGCGATGTTAGACCAAAGTTTGCTTACTAAATTTATATCAAAGGTTCCTTGAGATGGCCATTCAGTATTTTGCTTCGGCCACTCTAATTCACATAACGTTCTCAGGCGCTCTGGCGTCATTTTGACTCCATACGCCCCTGAGAAGGCTTTCTTAAAATTATTTAACATACATTCAAGAGGTGTATTTTCCCCCTTTGAACCCCCAACTCCCATTGTATGGCCCTGTGAAGTATCCACTCAGTCACTCACACACACGCTTCGTGGGTTTCCTTGCCTGGTGAAGTCGCCTTACCAGGAACCGAAGTACTGCCCACTCCACACTCAGGTCAGCTACAGATTGCTCTGTACTTTCTCACACATACAATGCGCTAGATACTTCACCACACGCTACCTCCCATTCTTCCCTTTCCCCCCACCAGACCACCATCTGATATACCCAACCACCTAGCGTACTCAGTTCCCACTTACTGAGACGCAGAAGTTTGATCAAGACTTCTCTTCCTCCCAGTTAATTGGAGGGCCAAAAATCCCTTTGTGCACTTACCCTTGGTTGGTTCCGTTTCCCCCCGGTCCGTCGCCGCCAGTGAGCAGGGTATCAGACAGATGAGACTTCTGCGTTCCCCTGGAAAAAAACTTTCCAGTGCGCGCTGGGTAGGCAGTGAGTGGTCCTCTCTCTTGTACCCTGCCCAGTAGGGCGAAGGGGCTGCGTTCCAGCAGACCACTTATCCGAGTCACGGCACCATAAAATGTAGCACCCTGCTTGTGGTTAACGCTTAGCTGGAATGAAATATTCAACGCAGCAATAGAGAAATTAAAATAATTATTTATTTGTCAGACAAATAAATGAGAGGCACAGTGGTATATGGTTACCAAGCTCTGGCCTGGCCTCTTGCCATTATGGCCAGCACTTATATTCCCTTAATCCAGCCCCCTTTGCTCCTCCTGTGGCTACCTCTGTCCAATCAGCCTGGTTGAATTTCCTATTGGCTGATTGCTAGAACCAATCCTAGAAGATACACCCATATCCTCCTGTCCTTATATGGAACACAAAGAGCTATATATTGTTACATCTATAAATGACAAATAAGTAGTAATATATCTTACATGTGTCTCAACAAGGCATCTTAATTACCAGCTCACCTCTTGCCCTCCTTGCCCTATTGCCTTCTAAAACAAATGGTTAATCTTAAATTTTTATCTTAAACATATGTCAAGGATCTTGAGTTTCACATCAACATTGAAAGATCTCCTTCATTTGAAGGTTTCTAAACAAATGTCTGACAACTAATATATCAGGACTGCTCAGATGGCGTCTTTCCGTCTGGCAGGGCTAGGCTGGTGGCTGACTTAATTTAACTCTTACAACTATATGAAATCTAGCATTTCTTAAATCCTTTGCATAATTACATTTAAGACAATATATTTAATACATAACATAGGTAGCCTTTTAAAAGGAATAAGGCCTTTGTAAAGTAGAAAAGGAACTCAGTAAAAAGGAACACAGTAAAAAACCGCTTTAAAAGAAGCCTCTCCAGTTTACATTCCCCCCCCCCTTTTCCAGCCAGCTGCTTTTCCCAACATTTATTGCCCTTTAACTCTCTTCAGTTTAAGAAAGAAACAGCTTTAAAAAAAGACTTGCCAGCTAGATGCTTCTCCATTTGGTCTTTAACCTTGGAAAGAAGATCTGGCTCATTTTACTGGGAGGCACATTGGCATTATTTTACTATTTACTCATTCCTAATTATTTATTTCTGCCTTTTTTATCTTCTGTAACATATAGGGTCAGTGTCCTCACTCAGTCTGTAATTCCAGCTTTTACGACTTTGAGAATTGTTTTCTGCTATCAATCAAAGGGGCCCTTGTCTAGGAGAATAAACATTACCAAGGTTGTAAACTGCTGGCTTGAAACTTTTGAAAATCTAAGCTCTCTCTTTAATATACAAGTCCTGATCAAACATTAATAAAATGCAGGCTTATGCCTGATGCCTCACTATTTCAGTAAACCTTGTGATTGCCAGTGCAATTTACTTTGGACTAGAGCTGATGGGCAATCCATTAAGTTTATCTCATTTTGGCTGAAGGTAAGAAAATTGAAATAATAAACAAAACTAACAAAGCACCTTCAAACACAAATTCCAGTTGCACTAACAGGAGCAGTGTTTTTTTTCTGGGGGGACGCAGGGGTACGCATACCCCTAAACCAGGCACAGGCAAACTCGGCCCTCCAGACGTTTTGGGACTACAACTCCCATCATCCCTAGCTAACAGGACCAGTGGTCAGGGATGGTGGGAATTGTCAAAAAGGGCCGAGTTTGCCTATGCCTGCCCTAAACATTTTGTGAATCTAACAGGAGAAGAAACTAATAGATAGATGATAGATAGATAGATAGATAGATAGATAGATAGATAGATGATAGATAGATAGATAGATAGTTTCTTCTCTAGCACGGTGAATCGTCAGTTCCATTGAATAGCACAGTGAATCGTCACTCCGTTGCTGCCCCCGATGGCGGCCTCATTTCCTGTCACAGTGCTTCCTGAGTCTCAGACAGAAGCAAGCATTTAATGTCTGAAGTAGGAGTTGGACTCTAGCACAGTGACTGGTCAGTTTCGTTGTTACCACCTCCAATGGCGGCTTCATTTCCTTTTCCAGTGTTTCCTGAGTCTCAGATGGAAGCGAGCATTTAATGTGTGAAGCTGTGTGGAATGTGGATGTGATAATATAAGGTAATGCATGTTCTTTGTACAGTGGTGCCCCACAAGACGAATGCCTCGCAAGACGAAAAACCCGCTAGACGAAAGGGTTTTCCGTTTTTCGATGCGCTTCACAAGACGAATTTCCCTATGGGCTTGCTTCACAAAACGAAAAAGTCTTGCGAGTCTCGCGATTTTTTTTGCTCCCCCCCTTTTCTAAGCTGCTAAGCCGCTAATAGCCTTTTAGCCGCTAAGCCTTTAATAGCCGCTAAACCGCTAATAGCGCTAAGCCGCTAAGCCGCTAATAGGGTTGCTTAGCAAGACGAAAAAACCGCTAGACGAAGAGACTCGCGGAACGGATTAATTTCGTCTTGCGAGGCACCACTGTACTTTTGTCCATTTACTGTATTTATTTTTCCTGATTTGAACTATAAAATGATGGCTTTCTTGAGTCAAAATAAGAGTACCCTTAAACATTTTTTTAGAAAAAAAGCACTGAACAGGACTGAGCCTCGCCCATGTTTAGGGCCCTTGAGGTGGAGTGAAGCAGCCGCCCTGAGCAGGAAGAATCTCATGGGGAACTCGTGAGACCTCACAGAGCTCTCACAACATCTGACAAGAGCTCCACAAGACATCATGAAATGTCGGTGGAATCTGCTGCCAAGACACTTTCCCATTTCACCTCAGGCGGCGAAACAGGATGGGCCACTCCTGCCCACATTGGCCGTTAAGGGGGGGGGCACTGTCTGTATTAGGGTGATACCTTGGTTAGGCCATCCGAAACGTCACAAAATACTTTGCAAACTCTCAAGTTCTCTCTACTTGGCTGGAACCTCTGCATGCAAAGCACTAAATCCCAAAGGGACCTTCCTTTGAAAAGAGTTAAGCTCACACAGGCCAAGATTTCACTGGAGTCAGAGCATGCTTAACTCTGCTGGATTGTGGCCAATGTCTTTTAACTGTCTAAGTACCAGAAAGAGAGGGAGACACAGCTAAGGGCTTCTCCACACTTCCTCTTGCCCCATTGCTTTCCTCAGGGGGAAAACTACTCTTTGGCACTCAAATGGAGCAAACAGCAATTTGGGTTTTCTCAAGATTCGGGTTTTGCACTAAAAAAGCACATGTCTAGCAAAAAAAGCCCTGCTCTGACCCATGCTTTCTAGGGCAAGGGCAAGCAGTAGTGTGGACAAGGCCTTACCCTCTCTTTACTTCACTTAATGGAGTGAGTGAATGAAGAAAGATTAAAACCACCTCTTCCTTTCTTTTCTCATGCTCCCATCTTGTTTGTTACACATCCACTTATTAGCCTTTCAAATCCTTCCTTTTGAGCTCCGGTCTGATTCCGCCATATGCCACACAACGAGGCAGCGATCCAAACATGGCAACTTTTAATTGAGCCATATCATCAGCTCCGGATCAAATGTAAAATTAACGATCCTGAATCATAATAATCATAAACTCACACATAACCCCGCGCGCCGGCAAATAACTATTTGCCGTGAGTCTAGAGTGTTAAGCTGATTTGCAAGAAGTGCACACGCTACCCAGGAATTCTAATTAACCAAATTAACACTATCACTTGAAATCATGTCTCGGCGGCAGGACACTTCTGAACGGCCTCGGGCTGGCAGCAAAGGAGCCAGATAAATAGCTGTTTCCATCTACAGGGCTTCAGAGGATTCTGCTTCTCAATGGGAACAAAGATAGCCACACACTGGATATGTTCTATTGAACTGATCCAGCAGGGGAGACTCATGCATGGAAGTATGTTTACACACTAGGTGCACATCTACATATGTACCGCAGTGCTCATTGGGACTCATTCAACTGTTTGAATGAGGGTGATTTCTTTTGAAGAGGATGGGAATGCAGGTAACACGAGCTGGATTGGGGCCTGTGTGTAAATTGGGGCAGAGTGAGTGGGACACATGCCAAGGCAAAGCAGTGATTGTGAGAATGTGGCAAAAACTTGTCGTGACACGACAAAACACAAAGAGCAGGAAAAGACCAGTGATCCATGGCTTTTGCCCGTAACTGGTTTCCACTATAACCAGCTAGTTCTCAGAAGCAATGACCAGTGCCAACAATCCACCGAAATGGAGTAATCAGCACCAAACTCCCACCACTCCCTTAAAGTCAGTACAGTGGTACCTTGGGTTAAGTACTTATTTTGTTCCGGAGGTCCGTTCTTAACCTGAAACTGTTCTTAACCTGAAGCACCACTTTAGCTAATGGGGTCTCCCACTGCTGCTGCCGTGCTGCCAGAGCATGATTTCTTTTCTCATCCTCTTGCAAAGTTCTTAACCCGAGGTATTTTTGGGTTAGTGGAGTCTGTAACCTGAAGCATCTGTAACCAGAGATACCACTGTAGTAAAAAAAAAGGGAAGAATCAGGAGAGAGTCAGCCTTTCTCTCCCCACATACTGTCAATCATCCCCAAATGACCAAAGGAGGACTATCAAAAACACTGTGGAAACTTTTGTACAAGGTGATCTGAAATCCCACTGTCTCCTTCTTGGGTGGTTATTTAGACTCTTCTCCAGTGTAAATGTGGATAGGATTTTAATTCTGACCCAAGTGCTTCACTTTGTACTTCTCTCAGCTTCAGCCTTTCTGATGCCCAGTCAGTTTGTTGGCAAATATCCTTTTGTGACTCTTTCACCATCTCGTTCTGAATAATTTCATGCCATCAGCAAACCTTGCAATTCAACCCTGACCCAGACAGTTTTGGATAAATTAAAACGACTGGTCTAAATGCAAATCCTTGGAGGACCCCACTGTTTACTTCGCTCCACTGTGAAACAGTTGATTTATTTCACTTTATGCTTCCCTGATAAGATCATGCTTTGTTCTTGTAACCTCCCATCATCTCTTATCTCCCCCCTCCAACACCACCCTCATGTATAGGAATAGTCTTGTTTATATTCTGCCATCTTCTCAGATTCACCCTATCTGAGCATGAAGGAAACTAACATTTTTTTAAAAAATCCAGTTCTCCAACAACTATGAAATTATCACAATTTTTTAAAAATGAAAAATATTTTCATACTTGTGCATCCATGTGGAAGTACCCCCCTCCCCAATCTAGTCTAACTGTGTGCACTTGCAAATGAAGGATGCACTTCTAAGATGGTATCACTGGAAAGAGTAACTATCAGCATGTTCAGGTGTTCTAGAGGGTGCAGAAATCCGAATGCAAAGATGCAGTAGAAATGCAACCAATATCAGACCGCATGAAAGATGCATTAATACAATCACTGCAAATTTGGTCAAGTCTTGTTAGCAAAGCAGTAGAGATTGTGGTGAAATGACATCCTATTTATGTAAGGATCGTTGTCGGAAGAAACAGCAAAGAATATCTCAGCAGGAACTGAGTAGTTGTTTGTGTTGAAATGCTCTAGACCAGCCTTCCCTAACCTGGTGATGTTCTAGACTATAACTTCCAGCAGCCCCAGCCAGCATGGCCAAAGGCCATGGAGCTTAAGGCAAAACTTTCTGGAGGGCATCCGGTTGGGAAAAGCTGCTCTAGGCCAATGCATGTCAGGTAGAAACTGTACTCTGTGTGTCTAGGAGATGCACAATTGGACAGATCTGGGCAAAAAATGGGATGCTTCTGAAGACTTTCTGCCCAAAGTACACTGGGCTACAGCATTCATCATAACTTCCTAGCACCTGTAGAGATCCTCGCCCTTTCTGTTTGTTGTAATCATTGCTATTGCCTTCCATTTTTATTTATTTTTTACTTCCCATGGTGATTGCCACCATGAGGAAAGGCCCATTAAATTCAGCATCCTTTCAACGGCACCCCAGAGGAAGCTTCCTTTCTTCACCCAGAAAGAAGGACCATTTCCCCCCAATATTCTCTCTTTCCCACCGTTGCTCCCAGATTAATTGCAATCAGCTTTCTGAATTGTGCATTTACAAAGGCAGCCTAATAGTGAGCACCTGCGGGAGCCCCTAGTTAATGCCCAGTGGGGGAGCTGCTCGCTGCAGAACCCGTGTTAATGCCCGGCAGAGTCATTATAATGAAGGGTGTTGTGGCAAGATAGCACCAGCGGAATCCGTTCCTAATGAGAGACTTCAAAGCAGTAATGAGCTTGCAAAGCAATCCTTTTCATTTACTGAACTGGCCCCATATGCTCGGCGTTTAGACAGGGGTCACACATCAGGCAGAGAGAATGTGTGTGCATGTGGGCGGATATAATATATTTGTCATTCTCTAAAAAGCACAGATTAATAATTGCCCTCACTGAAACGAGACCTTTTACCATGAAGTGAGCCGGGGAGAAGGGAGACATGCCAGCCAGGGTGCCGGTGGCTCCCACAGGTCAGATCCTGGACGCACTAAGAGCTGAAGTAAATGTTTCTAATTAACTCTTTTGATTCCCTAAAAAGCGACTTGGCGGTAACCAACTCTCTGGTCAGCAAGTTCTAGGTGTGATTAGACTATGGCTGGCCAAATTGCTCCGCCCTGAGAGCAAACATTTTGTGGCTGTCAGTTGCAGGGAGAATTCACACACATATGTGATTTCTAGCACCATCTTACCTGTCTGCATTCAGACAGGCCAACTCTCCATCATCTGCCCTATGCCAGAAGCTAAATCTACCTCCCCTCTGGCTCCAAAGGGAGAGGAGGTGTGTGTGTGTTTGGAAAGAGATGCAGTGAATCACGGGGACTTGGAAACAGGTCATCTGATTTGCACAATTCACCCCTGCCTCAAACACCCTGTGGTGAGGAATGCTGACTTGTCAAAAAGAGAGGTGGGAAACTGCAGATATCCTATTAATAATTTGCTTGCTAAGTTGGGTCACTATTGGCAAAACATTTTGCAAGCCTCGGTGTTAGTCAATCAATGCATTTTTTAAAAGGATCCCATAGTTGTGGAATAAAAAATATTTGCATTAGTATCCAAACAGCTTCATTGCTCTTTATGGCTGAGATCCAAAGGCCACCTTTCAAGACATCCACACCCCTTGGTAGCCATACCAGCACATTTCTCTTCTTTCTAGCTTTTTAGTCGTAGCTTGCCGTACCACATCCAGTGCTTCTTCCGACATTCTCATAAATTTTGGTGGTGGCCCGTTTGTCAGCACCCCAGAAGTCTGCAAAGTCTCATGCTGTTTGGCTTTTCTGTCCCTTTTGTTCTCCTTTATCTCTATGAGTTAAAAAAGGTATTGAAGTATACCTTTCCCAAGAAACCAGAGGCCTTCCTCCTGGGTATTGTCGGCCAGAAGGTGTTAAAGAAGGACAGAACTTTTTTCTTATATGCAACTACAGCAGCAAGAATCCTGATTGCCAAACACTGGAAGACACAAGATTTACCCACGCTGGAAGAATGGCATACACAACTGATGGACTACATGGAGTTGGCGGAAATGACTGGCAGAATCTGTGATCGGGGAGAAGAGACAACAGAAGAGGACTGGAGAAAATTTAAGGACAATTTACAAAAATATTATAAGTTATATGAATGTTGAGAATTTGCTAAGCTTTGGAGAAAAATTAGCTTCAGTAAAAATGTTTGAAGGAAATTAGGGTAAAACCATGAAAGTATTAAAGTTTAGAGTAATTTTGGACCTAGTATATGGTATTAAAACAATCTAATAATAGGTACTCTAAACTGAAAATATGGTTAGTGGAAGATACAAAAAAACACATGAAACAAGGTAACAATTTGCTGTTATGTTTATTGTAAAGAATGCAGGGTTCGGAGGATGCGGGGAAGTCCGATGGATTTTGAAAATTGGGACAGAAAAATTAGAAAATTTCTTTCATCAATCTTCTTTTTTCTTTTTGTAAAAATGCTTTTGATGTATATCTGACTATACATTTGTACCTGGAAAAAAAGCAATAAAAAATATTATAAAAAAAATATCTCTATATTTTTCAGGGTCCATTGACTTTTCTAGATGTTGCCTATGGATCACTGAATAGCTCTGGATTTTCAAAATTATTATCTTGTTAAAGCAGCAACAGAGGATTTTTTAAAAAGCGAAAAGCTTTGTTTAATTATTTTTTAAAACACTCACAATAACAACGACCCAAAGCTCTTCAGAGCTCCATAGGCAGCATTCTAGACACCCTCGTATTATAACGCCTATCAGAGAACACAAACAAGCCCCACAAAAGCTCTGAAGGTGTGTTTTTTTAATGCAATGCAAGAGAATCCACCCTACTAAAAATGTTTAATTTAATTTATTATTTTCTTTTAAGATATGAAAAAGCAAGGTACTCTTGCTTCTGCTCCTCGTGGTGTGGGTGGGTGTTTTTAAAACTATACTTGCATATTTTGTATCCGGGGTGGTCTATAAATATTTTTAAAATAAGGAATGGATTTTGGAGGAAACTGAATTCTTTTTACTTCCTGCACATAAAGTTCCTGGGCCTATCGGTTTGTAATTTGGCAAGCTTAATCCACTTGGGAGGTGGAACTCCTGTGCCTGTAAATTTAATCCACTTCAACCAAAAGGGGGGAAATGTTAGAGCCATTGTTAGATTCCATTACTGTGCATGGGGAACACACATATTATGTGTACAGAGCCGGTCAGATCCTGAATTACAGATCAAAGCACAAAGTGACTCAGAAACAGAATGGAATTTTTAAAAGCACCTAGATGCAAGATGAGACTTGGGGCGTGGGGGGGGGGCTCCATGCGCCTATTAAACAGTCCTGTCCTGGCTCCCACCCTCAAACACAGCACTCAGTTTAGATATCTCTGAAGACTTGATTCCACAAGTCAGTACATGGCTTAAACACAGATCAGGTCTACACAGTTTGTAAGTTCAAAAGCTCTGAGACGTATGCCTAGGCCCAAGCTACGGTGTTGTCTTGACACTTGAGACACGCCTCGGGCTCCTCTTCTGAAGAGCAGGGCAGGCACAGTCATTCTCATGGTTCTCGCCACAAGCAATGGGACTGGCCAAGCAAGCGGAGACCCCTGTGAGTCGGCCACATCTGCTCATGCTGGTGCCAGGGGCTGGATTGACTCAGCCAGTTCACTGGCCAACTCAGGCTCAGGCAATCTCCTCAGTCACCTGAGAAACCTTGTTGACAGGAGGCAGGGTGGGAGCTGGAAATGGTGGTGTTGTCTCCTCCTCTGGGACATCCCCACTAATGGGGCAGAGCTAGGCTGTCTCCCGATGCAATACTTGACCCCTCAGTGATCTCATCCCAATCCTCCTCCCCCTCTGGCCAATTATGTGCCCACGAGACTTAATGCTGGCAAAGTTCCCTGTGGCCTGACCATAACTGTCAACGTTTCCCTTTTTTAAGGGAAATTCCCTTATTCTGAATAGGATTCCTCGCAAGAAAAGGGAAAAGTTGACAGCTATGGGCCTGACAGCCAATCTAGGCACTAAGCTCAAATACCAGCCTTTCCCACCAGCATGGGTCTTTGGGTCAGGATTACCCCATCCTCACAAAGCACCATAGAGAGGGGCTTTAGGGGAGGCCAGAGAGGGCATTTAAGGCAACACTGACCTCTTCCTCTTCCTTTAAGGAATGGAATGTGCCCCTTGAGGAAGTTAGCCACAGAGAGGAGAGCAAATCCACTACTATGCACGTGTCCTTCACAGCCACTAAGGGGAGCCAGACTATATTGGCAACATAGGAAGCTGCCATATACCACTTCAAACCATCTAGCTCAGTATTCTCAACACTGAAAGGCAGCAGCTCTTGAGGTTTTCAGGCAGGCGGTATTCTCATTCCAACCTGAAGATGCTGAGGATTGAACCTGGGACCTTATGCATTGAAAATAGATGCTCTCCCGCTCCTCAGATATTTACCTTACACTCTCTGGATGGTATCCAGACTCCTGTGTAAGGGCTGGTCTTGACCCTGAGAGGGAAGGGGAAGATTCTTCTGCAGAGAAAGGAGAGTTAAAAATCAAGGATGTTTGGTTACCTGCTAAATGTTTTGCTGGACAAAGACCCTTGACTGACTAGCAGTCGTCGTTTTCTTCCATTTGAGACTTAAGCCTCTCCCCCCCCCTTTGAAAGACTCTGTAACATGCTGTAACATACTACCAGTACAGTGGTACCTCGGGTTACATACGCTTCAGGTTACGGACTCCGCTAACCCAGAAATAGTACCTTGGGTTAAGAACTTTGCTTCAGGATGAGAACAGAAATCGTGCTCCGGCGGCGCGGCAGCAGCAGAAGGCCCCATTAGCTAAAGTGGTGCTTCAGGTTAAGAACAGTTTCAGGTTAAGAACGGACCTCCGGAACGAATTAAGTACTTAACCCGAGGTACCACTGTAAAGAGTATTTGTACCCCGCTGATGCTCTTCTCTTGAGCTGCAGCCCGAGTCAGCCAGAGGAATCCATCGAACAAAGTTCTCTCGAGGTAGTCCCTCTCCTCGTCGTACCCACATGGCTCAGCAAATGATCCCGAAGACTTTCGCATGCCATTAATAGAAAAGAGTCCAATCAAAGTTACCAGGGTATCTGTGTGGGGTGCCCTCAACAAAATGCAGTATCTGTCGTAGGATCGCAAATCATCAGCGACTGCAGCTGTACAGCCCTCCTTAAAAATTACTCTCACAAAATGAAGCAACTGAGCACGAAGTGAGCATAAAGGCTTCCCTTTTTCCCCCTTTATACTTTTCCGAGCTTTCCTTAAATTCTTGTATTGCCGTTTTAGAAGGGCTACACAAAGAGCAGTCAATTTAAATAGCACAAGCAGAGCAGGGGGGCAATTTTCTTCCTGTTTTCTCTCGTACACGTACAGTCTTTTTTCAGCAACATCAGTAACAGATCACAGCGGGGCGTTGCACATAATCTGCATCCGTCTTAGGCAACGCATGGCACTAGGAAGATGTGTCAGTTTTAATGGTATGCAGCACGCAAGGATTTGATGAGGCCAGCCTCCTGTCCAACAATGCTGATTGCGCCTGCCGTTTGTTGCCACCAGCAGCGTAGCCTAGCTGCCCTCTGCATCACAGCCCCTGTGTCAAGATCACAGCCACGTTGCTGCCAGGTTGCATCATCACATGCACATCTAGGTCTTTGGCATATACACTAGTCATACACGTTGTTCCTACTCTTATTCTGGGAGGTACATGAAATCCTAGGCGGTGGTGGCTTGTGAGGGGGGAGGGAGGTAGCAATGTTCTCCCAGCCGCAGTGCTGTGCTCGTTGCGATGGGGCAAGGGAACAGCAAGCTCAAAGTAACTCTGGGACAGTGTTACTCCCATCAGAAATACCACGCTGCCATTGGCTTCCAGGTGGAAAAATCAAAACTAGAAACTGAGTTATTAGAACCCAATACTAAGAATTTATCTAGAATGTATAACTTGTTGCTGAAATGGAGTACACAGGACGAAACAGTCAAATCGGCTATGATTAAGTGGGCACAGGATGTTGGGCACAATATCATGTCAGCTGACTGGGAATGGTTATGGAACACTGGTATTAAATTCACGGCATGTAATGCCTTAAAGGAAAATATTATGAAAATGGTTTACAGGTGGTACATGACTCCAGTCAAGCTGGCAAAAATTTATCATTTGCCCGATAATAAATGTTGGAAATGTAGAGAGACTGAAGGTACCTTCTACCACCTCTGGTGGACGTGCCCGAAGATTAAGGCTTTCTGGGAAATGATCTATAATGAAATGAAAAAGGTACTTAAATGTACTTTTCCTAAAAAGCCAGAGGCCTTTCTCTTGGGCATTGTCGGCCAATTGGTGTTAAAAAGGGATAGAACTTTTTTTATGTATGCTACAACAGCAGCAAGAATACTCATCGCGAAGTATTGGAAGACACAAGATCTACTCACTCTGGAAGAATGGCAGATGAAAGTGATGGACTATATGACATTGGCTGAGATGACAGGCAGAATCTGTGACCAACGAAAGGAGACGGTGGAAGAAGAATGGAGAAAACTTAAAAGTTATCTTAAGGACTATTATAAACTTAATGAATGTTAAAGTGTTGTGGTTTTTAGAAACAAAGGGATACAGTGATATAAGGTCAGAATATAGAGAGGACTAAGATGACAGAGGTTGGAAGTAACAATTGGGAGTTGCTAAAAATTATGGACATCGGGATGCAGAAAGGGGGGGTAAGGGGAAGTCCAAGAAAAGAGGTTTATGAAAATATGTTATGAAACTATACGTGTATGTTTGTCTCTTTAAGTGTTTGTTTGTTATTTAAAAATTTTGTAAAACCAATAAAAATTCTATAAAAAAAAAAGAAATACCACGCTGCCTCTCTGCCCCTCCCCAACACACCACATGGATCAAAGGGGACATTTCTTTCAAAAGTATAGAATATTCCAGCCTTCTGTCTATATTCAGGGATGGCAGCCACAGCACTGAATGCATATGTGAACAGAGGCAACCTGGAAAGCAAACCGCTGCAGCATTAGCTTAGGTTTGGGATGGGTTTTTGGAAGACACCTGTGCATGAATTTGTTTCATGTGTGTAGATCAGTGCACACTAACCCAGAAATAGTGCTTCAGGTTAAGAACTTTGCTTCAGGATAAGAACAGAAATCATGCTCCGGTGGCGCGGCAGCAGCAGGAGGCCCCCATTAGCTAAAGTGGTGCTTCAGGTTAAGAACAGTTTCAGGTTAAGAACAGACCTCCGGGATGAATTAAGTACTTAACCCGAGGTACCAGTATATTCTGATGGCATGAGTGTCACAACGACTGGTAGATTCTTATCTGTTACAGCCTTCATCTGCCTTCACAGCCATTGTAACATACCACTTGTTATCTTCCGCCTGCTCCGCTGTTAAGGACTTTTTTGATCATTCTTTGTCTAGCTCCTCCCCTTTGACCTTACTGCCTTGGGTGACCCTGCTGGGAGTACAAGACTCCCGATGGCTTCACTCACAAGGGTCATAGGAACGTGCAAGCTCACTCAAGATGACAAGGTGGTGATCCAGCGAGTGAGATCATCTACTCTATTCCAAACCTAAAAATGGAAAGTGAAATGCTGGTGGTCAACAGAAGAGGTTTAAAGACTCTCTCAAGGCAAATCTTTAAAAATGTAGTATAAACACTGACAAGTGGGGAACACCGGCCTGCGAGTGCTCCAATTGGAGAACAGCCTTTACAAAAGGTGTCATGGACTTTGAAGACACTTGAACTCAGGACGAAAGGTGGACACAAGCTAAGAGGAAGGCACATTTGGCAAACCCTCATCATGATCAACTCCTGTCTAGAAACCTATGAACACATGTGGAAGGACATGTGGATCCAGAATTGGCCTCCACAGTCACTTACGGACACACTGTTAAGACCATGTTCATGGAAGACAATCTTACTCAGCTACTAGTGATCACCAAAGAAGAAGAACAGCATTAGCACCAGAAACAAATGTTTCCGTTTGGGGGGGGGAGTTAAAGAACAGGCTCCTCTCTTTTCCAGTATTGCCCACCCTAGCTGCAAGGGCAAACATAAACCAGCACACACACACCACCCCCAACATCAAAACTCTGCAGAAATTCATGCAAGCACAAACCTATCAACCCAACACTCACCAGTTTCCTTTATCTCTGTGTGTCACTTCCCAGTTTTCTCTCTCCTAAATACAAAACCACAGCACACACGTTCATGGAGCCAGTTGCCAGCAGGTGCAATCCTCTCAGACCAATGAGCAAAGCAGCAGCTGCTTGTCCCCAGCTTCTTCTGCCTGAGTGGACGTCCAAAACAGTGGCAGCATCAGCACAGATTTTCAGCCCAGCTCAGCATACCTTGGCCCAGTGCTCCAAGACCAGAAGACAACAAGAATATACAGCGGCCATCCTGCAGAGAACCTAAGAGCCTTAAAAAGAAAAGAAAAAGATGCTACTCCTACTTTGTTTGGTGATTTAGACCCTCCTCCAATTCATACATCAAATACATGGAATAAAGTGGTTACAGAGCACCCCATATTAAATTTTGGGAAATGCTCAGGAACAAAAGACATGCTCGAACAAAAAAAATGCATGATGTCACCGAAACAAGGTGAAAAGAAATTCCAGCAAATTACAGGCTTGGAAAGTAAGCACTCATGTAAAGTGGTTTTGAGAGTTTTTCCTCTTTGATGTCTAGAAACTTTTCATTTCCATACATCATATTGAAAAACAAAGCCTCCCTAGATTTTGATGCGGCAGTCCATTGTTTTTTCACAAAGCCTTGATAGAATTGTAGAGCTGGAAGTGGCCACAAGGGGCGTCTAGTCCAACTCCTTGCAATGCAGGAATCCTTTGCCCAACATGGGAACTAAATACCTAAGGGATTGGAAAAGCAGTTCGTGGTTAAAATTTCCCAAGGAAAGACTTCCTGAAAAGATGAGGGTGCTGATCTTTTGCTAAGGCATCAGAGTTCTCACTTTTATTCTTGCTATAGCTTTTGGATTAATAATAATAGTTTTAAAAAGCTGAAACCTTGAAATGGGGAAAGAAGCTGTTTGCACCAAAGGGAAACAAAGTATTCTTTGTATGTTGATTTCCTCCAAAAAGACAAAGCAGCGCAGTTATTAGAGCCGAGCAAATTATTTTGAACAAATTATTTAGTTGTCCATATTTTTCTGTTCATAAGTTATCTGCCACCTGTTTGCAATTTTCTCAAAGCTGTTGGGATCCTCTGTAATCTGCCAAAAAATGTCTGCAAAAAGAAAGGCTTTGATCTGTAGATTGTTATTCACATAGTTCCTTGTAAGTGTTTGAAATAGAATCACAAAGTAGGAAAGGGGCCCAGGGGTTGACTAATCCAATATTCTGCTTTCAGGCAAGAAAATTTTAAAAGCACTCCTGGCAGACATGCAAGAGACAACCAACTTTTCCTTAAGGCCAGTTCTCATAAACCCTGCCTAGTAGCAACCCGCTAACAGTGCAGCAACACAATTGCTTGGAACCTTCACCACTCAGGGTCTCTACTTCACACCTATTTCAGACACAGAGCGTCATGTGTGAATTGGCCACCTTTCTGCTTGCAGTGCCATTGAGCTGAGCAAGTCAACACACCTATAGGTTTACTTGCAAGGGTTGCCCTGTGTTACAAAATACTTACCTGTGTTCTTACAAAGTGATTTATTTTGACTTGGCAAGCTCAGCTCTTAGCCAATGCATGACATTTGTTGTTTAACATTGTTTAAGAAACCTCAGCAAAGCCCTTTCAAAATTGCTGAACAGAAGAGGTGGGGAATCTACATTCACAATCAGTTGTTTGGACTTCACTCCCAGTTGTTTGGAGTGAATAGGCTGCATGTTACACTCCATTGAATGTCCATTGGGGTCTCTTCAGACCTCACACCCTCTAATACACAGGAATCTAGCCTAGACAATTCTGTGGGTCTAAACAGAGTTGTAATGGTGCCTTCTTCCACCCTCACAGCATCGTTCAGCCTGGACACTGAGGTCCAGCGCCGAGGGCCTTCTGGCAGTTCCTTCACTGAGAGAAATGAGGTTACAGGGAACCAGGCAGAGGGCCTTCTCGGTAGTGGCGCCCGCCCTGTGGAACGCCCTCCCATCAGATGTCAAGGAAACAAACAGCTATCTGACTTTTAGAAGACATCTGAAGGCAGCCCTGTTTAGGGAAGTTTTTAATGTTTGATGTTTTAGCGTGTTTTTAATATTCTGTTGGGAGCCGTCCAGAGCGGCTGGGGAAACCCAGTTATTTATTATTTAAATAATACCCATTTATTATTTATGATTATGATTATTACAGTGGTACCTCGGTTCTCGAACGTAATCCATTCTGTTTGACTTCCAAAACATTCAAAAACTGAGTCGCAAAGGGCTAGCCACAAGTTCAATTGGAAAAATTGGAAAACATGCGGTGGAAGCCGTTTGACTTCTGAGGCGCATTTGAAAATGGAAGCAATTACTTCCGGGTTTTCAGTGTTTGAAAACCGAAACGTTCGGCTTCCGGTACGCTCAAAAACCAAGGTACCACTGTATAAGATAGTCTTTATCCTGCTAGAGAGATTCAAGCCCGTACCAGAAATTTAGGTTTGCAGAATTAATGTCGATTAAAGCGCACATGAAGTCCTCGCCAACCTGGTACCTTGTGGATCTGTTAGACCTCAACTTGCGTCAGCCCCAAGAGAAAGAGGGAAGAAGAGACAGGAGGGGGTTACATGGAAGGCCTGTAGCCAAGAGGTAGCACATCTGATCTGATGCAGAGGGTCCCATGTTCAATCCCTGGCATCTCCAGATGGAGCTGGAAAGGACGCTTGCCTGAAACCTTGGAGAGCCGCTGCCAGTCAATGTCAACTGCAATGGGCTTGATGGAGCAATGCTCTGACTTGGTATGAGGCAACTTACTATCTGCCTGAAGCTTGCCAACACTGATGATTAAGACGGTGCTACTGGAAAACAGCTCCATGCATTTAGCCACTGCTTTTGCAATTAACCTTCATGCTAGGTTCAAAGGCTGATAAGAAGCAGCACAGTGGAAAACCCGCATTTCATCCCAGCTGCTTCCTCCACAGTGCGCACTAGTATTTGGCAGAAAGAGAGAGACCGAGATAGTGTGAGTTATGCAGGTGTCATAATAAACCCAGGATGTCAAGGTATGTGTTGCATGAGTTCCTAATGTGACATGTGTTCTTTAGCCCAGAGCCTGGCTCCAGGCTAAGAGCTAAATTTTGATATTCTCTGAGGCTAAAACTTCTTCAAACCCCTTTCCGGGTTAATTAGGGAAGGGAAATTTTGGATGCATCTCGCTGTGAAACAGGAGTAGCTCTGGGAATGCTATGAAAGTCAGGTTTGAGAGACCAAAACAGATGGGGCTGCTGCGGGTATATTTAAGGGGCTCTTGCAGCTAACTTTAGAAAAGTGAGGAACTTTATGGGGGAAATGAAACAGTGTCTCTCAAAAGCAGAAAGACCCCCGAAGAAGCCCCGTTGACTCAGCCACTCGCAAAACAGCTCCTGTTTCATATCTTCAAATTGTTTTATATTTAGAATTTTCCTACTCATCTTTAATTCTGTCTCTCTCTCTTCCCTTTTGTGCAAGCACGTCGGACGGGCTGTGCTGTCAAATTATAATTACATTAGAGGAAATTTAGAATTCGCTGCGTTAAAAAGGCCTTTGTGCTCGACAAGACAATGGGTATAGGGAATGATGGGATGCCGTCTCGTTTCAAGCAGTGCACATTTGCCACTCTTTCTTAGCACACACCTGTGGCTGTCATTGCATACACCTGTGCTCAAGTGATTGGGAGCCGGGAGCCTGGATGCAGACGCACCTGCATTAGATCACTTCCCCAGGGTTGCGCAATCACCACAGGCCTGTTTGAATAACTCCACCAGTTTTAGCAGAATGCACACAAAGGACCATGACTTCATTTATGCAAATGACCTATTAAGAAAAAACACCCTGGCAAAATGCAAGTGCGTTCATGGGGTTCTCCTGCCTTGGAGATGAACAGAAAACACACGGTCGGTTTGGATAAGAGGGACTTTTGAAAAAGACAAGCTCCAATGAGGTGTCCACTTCTGTACACATATTGGACTCACAGCCTTGGATTCACACTGAAACACTAGAAGTTGACTTATTCCAGGTCAGACCATCTCACCCACCTGGACCAGAATTCCCTGCATTGACCTGCAGCCCTCCAGGTCTTAGGCATAGAGCATGGTTGGAGACTTTCCCTTGCAGGTGGGGTAACCTGTCAGGTGCTTCGTGTCAGTGGTGGGCAGGGCCAGAGCAAAAGTAGGTGGGGACATCCATCTCTCTTTCTCTTTCTGACTCTCCATTCTGTCTCTCCCTCCCTCTCTTCCTAGTGGGCTGTTGGGGAGCAGGGTGGACAGACTGCTCCTGCCAGAGGCCTGAAAGTATTTTTTTTTTTTTGTAGGAGGCTTCAAAATCAATCCAAGGGCTACCGGTTACCCACAGATACTTTTAAATGGAGAAACCAAAGATTGTGTTTGGGGGGGGTTGTCTACTGTGTTGTTCCACGGAGACAAACTATTTTGGTGCAGTGGGAGATGCCGTATTATAATTTAAAAATCGCATTAGCTGCACCATACACTAAAATGTCTCGTGCTGAAATTGTACACTACCACAGAATTCAAAACGTCACATTGAGGTCATCTGGAACCACTAAGAGAATATGCCTATTGTGCCAAGATGCTTCCTAAATTAACAAGGCACGCCCAGGTGTTTCAGGTGATTTGCATCCTTTTTGGACAATTGCCTTTAATGATAATTGGTTAATAGTTTCCATATTTTGATTAGAAGAATATCAAAAGTAAGCTTTCAATGGACCGATGGGGTTGGGTTGGAGGGCACTTCCACCTCTATACGGGAAAGAAATTTGATTCAGTTTGCATTTAAAGGCAAGCCTACCTAATGCCCACTTTCAAAACTATACAGTGGTACCCTTCCGGAGGCCCGTTCGCAACATGAAAAGAACGCACCCCGCAGCAGCATGTCTGTGCACACGTGGGTTGCGATACGCCACTTCTGCGCGTGTGCGTGATATCGTTTTGCTCTTCTGCGCATGCATGAGTGGCAAAACCCGGAAGTAACCCTTTTCGGTACTTTCGGGTCGCCGCGGGACGTAACGTGAAAGAACGTAACATGAAGCGGACGTAACATGACGTATGACTGTATGTGGACTTCAACACAGTCACCTCTGGAAATTCACTTTTCTCCTGAATTTTGCAATGCTTCTCCAGCCAAGTAATGTGTAGGGGGCATGGAATGCATGTGCTTACATAAAATACATAAAATGCATATAGAGGCAAAAATAACACACAAATATGCATTATATTTGGGGAAATTGCTTTGCAAACAAATGTATAAGGAGAAAATTGTACTAAAATACTGGCACGACTTTAAAAGTTCACAAACTGATATGGAAATGTGGAAAATGTGGAAAACTGAAATCAAGATTGGAAAAATGAGAGACTGAGAAAAGCTGGCTGAAATTGGCTGATACATCCATCCCTGCTTCTGTCTTCCCTTGCCCGGTAAATGCATCAAGGAGATCCTACCTGAGGGCAAAGGAAACAGGTGCCCAATAGGAACAAACCTCAGCACAGTCATGGGAGCCACATGGGCAGGTCTGCCAGTCTGTCTGCCCAGTAGCTAATGCTGAAGAAGGGGAAACTATCCAGCTTTCAATATTATTTGCACCTGAAATAGTTTGGGGGCAGACATACTGCTTCATGTCCAATTGATGCATGTCCTGTAATGTCCTGCATTAACATTTCATATAAAAAAGGTCTTCTGGTGGGTTGTTGGTTTTTTGTGTGGGGAGGGATTTGTCCTGCTTTTGTTGTGCTATGGTTTTGTTGTGCCCACCCACTCCAAGACAGCACTGGGGGAAGCACCAGAGAAGAACTAATAAAGCAGGATAAATCCACCACTAACACTTTATTATAGTGTCAAGGAAATGGTGCAGAATACACCTGCAATAAAGAACCAGTCAGGGAGGGGAGTTTAAGTGTGTTACCTGCATTTCTAATCTATTATTTCCCATCCCAAACCTCTACTGAAAAGGGTAAATAAATAAAACATTGAACAGGACCATAGAAAATCATCACCAGGAAGGCCATGCTGTACCCAGGACACTGAAGAGATAAAAATGAGTCAATTTCCTGCCAGCGCGCCAATGTGCCATCCTCCGCAGCAACATCTCGCAACCTGGAGGGAAAAGGCTTGGCTGGAAAGAAGCCACAAGACAGCATGTCAGCGCTGCTGGTCTACAGCTATGTAGTGGCCCTAGGCCAGAATTTCTGAGGGCTAATGAGCTGCCTGACTCTGAAGAGACACTGACAGTCATTTTAAGGAAGCAAGGAGTGCAAGCAAATGACAGTGATGGAGAGCCTGCTGTTCGTTAGGTTCCTGCAGGCAAGAGGAGTTGAGAGGGAGGAAGCAGCTTGAAGCGCTGCGTTCCCACGGAGATGTTTTCTGCCCTACCATGGTCCGCAGGAACAGGCAGCTGGATGTCAGCAACATGTGGGGGCAGACTTTTATCTGCAAAGCAAACGAAGCAGGCAGCCCAAAATACAGGCCGCAGCAGCCAGAGAAAAATATTTGTGTTTACCACATTCTCCAGAAAAACCTCTGGCAATTATTTCAAAATAATCAGACTATGGAGTCGCTCTAGCAGCTGGAGGATGGTCTTGGGGAACCTGCAGAAGGAAAAAGGCATAGAAAGTATTTAAAAATAAAGCCCTCACAAATGGAACAGGAGCAGACTGAGGTACAGTCATACCTAGGGGTTGCGAACGTGATCCGTGCGGAAGGCACGTTCACAACCCGCAGCGCCGCATCTGCGCAAGCACATGATGCAATTCAGGGCTTCTGTGCATGCATGTGACATCATTTTGTGCTTCTGCGCATGCACCAAAACTCGGAAGTAACCCATTCCAGTACTTCCGGGTTCGGTGTGCTCTGCAACCCGA
The DNA here is from genome assembly GCF_965113315.1 of Podarcis vaucheri. Classification (NCBI taxonomy): domain Eukaryota; kingdom Metazoa; phylum Chordata; class Lepidosauria; order Squamata; family Lacertidae; genus Podarcis; species Podarcis vaucheri. The sequence continues at coordinate 91,387,078 of NC_138760.1, read as the reverse complement.
AAACATGCAACGCACAGCATTTGTAACCCAAGGTATGACTGTAGTTGCTTCAGCTGGCAGAGTTTGTCTGCTTTCATTTATTATAGGTAGGTAGCCATGTTGGTCTGCCGTAGTTGAAACAAAATAAAAAAATTCCTTCTAGTAGCACCTTAGAGACCAACTAAGTTTGTTATTGATATGAGCTTTCATGTGCATGCACACTTCTTCAGATGCACTGAAACAGAAGTCACCAGACCCTTATATATAGTGAGAGCGTGGGGAGGGGTATTACTCAGAAGGGTGGTGGGAATGGGTGATTGGCTGATAGGTGTGGTAAACCTGTTGACGACTGTTAATGACTGCAATTGGTCTTACAGGGGGGGGATTTTGTTTCATTTATTATGTCGATGTGTTTTACCGTTTGTTTTCTGCTGGTTTAAAGTTTGTTGATTGTTTTGGTTGGGTGCTGTTGTTTTTTTAACAAATGATCCTACTGTTTTATTCTTTTTGTACACCCCTTTGAGGTTTCCTACTATCAAGCAGTATATAAACTTCATGAAATAAATAAATAATATTATATCTTCAAAATGAAGATAAATAACTTGATTTTCATGCACATCCTTACATGCCATCTTTCAAAACACTACGTAAGGATTTGAGTGTCCTACCAGTTTCGCCATTAAGACCGAATGCTAACTGAGAAGTAATCAAAGAAGTAGATGACTTTGGTCATTTAAGTCATTGGCTCATGTTCCACCTGGATCATGGGAAGAGACTGAGAGTTCAGTCTGCCTGAGTGTGGGGATTGAATCAAGGGAAATCTCCTTTTTTCAAAGCTGGCTGGAATTGCTGAACGGATGGATGCTGCTGCTGTCAGCTTCAGAATGTTCATGCTGTGAATTTGGTACTGTCTGCTTTCTGTTAGCTTCTGTAGACACACACTCACAATACCTTTTCAATTCTACGTCTTGCAGATAAACAGACTATTGCAATGCGGTCTGAGTCTCTAGCGCTCTCTCCTTGCCAAAGAAACTGACCCTGCAAAGCTGCCCTGGAATCTCCTCCTGCCCCCCCCCCAGCACTTGGGGAAGTGGGGAAAGTGACACACTATTACGCTAAAACGTTCTTCAGTTTTTCAACTCGTGAATAAGAAGAGAGGAGAAACAAATCTAAGTTTCAGTCCACTGCATTGGCTGTTTGTGGGCAGGAAACACACAGAATGTGCAATTGAATATCCTCTTCCAAGAAGAAAGAAACATGAAATCGCAGGCTTGGGCAAAAAAGGAAAAGCTGAAGATGGGAGATTTTTAAGAATGCTCTACATGCTCATGGGTGGGTAGGTATGCACGCACGTGCACGCACACACACAGCAGCACCAAAGTGTGTTTGTCCTGCAGGGCAACCAGCAAGGCTATGGCGATAAGACAGCAACAGGGGTAGAGCACACATATTGCTCTTGCAATAAAATTTTACAGCAATTACCATTTTATAGAAAATATGTTTACTTTTTCTTCTCCATATGGGTTCCCAGCTGGATTTCTGCACTACCTTGAAAAAGAACAATTTGCTAGAAACATCAACCGTGATCAGGTACAATATTCAGCTAATTAAATGCAACTGTCTCAGGAAGCGAGGGCAGCAGGGGAACCGTCTCTCGTGCTGGAGGGCATCCTGCTTTTCTGTGGAGTGGCTTTTTGTCGCATATTTATCTCTCTCTCTCTCTTTTTTCTGCTGTTGCATCACTGGTTTGAAGCGATATAACATGCCTGATTGTGATTGGGTGCACACGCGTTAAGGAAACGAAGAACTGAAATGAGAACAAAAATTCCCAACTCGAGCAAGAGTACTAACAGGAAGAAGGTGATCTGTGCATCACAGTATGTCTGCTGGCTATGCCTAAGCACAACGATATATGCAGAGTTAAGGCCAATGACACCAATGAGCTGTCTCTGAGTTGGACTGTGACCTCTACACAAAATGTCCCCCAAGCTACTCCAGCTTTAGATCCCCACAATATTTTTGACTATGGTGTGTGCATGACATAAATCCATGCAACACCAGTCAGAAGGGCTGGAAAAGACCCTGGACTGAGAGATCCTTGTAGAGTCACTGCCACTTAGTGTAGACTAGGGGTGGGAGACTGAAGGCCACTTTCTCTCCTGGGTGTCATGGTCCGGTTCACGGGCGATCAAAGTCCTGGCAGGGGATGTCAGGACCGATGTCAGGGCAAGATGGTGGGGTGGGAGCAGGAATGGGGGTCCTGAAGCCAGGAAACCAGGAGTCCGAGGGTCAGGAAGCAAGGAGTCACGAAGTCAGGGGTCCGAGGATCAAGAAGCAGGAAGTCAAGAAGTAAGGGGTCTGAGGATCAAGAAGCAGGGAGTCAAGAAGCCTAGGTTCAAGGATCAGGGAGCAAGAAGCCAAACGCAGCAAGGCAGGAAGCATGTTGCTGTGGCAAAGAGCAGAAGGGAAATGCTGACCTTATATCCCTTCCCATCTCTTGCCACCAGGTGCTGTGAGTTACCAATCGGCCTCACCTGTGAGGCCGCACCTTGCCTCTTCAGGACAAACTTAGGAAGCCCCCAGTCCTGCAAAGTCCTATTGGTCACAGGGCCTGGCTCCTGCATGCACACCTGACACTGGGCAACCTTCCAGGGACCATGTACCAGTGGTGGGCAAGGCCAGAGGCAAAAATGCGTGGAGCAACGAGTATGTATTTTGTACTTGTATGTTGGCATCAGTTTGTCTCAGAAGGAGTGCACCTTTGGAGAGATCAAGCCGTTGGAAGGTTACAGCGCCTCCTGTGGCTGCAGAGACCAATATGGGGGAGAAATGTTTTGTTGCAGCTGGGGTGGATGAAGGTGTTGGGTTGTGCTGATGCAAACTACACAAACTCCATCCAGGCAAGCAAGTACGCATTCCATCCAGGCAAAAAACACTCAAGGAGGATTTGAAGCAAGGCTGGTGAATGGTTAGTTGCTCTATACTGAATCAGATCCTTGGATCTATCTTGCTCAACATTGTCTACACCAGCAAACTTTTTCAGCAGGGGGCTGATCCACTGTCCCTCAGACCTTGTGGGGGACCGGACTATATTTTTTTTGGGGGGGAGAACGAATTCCTATGCCCCACAAATAACCCAGAGATGCATTTTAAATAAAAGGACATTCTACTCATGTAAAAACACACTGATTCCTGGACCATCCACAGGCCCGATTGAGAAGGCAAATGGGCCGGATGCGGCCCCCTGGCCTTAGTTTGCCTACCCATGGTCTACATAGACCGGCAGCAGCTCGCCAGGGTTTCAGGAATGAGTCTCTCCCCCAGTCCTACCTGGAGATGCTGGGGATTGGACCTGTGACCTTCTGCAAGCAAAGCAAGTGCTCTACCCCTGAAGTATGGCCCTTTCCCACAGGTGTACTCTGGGGAAAGAGGATGCAGGTGGTCATGGTGGATGGTGAGAGGGTGGGCATCCAATCTCAAGGACCAGATAGAGAGGCCTGGAGAGTCAACTTGGTCCCCCAGGCTTGAGGTTCCCCACCTCTGGTGTAAATAATATTCAGCTATTGTCGGTATGTTGCAAGGAACCAGAAGGCCATCTCAACTGCTTCTGGGCAAATAGCTCAGGCTAGGGTTGGGGCACTGCAGAAAATGTTTCCAGCTTTGGTTTAATAAATTCTAGCATCTGGCAGGTATACCAGGGTTGTGACATGGAGGCAACTGAGTGGGGACCCCAGGAAGTAGAAGTGAGCACAACCCCTGGGTGCTGGGTGCTCCGTTTCAACAATAAAACGTGAGTTTTCCTAGGGAAAGTGCCAGGACAAAAGAAAAAAAGAAAAACGCCCACTCAGACATGGACCTGGAAAGCCCAGATATGTGCCTAGAAATGTGGCAGAAAAGAAAGTATGGGTGAGCCCTATGTCACAATACAGTGGTACCTCGGTTTACGAACTTAATTCGTTCCGGAAGTCCGTTCTTAAACCAAAAGGCACACTTTCCCTGAAGAGGCCTCCCACCACTGGTGCACCTTGACCGTTCGGATTCCATTCTTAGACCGAGGTAAAGTTCTCAAACCAGGACACTATTTCCGGTTTTGCAGAGTTTGCAAGCCAAATCGTTTTCAAACTGGACTGTTCTTAAACCAAGGTACCACTGTATTGCTAAGCCTGCCTCTTGGTGAGACACAGCCATGCATTTTAGCTATATTGACACTCGCTTCATATATACTTCTGCTCTGTCTGACATAATACCCTTCAGTCCTGAGCTCTACACTTGCAAGCCAGAGCCTGGCTCTTCTTCAACCTTGACCTGGTTAGGTGTCACTTCTGCAATCAAAGAGGGGGGAACTCTTGCATCAGCCAAATCATACATTGCAGTTCTACTACCCAGCCTCCTGCCCTTTGAAAACCTCAAGAAAATATACTGTGTGTGTGTGTGTGTGTGTGTGTGTGTGTGTGTGTGTGTGTTGTTTATCATTCCTCTCCTCCGCCCCTGTTCCCTCAGAATAGAAATCAGTGTAAATAAATATTCTCAACTCCTTCTCGAGGGGCTGACCTTTTGCTGCCCACTCTTCTGCAGAGTATTTCCCACTCTCAAATGCCTAGAGAGCCTCCTTCCCCCAGACTTGCCTGTTCTCATGTTCCCTACCTCTGACGGCAGTGTGGGCACTTGTTAGCTGGAAACAGCTTCCCAAAAACATGTGCTTGCACTGAAAAAGGATGAGCGGTGCTGCAGTTCCACCACTCTGTGCAGATCAGATGAGCACCCGTTAGTCAATAAGTCAAGGTGAACCTTAACTAAGGATCATTCTTGCATTATGGTCCGCCCCACCCCCCACACAAGATATGGGGTAAGCCTTACAAGTCACAGTCTGACATATCTGAACACATTAAAGAAAAGCAGGAGTAGTCCATGCTACTTTGGGCCAGTTCTACCATTAGGCAGAGTGAGGAAGCTGTCTCAGGACACTGATTTTGGGTGTCAGCAATTTGTTTCCTTATTATTAATGCAGCTGTATTGCCCAAGAATGGAGCTTAGGGTTTTTCTGCTTTATATGCCAAAACTACAGGACCAGCCTTGGGTACTATAGGCACCATGAACTGTGAAACAGAGTCAAAATTTATATATATATATATATATATATATATATATATATATATATATATATAGAAATTGTCCAGTAGCACCTTAGAGACCAACTAAGTTTGTTCTTGGTATAAGCTTTCGTGTGCACGCACACTTCTTCAGATGCGGCTACCTATGTGAAATAGAGGCACCTCAGGTGGAAAAATGACTTTGGCTGACACAGATCGCATTGTTCTGCCATTCCCAATGAACTGCAGCACAGAGAAGGAGGGGACTCACATGCATACCTTTGGGGTGCTGCTGGATGGCAGCCGACTCCAGTATGTGCCATAGATTCCAACAAGCAGTGCTAACTTATGGTCAACAAGAGCCCTCTCCCCTGCTGCTGCCACAACCACCATGTCCTGCTTTGCCCTTGTGGTTGTTCTGTGGAAGAAGCCAAGGAGAGCAGACTGCTGGTCCAGACTCCTCACTACTAACCCCAGTTAAGAGCCCCATATCCACAGTGATGGGGCCATGGAGCTCCTGGGATGTGTGTGTGTGCAGGTTGAATGGGGTTATCCACATGACAACTGCACACTCAGCTCTTTCCCTTCCACTAAAATAAATAGCTCCTTTCAACTGCCATCCATGCATGATGCGCAATTCTTGCCTGCCACCAAACAATCGCAAAGAGGAGGAAAGGGTGCTGGTTTTGACCTATAAAGACTTCAGACCCCAATACCTCAAGAACAGCTGCTCCCCACATGAATCAATCCAGAGCCTGCAGTCGTCATCTGAGATCTTCCTCCACGAGAGGTCTAGAGGGTGGCAACACAAGAACGGGCCTTTTCGGTGGTGGCTCCCCACTTGTGGAGTGCTCTCCCCAGGGAAGCTCACCTGGTGCCACCTTTAACTATTTTTAGGCACTAGGAGGGGAAACTTTCCTTTTTGCCCAGGCTTTTCAGTCTTAATTTAAAGGATTTCAAGTTCTCATGGCCTCTTTGAGGTTCTGTAAGAACTGTCTTTTATTATTATTATTCTACTATTCTACTATTCTTCTACTACTACTACTACTATTATTATTATTATTATTATTATTATATTCTACTATTTTATTGGTTTATTTGTTGCAATTCACTTCTGGTGAATGGGCTGCACCTGACACCTTTGCAGGTGAGGGAGAGCTCTACGTGCAGTAAAGGATTGCACCACTGGGGGGGAAGCTACAGGCTAGACCAGTGTTTCCCAACCGGTGTTCCGCGGCACACTGGTGTGCCGTGAGACATTGGCTGGTGTGCCGTGGGAGGGAGGCGGGCGAGTCGGTCGGTGAGAGGCAGTGGCGGCGAGGATCCGCGGCGAGCCTTTGGAGAGATCAAGCCGTTGGAAGGTTACAGCGCCTCCTGTGGCTGCAGAGACCAATATGGGGGAGAAATGTTTTGTTGCAGCTGGGGTGGATGAAGGTGTTGGGTTGTGCTGATGCAAACTACACAAACTCCATCCAGGCAAGCAAGTACGCATTCCATCCAGGCAAAAAACACTCAAGGAGGATTTGAAGCAAGGCTGGTGAATGGTTAGTTGCTCTATACTGAATCAGATCCTTGGATCTATCTTGCTCAACATTGTCTACACCAGCAAACTTTTTCAGCAGGGGGCTGATCCACTGTCCCTCAGACCTTGTGGGGGACCGGACTATATTTTTTTTGGGGGGGAGAACGAATTCCTATGCCCCACAAATAACCCAGAGATGCATTTTAAATAAAAGGACATTCTACTCATGTAAAAACACACTGATTCCTGGACCATCCACAGGCCCGATTGAGAAGGCAAATGGGCCGGATGCGGCCCCCTGGCCTTAGTTTGCCTACCCATGGTCTACATAGACCGGCAGCAGCTCGCCAGGGTTTCAGGAATGAGTCTCTCCCCCAGTCCTACCTGGAGATGCTGGGGATTGGACCTGTGACCTTCTGCAAGCAAAGCAAGTGCTCTACCCCTGAAGTATGGCCCTTTCCCACAGGTGTACTCTGGGGAAAGAGGATGCAGGTGGTCATGGTGGATGGTGAGAGGGTGGGCATCCAATCTCAAGGACCAGATAGAGAGGCCTGGAGAGTCAACTTGGTCCCCCAGGCTTGAGGTTCCCCACCTCTGGTGTAAATAATATTCAGCTATTGTCGGTATGTTGCAAGGAACCAGAAGGCCATCTCAACTGCTTCTGGGCAAATAGCTCAGGCTAGGGTTGGGGCACTGCAGAAAATGTTTCCAGCTTTGGTTTAATAAATTCTAGCATCTGGCAGGTATACCAGGGTTGTGACATGGAGGCAACTGAGTGGGGACCCCAGGAAGTAGAAGTGAGCACAACCCCTGGGTGCTGGGTGCTCCGTTTCAACAATAAAACGTGAGTTTTCCTAGGGAAAGTGCCAGGACAAAAGAAAAAAAGAAAAACGCCCACTCAGACATGGACCTGGAAAGCCCAGATATGTGCCTAGAAATGTGGCAGAAAAGAAAGTATGGGTGAGCCCTATGTCACAATACAGTGGTACCTCGGTTTACGAACTTAATTCGTTCCGGAAGTCCGTTCTTAAACCAAAAGGCACACTTTCCCTGAAGAGGCCTCCCACCACTGGTGCACCTTGACCGTTCGGATTCCATTCTTAGACCGAGGTAAAGTTCTCAAACCAGGACACTATTTCCGGTTTTGCAGAGTTTGCAAGCCAAATCGTTTTCAAACTGGACTGTTCTTAAACCAAGGTACCACTGTATTGCTAAGCCTGCCTCTTGGTGAGACACAGCCATGCATTTTAGCTATATTGACACTCGCTTCATATATACTTCTGCTCTGTCTGACATAATACCCTTCAGTCCTGAGCTCTACACTTGCAAGCCAGAGCCTGGCTCTTCTTCAACCTTGACCTGGTTAGGTGTCACTTCTGCAATCAAAGAGGGGGGAACTCTTGCATCAGCCAAATCATACATTGCAGTTCTACTACCCAGCCTCCTGCCCTTTGAAAACCTCAAGAAAATATACTGTGTGTGTGTGTGTGTGTGTGTGTGTGTGTGTGTGTGTGTGTGTGTTGTTTATCATTCCTCTCCTCCGCCCCTGTTCCCTCAGAATAGAAATCAGTGTAAATAAATATTCTCAACTCCTTCTCGAGGGGCTGACCTTTTGCTGCCCACTCTTCTGCAGAGTATTTCCCACTCTCAAATGCCTAGAGAGCCTCCTTCCCCCAGACTTGCCTGTTCTCATGTTCCCTACCTCTGACGGCAGTGTGGGCACTTGTTAGCTGGAAACAGCTTCCCAAAAACATGTGCTTGCACTGAAAAAGGATGAGCGGTGCTGCAGTTCCACCACTCTGTGCAGATCAGATGAGCACCCGTTAGTCAATAAGTCAAGGTGAACCTTAACTAAGGATCATTCTTGCATTATGGTCCGCCCCACCCCCCACACAAGATATGGGGTAAGCCTTACAAGTCACAGTCTGACATATCTGAACACATTAAAGAAAAGCAGGAGTAGTCCATGCTACTTTGGGCCAGTTCTACCATTAGGCAGAGTGAGGAAGCTGTCTCAGGACACTGATTTTGGGTGTCAGCAATTTGTTTCCTTATTATTAATGCAGCTGTATTGCCCAAGAATGGAGCTTAGGGTTTTTCTGCTTTATATGCCAAAACTACAGGACCAGCCTTGGGTACTATAGGCACCATGAACTGTGAAACAGAGTCAAAATTTATATATATATATATATATATATATATATATATATATATATATATATATATAGAAATTGTCCAGTAGCACCTTAGAGACCAACTAAGTTTGTTCTTGGTATAAGCTTTCGTGTGCACGCACACTTCTTCAGATGCGGCTACCTATGTGAAATAGAGGCACCTCAGGTGGAAAAATGACTTTGGCTGACACAGATCGCATTGTTCTGCCATTCCCAATGAACTGCAGCACAGAGAAGGAGGGGACTCACATGCATACCTTTGGGGTGCTGCTGGATGGCAGCCGACTCCAGTATGTGCCATAGATTCCAACAAGCAGTGCTAACTTATGGTCAACAAGAGCCCTCTCCCCTGCTGCTGCCACAACCACCATGTCCTGCTTTGCCCTTGTGGTTGTTCTGTGGAAGAAGCCAAGGAGAGCAGACTGCTGGTCCAGACTCCTCACTACTAACCCCAGTTAAGAGCCCCATATCCACAGTGATGGGGCCATGGAGCTCCTGGGATGTGTGTGTGTGCAGGTTGAATGGGGTTATCCACATGACAACTGCACACTCAGCTCTTTCCCTTCCACTAAAATAAATAGCTCCTTTCAACTGCCATCCATGCATGATGCGCAATTCTTGCCTGCCACCAAACAATCGCAAAGAGGAGGAAAGGGTGCTGGTTTTGACCTATAAAGACTTCAGACCCCAATACCTCAAGAACAGCTGCTCCCCACATGAATCAATCCAGAGCCTGCAGTCGTCATCTGAGATCTTCCTCCACGAGAGGTCTAGAGGGTGGCAACACAAGAACGGGCCTTTTCGGTGGTGGCTCCCCACTTGTGGAGTGCTCTCCCCAGGGAAGCTCACCTGGTGCCACCTTTAACTATTTTTAGGCACTAGGAGGGGAAACTTTCCTTTTTGCCCAGGCTTTTCAGTCTTAATTTAAAGGATTTCAAGTTCTCATGGCCTCTTTGAGGTTCTGTAAGAACTGTCTTTTATTATTATTATTCTACTATTCTACTATTCTTCTACTACTACTACTACTATTATTATTATTATTATTATTATTATATTCTACTATTTTATTGGTTTATTTGTTGCAATTCACTTCTGGTGAATGGGCTGCACCTGACACCTTTGCAGGTGAGGGAGAGCTCTACGTGCAGTAAAGGATTGCACCACTGGGGGGGAAGCTACAGGCTAGACCAGTGTTTCCCAACCGGTGTTCCGCGGCACACTGGTGTGCCGTGAGACATTGGCTGGTGTGCCGTGGGAGGGAGGCGGGCGAGTCGGTCGGTGAGAGGCAGTGGCGGCGAGGATCCGCGGCGAGCCGGGGGCGGCTCCGCGGTGGTGGTGCCGAGCGGCGGGGCAGCGCGTGCAAAAGGGAGGAGCGCGAGACAGCGGAGGAGGAGGAGGCCGGCATGTCCGGGCAGCAGCAGCAACAACAGCAGCAGCAACTCCCGGCGACGGCTCCTCAAGCCCCACCGCCGCCCCCTCCTCTGCCCGCTATCGCCGCCACCACCACCACAACAGCCGCCGCCGCCTCAGTTGCCGCCGTCCCTCAGTCCCTCGCTCTGCTGCCTCCTCCCACCCCCAAAGCTTGGAGGTTCCCCGGCAAGGGGGAGGGAAAAAACTTTCACTTTCGTGCGTCCCTCCCGGCGTGACGCTGCACGCTGACGTCACAGGGCGGGGCTTTAATGGTGGTGTGCCGCGAGATTTTTTTTCAGTAAACAGGTGTGCCGTTGCCCAAAAAAGTTTGGGAAACACTGGGCTAGACCAGGGGTCAGCAAAGTTTTTCAGCACTGTCCCTCAGACCTTGTGAAGGGCCGGACTATATTTTTTTTTGGGGGGGGGAATGAACGAATTCCTATGCCCCACAAATAACCCAGAGATGCGTTTTAAATAAAAGCATGCATTCTACTCAGTAAAAACACCAGGCAGGCCCCGCAAATAACCCAGAGATGCATTTTAAATAAAAGGACACATTCTACTCATGTAAAAACATGCTGATTCCCGGACCGTCCGCAGGCTGGATTGAGAAGGAGATTGAGCCGGATCTGGCCCCCGGGCCTTAGTTTGCCTACCCATGGGCTAGACCTTGGAATGTGCAGTTCACAGATGAGTGAAGGAGACAATTACATGCTTCTTTCATTCACATGAGACATTTGAGCTTGTTTACAGGTACAGGAATAAATGATTAAGGTCTGTGTGGAGATAAACTTTAACCAAAAGTATGCTTTATGGAGATCGAGAAGCAATAAGAGCTTTTGGAATGGCGCAGCATTTAATTCGGAGTCGCCATCTTGCCAAAGGATTTATAGCCGAGAGAAGGAACGGACTTGTTTTCAGACTGCATTCCTGGTGAATCTCCTCAGAGGTTTTGAGAAAGGAGGCAGATTGGTGAAGATTAATGACGCTAAGACTGTTTTGATGTATGGAAGTAATGTTACATGGAAAACGTCTGGATATGGCTACTGGATAAAAAATAATAATATCCACACAGGATTACAAACTGTCTAACCAGCTTGTGGAGACTATCAGAGGTCACAAAGAGAAAGGAAAAATATATGAAAATAACAACAAGAGATGTGGAAAAACAAGAAGAAAGGACGGGATAGTACTGTGAACATCATAAGGTTAGATTTGTGGACATTAAAACAGCAGTAAGAAGCAAGAAGTTGATTGGATCCCCTTCAGAACTTGAAATTTGGGTACCCCCAACAAAAATTTAAAATTCGGCTGTGTAATTTGGAATTTATGTAATTTGGTTTGATTTGATGTGATTGGTTGGTTAATAAAAAATTATTCTTAAAAAATAAAAAGGAATAAATTATGGGCATCACTCCCTGCCTGGGAAAACAAAAAGAGAGTGAAGTTAAATCATGTATGGATTCTCCTCAGCTCTTCATTTAGACTTTCATTAGCTACCCTTTTCTTTGGCCAAATCTGAAGTTTTTTCTAAGAAGAAACAGGACATCCATGCCACACTCCCTTGGACTCGATTGCCTAATTCCCACACATCTTTTCGAGAATCCCAGACCCAAAACAAGCAGCCCACAATCAAAAAAACAACCCCCGCCAGCCACACTGCACGCCTCATTTGGTCTCCTTATTTCTTTAAATAAGACACACATTCTTTCTTCTGGGATTTGCAGACTGATTTCAGAATAATTAGACAAAATAAACCATGTGTTAAGTTGTTTCTTTTTTAAATGATCTGCTCTAAATGTAGAGGGCTTTTTGGAAAGTAGACAATGAAATTATTATTATTTTGTCGCACAGCTGTGCTGAAGGCACAGGGGAGACAGTAGGAGGAGGCAAGGATTTGTTTATTTGACTTTCTATGGCTATGACAAAGCAAATAAAAGCTTTGGTCTTGGTCCACAATTGAACTAATTGGTAACACTCAAATTGCCTGCCCTAAACACTTCTAATTAGTCACCACACATGACGCAAAAGAGGTGCTATTGCCACCCTCACACTCCAACCCCACCCAAGGACTAGAATTTTGTAACCTTGTGAAAAGCCAGTCAGGCTACATGTGGATACGTAAGATATAGATATCTATCTCATCATTTATATAGCACTTCAGAGAGCTCAAGGCATATTACATGAGTGAGGTGGTCAGAAGATTTTGACCAGGGTTTCCCAAACTTGGATCACCATCTTTTCTTTTCTTTTGACTACAATTCCCATCATCCCTGACCACTGGTCCTGCTAGCGAGGGATGCTGGGAGTTGTGGTCCCCAAAAAAGCTGGAGACCCAAGTTTGGGAAACCCTGATTTAGATCCTGCCTGCTGAGCCAGTGGGAGGCACCATGCCAAGCTGCAGAATGCCCCCCAGAAACTACTGGGGAATTGACAAATTCCTGGAGAAGGAGGCTCTCCGTGGCTACTAGCTACAAGGACTATGTTCTGTCCCCACTGTTAGAGGCAACTATTCCCCTGAATACCAGGTGCTTGGGAGTAGAAGCATAAAAAGTGCTGTTGTGCTGATACCTTGCTTGCAAACTTCCTATAGGCATGTGGCTGGCCACAGTGAAAACAGAGTGCTGGACTCCATGGGCCTTTGGCCTGATCCAGCAGCCTTTTCTTATGTTATAATCCACCCCTGAGGTTGCACACACTTGGTTGCCTCACTCATGTCCACGGACATGCACAGGGTGAACATTTGCAGGGAGGAAGCTATCACACAGGGCTGGCCCTACAAAGAGGCAGAGTGAGGCAGCTGCCTCAGGTAGCAGATGCTGAGGTGCGGGAAGTGGCCAGAGCTGTGAGTGTCATGTGGCATGCACTGTACACCTGCTGCCTTCAAGTGCACTGGAAGGAATTGTCCTTTCACCAGTCCAATTGGTTTCTGTATGTGTCTTGAGGGAGGGCCATCTTGTTCTTTGCCTCAGGCAGCAAAATGTATTGAGTTGGCCTTGCCTCCACATACAGAATTGTCTGTGCAAAGGCATCCATGCAATCTGGAACCAACTGTGCAGTATTCCAGATTATGTGGGTGCCTTTGAGCACACATGGGACGCAGGTGGCATTGTGGGTTAAACCACAGAGCCTAGGACTTGCCAATCAGAAGGTCGGCAGTTCGAATCCCCGCGACAGGGTGAGCTCCCATTGCTCGGTCCCTGCTCCTGCCAACCTAGCAGTTCAACAGCCCGTCAAAGTGCAGGTAGATAAATAGGTACCGCTCCGGCGGGAAGGTAAACGGCATTTCCATACGCTGCTCTGGTTCGCCAGAAGAGACTTAGTCATGCTGGCCATATGACTCGGAAGCTGTACGCCGGCTCCCTTGGCCAATAAAGTGAGGTGAGCACCGCAACCCCAGAGTCAGTCACGACTGGAACTACCTTTACCTTGAGCACACAGCTATAGGCTAGGGAACTTACTCACCAAAGAGGTGCACCTTCACTAGACAGTTTTTGGCAAAGACTGAAGATGTATCTCTGTGCCTTGGCGCTTGACATTTGAGATACATGTTTTCAGGACCCACCCTATGCCTGTGATTTCAGTTTCTGAATTTTGAATTGCTGCAACCCACCCTGGGATCTGCTGGTGGAGGGGCAGTAATATATTCCAACATCCTCCTTGTGGAGATGTGGCTTAAGGATAGGGCACGCTATCATGTGTGGTGGTACCGAGGACAGGGCTAATCAGCACAGCCTTGCTCACACACTGATTTCACCTGAAAGGGGCTTAGCCAATCACAGCCTATCAATGTTTTATTAGTTCCAACCTGAAAACAGAGAAGTCATATATCAATACGTGGCCCACCACATTCTGCCTTGGTCAGACCACATCTGGAATACTGTGTCCAGTTATTGGCACAACAATTTAAGAAGGATGTTGACAAGATGGAACAAGGAGGGTGACTAAAATGATCAAGGGTCTGGAAGCCAAGCCTTATGAGGAACAGTTGAAGGAGCTGGGTATGTTTAGCCTGGAAAAGAGGAGACTGAGAGGAGATAGGATAGCCATCTTCAAATATTTTAAGGACTGTCACATGGAAGATGGAACAAACTTGTTTTCTCCTGCTCAGCAATATTCTATGAAATAAAAGCTTCTTATAAAAGGTAAGCAAAAGATAGAGGCTAGCATGTGTGTTGCAGATATATGTTGGAGAAATTCAGGATGAAATGCTAATGACATGCACATGTGAGATGATTCAGGATTCCAAGAAGAAGCTGGCAAGATCCATTAGGAACTTCATCTACATACACATTGCATTTGTCAGCAATAAGGTTTTCTGCTCACACGCAGAGAAGATCTGGTGAAAGAAAGAAAAGGAACATCAGTGTGTTGTTACCTATTCAGTAAGGACAGCAAGTAGATGGGGGGAAGGCCCTTGATCAACGCACTCTGTGTGGTTAAATTGATATGTCTAGTAAGATTTCACAAAGAAAGGGAGAGGTCAAATGAGATTAGAATCTATTATGACAATGGAATTGGCTTGTAACCTATTGGAACAAATGATTTAATAAGAATGTACCCTTGAAAATATTAGCATTTTGATTGGAATAAAGAACCTTCTTCTTGACAGATTGAAATGTATATATTCAATTACATAAAGCTTAAATGCTATTCCTAATATTGACCTTGTTGCGGGTGTCTTTTTTCTGTGCTGATATTTTTTCCCCTTTTCTTGAATATGAAATTGTTCTTTTTAGCAATGATTAAATTATCTAACAAGAAAAGAAGAACTGAATAGATTTAATGCTTACTGATGAATGGATTTAATTATTAGCTGCATATATTTAGTTTAACAGGATATTATGCATTATATATAATAATAATGCTTGTGTTTAGATTTTAATGTATTTTTATGAAATGTTGTTAGTGGGATATACATTTTTTTGAAAAAAAATTAATAGAAAACACTCATTTTTGTTAACAATGCAAAAACAAAGAAAGCTTGAAACTCAAACAAAAGAGATTGTGTTTTTTTAAAAAAAATAAAAAGGGATTGCAGCCTTGAGGCTGCACATATGAATTAAATGAAGTTTCACACAAATCTTTTACTCTGTTCTATAAAAAAGATATGAAATAACTTTGAGCACTTTAAAGAAAGTTTGAGCTTATCTGTATTTATCTTGGTGCAGCAAAAGATGTCAACGTAGTTACAGCAATTCGAGACTGTAATTCACCAAGTGTCTCCTAGTGTACCAGACAGACCAGTATTTCCAACACCGTCTCGGATAGTACTGTATCCCCTTGCTTCTATTTGGTAAAATTCTGGGAAACTGCACACTCAGGGAGTAGGGTGTGGTATTCCAATGGTGGATAGTTTCCCCCTTTTAAACAAATTTCAACAAATCTAACAGCTAAGCAGCTGCTAGGAGCCACTGCTCTCCCTACAAAGCAGCAGCGCTGAATGCAGCTTGAGCTTGTTGTGACTGCGTGCGGAAGGAGGCAAAGACATTTAAGTACACCCTGACAGAGAAAATGCATACAAAATGTGTTAGCATTCAATTCTGTGCCCGACCGCACAACCTTCGCAAGGAACAGGGATCAGGAATAGGAGCAGCTCAGCACCGAACGCATTAGCCCCAGAAGCAAAAGGAACAGCTTTCATGGGTGCTGGTGATGGAGGAGGAAGGGGAGGTATACCAAACAAAACCAGAGCAAAAATAGAGAGCAAAGAAGGGAGCGAGAGAGAGAAAAGAGGAAGCAACTGGTTTGGGTTGGTCTGGGAATGGAGTGCAAATTAGCTGCATTTATTTGAGGTGGATGGAAAATTAAATGGCTTACTGCCTGTGAAATTTAAATTCTACTAATTGAAAATGTGGTTCTTAATTTGCCCCGAGAGGCAAATGTGCAGTGACCAAACAGGACATGAGAGGCTAAAATTTGTCTGTGTGGAAGGAGTTCTTTTAAATACATCAGAATAAGGTCAGTGAACGCCGTGCAGTTTATGAGAGATATGAGCGTAATAATATCAAAGAGAAATCAACAGCACATTATACATGGATGAATGTCGGGGCAAGGGGGGAAATAAGGTACAGTATATGGAAATAATGATCATGTGGACTGTGGAATGTGAATATGAGGCTTAACATTTAAACTTAGTTCTATTTGGAAGAGCAATATGCCAGATGAACTACAGCTTAACCATTGCTGAATCCTACACTGGCCCATCTACACTCCACCAGCCCTCTAGTTGAAGTTTACTACTTCACCCCTGCTGACCTGGCTGCTTGGCCTTTTGATTTAAGAGTAGAACATCACTACCAATCATGGATTCATAAAATTGTGAAGTTGCTGGGTCCCTAAGGGTCATCTAGTCCATCCCTGCAATGCCGGAGTCCTGCCCATAGCCATCCCTGGGTGGGCTCGAACCATCAACCTCTTTGTTAACAGCCTGATGCACTGAGCCATTGCGCCACCTGAGTGAAATTCCAAAAACTGGGTTCTTCTGGTTTTACATGCATGTTACTAGGTATCAGTCTGGTGCCTAGGGATATAGGATCCAGAAAAATCCAGTTGGGAAATTAATCCAGGTAAAAATTCTTTTAAAAATAAAAATTAAAAAATATCCAAAAAAGGAGTCTGAACCTCATGCAGGAACAAAATAATCAGAGCTGTCCAAAAGACATGTGTGGAGAACGCAGCACAGAAAAACAACTCAGTGTCAAATTATTACAAGCAGTAAAAATGGAATCTAAAAGACAAGAATGTACATTTATTACTGGCATTCTTTAAAGTATTATGCACATCAGTGTCCCTAATATAACATCATGCACTTGTATACTTAAGCCCACAGAAAAGGAACACTGTAATCTGATATGGGACCTATTGGAGAAGAGCAGCCATTTTGAATGGCTATTATTATATTAAATGGGGAAGCCCTGAAGTTTATGGCCTTAAAACATGGTTCTGCAATATTCCTTCTCTACTACGTCCGAAGCTGTTTCCATGAGAGGTGCTGCCTGAATCCCTTCAGCCATGATATGGCTGCACTGTTTTGTTTATCCATCATGAGATGAACACTATGAGGTCTTTGTGCCTGAAGCACCTGAGTGGCCTGGAGACATTTCTACCTGCCTAGGCTGTAAGCCTAAGGAATGTTTCTCTAGGCACTAGAGAATTGGAAGTTCATGAGTTCTATTCTCACTGTCCGTTACCATGGATTTCCGCAGAAACGCAACCCACTTAGGTCACAATTCTTGCTTTGTAAATATTACATTTCACCAACAACCTAGCAACAGAAGTTACACCAGGTAGCTTAACATCTTCACCACCAACCCACCACAAACACTCATGCTTCTCTTTTGAAAAAATTGCACACTATTATTATTTTTTTAAAAAAAATATACAAATAAGTAAGGAATACATCCTCTTTGCAGCAGTGCCCATGTGTCTGTCAAAACAAGATATGGATTTATTGGAATAACATTTGATAGACACACGTCTAAGCATATTAACTTGATTGCATGATATGTTTGGACATGAGAAATGGTATATCATCTCACATTGATTTTGCAACTCGTTTGCTGCTTTAAGTGTTGTTTGTGTTCACTGAACATATTATCATCATCATCATCATTAAATACTTGAATATAAAGTGTTGCTGCTGCATGCCACACAGCAGGGGACCAGAATACCTAAAGATAATCTTGCCCCTTATATACCTAACTGATCACAGCATTTTGCAGGAGATGGCCTTCATCAGGAGATCCCTTTCATATGATTTAAGAATCAGGCCTTTAGTGTGTTGGCAGCACCTACTCTTTAGAACACACTTTCCATTGCCAATTAGACAGGTGCCATCTCTATTGTCTTTGGGGCACCTGTTGAGGACCTTCCTTGCTAGAAAAATATACATTTTAAGTGAATACTGTATCGGTATTGGGTTTGAAACAATTTCATATGAAAAAACAGTTTCAATTGTTTTTGTACATAAAATTGTTTTATAGATGCTTCCTGGCTAATGATTTTATTAATCAATTGCTTCAAGATGCTTCATAAAAAGTGATAACTAAATTAAAACAATCAACAAATCTTTTTTTAAAACCCTGGAATTAGACAGAACTGGATTTTGGGACACTTCAGCAATAATATTCCACAGGTTCTTGAGTTCCATGCTATCTTGTTTTGCCATTCACAAGGCTCCTTTTTTATTTACATGAATTGCGCCTTCCCCAAACTGGTGCTCCCCAGATTTTTTTATACTACAACTTCCATCAGCTCCAGCCAACAGATCTCTGCTGGCTAGGGATGTTCTGGAGGGCACCGGGCTGACATAGTTGGATTCATAAGTGATACTTCTATTTTTAAAGTAAATTCTTGCCGAATTACAGCTACAGCGCTGAGACTGGAATCCAGCCTTGCTCCTTTAAATTTTATGATTTTAACACTGCCTTTTTCTTTTTTAAAAAAATCCCACATAAAAATCTGACGAAATTTAGCACGGCTTTTATCTCTGTGTGTATGAGTTACGCACGCGGTAAAGTGTCCCGTCATCGTGAATTCCGCTAGGGTGTCTATTTTTTCCATAGCAAATTCATTCGGTCTTCATATAGCTGTCAGCTGCATTATCGGAGTGGTTTCATTCTAATTTAGCATTCCTTAATGGGCAAGATAAAAGTGAAGTGTTGGCCATGTGGGTCTTACCTGAGTCTGCCTTCTCTCTCATTCAGGGGGGGGGGGTACAACTGCAGTGCTTTATGGCCAATAATTCAAAAGAGCACAGGAGGGAGAGCAAGAGGCAGGAAGATCACACACTTGTCAGTCACCTGGAGTCTTTCTGCTCAAATGTTTATTACCAAGCCCCTAAAAAATATCTCCCTTTTCTCCTTGGTTTTTTATGAGATATTGAAGCTTCTTTTTTTTCCAGACAGAGAAGGGAGGAAAGATGAGCATCAGGTAAAGCAAACAGGATTCCCATTTGTACGTGGTGATAATAATAAACTTTTGGGGAAAGAATTAAAAAGACTGACAACAAATAGAGTTGGTTCTCTTGGATCACACATGGAACAGGATGGGATGAAACTGTCAAATTATGGCGCATCCCCAGTGCAGATGGCTGTGATGGACGCAGGACCCAAGTCACCTGAGTGCCCAAAACAACACCAAGCAATTTTATTGCACCAGCAATGAGTGACTTCTCCTCCCCAGCTCCCAGCTCCTTCCCCCTCCCCCTCTCTCCTTGGTTCGGGAAGGTAATCATTCTGCGTATATCACTAGCTTGTTTAAATTGGAGATGAAAAACTGCAAAAGTACAACTTAATTGAACCCTGCATTGTGTTATTACAAATGCTGCCGACCTCTCTCACAGTCCATTATCGCAGGGTTCTGCTGAATGCTTTAATTAAAGACAATAAGGCTAATAAAAAGGCATCATTTTCCTGTCTTCAGCACCGCTGGAGAGTTGGGCTGATGAGCCTAGATTATTCCCTGCTAATGCTTTTCTCCTGTTTAGGCTGATATTGCTCTCTCGCTCTCTGTCTCCCTCCCTCCCTCTCTCTCCTCTCCGCCTCCCCAGCTTGCAAAATAACAAGTGTGTCTGAATTCCAAGAGGTCCCTTTGTTCAGCATAATTGTCTGATTTTGTTTATCAAATAAAAATCGAAATATAAATATCTGAGCACCCCCCACACACCCCAGCTCTCTTTACAATTATATAGCTCCTCATAGCTCATCATCCTAGAGATGTCTGTGCAGAAGAAACCGGGTTTGTTTTCATAACTGTGCTCTTTGACAGCTCAGGCAAGGTACAAATACAGAGAGGGGCTTGATTGCCCCCCACCCACCCCACCCTGCCACCCCCGCCGTCGCTTCTACCCATCCATACAGAGCAGGCTTCCATTCCAGTTACTGGAGGCAATCCTGTTGCTCTTGGTGAGAGGTTGTTGCATCTAGTGGGAGCAGCAGTGGCAGAATCTGGCCCTTCGTGAGTAATGTGACACCTCCCCATAATTAGTGTGCTGCTTAGCTAATGGGCCATATGTGCTATCTTTCTTTGCTTTCATCCCAGTTGTATTAATGACACTGAATTGACAGCATGTTTGAGGCTGATTAAGGCACTCTTGTTGGGCAAGTTCCAGCCTTCGTACTTCCACTGATGTTGGCACTGTGTTTCACCTACAGCAAAGTTGGAAGAGGAATTTGGAGGCTCCTGCTCATCGGAGGTGCATTTGCAGAAGCAAAAACACATTGAGGAGAGCTTGCTGTTGTCTCTGTCCCTGGAGAGGGGTTGGTGGGTGGGTGGGTGTTTAACCGGCATGAAGGGTTAGGGAGATATACTATATTAAACACATACATGCATAAAAAATAAAATGTCGCTTTT
Source organism: Podarcis vaucheri (assembly GCF_965113315.1). Classification (NCBI taxonomy): domain Eukaryota; kingdom Metazoa; phylum Chordata; class Lepidosauria; order Squamata; family Lacertidae; genus Podarcis; species Podarcis vaucheri. The sequence goes on along the minus strand of NC_138760.1, from coordinate 91,366,547 downwards.
CTTAAAATGAAAAGAAACGAGGGGGAGAGAGAAAATGCCTAACCCTTTCACCAACCGCTGTTTTCCTGCTTTCAACTGCCCCAACGATGCTTGACCTTGCATGGGGCTGCAAATACATATCTCCCCTTGGATGTGTCACTGCAAGGGGCAAAACTACATGCCACATGGGAACTTTTAAAATGAGTATAACCAGGATGCAGGTTGAGGGCAATTTGAGTGGGACAAAAATTATGTGCCCCTCCTTCCATTGCTCATCCACTCAAACATGGAGCTGCTTGAGGGCCCTCTTCGAATCCAAAATGGCTGCCAAGTGCTTGAAGCAGGGTTTTGAGCTCTAAGGCCAACTCTAAGGCAAGTTCCTGCTCTATAACCAACCCATAGCACTTGTTTTTATCCTTCTCTTACCGTTTTACTTCTTAACTCCTTTTAGTGCCTCATTTTGTTGTTTTAATTTATTGTTTTATCTCATTGTTTTATTGTTCTAACTCCCCTTATACTGTGAGGCTGCATGATGCTGGGCTGTGCTGAGCACTTTGTCAGGCAGTGCCAAACACAAAGTTTACAAGATACAAGTTATAAATTAAGGAAGAGGTTTAAAGGTTTGGCCTTTGTTGCACGCCAGAGGGATGGTAAAAAGGTGAACCTAATGAGGTGCTGATGGAAACAGTAAAATACATTGATCAAGCAACTTTGAATTTCTACTGGTGGTGCAGTGCTATTTTTCTAGAAAATAGGTGTGGGAACTCACCATGAACACAACCCTTGTTCTCTCAGAATGGCAATGGCGCCCACCTGAGAGGTGTCGGAACTGAGTTCCAGTGAGTTCTGGCTGGGGGAAGAGTCCTAGGTGGACCTAACACAATTCATCAACTCTTCATCAGAGATGTTGGCCAACTCCTAACTGAATGAGGAGTCTTTTTGGCCTGTTGATGAGTGCAACTTGTAAAATTCACTTCTTGGTCTTTTCTAATTTGGAATTGACAGGCACGTTTTACCACATGTGGTGGGAATGTAAAAAAGTGAAAGACTTCTGGGAAATGATTTATAACGAAATCAAAAAAATGTTGAAATATACATTTCCAAAAAATCCAGAAGCTCTTTTACTGGGTATGGTAGGAACAGAAATTCATAAAAATGATCTTTAAAAACCTGTTTTTATATGCGACCACTGCAGCAAGAATACTATTAGCCCAAAGATGGAAGCAAGAAGAAATGCCAACAAAAGAAGAGTGGCAAATAATATTAATGGACTACGTCAAGCTGGCAAGACTTACAGGGAAAATTCAAAACCAGAGGGACCAAACCTTCCTAAAGGACTGGAAGAAATTTATGTTGTATTTGAAAGACAACTGTAACTACTCAACATCGCTTGTAGGATTGCAAGAAGTTTTATAAGGTGTACTATTCAATTTATTGTGAGAAGCATTAAGATTAGCTGATGTAAGATTAGATTTAAAACAATATTGTTGTTGTTTAGTCGTTTAGTTGTGTCCGACTCTTCATTATCCCATGGACCAGAGCACACCAGACGCTCCTGTCTTCCACTGCCTCCCGCAGCTTGATCAAACTCATGCTGGTAGCTTCGAGAACACAGTCCAACCATCTCATCCTCTGTCGTCCCCTTCTCCTTGTGCCCTCCATCTTTTCCAACATCAGGGTCTTTTCCAGGGAGTCTTCTCTTCTCATGAGGTGGCCAAAGTATTGGAGCCTCAGCTTCAGGATCTGTCCTTCCAATGAGCACTCGGGGCTGATTTCCCTAAGAATAGATAGGTTTGATCTTCTTGCAGTCCATGGGATTCTCAAGAGTCTCCTCCAGCACCATAATTCAAAAGCATCAATTCTTCGGCATATTAATAAAATGCATAATTAGAAAGGAATTCAGAAAACCATTAGAAGGGGTTGATGGAAGCCCTAGGCTATGACAGCCAAGGATTTGTTATGTTGTGTTGGATATGTTGTGTTGGAAAAATCGTGTAAAATTCAATAAAAATTATATTAAAAATAAATAAATTTGGAATTGACTCTGCCCTCTCCCCCCCCCACCCACATTACATTTACATTTGAATGTTTCATGTACTTTTTGCCCTTTACTGCAAGGCACTTTGGGCCATATGGTTTTAGAAACCCATATACTCCCACTTGGCTGACCAGGAGATAAGGTTGAGAGAAGATGCTGATGTTGCCTAGCAATTGCAAAACACTCTTTCTAACCACCCCCAGAGCAGCAATGAATGCAAACAACCCTTAGGACACAGCTTCCCACACTGTACATCCAGCTCATTAGGACAAAGACAAAATTGCTGGAGAAGGTTAAATCAAATATATTTTCCCAAGCTGGGGGGGGATGAAACCCCCCATGCCAATGGAAAGATTGCCAGTAGTGGTGCCTTTCCTGTCCTTTTTCTAGCATCGACAAGTTGGTTCTGGTGAGGAAGAAGCAAGTGTACGTAGTTTCTGCACTATGGTCCAAAGTTATGAATCACTGAACCACAATATGTAACATAGCCTATCACCACCCTGCCTCTGCAACCCATATTACTACAGAAAGCACCAGCATCTACTAGTTTATATTTCTATCATTTGTTGTGTTCAATTTCAAAATTCTAGAAGTGGCATTCACAGGAGGCAGAACTCCAAAGACTGATGCCCTGGCTCCATGGAATTTAGTGTTGGGTATAAACAATCTTGCATATCTCCATTCAGTAGAGGGTACAGTTGAGACTACCAGATAGCCAGGGTAAATGCACTCAGTGGTTTCCTACTAAGCACCTAAGCTCTGCCCCTTCCTCCTGCTCACTCACTCTCTCCTCCTTCTCCCTTGCACAATGATGCCATTGTGAATATGAAATAACTGTATGTAAAGAACATTTTTTATTTACCAATGGAACTCCTGTGTGTTTTATTCTTCCTTTTAAACAGTGCTAGCAATGCGAGAGAATGGATGGTGGAGCTGAGTGACTCCAGGCAGCCTCAGTTTCTAAGCTTTTTAACTCTGTACTACACACACACCAAACCAATTTTATTTTTTAAAAAAACAAAACAAAACCCTATCCTTCAGTACTAGTGGTGGGTTTTTCTGGCCTAGTTTCTTCCAGTGTCAAGAATCCACTTTGTCCCTGTGTGGGTCTGTTAGGGCTTATCCACACTTACCTTTCCTCCGCTCTTTCCAGGTACGGTCTGGACTTTAAAGCTCTGCATCCAAGCACCCTTTTCTTCTGCTCTGGAGATTTCCACACAAAAACCTGTTCCTTAAACTGAATCGGTGTAAAGGGCAATCTGCAAATTGATGTGTGCTCCTACTGAGAGCTAAAAACTAGGTTTTCGTTTTCGTGGGGAAAGCTCAGGAGCAATAAAGAAGCAGCATCAGCTTGGACACAGAGCTTTAGAGTTCTATTTTGCTCTCTGATAATTTGCCTCTTCATCACTCTCTGGAACCCTCTCTGTTTGGCCCACTTTTTCATCTACGATATTTTCCAAACCTGAAGAGAGAGAACTGTGTCCCACTGACTTTTTTTTTTGCTTTGCCTGTAGCTCCTAGGACAGAGATAAGGAACTTGTGTCCCTCTGTCTAGATGTTGTTGGATTATAGACTTCCGGAGGCGGCGCAAAACGAGTAATGGCGGTCCTCTTTGCGCTGCGAAGAGGGGCTCCGCAGAAAAGGGTCGTTCGCTGCGGCAAAGCGACGACCCGCTAAGATAAACCACGAGCAGAGCGAGCTCGTGGCCGTGGGATCCGGCGGGCACCTAGAGCGACCCCCAAAACGAAGAAGGAACCCCGTAAGGGGCTCCGGAAGCGCGGAGGGGAAGCGGTGCTGTGGATTCATCGCTCTTTCTGCGGGAGTGAAGCCGCGCGGCTGTTACGGATGAGCGCCGACCTTTCTTCCTTAATATTGGATTACAAATCAACTACTCGTGAGTAAGAGTTATCTGAAATTGGATTACAAATTTATGAATTTGGCTGAAAACGGGAGACGAGAAAAAGGAAGTCCGTCTCCCGGTGGTGCTTAGTGATCAAAGGCAAAGGAACTGACAAGCTGGAAGCAGTACAAAAGAGTTTTAAAACGGGAAACATCATACGTCTGGAGAAGTTAGAAACTGAAGGGAAAGGCAAGTTATCTTTATCTTCCTTGCTATTGTGTTTATTTTACTTGGGGACCCTCTCCTCTGCTGGACTTTTAAAATTTTAAAAACCCCGGTCCCGGGCTTGCAGCGGAGCAAAAGGCTGTTCTGCGGATACACATACAAAGTTGAAATGGATACTTAGAGGCATCACTGGTGGATACAATTAAATAACTATATCTTGCACCTCCAGAGAAACTACTGTGGCAACATTGAGAGGGCTCTGCCAGAGGGAAAAGGTCTTCTCTAAAGATTACTGTTAATTTACTTAATTGCAGGAACTTTAATGGCGACTGAAACTTTGTTTCTTCTTTCCTGAACTGTAACAATACTCCCTCTAGTGGAGTTTGGGATTTACAATTTCCTGAGAACTAACTTTGTTTTGACTCTCTGTGGTTTGGTTATTTACTCTGAGGCCTGTCTTTCCCATGGAATTTTTGACAGTTTGACCTTGAATCCAAAGACAGGTGTGGAATGAGTGACCGAGTAAAAACAAGAGCTGCGTCGAAAGCAGGGAAAGGCCAATTGGTACAAACAACCCTGATTTCCCAGGCTCGTAGATCTTCAGTCCCTGCTGTCCTACAGGCTGTACCATCACCAACACCCCCATCTAAGGAAGCTGAACAGTCAACAACTGAGGATATGGCAGCTGGGGGTTCTAGCACTCTTTTAGAGGAAATGTTACAACAATTTGCAATTTTGAATAAAAAAGTGGATGATCAAACTGCAAAAATTGACTTAGCCACATCTTCAATCACCAAACTTTCTGAACAGGTGGCTAAGCATGCACAAGATATTGGAAATCTAAAGGACGCCACATCTGAAAATCGGAAATTGGCCGAGGCTGCGAATGAAAAAGCAGGTGAAGCAATTCAGAAAGTGGACGAATTGAAAGGAGAGGTAAGGCCGCTCCATAAACATATCACTGACCAGCAGGCCTACCTGTCTTTGGTGGAATTGAGAAATAGGGAAAATAATTTAAGATTACGCTCTATCCCAGAGATTCAGAAAGAGGACTTGACTGGCTTCTTGACAGCAGAATTTTCTAAATTCTGGGGTATAAAAGAAGATACAGATTTTAAAATAACAACTGCATTCAGACTGGGAAGAGTTACCAGGAAGGACAGGCCTAGAGACTGTTTGATTATCTTAAGGACTAAGCAGGAGAGAGACAAGCTACTTGACCTACATTTCAACAAAGCACTCGAGATCCAGGACAGAAGAGCACAAATTTACAAGGATATCCCTAAACAACTATTGGATCTCAGATCTAACTACACTGACCTAGCTGGACTTTTGAGAGGTAACGGAATACCGTACAGGTGGGAGTTTCCACAAGGCCTCTCATTCAACTACAAAGGAAAGAAGATTAAAATCAAAACGAAAGAGGACAGCCAGAAGTTTCTACACGACCACGGAGAAGACTTGCAGAAAGGAGCGGCAGCTATTTGGCCACCACCAGAGTCTGGAAAAGAGCTACCACCCTCGGATTTGGACAAAAAAGAAGACGCCCCATAAAGAGCAACAACAGATTGATACAGGATGTCTCTGCAGCTGTACAGTTGGAACATTAATGGCGCAAATTCCCCGGAAAAACGCAAAAGGATCTTCCATATTTTAAAGAAAGAAAATTTGGACATAATTTGTTTGCAAGAAACCCACGTGACCAGGCTTCATAGGAAGGTGTTAATAAATAAAAGACTAGGCCAAGAATTTATTTCATCAGATAGAGTTAAAAAGAGAGGCGTGGTGATCTACGCTAAGGAGAATTTATCACCAAAATTTTTGTTCAAAGACGAACAAGGAAGAATCCTGGCTATTGAAATACAGACCCAAGGAGAGAAAGTTTTGATACTAGGAATCTATGCACCAAATGAGGGGAAATCAGAATTTTATAAGAAGCTACATGAGACACTACTGGACTATCTGGACTATTCTAACATCATCATGATGGGAGACATGAATGGGGTCGTCTCTACTCTTATGGATAAGTCACAGAACCAGAATTTGACCAAGGATGGAAGACTACCAAAAACTTTCTTCGAACTAACTGACAATATGGATTTAATTGATTTATGGAGGACGAGAAACCCCCTAGGTAAAGAAGGAACTTTCTTTTCTGAGGCTCACCTGTCATGGACAAGAATCGACCAAATTTGGACAACTAGAGGGCTGGCACCTAAGACTACAAAAGTAGAAATCTGCCCAAAGACTTGCTCCGACCACAACGCTCTGAAAATGGAAATGAGATTTACTACTGCCGATTCCTTCAGATGGAAAATGAATGACAACCTGCTAAGAGATCAAGAGATCGTAAAGAAGGCCCAAAAAGCTTTAAAGGACTATTTCGAAATTAATTTGAATACCTCGGTGGAAAAAAGAACAATCTGGGACGCAAGTAAAGCTGTTATGAGAGGGTTTCTGATACAACAGAATACGATTAAGAAAAAATTCTGGAATGGGAAAAAGGATAAGATATTAGAGAAGATAAGAGATGGAGAGAAAAAATTAAGACTGAATCCAAAATCAAAAGAGACTTTAAGAGAAATCAAATTCCACCAATCACAATATTCGAAATTGATTAATCAAGAAGTGGAATGGAAAATTAAACAAATGAAACAAAGATCTTTTGAATCTGCGAACAAATGTGGGAAACTGCTAGCTTGGCAGTTGAAAAAGAGACAAAAATTAAACTATGTTACCAATCTAGAAGTTGAAGGGAAAAATATTCAGAAACCGGGAGAAATTAGAAAGTGTTTCCAGAAATATTTCAAAAAACTTTATACACAAGGACCCAAGGAAGCAATTGAGATAGAACAATTCCTGAAAGACAATGGCCTACCAGAACTATCACAAGAGAAGAGGTCAATCTTGAATTGTAAAATAACACAACTGGAAATTGAGGATGCCATTCAGAACATGCAGTTAGGCAAATCTCCAGGCCCGGACGGACTTACCTCCAAATACTATAGGACGTTAAAAGATTTCTTGATACAACCATTAATGGAGGTTTGTAATCAGATTATGGGGGGAGGGAAGGCACCAGACACGTGGAAAGAAGCATTCATCACATTGATACCTAAAGTGGAGACTGAAAAGACCCAACTTAAGAACTATCGTCCCATCTCACTCCTAAATGTGGATTACAAAATATTTGCAGATATATTGGCTAACAGATTTAAAAAAGTTTTAAACGAAGTAATTCACAAGGACCAAGCTGGCTTTCTCCCAGGTAGACATCTGTTTGACAACACTAGGAATATCATCGATATTCTGGAACTTTTACAAACAAATATTAATACTAGAGCAGTTTTAATTTTTATTGATGCGGAGAAGGCCTTTGATAATATTTCTTGGAAATTTATGAAGAAAAATTTGGAAGGGATGGGAGTGGGAAGGGGGTTTGAGAATGGAATAGAAGCAATCTATTCAGAACAAAAAGCTAAGTTGATAGTGAACAATGTGGTGACAGAAGAACTTCTTATTGAAAAAGGAACACGTCAGGGGTGCCCCCTCTCCCCTTTATTGTTTATTTCGGTCCTGGAGGTTTTGCTGAATATGATAAGGAAGGATCGGCTGGTGCAAGGAATCCAGGTCGGAGCGAAACAATATAAACTGAAAGCATTCGCAGATGACTTGGTTTTAACATTACAGGAGCCAGAATCTAGTACAAAAAGAGTTTTGGAACTGATTCAGAAATTTGGTCGGGTGGCGGGTTTTAAGTTGAATAAACAAAAAACTAAGGTGTTAGGGAAAAACCTGACAGTTAATGAAGCAGAGGGGTTTCAGAGGGAAACAGAACTAAATATTGTTAAAAAAGTGAAATACCTGGGGGTCAATCTCTCTTCCAAGAATTTGAATTTATTTAAAGATAATTATGAGAAATGTTGGTTAGAAGTGAAAAAGGATCTAGAAATTTGGTCAAGATTGAAATTATCCTTGTTAGGCCGAATTGCAGCTATAAAAATGAACGTTTTGCCAAAAATGTTGTTTTTGTTCCAGGCCTTACAGATTGTGGACAGAGTGGATTGTTTTGGAAAGTGGCAGAAGGACATTTCTAAATTTGTCTGGCAGGGCAAAAAGCCCCGAATAAAGTTTAAAATACTAACTGATGCAAAGGAGAGAGGGGGGTTTGCCCTGCCGGACTTAAGGTTATATTATGAAGCTGCAGCCTTCCGCTGGATGAAAGATTGGATTCTGTTAGAAAACACTGATGTCCTAGATCTGGAAGGCTTTAATAATTCGTTAGGTTGGCATGCGTATTTGTGGTATGACAAGGCAAAAACATTTGGAATGTTTAAAAATCATATTGTCAGGAAAGCAATATTTATGGTCTGGAAAAAATATAAGGACTTATTGGAAAGTAAAACTCCGAGGTGGATATCACCAATAGAGGCCAAAGCTCGGAAAAAACCCAATATGGAGGCCTACTGGCCGAAGTATTGGGAAATAATAGAAAACATTGGAGGTAATTGGAGGTTGCAGAGCTTTGAAAAGTTAAAAGGCAAGGTGCAAGACTGGCTACATTATGCCCAAATTAATGAGGTTTTTAAGTTAGATAAAAAAACAGGATTCCAGGTGGAAAAATCGAAACTCGAGACAGAGTTGTTGGAACCAAAGACTAAGTTATTATCGAGAATGTATAACTTGCTGCTTAAATGGAACACCCAGGATGAGACAGTTAAATCAGCCATGATAAAATGGGCTCAGGACATTGGTTACAACATTATGTCTGAGGACTGGGAAAGGTTATGGACCACCGGTATGAAGTTTACGGCATGTAATGCCTTGAAAGAAAATATTATGAAAATGGTATACAGGTGGTACATGACCCCAGTCAAGCTTGCTAAGATTTACCATTTGTCCGACAATAAATGTTGGAAATGTAAGGAGGCTGAAGGGACATTTTTTCATCTTTGGTGGACCTGCCCAAGAGTGAAGGCTTTCTGGGAAATGATTTATAATGAGTTAAAAAAGGTGTTTAAATACACCTTTCCCAAGAAACCGGAGGCCTTTCTTCTGGGCATTGTCGGCCAGAAGGTGTTAAAAAAGGATAGAACCTTTTTTATGTATGCTACAACAGCAGCGAGAATCCTTATTGCCAAGCATTGGAAGACCCAAGATTTGCCCACACTGGAGGATTGGCAGACGCAACTGATGAACTACATGGAATTAGCCGAGATGACTGCAAGGATCCGAGATTTGGGAGAAGAGGCAATGGAGGAGGACTGGAAAAAATTCAAAGACTATTTGCAAAAATATTATAAGTTATATGAATCTTAAGATGCCGTATGATTTGGAAGGCTAGCCCCAGCAACGAAAGTTGATTATATATGAAATTGGATAATATTTATGAAAGAATCAAAGTTTAAATGAGTAAAAATGACAATATGTTATATTTTTAGAGTAAATGGAAAATAAGAGATTTAAACTTAAACTGCAATTGAAAATACAAAGTAACACACGAAATAAGGTTATAATTTGCTGATAACTTTATTGTTAAGAATGCACTGTGTGGGAGATGCGGGGAAGTCCGATAGAAATCTGAAATAAGTTGTTGAAATGGTTTTTTTTTTTTCTTTTTATTCTTTATGTCTTTTCTTTTTTCTGTCTTATCTGTAATCTGGAAAAAATGTAATAAAAATTATTATAAAAAAAAAATAGATGTTGTTGGATTATAATTCCCATCATAGGTCTGATGAGAGTTGGAGCCCAACAGCTCCTGGGGAAACACAGCAGACTCCCCATCCCTGCCCTAGACAACAGTATTATCTTGCCCTTCATTTGGGAAGCCCTGGCTTTTTGAGCCAGGCAGCCTCAAACCAATATTTGCTTTTGAACAGCAGAGATACATGGCTGATTACAAAATGAACCCTGTCTCCTTCCAGATCAGGTCAGCAGCAGCCTTGGCACCTGCAGCCACTCTCCCCCCAGCAACAATGACTTGTGTCTCATACTGAACTGCTAATTACAGATGAAAGGGCAGCTTGCGGCTGGGAAAGCAAATTGAAAAATAAACTGTCAGCGCTAATGTCCAGATATTTAGATTTTTAAAGATGCAAAATTATACAAGAAGCCATCGAAAATATAGCAAAAGCTGTTAACCTAAAACGTTCTTCTTTCTAGGAGCATACTCTATCTGTCAGCATTTTTCAGCCATGCCTGCGTGATGACAAAATGCAGACAATTAAGAAATTGCACACACATTCTCTCCACCACACTCCCAAGTTATAATGAAAGTGCTTGGAAATGCCCTATGAGCTCTCAAACACATGAGAATGTCCATACGCATTTCAGTGCCTTGTCTGTTCCCTCACCTGGAGGGGCTAGCTGTTTACCTTGACTGCAGTCATCCTCTTTGTTTGGAGAAAGCAAGGTGAAGAGGATTTGTATTTGAAAAACGTGGAGAGGAAGGAATAGGCTGAGGTGGACTTCTCCCCTCTCCTTCCCATCTCTTCCCTTAACAAATAACAACCCTCCATCACTGGGTGGCAGGTGAGGGGAAAGATTGAACACACCTTTTCCTCCCCACTTGGTGCCCACCTGTGTAGTTGCCTCTCCTCAAGGAAGACACCAGCCCTTCCACTTAGACTTGCTCTTGGAAGGTCTAGTGTGTTTGCCTAAGGCACTGCATGCCCCGACAGAAAGGATGGAAAGTCTTTGGCTGCCATACATTGCCCAGTATGAGAGACCCTTTTAATTCCATATCCACACAAAGAGAGCAGCCTTGCTCCCTTTATAGACATTTCTCTCAGTTGCACCTTAATGGCCCTGAGAGCTGTGTTGTTTCCCCCCACCCTCCCACCCTCAATCATAGTCCAGAGGTTAATGAAAGTGAGCCACTATACATTTACAACAATGTACACCTATAGAAATATACACTTCACTAGCTTTCCCTCTTTTGGTTAGCTGCTGCAGTCGCCATGCCGTAGATGTAGGGTCTAACTGCACGTGACACTAATTTAGCATCACATGTTGCCCACTCCAAATCTTTAGACAGGAGTGTCTAAAACTGGCACAGAGTCTTTCCATACCATCATTCACGCTCCTTTTAAATATAGCAAAGGAGCAGAAGAACCAAGTGGTATGCGACTTCCTGAAAAAGATTATTTAGAGACAAGTGTAGGTATCATAAAGCAGACACGTAAGAAAACAAATGCTGGAAATAAAATGTGAGCTAATATACCACCTTTTAAAATTAGCAATGTCTCTAATAATTTAATTAACTGTAACAATAACAATGAATAATAACAAAAATGAGGAAGAATTACTAAAACTAGTACCAAAAAATGAAACACTTTGAGAAGCATATACACTCTGCCTTTGAGTGATGAATAACTATAGGTAGGGAAAGAGGCTTCATATAATCAAATTACATCCCTGTGGTTAAAATTTGGGGGGAAAGCATTGAAAATCTTGTGTTCTGTTTGCTATCAGAGATGTAGGAAGAAAAAGAGAAAGAAGTACACGATAGAAGAAGATGGGCCACCTGCCACCTGGAACACAGGCCCTTTGTTTGTGCTCCCCACTCTGATCCAGCACTGGGTTAGGCTGAGAGACTGTGATAAGCCCCAGGACACCTGACAAACTTCATGGCTGTGTGGGGTTGTGCAACCTGGTCTCCCAGGATCTCATCCAAGACTCTTAACCACAACACCACACTGTCTCTCACACTGTTGCAGTCAAAGCACTCCAGAAAGACATTACATACAGTGGTACCTCGGGTTAAGTACTTAATTCATTCCGGAGGTCTGTACTTAATCTGAAACTGTTCTTGACCTGAAGCACCACTTTAGCTAATGGGGCCTCCTGCTGCCGCCGTGCTGCCGGATCACGATTTCTGTTCTCTTTTTTTTTTATATAATATTTTTTATTAGTTTTACAAAAGTTTTTATAACAGACAAACACAAAAAAGAAAACAAACAAACAAACAAGTATAATTTCATAATGTCATTTCATAAACTTCTTTCCTCGGACTTCCCCATACCTCCCCTTTCTGCATCCTCATGTCCAAATTTTATAGCAACTTATAAATGTTTTTTCCAACTCTAATTCATCATAGTCCTTTCTTATTCTAATCTTATATTACTGCAACCCTTTCTCTCTATAGAATCTCGACATTCTAAGCTTCATCAAGTTTATAGTAGTCCTTAAGATAAATCTTGAATTTCTTCCAATCTTCTTCCGCAGTCTCCTTTCCCTGGTCTCGAATTCTGCTCGTCATTTCCGCCAATGTCATATAGTCAATCACTTTCATCTGCCATTCTTCCACGGTGGGTAGATCTTGTGTCTTCCAATACTTTGCGATCAATATTCTTGCTGCTGTTGTTGCGTACATAAAGAATGTTCTATCCTTTTTTTGCACCAATTGGCCGACAATGCCCAAGAGAAAGGCCTCTGGTTTCTTAAGAAAGGTATATTTAAATACCTTTTTCATTTCATTATATATCATCTCCCAGAAGACCTTAATCTTCGGGCATGTCCACCAAAGATGATAAAAAGTACCTTCAGTTTCCTTACATTTCCAGCATTTATTGTCAGGCAAATGGTAAATTTTTGCTAGCTTAACTGGGGTCATGTACCACCTGTATACCATTTTCATCACATTTTCCTTTAAGGCACTACATGCCGTAAATTTAATTCCGGTGTTCCACAACCTTTCCCAGTCAGCAGACATAATATTATGACCAATGTCCTGTGCCCACTTAATCATAGCTGATTTAACTATTTCATCTTGTGTGTTCCATTTCAACAGCAAGTTATACATTCTTGACAAATTCTTAGTATTGGGTTCTAGCAGTTCTGTCTCGAGTTTTGATTTTTCCACCTGGAAGCCAATTTTCCTGTCTTGTTTAAAAACCTCCATTATTTGATAATAGTGGAGCCAATCTTGTACTTTGGGTTTTAGTTTTTCATGGCTCTTTAATTTCAGTTTCTCTCCATCCTGTTCTAAAATCTCACAATACTTTGGCCATCCGACCTCCATATTAACTTTCTTATGGGCCTTCGCCTCTAAGGGTGACAACCATCTAGGGGTTTTGTTTTCCAACAGGTCCTTATATCTCATCCAAACATTGAACAACGCTTTCCTTACAATGTGATTTTTAAAGGCACTATGCACTTTGATTTTGTCATACCATAAATATGCATGCCAACCGAATGCGTTATTGAAACCTTCTAAGTCCAAGATATCTGTATTCTCGAGGAGCATCCACTCTTTCAGCCAGCAGAATGCTGCTGCCTCATAGTACAATTTTAAGTCCGGCAGGGCAAATCCCCCTCTTTCTCTTGCATCTGTTAATATTTTATATTTTATTCTGGGCTTTTTGCCCTGCCAGACAAATTTCGCAATATCTTTCTGCCACCTCTTGAAACAGTCCATCTTGTCAATAATCTGCAAAGTTTGAAACAAAAATAACATTCTAGGCAATACATTCATCTTAATTACTGCAATTCGGCCTAACATTGATAATCTCAAATTTGACCATATTTCTAAGTCTTTTTTAATTTCTAACCAACATTTTTCATAATTGTCCTTATATAAATTCAAATTTTTAGATGTTAAATTAACCCCTAGGTATTTCACCTTCTTAACCACCATCAAACCCGTCTCTTCTTGGAACTTATTCTTCTCCATATCTGTCAGGTTTTTCCCTAAGACTTTAGTTTTTTGTTTATTCAATTTAAATCCAGCTACCTGGCCAAATTGTTGAATTATCTCCAACACCTTTTTCGTGCTAGTGTATGGCTCTTGTAAAGTCAGAACTAAGTCATCTGCGAAAGCCCTTAACTTGTAATGTTTTGCTCCGACCTGTACACCTTTAACTTGCTGGTCCTCTCTAATCATGTTCAGCAACACCTCCAGGACCGAAATAAAAAGCAATGGGGAAATTGGGCACCCCTGTCGTGTTCCTTTTTCTATCTTAAGCTCCTCAGTTATTACATTGTTTACAATCAACTTAGCTTTTTGTTCGGAATATATTGCACCTATACCATTCTCAAAACCTTGTCCTACCCCCATCCCATGAAGGTTCTTTTTCATAAAACTCCAAGAAATGTTGTCAAAGGCTTTCTCCGCATCCACAAATATCAAAACTGCTTTAGTATTTATATTCACCTCTAACTTTTCCAGAATGTCTATTATATTCCTAACATTGTCTGAGAGGTGTCTCTTTGGGAGAAAGCCTGCTTGGTCTCTATGAATCTTTTCCATCAATACTCTTTTTAATCTTTTTGCTAAAATGTCTGCAAAAATTTTGTAATCCACATTGAGTAGCGAGATTGGGCGGTAGTTCTTCAATTGAGTCTTTTCAGTCTCTGTCTTTGGTATGAGTGAAATATATGCTTCTTTCCACGATTCAGGTGCCTTTTTTCCCTCTAAGATCTCATTACAGACATCCTTTAGCGGTTGTATCAACCATTCCTTTAACGATTTGTAATATCTGGAAGTCAGTCCATCTGGCCCTGGAGATTTGCCCAATTGCATGTCCTGAATGGCACCCTCTATCTCTTGTTCTGTTATTCTCTGGTTTAGATCCACCTTACTTTGAGGAGAGATTTTTTGTAATCCATGTTTATTAAGGAATTTATCTATGTCTTCTTCATTTTGTAATCCTTGGGAATAAAGTTTTTTGAAATAACTCACAAAACAGTTTCTTATCTCATTTGGTTTAGATATGGTCCTTCCATCCACTTCCAAACTTGAAACTGTATTTAATTTCTGTCTTTTCTTGAGTTGCCATGCCAAGAGTTTGCCACATTTGTCTGCCGACTCAAATGTCTTTTGTCTCATTTGCTTTATTTTCCACTCTATCTCTTGGTTCATCAATTCCATATATTGTGTTTGATACAATTTAATCTCCCTCAAAATCTCCTGGGACTTTGGTTTTGACCTTAATTTTTTCTCTCCTTCTTTTATCTTTTCCAAAATTTTTTCTCTTTTCTCCTTCTGCTTTCTCTTCTTTATTGAGTTTTGTTGAATCAAAAACCCTCGCATCACAGCTTTACTTGCGTCCCAGATCACTCTTCTTTCCACATCGCCCCTTAGATTGATTTCAAAATAGTCCTTTAAAGTTTTTTGGGCCTTCAAGTGGAACTCTCTATCTCGAAACAGGGTGTCATTCATTCTCCATCTAAACTGACCAGTTGTTGTAAGTTTCATTTCCATCTTCACGGCGTTATGGTCGGAGCAGGTTTTTGGGCAGATTTCTACCTTCTTAATCTTCGGAGCCATTCCACTAGTAATCCAGATTTGGTCGATTCTGGTCCAGGTCATCTTTGCTTGGGAGAAAAAGGTTCCCTCTCTTTCAAGAGGGTTCCTTGTTCTCCAAATGTCTATTAAGTCCATATTTTCAGTCATTTCAATAAAAGGCTTCGGGAGTCTCCCTTCTTTAGTGAGTATCAGTCTTTGTGTCTTGTCCATGTTTGTAGAAACTACACCATTCATATCTCCCATGATTATCATGTTATATTCCAAATAGTCCATCAGGGTTTCATGAAGTTTTTTGAAGAATTCTGCTTTACCTTCATTTGGTGCATAAATCCCAATTATCAAAAATTTTTCTCCTTGTGCTTGAATCTCCACCGCTAAGTATCTTCCTTCTTCATCTTTAAAAATCATTTTTGGGGCCCACTTCTCTTTTACATAAATCACAACTCCTCTTTTTTTCACTTTGTCCGACGAGATAAATTCTTGTCCCAATTTTTTATTCATAAGCAGTCTCCTGTGGGCTCTGGTTATGTGAGTTTCCTGTAAACAAATCACGTCCAGTTGTTCTCTATACAAAATGTGGAATACTTGTCGTCTCTTCAAAGGCATGTTCATCCCATTACAATTCCAGCTAAGGAATTGCAGGGCCATCTTGTTATTTTTCTGGTATTCCTCCAACTGCTCCCAATTGTTGTTCCTCCTCTGTTGGTGGTGGAAGGTTCTGTCCAAATGAGAGGTTCAAGATATCTAATACACTCCTTTGCTCAGCAATTGGGTCTACAGTTCCTTTCTGTAGATCTTCTTGATTTTTATGCAGGAAGCTGTCTTTATCCTGTGTCGTCTTTATTTTCACCTTCTTCCCCCTATAGTCAAAGGACAGTCCCTGTGGAAATTCCCACCTAAAACGAATGTTGTTCTTCTTGAGCAGGTAAACCAGGTCCTTATAAGAAGCTCTCAAGTCCAGAATATGTTTAGGGATATCTTTAAAGATCTGTATCGGTGAATTCCCAATTTGTAAGGCCTTTTCAAAATGCAGTCTTAATATTTTGTCTCTTTCCTCCTTCGATCTCAAGGTGATCAAGCAGTCTCTCGGTACCTTTCTATTCTGTCTTCTGCCCAGTCTGAATGCCGTTGTGATTTTGATTTCGTCTTCCTCTAAGTCTTCCCAAACATCAGCAAACTCCTTCGTTAAAAAGTCCGTGAGATTGTCTCCTTCGTCCTCTGGAATTGATCGTAATTTCAGATTCCTTTCTTTTCTTTGTAGTTCCCACAGTGCCAGAGTTGCATCGTGGTCATAGACCTTCCTGGCAATCGGTTCTAATTTTTCCTGAGTCTCTCCAGCAATAGTTCTGGCTTCCTCCGCAATTTGACGTGTGGCAGAGTTCTCTTGCGTAAGCTTATTTATAGATTCTGTATTCAAATCAAGTCTTGCTGTCAAGTCTGTCAATTTCTGTGAGTTCTCTGTCAATTTCTTAGTGTTCTCTGCCGTTTGCTTTGTTAAATTCTCCAGGGATTGATTTATCTTAAGAAGGGCTTGCGATACTGCATCCATGGAGACTGCTGTACCTCTTTCTTGTCCTGTTGTCACTGTAGAAGTTATTCCTGAGATCGAGCCTCTTTTCTTGTGTTGCTGCAGCTGTTGTTGATATTGCCTTGTCTTGGCTCTCGTGCTTATCTCGTCTGCTGGGCCACTCATATCCCAAGGTCGTTTCCCACAAGAGCCTTCTCCTAAGAAAATTCCACTGTCCCAAAGCGTAGCAACTTTTAGTTTACCCTCTAGAGGGAGCAAATCAGAATGTCCGCAAACCGAAATAAAGAGTGTTAAAAAGCAAATTTATCAGGAGGCTTCTATAAGTATAATGCAACACTTTCCTAGTAAATAGAGTCCCAGCCTTCCCTGATATAATGTATCCACAAAGTCCCACGATTTCTGTTCTCATCTTGAAGCAAAGTTCTTAACCTGAAGCACTATTTCTGGGTTAGCGGACTGTGTAACCTGAAGCATATGTAACCTGAAGTATATGTAACCTGAGGTACCACTGTATATGTGTCATTAAATTTATGCAAGGTGTTCCTTCATATTTACATTACTCACTCTCATGATGACCAGTCTAGGAGTTTCACTACTCAGTCTTCAGCACCTGGTGGAAAGAGACCTTGCGCTCCACTGTGCCAGATAAATTCCATCAGCCTTATACGGTGGCCCACAAGGGGCTTTGAAATATCTCCTGGCACTGATGAAGTAAAACCTTTAGTGCTGCTGGAAGCAGTACAGTTGGATCAATTTGTTTATCCAATAACATTGCAGAGCGGTGGGGATTTTGTAAGTTGCGGCTATCGTTCTGGAGCGCTGAGGACTCGAGAAATAGGTCATGATTCTTAAATAGTTACTGCAGAGTTCCATAAAAGTTGCTAATTCGTTTCAAGCCTTCTCTTAGCAAGCAAACCTTCTTCTGCAATGGCACAGACATGCTGGGTTTCCCAGGCACGTATGCAGAAGTGAAAGGAGAACAAAGGCAGCCCAAGAGCATGACCTTCTTGGGTGGAAGAAAGAGCTCCCTGGGACTCAGGGCCTTGTGACATTATGAACCCAATGCGGCTTGGAGCCAATCAAAGCAGTTCACTTACATTTCCTTTTCTCTGCTTTGCTTGTGATTCTCCCAGATGGAACATTCATATCATCGCTTGAAGGATTCAGCCAGGTGAATCATAAAAATGTGAGCCAACCCTTCAACAGTAAGTCTGTTCCAAACAAGGCCACAGTAGTGCCGTTGCTGAATCTTTTAACTCATAACAAGAAACTTAACCACAGAAAGTCCCAACAATATTTCAAAAGAATCTTATATTTTTTCATATTCCTTATCAATTACCAGACAATAATAGCCAAATAATCCCATATTTGACAACTTTTGTATTTTAAAAAATCAATTTTTATTAAATGTTTTCAACATAAAATACAATAAAAGCCAAACTAAACTAGATAAAAGAAATAAGAAATAAGGAAGAATAAGAAAAGGAAGAAAGTAGAGAAGAGAAAGAAAAGAAAAGAAGAAGAGAAAGTAAATACAAGGCCCTCTATCACAATTATATCTTAACCCTTATTCTACACACCAAAGAATGAGCCCTCCCAGCTCTCACCTGGGAGCTTCCCCCTCTTCTCCCAGCCTCTCACCCTGGGAGATCCTTTCTAATCCGCCCCTCATCTTTCATCCATCACCTTCCTCAGACCCTCCAAGTGTCCCTATTCTCCAGGACAGTCCCAGATTTAAAGAAGCTGTTCCTGTTTCTAATTTGATCCAGCAATGTCCCGCTTTTCCTTAGGATGCTGCTATCTTCATTGGAGAAATGTTGGAGGGTATGTGACCTTGAGATAAGGAGCTATACTATCTTAAGAAGGCATCTGAAGACAGCACTGTATAGGGAAGTTTTTAAATGTTTAATGTTTTATTATGTTTCTATATATGTTGGAATCCATCCAGAGTGACTGGGGCAACCCAATCAGATAGGTGGGGTTTCAATAATAAAATGATGATGATGATGGAATATGACAGCCCAATTTTCACTGGAGAAAAGTTGGAAGGTATGCTTCCTGTGTGTGTATCTTTAGTATTCCAAAACAGGGAACTTCTAAAAGCAAAGCATAAATATAGATAGAATTAACAGAAAGAAATAAAAATCATAAAAAGAAATCATATGTGTCAGCTGTTTATCGTGTGTTTGATGCGTAATCATGAAGTCCAGTATCAGGCACTTAATGTGGCATTAGGCATATGGTATAAACCACAGTGCCTAGGGCTTGCCAATCAGAAGGTTGGCAGTTCAAATCCCCGCAACGGGTTGAGCTCCCGTTGCTCAGTCCCTGCTCCTGCCAACCTAGCAGTTCAAAAGCACGTCAAACTGCAAGTAAATAAATAGGTACCGCTCCAGCAGGAAGGTAAATGGTGTTTCTGTGTGCTGCTCTGGTTCGCCAGAAGCAGCTTAGTCATGCTGGCCACATGACCCGGAAGTTGTATGCCGGCTCCCTCGGCCAGTAAAGCGAGATGAGCACCGCAACCCTAGAATCGGGCATGATTGGACCTAATGGTCAGGGGTCCCTTTACCTTTACCTTTACCTTTATGCAGTTGTTGGGGGATAGCAATGGAAGAACAAACTTTTTTTCAGTAGTCTCTTCCCTGTTTGTGGAATTCTCTCCCCAGGGAGCAAATGGCTTCGGGCCATCACTGTCATCTTTCGGGCCCCAGGCTAAGACATTCCTGTTTACCCAGGCATTCAATTGATTAATTGGAATCATACGAGTCTCCACACCCTGTGGCATCATCCATCAGATAGACCATCAGAGGAAGAGTGATGCTACCTGCCCTGACTTTGCTGCAGGCTGTGGCGGTCCCAAACCACATTCAGCAGCATTTACTATATGGATAAGCAGCTATGGGGGCAAAATGGAATGGAAACTGCTGCATCCAACTATAAACACAACAGCAAGAACAAGAGCAAGATTAAAGGGCATTTCCAAATTCACAAGAGGTTAACGAGTGAAAAACAATGATTTGCAAGGGTCAGGTGAAACCATACTATCCCTGGAAAATAGCAGGGGATCTTTCCTCCTCACAGACTTTACAACCAAGTTGCTTCCTTGGCCATCATCCAAGGCAAGGGTGGGCACTTAATTCCACTGATGCCAAGGATATTCACAGGCCCTAAATCTGCATTGGATTTGGACCATCATGTGTGTAGGTGCCTCGCTATTCCCCGTACCCCTCGCACCTATGTAGTTTTTTCTTAGGTTAGTTTTTATCCAATATATTTTTGTGGTCAGCGAGAGGAAGAGCTCATAGGAGACAACTAGGCATAGCTATGTCCATCTGTATTCCCTGAAGCTGCGATGCATCTGTCCTGTTGCTCCCCCATGTTCCATGAATATATCTATCCGGCTCAAACATTCCTCCCCTAGGACGGAAAATCTTAGATGCTTTTCACTGGGAAATATAATTGAAACAGATGCAATTTTAAAACTGCCCGGTGCCTAACGCCATTGCCAGGAATGGAGGAAAATAATCCTGACCTGGTGCCGAAAATGCAGCTGACCACTTTAAAACCAAACCAGGTGGCGACAGGGCTCTGGGGGCTCTACATTCGGACCAGCTCCTTCCACTGTGGTTTGTTTGTTTTTTTTATAGAACATACAAAAGCAATAAATAATGCAAATGAGCCAGTGTTTAATTATTTCCCCTGCTTGTCATGCAAGGAGCAATTTGGAGATCAGGCCCGTGGTGGCGAATCGCACAGCGTTCCCTCCCGAAGGCGGGCATATGGCAGCCCCACTGCTCCCCTGCCTTCCACCGACCCACCCTCCAGCTTTCCAAGAGAAAGACTCACTTCACAAAATTTAATTACTCTGCTAACACGTCCCATATGCTCAGTGGCAGACAGAGAAGGTATTAATTACATCTGTGTCAGACTCACTGGGAAGCCCTCCTTTCTCACCACCCACCCGGGATTCTCAGCACCGCATGCAAGGGGCGTGGGAAGGCAGGGGAGGCAAATCGGTGTTGGGGCCTATCAACTTGGAGTCCCCGAAAAAATGTTGCCCTCTGGCATGGTCTCCATTGCATTCCGTGTTCACTCGGTAGTGGCAGATGCGCTCGTCTTCCAATCCCGGGTTGGAAAGCTGGGAGCTATGTGCAGACTGGGAGTGATTAATTAATTGCCGTTAATAATCAGAAGCCCTTGCACAGGGCTGTTAAGACTTGCACAGACTTTTAATCGACATTGACTGCAACGTATTTGCCATTCAGCGATTGGCCATGGTTCTCCAAGGCAGGCTCATGCTGCAAAATACCGTACATGCACGTGTGTCTGTGTAACCAGCACAGCATGAGAAGCTACATGCAGGTTGCAGAAAAATTGCATCTATACATATACAAATTAGCATATGCAACATTCATGTAAATTTGTCTTGTTTTCCCCACTATATTGTTGTTTAGTCGTGTCCGACTCTTCGTGACCCCATGGACCAGAGCACGCCAGGCATTTCTGTCTTCCACTGCCTCCCGCAGTTTGGCCAAACTCATGCTGGTAGCTTCACAAACACTATCCAACCATCTCGTTCTCTGTCGTCCCCTTCTCCTTGTGCCCTCCATCTTTCCCAACATCAGGGTCTTTTCCAGGGAGTCTTCTCCTCTCATGAGGTGGCCAAAGTATTGGAGCCTCAGCTTCAGGATCTGTCCTTCCAGTGAGCACTCAGGGCTGATTTCCTTAAGAATGGAGAGGTTTGATCTTCTTGCAGTCCATGGGACTCTCAAGAGTCTCCTCCAGCACCATAATTCAAAAGCATCAATTCTTTGGCGATCAGCTTTCTTTATGGTCCAGCTTTCACTTCCATACATCACTACTGGGAAAACCATAGCTTTTACTATACGGACCTTTGTTGGCAAGGTGGTGCCTCTACTTTTTAAGATGCTGTCTAGGTTTGTCACTATGCAGAGTTTGTTTAAAATGGGGGAGGCAGATCCATAAATAAATGGATTTATTAGCTCCTTGGTAGAACATGAGCTTTGTAAGCAGAAAGTCCTAGGTTTAATCCCCAGTATCTCCAGGTAGGGGTGGGCAAAGAGTCCTGCCCTATTACAGCTCATCAGTTGTGTGGAGATGCAGCAATAGCTTCCTGCCAGTAGAGTTGCTGCTGCCCACTAGGAGGAGGAGCTTCAAATTACTGTGACAGCCAATTGAAAGAGGAGAACAGCTGGGAGAGCTAATCAGTGTGGAGACTACTGAGCGAGACTGGCCAATGGTCTGACTCGGTATAAGGCAGCTTCCTATGCTTCAGCAGTGGCCAATGAAATTCCCTGCAAACAAGCAAAGCATGAAAGTAACGGCCATCCCCTGTTGTGTGAACTGTAGTTCGTAATGCACAAAATCACGTGTGAGCTCTGTGCAGCATGGAACCTCAGGCAACGCTTGTTAATTTATTTGTTACATTTGTATCCTGCTGTTCCACCCAATGGTGCTCAATGCATGACATGGTATTAATCCAGGTCCCCAAGAATCTCCGCATTTCGTTGATTGCCAAGATCATTTTGAAAATGCCAGCTTTGCATTGCCTGGCTTGCCTCCTCCCACAACCTCACATAAGATTTTGCATGGGTTTGAAAGTCACCCAAGAGAGTGCGCTAATGCAACACTGCCACCGCCACCCCACATACTTTCTCCCAGCCTCTTCTCACCAGCACACGTTTTTTAAAAGAAAACCCTTTTTGATTTTGCAATGGAGAAAACTAATTATGCATTTGACCTGCTCTTCTCTGTCCAGGGGTTTTTATAGCAAGAGCGACTGCGTGTTGTCAGGCAGCATCATTTACTCAGGAGGAGTCAGGGGAGGTGGGGTGAAGAGAAAGGCAATGAAAGAGGCAGAGAGGCAGACAGGGAGTCAAGTGAGAACTTGGGACCTTTCAGCTAGAAAAGGTCAGCCTGCACTTTTGAATGTCTCACCCACCATTTAGGTGGAAGGTAATGGGAGCTCCTGCCTCTCTCTGCCACGTGCATTTGAATGGTAGTTTTGCCCTTTAGGTGAATCAAATTGATTTAATCCAGTTGCTCGAGTTCCATTTCTAGGTCTGCTTGGTCCAAACTCCTTAATCCATGACCAGGGTTTCATCATCCCAGGCAATTTTGATTCTTCAATTTATAGCTTAGCATTAAATTGGGCTTCAGAAATGCTGGGCTGCTTAGCTTATGCAGCTTAAAGATCTGGCGTGTGAAGAGGACAGCAAAAAGAGGGGGGAGAACAAACAAATTCAGGTCTAATCCAAAACAGATCTGAAACTGTGGGTTCATTTGTGCACCTCGCTCGAGAAACTTCTGTGGAAATAACTTTGTAACAGAAATGCTGCAGTCTCTCTGGTTGATTTTTGAAATGGCTTTAGAACCACCATCTACCACAGGGCCACACCGTACAAATGGGCACCTGCAGGTTCTCCTCAGTCCAAACACTTCAGTATTTCTCTGTGCAATCTATCAGCAGCGTTGGGTCTGATTCTGTAAGAGTTGCCACCAACTTTTTCTTAAACTAAGATCTCAAAGCAAATGTGGAGGCTCTTCACTGTCTTCCCTCCACTGAATTCCATGGAAAGCGGAGGGTGTGGGGAGAGAATTTAGAGAAAAGAGCAACAACATTTATTTGGAAAGAGGAGTCTACACATTGCCACATGTTGGTGATCAGAACCTATAGCATATGGGTTTGGCTGTCAAATTTCTGTGAACAGGACAACCACTGTAGGTTTGATTTAAAGCTGAGGTGGCTAGCCTGCAGCCCTCCTTACGCTGGTGGAGCACATCTCTCAGCAGCCCTGATCACTGCCTATGCTGGCTGTGGGCTGGAGTTCTGACAACATCTGGAGGAACACAGGCTCCCCACCGCTGCTTCTTAAAGCATTATTTGCTCAGAGTTTTGGACTGACAAAACATTGTTACCGTAATTGATGGTTTAACCACTCTGCGAATTGTAGCTCTGAGATGGGAACCATTCCCAGGATTCTTTGGGGGAAACCATGACTGTCTGAAGTTGGATCATAGTGCTTCAAACGTATCTTGTGAATGCAGCCTCTATCTGAACAGTCTGCATATCATGATAAGCCATAACCCACAGCTTAGTGTGAATGAGCAGTATATGTTACCCGGTTGTTCCTGCTTCGCTTTTCCCTTAGCACAAGCAACAAACCATTAGGTTTGCCTTTGCTTAGGGAGAAACAAACGATAGTCTTCATGGTAAGTCAAGTTTTGTGGTTTGTTGCTCCTGCTCCAGGAGGAGAGCAATCAGACAACATGCACTGCTCATTCATGGTAAGCCATGGTTTGCTGCTTACAATGATGTGCAGATGAGCCCTATGATTACCATGGGATATTGCTGATCAGAACTGTAGTCTGCAGGGGTGCCTTGCTGCTTAAGAGACACTGCATATATCCCAACCCCAAATACTACCTGATTCCAGTCATTCATCCACCTTTAACTTTATTAGTCTCTCTTTGAATTCTTTCTCTCTCTTATATTTAATTCACTGTTCCCTCCTATACTGCTGGCAGTTCACCAAAATAAAGGGAGGGGGGAGGAAGCACAAATTAACACATAAATGCAGAAAAGTGTCACACAGGGACAGCTACTGCATGTTAATTAAATACCATGAGATTCACACCAAGATATTCATTAGAGCATTTAAATGAACCAATAACCAATTGCTGTTTTGTTTAATACACAGTAATTACTGCAGCTGGACATATTTTGACTGAGATGTAATATGGCTGCATTCACTTTACTGTGCTGAAGACCCCGCTGATCATTAGAACCTTTCTGACATGATAATAGCCGTGCAGCCGTACTTAGTCAATGCTAGCCTCAAGCATCGCATTGCCATAATGAAGAAAAGTACTAACATGCCATAACCAGGGCACACTGGAACTTGAAGTACCCTGACTAGTGAGTGGTTCACCCCACCTCCCATCAGATGATCCTTATTGAAGTGTCCCAATTGCCCCCACTTTCTGGCCCAATGCACTTCCTTTGTAGCCCACTGCTCCTCAGTAGCACCTAATGGGAAGAAGGGACTGTGGTTCAGCGGCAGAGCAGATGTTTTGGGACCAAAAGTACATTGCAAAATACAGAGAACCGCATAATCCAGCCGATAGTTGTGTTGCAATTCACAAGCAGGTGTGGGAATAGGTCACAAGAGGGTCTATTTGCAGCAAAAAGCAGGCCTATGTACAATTAAAAATGCTATCTAACTGCAACTAAAATGCACCAAGCACTAGAAGCAGAAAGCGACAAAATTCATCAAAAGACGAGGTAAAAAAAGCTCCTTTGAATTTCTGTCTCTGGGCCAAGAGGAGGAGGCATTGCACCAATATTTCTGAGAAGTGTGCTTCAAAACTGAGGCACCACCATGGTCAACCCCAACCTTGATCATCACATACCTGACTTCTGAAGGCATGGGTCCCCAGAGCAGAACCTGCCCACCCCATCCTTCCACAGGACTACAGATGTGGCAGGGGCTGTGGCCAGGTTTGCTGTTGCTCCACCAGTCATATTTAGAGCAGACTTACTGAAACAAATGGAACTAAAGTCAACCATAACCATTGGTTTCAATGGATCTGCTCTAGGCATGAAGGGAGAGAAGTATGGATCCAACATAATAAATGGATCATTCAGCTGTTATTGTATCTAACAGCCATAAATCAGACCACCCTTCAGGAAATTATTTCTTCTTCTTCAAGGATCTTGCATTCCCCTTTAGTCCACTTGTAGTGCTTCCATTAGCTAGGAACAGTTTTGTATACGGCTGCAATTAGGCACGTATCCAAGCTACATTTGGTTCTGCCATCACAGCTGCTCTGTGGGATAACAAAATCTCTATCCACCGTGTAATAGGGCCATGTAGTGTAGGTTTGGAAATATATGGGTGGACAGCAATGAACTTAAGTCATCATGAATGTACACACACTCTCTAAAAAGCTATTGCTTTAATAGAGGTACAGTATGATACCCAGCCTTTCTCACTCCTGCATTTTAACCTCCAAATAATCTCCTCTATATGACTACACAAAATAGAGAACACTGCCCCTCCTACACATCAGGTCACACCAACAGTCCCAAGCTGCATAGCAACCATTGGGCTGTACTGCCCTGCCTTATTTTCAGCTGATGGTGCCTGAGCTGCAGCATCTCTCTGCTTCCGCAACCCTGAATCTTGTGTGTTTAATAGTCATTGCTAACTACAGCAAACTCGGCAGTAGTTTTAATGAGGCACATACCCGGGAACTAGGACAACACCTGCCTGAAGCTTCTCCTTTCCCCCTCCTCCTTCCTTTCTTTGCCCTTTCAAAGATGCCAAGACCCCTGGCCACACCTGAATGTGGGTCTGTAGCCAAAGGCAAAATCACAGACCTTGCGCTTCGGCTACTGTCCTCTAATGTAGTCACTGCCTTATTAGCTCTGCAGCATCTTCATTTAGCACACTTCAATTTAAAGTGGAATTGATATTTCTGACTTCAGAAAACTCTCACCTGCCTTTCAAACAGCTCCTGGCAAGCTGCCCATTCTTGCTTCAGCTTTAACAATGGGGGACCTTATTCCTCTCAAATGGAAAAGAGAGAAAGCTTGCAGCTGATCCTTATTTCTTTAATTTAAATGCCACCAAACATATATTTATTGCTGGTATAATTGGAGGTAGCAGACTTTTCTCCTCACTGCACTTCAAACCTCTTCCTCTGCAGAATCTGAATCTCAAGTTAACATATAACAAAGGAGTAAAATAAAAGTTCACTAGTAAAAAAATAAAAAATTGTTCCCTTAGTTTCTCCTCACCCCCCGCTCTCTCAGTGTTTTTTTCTTTCTTTCTTACTGATCATTGAAGCCTTAGAAAGTATCTAAACCTTCAAGATTTTTCTTCTTTCCACCCCACGCCCTCCTTCTACCTGACTTTTTTTAAATGCAGAGATCCAAGAGAAAAGAGCATCACACAGTGCTCTGGATTTCCTAACAAGATCTCATTATGACTATGGGGAAACTTGACCCTGCCAGAAGGTTCAAGACAAGGCAGAACATTTATTCTGTACACAGTCTTCTATAGCTTAGCTATAGACCTGGAACTCAGGGTGGGTGGGGGTCTTTCTTTCTTCAAAGAAATCAGACTTGTGGGTTGTTGTTTTTTTAAAGGAATATGAAATTTAATATATACTTCTGTGCTCCACTTTCCAGTAACCTATATTATACAAGACATTTAGGCTCCATTTTCACAAAGAAGGATTCCTTGTGCAAATCTTGACATGGAGAAACAAGTGCTCAGGTTCCATAGTGCAAGACTGGGGATGGGGCAAGTACCCACAACCAACTTGAAACCCTCTTATTGGTGCTCATTATACCAAGGAGGGCAGCAGGGCTCTATTCTCATTCATGAATGCCAGGCTCCCTTCTGAAATACTGGGAAATTGTTGCCAGTTACTGTAGATCAGGGATGAGGAACCTATGATCCTCTTCAAGTTATGGACTCCAGCTCCCATCATCCCTTACTTTTGACCATGCTGATAGGAATGGGGGTCCAACAACACCTGGAATGCCACAGGTACTCCCTGTCTACTCCCTGGAGTAGACAATACCAAACTATGTGGACCAAGGTCCTGACTCTGTATGAGACAGCTTCCTATGTTCGTGTGAAGTAAGTTATGCAGAACAGGGAGCTGAGGTAGGTCCCAGAGTATGGCCTGAAAGTGATCTTCCAGACCTGGGACTGGTCAGCGCCTGGGTGGGAAACCTCCTGAGAATCACATGTATGCCATCTTGGGTTCCAGCGTGGAAGAAAGATGGGGCAAAAATGTAAGTAAATAAATACATGTCTTTTTTTCCATCTGCTGAGGTGAAAGCAGTGAAGATGGTCAAATGTTCAGTTTATGGGTTCTCTCGTTAAAAGGATATGGTAGCCAGTGATGTGAAAGATGTGTTCTGCTTAAGACTCTGAAGACTGACTGGGCTAGATAGACAAATAGGCAAATTTCTGTGTTTCCTTTGTGCTTCACTCCAGTGGGGAAGAGCATATCACCTCATACCAAGAGGAAGTGTCCATTTCAACCCGCTTAGTCATCTCAAAGTCTTGAGACCCTCGCTGCCATGACCTTGGGACTTGATTTCCCCCAACTTTGAACTGTAAAGGTTATGACTTTTGTCAGAGGGCTCTTGTGGCAGGGACACTGGGGAGGTGACAGCACTTCTGGCTTTCAGGATTCAGCTTCAGTTTATTGGCACCCATCCAGTCCATCACTACCTCCAAGACACCTGACCAGCAGCTTCAGGACTTCTTCTGATTCTATGAAGAGGTAATAGTTTTTTTTAAAAAAGGCATTATTATTTTGTCTGTTGATGTTATAAACTACATTTTAAATGAGCAGGTTTCTAGTCCTCATTGTTGCAGAGAAACATTTGATGAAGGGAAAGTCCAATGCATTTCTCAGTTCCAAAAGCGTTTCACCAATAGCAGTGAGTATGTCTTAGCTATAAGAAATTTGGGGTGGATAAGTGCTCTAGTTGCATGGGATGTGGGTGGCACTGTGGTCTAAACCACTGGACCTCTTGGGCTTGCCGATCAAAAGGTTGGCAATTTAAATCTGTGCGGCGGGATGAGCTCCCATTGCTCTGTCCCAGCTCCTGCCCACCTAGTGGTTTGAAAGCATACCAGTGCAAGTAGATAAATAGGTACTGCTGTGGTGAGAAGGTAAATGGCGTTTCCGTGTGCTCTGGCTTCCATCATGGTGTTCCATTGCACTAGAAGTGGTTTAGTCATGCTGGCCACATGACCCAGAAAGCTGTCTGTGGACAAATGTTGGCTCCCTCAGCCTGAAAAGCAAGATGAGTACCACACCCCATAGTCACCATGGACTGGACTTAACCGTCCAGGGCTCCTTTACCTAGTGTCACTTGAAAAGCCTGCCTCTGAGGCTATAGGACCATGTTAGAAATACTTATTGGCAGTGTTTGATTACTACAAACCTCTTTCGTGCTCAGTAAATATGTTTCCCGATAATCAGCTGGCATTTACTTTACAGACATCTGTGTTATTAAATACACAGTGAAGGGGGATTTTGAGGATTTCCATTGCAAACTGGCTCCACATCAGCGTATCAATCAGTACACAGATTCAGCTGCTCATTGTGAGGATGAAGTAGCCAGTACATCCACCCCCAAGAGGTGAAGAAGGTCTTATTCTGACACACAGACATACCCCAGAGGAGTGGATCCCGCATCGCTTAGCCTTTGAAAACACACCCTGTCCACAACTGTTCTAGTCCCATGGAGTCTCTGATGCCAAGCACTCCATTATTTAGCCTTGCCTTGAATGCCTGAGCAGAATTTATCTGTTGTTTAAGAGACATGAAGAGACGTTTGCATCAAAGGCACCTTAACTCAGTAAAGTCTACACTGGGGAGTTTTTTGTCTGTGGCTGTCCGGGTTAATAATTGCATCTCTGATCACACAAAAGGCCCCTCAAAGCCACTTAGCTGCTGTAATCTCCTGAACTGTATTTCTCTGACTGACTGTCAGAGAAATAATATTTGAAAGGCGATAGGGCTCATCAACACTTTGGCTTGTGCCGTGCCTAGAAAGCCTAGGTCCAAGTGGTTTCCCCTTTGCCAGGCCCCCTCCCCAGGGAAACCCACTCTTTAGTGCTAAATCAAAGCAAAAGTCAATCTATGGATAACCCAGTTGACAGTTGCTCCGATTCAGCAGTTGGGTTTCCCCGGAGGAAAGAAGTGGGACAGTAGCTGTGGAGTAGCTGTTCCATGAGAAGCTGTTGTAAGTAGACTCCAGAGGTGTCAGTCCCTCAGATCCCATGTCCCAGCCATAGCTTTGAGGGATTCCAGGTCCCAAGGCAAATCACAGAATGCCTGGTTCATTGTTTGCAGCTTATTTTGAGGATGACGGTTCCATCTCTCTCTCTCTCTCTCTCTCTCTCTCTCTCTCTCTCTCTCTCTCTCTCTCAATATAATGGAAAGAGGAGGTGAGACCTAGACTATTATTATTATTTATTAAATGTGTATACCACTTTTCATCTAGAGATCTCGATACTACCCCAAAATGTATTGGGGTGACCAGGATGCTACTTATGTTTATAATAAACCCAACTTAGCAGTTAGATCAGCCTTTTCTGATCTAAAGGCTATAGGGAACAAACAGCTTTGCACCATTAATAGAGAGTCAATGTCAGATATGTATGAAGTGTTACCAGCTAATACCCTTGCAGCCAAATTCTATACATCTTTACTCAGAAGTATATATCTAATTAGTTGCAGCGGCACTTATTTCCTATGCAACCCTATGCAGAATTTTGGCATCCCTTTTATTTGTACATCCGGCCTAAATCTGGCCCTTTGCTCTCTGCTTCACACCTTTCTTAACTCTGTTATTTGCACTTCATAGGTCTGAAACCCTCAATATTTTGAAGGGAGGAAATGCAGGCCAGCAGCCATAGCAATACACACAGCAAAGGTTCACCATGACTTCTTTCCTCTTCTTCTCTGTCACCCATCGGAGTCGCTAGCATTAAAGGGATTACCAGGCAAAATGATCTGAAAGAAGGGATTACAGAGCATTATCAGTCCTGATCCCTTCTTAATTAATTACTGGTCAGGCAAGAAGTAGTAGTGGCTTCAGTAAACTCCACGCTATCTTTAAGGGGGGGAAATGACACATATCAGAAGAAGAAAAATTTTAAAATCCACAGCAAATGCTGGATTTTGGGGAAAGCCAGCCACCAAATATGATTGTAGGCTAAAGTGATAGCATTGCAACATGGCTCAGCAAGGACTTTCTGGTGTTTGGGTCAGATCTGGTGCTGCAGCAACCGCCATATTGCCCATCTTCCTGTGAAGACGACTGGGCAACAGGAAGCTGGCATTCCTGTGCAATGCGGCATAAACAGCCTCAGCATTCAATCCAGAGCAAGTAGCAGTGGGAAGGACAGGCCTGAGGGAACTGCAAGTCCGTTCTGTACATAAATAAATAAGAATCCATGCTGAGCTTCTCTTCCATTCCTTTTCTATGGGTAGTCTGGGTGTGAGGCTAGGCCTTGCAGGTACTTCAGTTGTTAAACATCTCACAACAGAAACAAAAGCCTCTATCCAAGACAGGAATTAGGAGCAGGAAACAGACACCTGGAAAGTCTTGTTGCTCTTCGCCTCCACATACCAGGCTGCATAGCTGAATTCAGGCTAATGAAGGTCAACTTCAACACAGTGCTCTAAATGTAGCCTCTTGAGCATATCTGCAGAATGGTGCTCATGGGCTTTGAGATATTTCTTCTTCCCCTCACTCCTTTCATCAGCACTCAACATTGTTTTGAACAACTGCTTAAGGGATCCACTAAGCTGGACAGACATCTCTACTCCAACCTGCATCTGCTCTCTAGCGCTCAGGAAATGAGAGGTGGGATTGGGTTTAAGGCCACAACATAAGCAGGTGGGTTCTTACTTATTAGGAGGGGGCTGCTTTCTGGATGCTACATTCCTTTGTGTTCACACCATACGTTTCTTCCTCCATGGAAGCACACCACTCATGTCACTTCAAATCTGACATGATCCCCAATCCAACATCAATGCCCAGCTGATCTTCTGATAAGGTTTCAATGGAGGAAAGCCGGGAAACACTTACAAGCCTCTTGCCCAGGTACACACACCAGAAACAGACCCTGATCTTCCTTCACATCCATATCAGTTATGCGAAATATTATATCTAGGAACATAAGAAAATGCCTTGAACTGAGTCAGTCCATTGGGTCATCTACCTCACTCAGGTCCACACTGATTGGCAGGGCAGTAGCTCTCCTGGTGCCTTTCCCAGGAGATGCTGAGGACTCACCTGGGACCTCCCGCATATGAAGCAGGTGTTCCACCACTGAGTTATGGTCCCACCAAACTCGAATTAACTCCAGCATCCAGGTCGGGATGCTGAACATCCATAAATGCCTCCTAATAATATTTTTATTCATTATTTCTGAAAGTATTTACAGCCAACTCACTTAAAATATCAAGGCCATAAAACAATACAAAGCTCACAAAAATGACTGTCTCGCCTTTAAAAAGGCTTGTGCTGAATGGGCCTAAATGGGCTCAAAAAGAAAGTGTTCAAATGATGCCTGAAGGTTAACAGCAAGGATGCCTGCCAAATCTTTGCTGGGAGAGTGTTCCACAGCATGGGACTGGCGACACTAAGTGCCCGACTTTTGTGACAGACTCACGCTTTCCAACCTTCCCCCTTAATTGCATATCTGCTCTTACAAGTACCAGGGTTTGTCTTTTAGATCAGATAGGGAAATCTCAAGAGTAATGTTTTACGTCCCAACCTCACAGACAAGGGCTTCATTAGTAGGAATACAATGGCTTAAATGATTTTCATGTCTACATTTCTCATGGCTTCCATCCAGAGTAGCGCAAGGTTCCTAGAAACTGTGGAGCTGAATGCAGCATTCAACCCACACGTCTGTGCTTTCCCAAGTTTCCATGAGCAAGGAGTCTCAATGAAAGCTGTTCTCTTCTTTGCAACCTGATTTTACTTTGCATACCGCTCAAAACATTCTGGTTTCTCCAAAATTCAAATAATCCAAATAAGATGAAAATCATAATCCACTCAAAATAACATGGGATTTTTTAAAAAAACAACCACCTTAAACCTCAAACGTTTTCACCCAGAAATTTAATTGGAAGTTGTACATAGACTCTCCTCCCTGAAAGAGAGGGGAGTGGTTGTGGTCAGGAGCCCGAGCACCGCCCAGCAGGGGGCGTGGCCCCCTGCCTCCAGCTCACCTGGCTGGCGCTCACGCCCCCCCCCCCGGTGGCCACCCAACCAGGTGCCGTGGAGGGGGCGTGTTCAGCAGCCTTTTGCTGCAGTGCCAGCCTCTCCCTGGCCTCATTCCTCGTTGTCGCCCCGTCGCGAGTCACCCACCCTCCACTCCCTTTTAGTTAGGGCTTAGGTCATTGGCCTTGCTATGGACCTTAGGTTGGTTGCCCTGGTTGCCCGGGTGGGCTGGTAGGAGTTTTTCCATTTGGCATTAGGCTTTTTGGTTTTTTCGCCTACCTCGTAGCAATCGTCACAACTTTTTTGGTATTGGTGGGTAGGTTAGGCATTGGAATAATGTGTTGTGGTGTGTCGAAGTGCTAGGTGTGGCCATCGCCTATGCCTTCAATTTTTAGGGGTATTCCGTTAAAGGAATCTGGGGGTCGTGTATTCTGTCCGATGCCTGCTTGGCGGGAGGCCATGGCACGACCCTCGGTGACAGCAGGGGTGAGCCTATAGTTGGATTAGCATCAACAGGCTCCACCTCCTGGTGAATAAACCCACTTGTTTCAATCCAATGCCTAAGCCAATACCTTTTCATTGCTGTAATCAATAAAGTTGTGGCCTTTTCTAGCCCATCAACCTTATATCACGTGTCCTTGTGTCTTCATTTTACTTCGCAGGGGTCGGGTCCTCGAACCACAACTTTATATTAAAGGATACAAGCAAAGGACTTTAAGATTCCAATATTGTCACTAGCATTCATTAGCTTCAGAACAACTGGAATGTGGCCTGATGCTTGAAAGAGAAGATTCTTTTAGATGGCTAAAAAAGAAAAGGCTTCCTGATTTCTGCCCTCTTTCCCCATCAAGTCATACTATAGCTGGGAAATGCTTCCTAGAAGCCCACCTAACCTCTGCATACTCCCCCCCCCAAAAAAAGAAAAGAATTTTTGCATGTGACCTTTCTAAAAGGGGAACGCTGGAAGCACCTGGGTCAGTTAGGCCTCTAAATACAAGGGGCCAGCATTTTGACCTCTGGGAGGAAAAGCTACTTTTCTACCCAGGAGCAGAAGTGGTTAAGGGAAAGGAACAGCTAGCAAAAAAAAAGAAAGAAAGAAAAGCTGAAAAATAGAATCATACTGGTTCTGACAAATGCACAAATTGGAGTCGATTTGGAATGCAGATGTATGTAAGCATGCATACAATTATCAGATCCTTCCTGCATAATGTCACCTGCAGACAGCAAGACTCTGAACGCTCCACTGACGCCAGGCCAACCAGATCTTTTTGAATTTGACTCTGAAAGAGCCACTGAAAGCTGGAGAAGAGAGAGCAAAAGAAGCTGCCAAGATATGTGTGGCCATGCCTATGGGCAGGGTGTCCTATGTTCTTTTTTTTTTTTACTGCCCATCTTAAATAGCCAGGCCTTAAACAGAAGCTGAATGCAAATCTCAGCTAAAGCATCCATGACAGATAGCCAGGAGGCACAGGGCTTATGTTGTTCTGCAGATAACTGATTACCTAGCCCTTTCTGGTGGATAAGTATCAGTGGTTTTTTTCCTTAAAAAATAATGTTTAGGGGAACTCTCATTTTCCTACTCATATTCCCCTCAATGAGGCCAAACTTAGATTCACAAAATGTTTAGGGGTATGAGTACCCCTGCGTACCCCCCAGAATAAAAGCACTGGTAAGTATTATTTAGGCACGGAACCAAAAATTAGGAAGAGCATTTTGGGTATCTCTACTATCGCTACTGAGGGATAGAGGAGAAGGTAATGGACCCACCTGTCAGTCAGTCAGTCAGTCAGGTATTTCTGAGCAGATACCCGTAGGACTGCAGTCTGCAATGACAGAACAGCCAGTTACAGAACCTCCTGCTTTGTACGTAGAAATACCGGTAGTTGGGGAGGAACTTGCTCAGTTGCGAAAAGTGAAATCAGGCTGAAGAGTTTACATCCACATACTTTCCAGCACAATAACACCATACCCGACAGTGTTGTCATTACCGGCAACCAAAGTCAAATGTGTATTACATTGCAAATGGAGCATGGCAGATGTGTGCTGCAGATGCCTCAAATGCCTTAAGAAAACAGTTCATTCCTGCTCTGATAATACACTCAGTGCGATCTGTGCAAACTGCTGCTGTTTCAATAGAAGCTGTACTGTGAATTCAGCTCCTCAATGCCTTATTAACCATTTCAACAATCTCCTCAACAAGAGCTTGAGATATTACAGGCGCCCGAGCTCCTGGTCATTTGACGCTGGAAACTAGGAATCTGAAAATGATGTTCATTTGGGGAGCAGGTATCTAAAATGTTGTAAGCTAGGTTTTTTTTAATAGCTTCAAGCTTCTGGAGAGTGTGTGTGTGTGTGTGTGTGTGTGTGTGTGTGTGTGTGTGTGTGTTTAAAGCTCCTCACATTCACACAAACATGGTCACAACTAATATGTTCATTCCCAATTTCAGCAAGCCTGGAAATCCAGCATATTCTGCTGTTCAGCCGATGGTACCTTAACATTTTACAGACCAGGAAACTGAAGCCCAGAGATGTCAAGGAACTTGCCAGGAGTCCCTAATTAGCAGTGAGCAGAATCAGAAGCCATGATAGCCTCCTCCATCCGGTTCCAATAATCAAATATTGTCCTTCCTGACAGTTGCCATGGAAATTATTCTGCTAGCACTGGACTCAGTCCAAGGCAAGTTAGGCACTTCTAACCATCCCACTGATTTCAGTGGGAGAGATTTAAACATTGGCTAGATGTTGCTGAGGCTTAGAAATGCTTAACTTCTGGATCATGCCTGAGGTGTTGATTGGTTTCTTGGTTTCCTGAGATTGCAAATAGCCAATAGGCAAAAAGCAGATGCCAAAGCACAGTGCCAAAAGGATCTACACTTCAAGGCTGTATGGTATGTATGCAGTACCACACACTAACGGCCACAGAGCACTGATATTTTTGGCACTATACTTCAGCATCTGCCTTCTGCCTATCTCCTCCCCTCCCCTCCCCCACCCCACAATTGTTGCCAATTTTAACAATTGCACTGGCCAGGTTGCTAACCAGGGTAAGATGGTTTGAGCTTATAACACCAACACTGG
Organism: Podarcis vaucheri; assembly: GCF_965113315.1. Classification (NCBI taxonomy): domain Eukaryota; kingdom Metazoa; phylum Chordata; class Lepidosauria; order Squamata; family Lacertidae; genus Podarcis; species Podarcis vaucheri. The sequence goes on along the minus strand of NC_138760.1, from coordinate 91,330,812 downwards.
CTCAGTTGCACTGGCTGCCAATTCTAAGTGCTGGTTTAAACCTATAAAGCCTTAAATGGCTCCAGACTGCAATATCTCAAGGGCCATCTCTCCCCATATGAACCGACCCAGACCCTGTGCTCATCATCTGAGGCCCTTCTTCATGAGAGGTCCAGAGGGTGGCAACATGAGTAGAGGGCTTTTCTGTGGTGGCTGCCCACTTGTGGAGTGCTCTCCTCAGGGAGGCTCGCCTGGTACCTTCATTACATATCTTTAGGCGCCAGGCAAAAATGTTCCTTTTCTCCCAGGCCTTCAGCTAATTAAACAATCTATGGTCATTTAAACTGGGGGGGGCAGTGTTTTGCTATTTTATGTATATAATTTTAATCAATAATGACTATTATTATTATTATTGATCAGAAGACTTAGAAGCAGGTGACAGTGCTCAGATATGTGGAAATACTGTACATCAAATACCATGGGACATCCTATGAGGGACACCTCCTATTTTGCTTCATGACAGTCTTTCAGAATCACCAGCCATGAGGGGCAGGTTGGGAAAAGGTACGCCAAGTAAGGGTTCCTTTTATGGTGTTTTATTATTGGTATAGTGTGACATGTTCTTAATGCAATAAGAAGAGCATTAGTGGTGGGTTTATCCTGCTGTAGTTTTTTCTGTGATGCGTCACTGAAACTACCACTCCATTGCTGTTCAGAGGGACTATGTTTCAAAAATAAACCAGAACAGGAATAAACCAGAATATTTATGATATTTTAAAAAGTATGGCATTTTAGCAGGAAGTTACAGGGTATGCCATGGGTAGGCAAACTAAAGGCCGGGGGCCAGATCCGGCCCAATCGCTTTCTAAATCCGGCCGGCGGACTGTCCGGGAATCAGCATGTTTTGACATGAGTAGAATGTGTGCTTTTATTTAAAGTGCGTCTCTGGGTTATTTGCGGGGCATAGGAATTTGTTCATTCCCCCCCCAAAAAAAAATAGTCTGGCCTACCACAAGGTCTGAGGGACAGTGGACCAGCCCCCTGCTGAAAAGGTTTGCTGACTCCTGGCGGTATGCACTGATTCGACACAAAACAGTATAACTACCCTAAATTTTTTGCAGGTACAAACAGTATTGAAAATGGGATTGTATATGACCACCCTAATAGCATCATGAGCAGAAATCATAATGAGCGCCTAACAAATATAATGTCCGAGATACCATCTTGGTCAAGGATGGAGAAACTGTGGGCCACTGATATGTGAGTAGATCCCTGCTCCCATTTGTCCCAGCTAGAACTTTCAGTGGTCAGGGATGATGGGAGTTGTAGTCCAGCAACATTTGGAAGGCCACAAATTAGGACTGCCATATTTTGAAGGGCAAAAAAGAGGACACATTTGCTGACTTCTACTTTTAACTATGGATCACTATGACGACTCTAACCATGAAAAAGAGGACATGTCCTGGAAAAAGAGGGCATATGCCGTACCATAAATTCCCCATGCTTGACTTTTTAAAAAAAATAATCATTTGGGAAGTTTTATACCAATGGTCCCTAACTGCTAGTAGAATTCATAAAAATTCTCGGAACAGTCGAGTGTCGGAACTCATATAATTAATGTACAGAATTCACGGTCACAAAATGTGACAGTTTAGATGGCTTTAAAAGCAAGCTTGAAATGTTTGTGAAGGACACGTCTTTCAAATGCTATTAGCCAGGATGGCTATATGGAACCTTCATTTTCACTGACAGAATATCACTGAATATCAATTCTGGAGGCTTGCTGCCTTCATACCCCAGCTCCTGTAACATTCCGGCTGACCGTTGTTGGGAATAGGATAGTGAACAAGATGGTCCTTTGGCCTGACCCAGCAAGCCTCTTCTTAATTTCATGTGTGTGGGCAGGAAGATGTACATTTGTTTTCATAATGGACAAGCATTCACCTACTAAAGTAGTCCAGGGAAATCAACAATCAAAGATAAGAGGCTATCTGATAACACCAAATCCAATTATTATCTTACGGGGGGGGGGGTTATCTCCAGCCATCAGTTAGGGAAAGCATCATATCAAATTAGTTGCTAATATGTTTATCTCCTTGAAAGTCTCGAGCTACAAAAAGGGGAACAGGAGATAAGCAGAAGCATAGCAATGATCACTGAGTGGTAGCAAGACATGAAATGTTGCAAAAATCATAAAATTAATAATTTATGTTTGGTCAAGAGAAAACAACAAACTGATGTTTATTGAACAGAACAGGCATCCTCTTACTACGTTCAACAAACAGTTTGTTGCCTTTTGCCCAAATATAAGTTATTGAATTTATGATTTTTGCAAGATCTCATGGCTGGCTCACACTCATTTATTGTAACAAAATGGATCATTACAACTTATACTCCAGTATAGAATGGTTGCATTTTCAGTAATTATTGCATTATGTAGCCTTCTCAATAGACTGTGTATGTTCTTTTTAACCTATTTCAAACTGAAATGCTATCTTAGAATATCGGGGGTATCACAAAAGAATATGGGGACAATGGCAACAAACCAGTGCGTAGGCAAATTCTCTTAAACTCCCGCTTCTTTCAATGGGGCATATAAACTTTATACTGTGTGCCTTGTGTAAAGGCCATTGAGATGACTTCTTTTAGCAACTACGATCTGATAACATTTCAGAAAGTTAAACTAGGAGGTAATGGTGACTGTCAGACTCTCTTATATCACTGCTCTGGTAATAGAATATTCTAGCAAGGCAAATACGCAGAGGACTTTCTTCCCATCTTCCCAGATTTTAGCGAACCTTTCAGAAATTAATGTCACCCATTTATAGACCTTGTCAATTTTTATGTCCCCTTTGCTGGGGGTGGGGAGAATCAGGTGTTCCTTCTTTTTCCAATGAGTTACTTTATTGTTTGACACAGAATGAAGTCCATATTTCTATGTCAGTCAATTTATCTGTAGCGAGACAAATCAGTCAGCCTGCACACCCTGCATATTATTTTAGCATCTCCATAATATATTGGAATTTCTCCAGGGAATAGCTGCCCAAAGGCTTTGGATAACCCCTCCTTAAAATGTTATATTGAAAACAGAAAATGGATATGGATATGGATGAGAGCAAATGGGAAGGGGGTTGGATTCTGAGGGTACATTGAAACCGTAATGAAAAGGAGGGACAGAGTAAAAAGGGTGGGGGTTTGGGGAAAAGAAGAAGAGACTTTGGGATGTGCTTTTACAGGAATTTGCTTAAGTATGAACAAACAAAAAGGAATCATGTGACACCTTGAAGATTTTTTTCAACATTCCTTTATTGCAAAACAATTTACCGGTACATAAAACACATAAACAAAAAAAGTAAAACAACACAAACAAACCATAGACAAACAACATATAATTTGACAATACATACATTTTGGCTCCTGATTCACATTGTACTTACACTGTTGGTCTATACGCACTTCCTTGTTTTGTTTTGTTTCCTATTACATATCAAGAGAAATCTTGCTTTTATAAATTCCTTGTAATTCAAGATTCAGTCTACATCTGTCAGGAGATTTGCATTGTCGCAGTACTTTTTAAGAGATTCTTTAAATATTGTCCAATTTTTACTCACTTTCTGGTTTGAGTTTCCTCTTATTCTCCCAGTCATTTTTGCAAGTTCTAAATATTCTATCATCTTCACTTGCCAGTAAATTTAGACTGACACCTTAACGTTTAAGAGAGTTAATATAGCATACGCTAAGACCACAATTTTAATGTCTTTTAAGGGACCACAACAGACCAAGAAAGGGGATAACGACTTAACATCCAGAAGAAATTTCTGACAGTAAGAGCAGTTTGACAGTGGAACGGACTCCCTCTGAAGGTGGTGGAGTCTCCTTCGTTGCAGGTTTTTAAGCATTGCAGGGGGTTGGACTAGAGGGCTCTCAGGATCCCTTTCATCTCTACAATTCTATGATACTGTGCTTCTTTCCCTTCTTCACAGAAAGCCAAAAAGTAAATAGATGTCAAGCTAACAACTAGGTATGTCCAGATAAACATTATTTACCATCTCTTGCAAAATGCGGACACTTTTTTTATCTAAAGTGGGGGGGGGGAGAGTTTTGGGGAGTGCAGGGAGAAACATCACTTCAGATTTCCTGTCCTCCAATAAGCCTTGTGTTTCATATTCACATATTCACAAAGAATGTGTTACAATATTATTCAAGGGCTCCATTTCTTCCTTGCAACTTCTACCCCATCTTGTGAGATTTCTATTTTTACAGAGTTTCTTTGGTATGTGTTTAATTAGCACCTGCGATTAAATACCTGCAACCAAATGATCCAATGGAATTGGTCCTCTGAGAATGGCGGTCTAATGCTAGTCGTGGGCTTTACTCCCTTAACTTCTAGAGGCCAGCTGTGAACCTACGCAAGACTATTCAGAAGAAAGCCCCACTGAGTTCAATGGGACTTGCTCCCATCCTAGCTAAGTGTGTATAGAATTGCAGCCTACATCTTTAATGTTCCTTAGAGACCATCTAAAAGACAGTTGTTCCAATGTATCTGAAAAATATAGAGACTTGGTGATACATATAGAGATATGGTTTGTGGTTACAAAAATGAGTTATCAGGCACAGAAATATTTGGAATAAACACAGATACCTCAAGCCAGGCATGCAGCAGACTGTCTTACCAGAGTGGTGCATGCTCTAGTTATCTCCTTCTTGGACTACTGCAATGCACTCTACGTGGGGCTACCTTTGAAGGTGACTTGGAAACTGCAATTAATCCAGAATGCGGCAGCTCGACTAGTGATTGGGAGTGGCCGCTGAGACCATATAACACCAGTCCTGAAAGTTCTTCATTGGCTCCCAGTACGTTTCCAAGCACAATTCAAAGTGTTGGTGCTGACCTTTAAAGCCCTAAACGGCCTCAGTCCTGTATACCTGAAGGAGCGTCTCCACCTCCATCGTTCAGCCCAGACACTGAGATCCAGCGCCGAGGGCCTTCTGGCAGTTCCCTTGCTGCGAGAAGTAAGGTTACAGGGAACCAGGCAGAGGGCCTTCTCAGTAGTGGCGCCTGCCCTGTGGAATGCCCTCCCAGCAGATGTCAAAGCAATAAACAACTATTTTACTTTTAAAAGACAACTGTATAGGGAAGTTTTTAATGTTCAATGTTTTGTCGTGTTTTTAATATTCTGTTGGAAGACACCCAGAGTGGCTGGGGAAACCCCAGGGGCTTTATATAATTTTTTTTTATTTTCAAAATTTTAACTCCTTTCCCTTCTCTTTCTTCATTTTTCATCCAATGTTAAGTTTGCAGATTTAACAAAAGTCCAGCATGTTACTTCCCAGTCTGTTACTTTTGATACCTCTTCCTTTCCCCAATGCCTGTGACTAATAAATAATATATTAATTCCACCTCTGACCCAATTCCCCCCCCCATATATCCATATAGCCTAACAAAATTCTAATACATTCCAATGCAATTTCTATTTCTGTTATTTCCTTCATATTTCTTAATATTTGCATCCAACATAACTGACCTTTAAGCAGGGAAGCTTCTTGACTAGGTAAATGTCTGGCTGGGAAGATGATGAAAATATTACCGCAGGAAAACAAGGAGAGTGGAGGAAGGCTATACCACAATTTAAAATCGCTTTATGCTCCAACATCCAGTGTCAATGTATGTTGTATGCATATGTGAGTAAATATTTGCTAGTTTTGTAGAGCTCATGGTAACCTGTACTTCTAACCCTAGGCACGTGTTGCAATGAATGCATGGGGGGGAGGATCAAATGGCCAATCCACAGTCCTGACTTCCGCATGTGAGGCTGAATATCTGCATAGGACATACATACTGTATGTACAAGAGTATATGGTTATCACCTAAACTGGAGGAGGTTGTGATCAGCGACTGGGCACACAATCCTGTCCTCCCACAGAACATAGCAGAGCATGAGACTCTTAATCTCAGGGTCATGGATTTGAGCCCCACAATGGGCAAAAATATTTCTGTATTGCAGAGGGTTGAGCCAGATGGCTTTTGTGGTCTCTTCCAACTCTACAATTCTGTGATTCTATGGAAATATGTGGGCTTCTGTCAGTGAAGACCAGCTCTGGTATAGAGGTATGGGGTAACAATTTACTGCTCCAAATGTTCAATAAAGCTAAAGGCATAATTCAAGTTACAGGCTATGTCATATTCATAACTCAAGATCTAAAGTAATTGTAAGGATACATTGTGATGTGTGTGTGTGTGTGTGTGTGTGTGTGTGTGTTCAATGTCAGGATTAATGGAATAGTTTAAGTGTGGCTGTTTTTTATATGCACAAATGAGACTGTAAATATTTTAAATAAATATTCCTCTCCCTCACTGTTCTGAAGCTGGCTCTTGTCTTATCGGTAAAAATATGGCTTTATTATTACTTGGGTCTGAAAATAATGCTAGACCAGTTTGCTACTGCTAGAACTTTAACAAATCTTACAATTAACTATGATACAGCAAGCAGTCACCTTTTTGAGGGGGGCGGCTATTCTGAAAATATTCACGGGAAAGTGATGGACACTAGATAGAATGACTCAATACATTCTCTTATTTCAGATTGTCTTCCTCTAGAGCAGACAGCTTGCTGGTATGAGACTCTCAGAGCATTTCTGAGAGCAGGATTAAGAGAGGCTGTTGTGCCAATGCTGTTCTCGGATTCACTAGGCTATATGGAACCAATTTGGTCCAACTGGCAATTAAAGTGCTCCAAGCAGAACTGCAAGGTCAGCTCCTGTATGAATCCGAAAGTTGGAACTTTAAGCTAAAGTCTGACATAGATATAGTCCAGAATAACTTCTCAAGAAAGCTATTAGCTCATTTAATTCCATCCCTAGGGCAGCGGGGAGAGCTGAAAACAGGACAGTCTGTACGTGCGTACTGAACTGATTGGCAAAAGACCTCATCTCAGCTGTCTTACAAGTGGGAGCAGACTTTACATGCTCCATGGGGGTGTAGTTGAAAACTACTCACAAGTTATCCTCCTCTGCTGTGCAATTTAAATACAGGCCCCACATGGTATGGAGTCATTACACTGTGAGTTTTCCTACCCCTGACAGCAGCCGCCAATGAACTTGGGCAGAGACTGGAAAATTCACAGTGTAATGATGTCACATAACATCACACTGGGGAATGTAGTTCCATGTTACGGGGCGGGGAAAGAAAAGCCACCGTGGGGATGCCTGTGTCCCTGTCACACATGCAACATCTGCTGTCTCACTTCTGAGGGATGCAGCCATTCATGTTGTCAAGGACTCCCAGGCTTACTTAAATTTAGTAGTCACCTCTAGAAAATATTCATTTCTGTTGAAGATGCTAGGATCAATGTTTATTAAAGTGATGGAAGAGGGGATTTTAAATATTGCCATCTATCAAAAACTTGTTCTGGAACACATTGCTTCAATCTTTATCATGCCTTTGCAAACATGCCCATGGAAAAATTACTAACATGTTTTAGCAATGGTCTTCACGACTATTTTGAGTATCATATATTAGGTTGCAAATTAAATGGATGTCAGATAGTTCAGCAGCTATAAAGGCACAAAAAAGGTTTTCTGTCCTTGCCCCTTCTAGGAATAAAAGTGAAGAACTTCAACACTATTTGTGCACAGTTGTTTGGATGAAGAGATGCAGTTCAGTGGCAGAGCGAGTGCTTTGTGGTACAAAGGTCCCACTCAGATTCAATCCCTGGCATCTCTGGGCAGGGCTGGGAAATACTCCCTGTCTGAAACCATGGACTCATAACAACATCAAATGATTGCTAAGTGATTGGGTTGTCCCAGCCACCTGACAATGCTGTCCTGCAGGGTTGGAAATGAATAGCCCCACCTCTGCCCTAGAGAACTGCTGTCAGTGTAGGCAAGAATGGACCAATGGTCTGATTAAGTACAGGCAGCTTTCTATGTTTCTGTGTTCCTAGAAATCTTTAAAAGAATGGACATTTAAACATGGAATGAAAGACCTTTTTGGTCATACTCAGCTACATTGTCGCTTACGCTCATATAGCTAATGCTATCAACAACAGCAACTACAACAACAAAACAACAATAGAGTGACTTTTTAAAAGCCTATAGATCACATTTAATACTGTCTATTTTGGCAATGCTACATTTTAAAAATTGAAAGTGTGTGTGGCGGTGACAACAAAACTTTCCATACTCAAAGCATTCAGAATTTAAGGTAAAGACCTTTCCTGCTGCCCCACATTGTTATGAGAGGAGACAGACATAAGGACCCAGTTGATATTACCTTTTTTGGGGGGGGCTTTCTCCTTCACCCCTACCCTGTAATCAACTAGCACTGCTGTCCCTGGTAGGGGGAGGGAAGCAGCCCCAAGATGCTTTAATATCACACTCACATCTCCTCTGTTTACCAAGAGATGGCAGCTCTCTTCTTAATATGAGCCCTTGTCAAGGAAAGCCCACAGCTAATCTTGCCATTCCACTTACACTGCCTGCAAGCCTCAATTCCATTTTTCATAAAGGTTTGTATGAACAAATCTCTTCCCATTAATCCCATACCTCCCTTCAGATTCTGCACATGCATCTCTGCATAAAGCAGCCTTTTCTTCCTCTTGCAGTTAAAAGATTTAGGGATAACAGAAACCTCTTGAACACAGGACATTGTGCTTGAATATATGTGTATATAATACACAAATACATAAAAACGAGCCTATCAGGAATGGCACCACAGAGGGATCCAGTGGACTGTGGAATGTATTGTTTAATAAAAGGGATGTACTCCTACAAGTTGGTTGAAAATGCTTGGCTCAGAGCCCTTATAAGCAATGTGAACTCACTCTGATAATATCTTCTGTTTGAGTGCTGCTACTAACCAAAGAAAAACAGCCTGAGGGCATATAATCATTTAAGATTGGGTATACTAAGAACTATGCCACTGCAATGTGACAAAATCAGATCAGCATGCAGCAACATTACACTGGCATAGGACCACAGAACAGCCCTTCCTATATCAGATAGCAACCTTAGCTTCACCAGGCTTTTTAAGAATTTGTATATGAAAAGAAATACAATTAAATTACCATCACACAAAAGAACTGCACCTTACATTGTCCTTAATTCAATTCGGCAACATTTGTCTACCAATACTAGTCCAATACAGTGGTGCCTCGCAAGACGAAATTAATTCGTTCCGCAAGTTTTTTCTTCTTGCGAGTTTTTCGTCTTGCGAAGCACGGTTTCCCATAGGAATGCATTGAAAATCAATCAATGCGTTCCTCTGGAGACCGTCCGGGGACAGAGGGGAAGCGCCACGGGCCTTCCCCTCTGTCCCCAGACCTGTTTTAAAGCAAGGGAAGGGGCAGCGGGGAGAATCGCTTCTCCCCGTTGCCACCCCTTAGTTCAAAAGGGGTCCGGGGACAGAAGGGAAGGCGCATGCGCGCCTTCCCCTCTGTCCCCGGAGATTGCGGGGCTGGCAACGGGGAGAAGTGATCTTCTCCCCGCCGCCCCATGCTTCAAAAGAGGTCCGGGGTGCGGGGGCAAGCTTCGTTTTGCGAAGCAAGCCCATAGGGAAATTTGTCTTGCAAAGCAACTCGAAAACGAAAAAACCTTTCGTCTTGCGAGTTTTTCGTCTCGCGAGGCGTTCGTCTTGCAGGGCACCACTGTACTCAGTTGGAAACTGTGAGGACACAGAGGCAATTGCCCCTCTCCACATTTTCAGCCCTGAGTTCTTCAGGTTCCGTTATTAAACAATTGTTTTAACAGTTATTAAAATAACTTGTTTGTTTGTCTACCTAGGATCAGACATTACATGTTTATGGATATTGTGCCCGAAGTTCTCGAACATTTTGCAAAGAGGAACCACTAAAAGTTCTCCAGGATTTGCCAGGCTTGCCTTCTTTTTTACATCTTGAAGGCAAGGGAAAGTCATAGCTCAGTGGCAGAGCACATGTGTTTTGTGTAAACAACCCAAGGTTCAATATCCAGCTTCTCCAGGCAGAGCTGGGAAAAGACTCCTGTCTTATACTATCTATAAGCATTCCAAAGTTGTGTTCTTATCACACGTCACCCAATACCCACAATCCATGAGAAGAGCTTTACTGGGTCAGGTTATTATTTTTTAATATAATTTTTTATTTATTTTCCATTTAATATTATACATTCACATCATCTTTATCCACTATACCGCCTTGGCTCTTAGAGCCTATTGACTTCCTTCCCTCCTGCCTCATGGCTTTCAAAATTAACCTTTACTGGATCAGATTAATGCCCTTCTAGCAGAGTATTCTAATCCAGATGCTCTGGAAGCTCACACTCACAGCCAGGGCACAAAGGTAACGACTATCCCCTGATATGTATCTTCAGAGAATATGCAAACAAACTGCTGTAGCCAGCAGAGCATTCTCAGATCCACATTTGCATCTCTGTGACCATGATTGCCCATATACATGTGCGCATACAGCCAACCCAACATTTCTGTGTTGTTGTGTTGTGCAACTGTGGACTGGGGTTACTAGAACTCAAAGCATGAACACACTCTGCAGGGCAAAGATCAGAATCATAATGTTGAAGCAACTCTTGCCTCCAAAGCATAGTCCTAGTTTCCTACTGTTGAATCCTTACTCACCACATTGGATTCAGTCCTAAAGACTGCAGCATTTAAGAATGGTTCGGTTGCGTGACAGTATCAGCTTGTTATTTTTATACGCCAACAAAGCTACACCAATTATTCTCCTTCTGATACAAAATCTATAGTTGACCCGTAGTCTTGCTTGATGACGGATAGGACGGCAGGATGTGGCTAGAGCTGTTGTCTATTTATAAATGGACACTAAGTTGATATTTGTAAGATCCTGTATCATGAAAGTAACACGTAGAAGCTTTTAATATGGAAGTAACTGCAAGTGATTGGATTACAGGTGTGGATAGCCCTTGACTCAAGTATCACTGATGATCTTTCCAAAGATGAGCAATTCAGGCTCTAAACACACCAATATTTTATTTTATTTTATTACATACTTTGGTATCCTTTGAACATATACAATTTTCAGAATATGCTCAACAGTGCAGATCACTTATAAATTGATAAGATCCAATAAATAAAAGGCAAGGCTATTATGGTAGGACCCACTGTTTCACAACAGTTTTCTAGAATCCTCCTGATCAGTACTGCTGACTGGATCTTCTGGACCCAAGACACGATCTGTATTCAGCATCCCTTTCCCCTGCAGAATGCAATCCTTGACCATATGACTAACATTATGGGATCCCCAACCCACAGTACATCTAATCAGCTGGGACATCAGATGCAGGGCCTCTGAAAAGCCCTACTGGCTGAAAAACTGAGCAGCAGTTTCTAAACTACACCCCCCCCCAAAAAAAAAGCTAGGAGCACAACATGGACACATGAATAAAACAGCTGGTTATAAAACTGGGAGCTTTGTCTGAGCTACAGGCAAGTAATTACTAGCAAGTCACAGCTGTGCCCGATCACATGAGCAGGTGAAAATGTGATTGTGATGGGGTGTGATCACACCCTCATCATGCCCCCCCCCCATTCTTCCCATGAGAATTTGCTCAATGCTACTCAAAAGTGGGATTATTTGCTCCAAGAAGAGTTGAGCAATTTGCCCTTGGGAGGCCTCTTTTTAAAAAAACACATACAAGCAGAATAGGGGTGGGGAGGGAAGCTAGCAAGGCTTTTTGTAGTCAAAAGACAAAGAGCAAGGACCGCTGTCAAAGGTGACAATGACATCTAAACAAATTGAGGGGACTTTCTGAAGAGACCTTCAGGACACCAAACAGCAATCCCTTTTCCAGATCTGAAAGACAAGGCAAAAGAAAACGATATTTTGCAGAAAGTGGATATTGGAGCAGGTCATCTTTACTATGATTCTGAATGGCTGGCCCGCATCACATCTAGATAAATGTCACGTAACTAAAAGCTTAAAACATTGCTTTCTGCAAAAAGGATTTTATTTCCAGTTGAGGATTTCACTACTATTCCCTCTCGCAGCTAATCCATTATAGTGCCCTTTCTCGTCCTCTCTTGTGTACAGGGCAGCCTGGCTTACACTCATGGCAGGAAAACGGCTAAACAGCATTTCTCTCCATCAAATGGGTATTGAAATTGGTCTCTTGTGCAGAGTTATTGGTTTCATGTTTGAGGCTGTAGCAGTAATATGCAGTGTTTATGGGAAGAGGCAATAACAGGAGAAGCTAAATGAGATGGAAGCAGTGCTCTACCTGAGTTCTGTATATGCTCTGTAAAGGGGATGGGGCAAAATTCAAAGCACAGCACAGATGGCTTGAAGGGGACCCTTCCCCCAGTTGCACTTTTCTCCTTGAAGTTGCTTTGCACTCCCCATACCACATTTAATCAATCAATCTTCCTCCCTCTCAAGCACCAGTTACATGGACGCAGCAGTGAGTGACACCCATGTCTGCAGCCTCACATCTAGTTTGGTCCTCTGTGGTCCATTGAATAGAGAACTGAACTGTGCAGTGGGACCGCCAGGGTTCAAGCAGTAATCTGACAGCCATGTATTTGAGAGGTCAATTGTAAGTCAGAGTTTGCCAGGCAAACTCCACAGGAAGCCTATGCATTAAACATACTAGCCCCTTGTGAATGTATTCGCTTCTAGGAAAACATGCCTGGCGGACTGGACTTGCACTCTCCACATCCACATAACTGAGCTATAGAGGCCCTTAGACCGTTAGTAAACAAAGGATTTAAAGGTATGCTAAAGGACGTGACAGAGTTTTGCAGAATCGTGCAAGGTGTGAAGAAAGTGGACAGAGTTTTACACCCTCTCATAATATATTAGAACCAAGGCTCATCCAGTTAAGCTGAAAGGTGGGAGATTCAGGACAAACAACAAAGAAGTACTTCTGCACAGTCAATGGCATTGCTGCCTGACCTGAGCAATTAGGGCTCTTCTGTTCACATGAGGATAGGAACCATGTTTTCCTCAGGCCTGTGAACATTGTGGCCAATAAATAGGGGGCTGGGTGAGGTTTATCCAAAGGTCTATTGGGAGAAACATTTATGAGCTACTTCTTACTTCCTTTATGTAACTTCTGCTTTGGAATAATGGAGTTCAGAGGTCAGCTGCCTTTGAATAAGCTTGCTAAATCCACATTTGATGAAAATGGACTCAGTTCCCGCAAATATAATTATTAATCTTTTGTACCCTTCCTTCTGGCCTAAGACCTTGAGAGTAACTATGAATCTGCTATTTATGAAATCATCTTCTTTTGTTTGTCTGGATTCTGTTTCTCCAGCGCCCCTGCTTCAAATAAATATCTTATTTTAAGTAAGCAATATAGAGTTCTGCCTGGGCTGTTTCAACTGTATTTTTGCCAAAGCTTTACGGTTGAGCCAGCAAAGGCAGCTGTATTATACAAGCTGAAGGTTCCCACTTTTTTGCAAGGAGATTATTCACTGGCAGCAAACAATGGTATTCATCAAAAACAAAATGACAGTTTTCACTATCAGTTTTGAGTCAGTATCACAATTGCTTGCAACTACGACAGGTGAAGTGTCCACATGGGCTTCCTTCCATGAAAACACGTTGTCAGCATTCTATTTAAATGCTTTCAACATACATTTGGAAAAGGCACCATATGGCCTTTCCTGGGGGGGTAGGGGAGAGAGAAACAAAGTACAATTTGAGTTTCAGGTCCTATGCAGGAGATAACCCTAACTGAACTCAGAAGTGCTTACTTCTGAGTAGACATGCATAGGTTTGTGCTGTAAAAAGCAGAGAACATCATATGTGAGCTGATCACACACACTTTTTCCTATGCACTAACTTTTTAGCAGTCATCTGGTCTGTCATGCACTTCACTGCTCTGTCACTACCATATGCCCAGCAAGCTCCTTTTAAAAAAAACACTAAAAAAAAACTTGCCTAACACAAGGTGGGAGGACAACTAAAAGTATGGTGACTGTATTCAAGAGTGAAAGCTTCAAAGAGATGAGGGGCCTACCCAAAAAAGTCAGCTCAAAGCAACAAAACAGGCATGCATATATATTAGCACTCAGTGTGATCATTACAGAACTAGATGGATGAATGATTTGATTCAGCATAAGGTCCTACTCATATACACTCTATCCCAGAGTGGGCCCAGCTACAAAGGTAACCCAGAAGTGAACACTTTTACAAAGAACAGCAAATAATACTATTATTTATTAGATTGATGAGATGGGGCTTTACGAAGTACAGGACACATCCTAGCCCTTAGAAGCTCACAAACTAAACAGTATACTTGGAAAAACATAGTATTGTATGTGTTACTAACACGTAGTTTCTACATGTTAGTAACACATACTATGCAGCCAAAGAAATTAGGCACTCTTGCTTGGCCTTGTGAAAACGCTTGCCTGATGCTTCTAAACCAAGTAAGAGAAGAGATGCTCTGTGATTGGGAGGAAAGTGGGTGGGGAGAGCAAAACCAACCCTTATTTCTTTTACACCCTCGGAGAAAAAGCAAAAAACAGATTTCCATCATCTATGAAGAAACAGGCAGCTATTTCACAAACTGTACATCCAAAATGACAGCATCCTTACCTTCTAATTCCCTCCCACTCCCTTACTTGGAACCAGCCTCTTGGATCGACTACTGGATGATATGCCTGAATGGGCTGAGACAGTCTGAAAATCGAAGGCTTCCCCAGGGTGCCATTCCTGATGGAATTAGCAGCAGGAGCTGAAAGCTGCATGCAGATAACTTTTTCTTCTTCTTGAAGTGTGTGTAGTGGGGGGAGTGACTACAACATTTGGATTTGAATAGGAGGGTGATTAGAATAACAGGTTATGCTCTGTCAGAAAGCCTGAGTGTCCTGCAATGTAAATAAATGAGAAATTAGCCTTTCAAGCCTTCTACACTATGAGATTTATGTACCATGGAGCTGGGGAAGATGATCACCAATAAGGCTTATGGTAAATATTTGAGTGTGCACACTAGGCAGTTAACTCTCCTGTATATAGGGAAAGACATCACAGGAGTTCATCCTACCTGGCAAAGAACTTAAAACACAATCCTGCTGCTCTTGAAGGACTTTGGCCTCAATTACCCATACTATAGAACTGATAACCATCGTGAAAGCACATCTTGCTCCTGAGCCCAAAATGCCTGTGTTCAGACTGCCATCCTGAACTGCCTTGTCAGGGAGTGAGCGCCCTTGAACTCAACAGGAGTTACGTTTGACTAAACACGCCTAAGACTGTGCTGCAAATCCCCAGCTACTTCCCCAAGCCCGGATTGATTGAGAAGACATGTCATGAGTAGCTTGGACTTGAGAAAAGGCAATTGGCAGGAAGGATAGGTGGACAAGATGCTTGAGGAAAAGAGCAGGGGATGTTAAAAAAAAACAACACTAAAAACTGGAGCAATATGTGGGAAATGGAGAGGCTGGCCAGGACTTATGAGAGTTATTTTCTAAAACATGTAGAGGGCACTAGGTTGAAGTCTGCTGCAAACAACACTTAACTTAAATTGAGCTCCATGCTTCAGGTTTGCAGAGGCCCTTGAGCAAGCTGTCTTCAGTGAGCTGTACTCCTTCTTCTTTGCCACTGACCATTTCTTTTCCCTCTCCCTCTGTGCATAATCTGTACCACAAGCCCCTAAGGAGGCGGGTGATGGGAGCAGAAGCCCCCATTAATTTTTCTTATCACTCCTCACTTGAAGAGGGCAGGTGAACAGGCAGCAAGGAGCAAGAGCCAGTCATAAGCGTCAGTAGCAAAGTCCTGGCTGGCATGTGGTCTTTGACCAGTGCCCGGTTATGCTAACCTTTGATGGGCTTTATGCTATTTGGGAGGGCATCGTTTAAGAGACATGGGATAAAGGGAGTGGGATAGTGTATATAGAGCCATGAAATGCACAATCTAAAAAAAGAAAAGAAATAGCCACATGAAGCTAAAAAAAAAAGAGGAACCAAAAATAAAGTGCCACAGGGACAAGATGATGCATAAGGCTTAGAGACAAGAGGGGCTAGAGGAATGGAACAGAAGATAAAAGCCACAGGAATATTCTGGCAGTTATAGTTCCTTTTCTCACTGAAACATTGTGACCTGGTAATCTGATGAGACAACAAGGGCCAATAAGTAGTGTGTATTGATTTGAACCAGCTAGTTCTTTTTAACTGCAGAGTTTCGAGTTCCTGTTGCATTGCTCTATTGAATTTATAGATCTAAGTAAAGTTTGATTGTGTTTATTTGCAATAAATTCCACATAATTTGATTGCTATATTCCTAGTCAACTTCATTAAGATCTCGTGACCATCCTTAGTGGTCAATATAAGTCTGCTATTAAAGTTTCTGTGGTGAATAGAAACTTGTGCAGCAAAAGGTAGGTTGGTATAAGCAATTATATATTCCAGACTGTAAATGTTACTGTGTTCACTTTTGTTGGTTGGAAAAGAAAAATAGGTATATAAAAAGAGAATTCCTGGATGCCTAGATCCAAGTTTTGGGCAAGTACTCTTTGGTGAGAGAACCCCAGCAGAGACTTGAAGTCTGGACATATGCAGTAAAGTAAAGTGTGGAAATATACAGGCAGCTAGACCTTTAAAATATCCCCTTCTAAGTTGCTTCTAAAGTTCCTCTCTTACCTTAGCATTGAAAGATACCAGACATTTGATAAGCTAAAAATGGTTTACTTACAAACTCTTCAAAGGTCAGATTCATATGCTTTTCTGTACAACAGTAAGAAAATGGAGGCAGTAAAACTCAGGTTCGAAAGTGATAAATGTTTCTAAATTATTTGTATGGAAACACAAAGATGGCTTGCTTAAGCCACACGGTCTGGGCTTGGATCAGCCAGCCCAAGCCTCCTTCCTGGTAGGATTCACATGGTGGAATGGGAGAACAAAGGCTTGATAACCCAAGGTAAGGGCTAGCTGAGTCTGGCAGGACATCTTACTCTATGGTCTTAACCCCATCATACATTTTAGTTATAAGAGGCAAGTATAATCCAAATGAAACAATACATTTTAAAAAGCATGGGGGAAGAGATCAGAGTATCAAGTATTGCTTTTTTTTAATGAAAACTTCAAAAGAAGCTTTCAACTTAGTTTGGATTTTACATCTCACTCATATGCAGCACTAGGCTATTGGTTTAGTATTGATTTAGATTGCAGAATCTAGCTCCTGAATACCTAAACACACTTCCTGCACAATTTTTGCTTTTCTTGTCAGTCTCCCACCCAAGTGTTGGGCAGCCCCAAACCTGCTTAGCTTGTAAGATCAGACAAGCTCACAGCTTGAAATGTGATGGCAATTTTAAAAATGATTAAACTCACTGCAACCTATTACAGCTGTTCCAGGAAACAAGGATTCACCTTGAACAGCATCCAAAAGAAGAGCAAAACTCCCAACTTCACATAATATAAACAATATTGAATACCCACAAGCCATATACAAACAGTGACTCTGATCCATAGCTGTCAACTTACAGATTTGAAAATAAGGGACCAGCAGCCTTGAAAATAAGGGACCAGCGGCCAAAATAAGGGACCTGCAGCCTCACCTGTTCCAGGCACTCCAGTCTTCCTGTCCTCCTGCAGTCTGGTCAAACTCATGCTGGTAGCTTCGAGAACACTGTCCAACCAACTTTGTAACCAGAGGTTCAACTGAATAGAATCTGAATCACATGCACCACAAGGCCTATGCAGCCTCAACTTAAGATGGCTCCCCGGCCTGGCTTTGCACTGCAAAGTTTGCAGCAGCACGTGCAACAAAATGGCATCCAGCATTCAAAAAAACCCTCAGCTTGCATTAACTAGCCACACACAAGGCATGCAAGCTCCACCCCCAGTCGTTCTTAGACTTCTTATTGGGTGAGCAACACAGCCAAGCAACACAGTTGGAGCCTCCCTCCTCCCTGGCCGGCAGGGAGGGAGGGAGAGGAGCTGCTTCCTTTGAAATTTAAGGGACATCATTTAAGGGACATTTAAGGAACATCCATCAATAAGGGACAGCAGCAGGACATGGCGCTGGAATAAGGAACTGTCCCTTCAAATAAGGGACACTTGACAGCTATGCTCTGATCCAGCTATGCAAGTGCACTGTAGCAAGGGCTGCACACATAGCCCATGCCAGATAATCAGAAATCATGGTCGATGAAGGATCTGACATGTGGGGAGATGGACTACAAACTGACAGTGTTCTGACCTGGACTACATGCAACACAGCTTGGCAGATGCATCGGGGGGAACCAATTGTACGGTAACAACACCCATTGGTTCATACAGTTCCTCATTCTATTAGAGCTGGGGTGGCTAACATGTGTCTCTCCAGAAGTTGTTGGACTCCAACTCCCATCAGCCCAAGCTGCTATGGCCAAATACAGACAGGAGCTGTAGTCCAGCAAATGCTTCTTTCTGGGGCTGGTGATCAACATGAAAAGTGTGCTTCATGAATTTTAAAAAAAGGTCTCTGATCCTTCCATGTTATTAGCAGGCCAATGGTAGCAAGATGCTTGTTGAGCAGATCTCTCTTAGCTCCCTCAGAAGGCTTTTGCTTCCATGTCTTCTCCCCCCAAAAACAAAGTTTTGCACATCAGACAAGTAGTTGCAGCCAATGATAGGGAAGAATGAGAGTGATAATTTAAGTTTAAAGACTTACCCTAACCTAGGAATGCGCAGACCTGTTGGTTTTGATTTCTCTCAAGTTCTCACTTTTCCAATTTTAAGTTCTCCATATTTCTGTTATCAGTTTGAGAATTGAGAAAAACAAGTCCTCTTGTAAATTCAGCAGCATTTGAATTGTATGCAATTTTACTTAATAGACACATTTTTACACATTGATTTTTCCTTTATATAATGCACTTTTACATGCTATTTTCACTAATATGCACACTTTAGTCTAGCAAGCACATTTCTTAACACTTTTACGTGACTGGAGAAATGTGCTGCAAAATTCAGAGGGTGTGTATTTCTCTTGGTTCACGTATTCTATCAGAAAGTACAAATTAGGTAGGTTCACCTTTAAACGTGAACTGAATAGCATTTCTCCCCCCATTCCTAACCTTCCTGCGGATGCCAAGTGTCTGAGACCCTCTTGGAGATAAGTCTTGCCTCTTCCTTCTCTGTGCCAATGGGGAAATGGCCGCTCAGCTGATCTTCAAGTTAACACCACTGTTGATAGGTGTGGTGGCTTCACGTGGAGCACGGTCAACACCATCTCTGGGAATCAAAAGAGGCTGGGGAAGGTGCAGGATGCTGAACCTATTTCAGTCACTATGGTGACAGGATGCAAAGTCCTGTTTTGTAGAAGGAACACCAAGAGCTGTGGCTTGTCACACCGAGGTGGAGGAAGCTATTCGATCCACCTATTAAGGTACAAGAGCTCAGTGCTCCTTCGCATCCTGTCACCAAGTCTACATTGGACACACCAGACTAGAGAATCTAGCCACTCTAAATTCCTAAAAACATCATTTGGGGGCATTGAAAAGAAATAAAGACAAGCAATATGACCAGTGGGGAAACATGAAAGCATATTCACCCCTCAAGCTGAGTGTGTGGTATCTGATGAAGCAGTTTTGTTAACACAAGGACTCCTGTGTGGAACTCCCAAATCTCTGGAGAAGAATTGGAGAGGATGTGGTGGGTGCACAGAGGAGAAGGGGGGTGGAGTTCCACGGGACAAAAGAAAACCCTTGCACTAATGGAAATACTTTGTTGGATACCGTCCACTGTTTGCATGATACAGTATAAGTATGTGCAATCCCTACCAAGATTTCCCCAAGGCTGCCTTGCATAGTTTCCTTCAACATTCCCAAACAAACATATTCAAGCCAGTTTTTCACATTAACTGCTTCCGGCCATGAACATTGCGCACCATCTGCATTATTTCTGCTTCTGCCACCCCCGTCAAAAACCAAGTAGCTGCTCGGTTGGTCTTCCTCGCTGAATTCATCTATCTCTTGTTGCCATAAAACAAGCTTTCTGAAACCTCACATTCCCTCCGTATCTTTCTCTGGAGCATGAGAAAAGTTGTGTCTGGGCCCGACTCTCTGACTCAGCGGATTAAATAGACTTTGTTGGGATTACAGCTGCCAATCAAGTTCAAGTGCATTTTTAATAGTTTAATTTGTGGCACAGGGTTTCAAATAAAATCATCAAGTGCAGTCGATTAAACTCATTAAGTCCTTACGGACTTGCCTGTGTGCAGTGCTGTTATCAGATTCCGAGACATGAGAATTAATTAGGCCTCTGTTATCCTTTGTATGGATTAGTGTGCTAGGCCCAGAGGCCTGGCGTTTTTCTGTGAATACACTAGGCCTATAATCTCTTTACCAGCCCTACTGGGAGAGGCAGCGGCCTAAAGAGATTTCTTCAACATTCCTCAAAGATCAAACTACAACCAATTTCACATTCTCTGACATTTTTATTTAAATAAAGTACTGTGCAAATAAGTCACTTTGCCCTGAAGAATACAGGAAGGTGGAAAGGCCTAGATTCTTAAGTTATGGACTACCCTCTGAGGAGCACCCATTTGACTTTTGGGAAGGAAGTGAAACCTTGGTTCCTTTGAAGTAGTCCAGGAAAGGTGCTGACCATATCACTCCGCTTTTGCTAATCTTGTATTTGCAGTTGCTAATTATTACTGCAACCTCTTTTTTGGCTGTACTGTTTTCATCCTTGCTTTGTTTTCTTGTAAACTGCCTAGGGTGCCTTTCGGATACGAAGGGAAGGTAAAAAAAAAAAGTTTTAAATTCAATAAATAATCAGCCTAGTAAATACAGCTGGCATCTTGTATTTGCATCTTCCATGTGAAATATTAGCACACGGATTATAATAGTACATGAAGGGAATGGGAACAGAACATCCCTGGCTTTTAATCGGGTACAGCCTTACAGCAGTTGTGTTGTGCTGGATTTGATGATAGGATGTCAGTTTGTCTTGTCTAGCATTTATCATGGTTTGAAATCACTACCCACATCGTGCATCAAATATATTTTGTTCTTATGTATGGTTGTGCACCCTAAGGGTCAGTCTTACAGCCCAGTCTACTGTAGGTTTACTGAAAAACACCACTAACAGGTCACAGTCACTAAGGCCATGGTAACCTCCAGTTTAGACTACTGTAATGCATTCTACATGGGGCTACCCTTGAAAATGGTTCAGAAATTGTGATTGGTGCAAAATGCAGCCACCAGGGTGCTGATGGGGGCAACGTGTTAGGTGTACACAATCTCAATTTTACAACTACATTGGGTGCAGGTTGTGCTCAAGGTGCTTAGACTTAAAGCCCTTAATGCCTAGGGCCTAAATATATCAGAGAATACCTGCTATTCATGCCTTGAGATTTGCAGACAAAGTCCTCCGAGTGGTCCCTGCACAGAAAAAAAACAGCAGCTCAGGGAAGAGTGTGTGTTTTGTGGTGAAATTCATTTCCCACTAAGGTACATCTGACTTCTCCAGTATATTATTTTTGGAAATGGGTTAACATCTCTTTTGTCAGGATTCTGGAGGAGAGGTGTGGTGAAGAATTGTTAGCTGACAAATAATTTGATGCCGCCTTTTTCTGCTGTTATAGAATCATAGAATCATAGAATCATAGAGTTGGAAGAGACCACAAGGGCCATCGAGTCCAACCCCCTGCCAAGCAGGAAACACCATCAGAGCACTCCTGACATATGGTTGTCAAGCCTCTGCTTAAAGACCTCCAAAGTAGGAGACTCCACCACACTCCTAGGCAGCAAATTCCACTGTCGAACAGCTCTTACTGTCAGGAAGTTCTTCCTAATGTTTAGGTGGAATCTTCTTTCTTGTAGTTTGGATCCATTGCTCCGTGTCCGCTTCTCCGGAGCAGCAGAAAACAACCTTTCTCCCTCCTCTATGTGACATCCTTTTATATATTTGAACATGGCTATCATATCACCCCTTAACCTCCTCTTCTCCAGGCTAAACATGCCCAGCTCCCTTAGCCGTTCCTCATAAGGCATCGTTTCCAGGCCTTTGACCATTTTGGTTGCCCTCCTCTGGACACGTTCCAGTTTGTCAGTGTCCTTCTTAAATTGTGGTGCCCAGAACTGGACACAGTACTCCAGGTGTGGTCTGACCAGAGCGGAATACAGTGGCACTATTACTTCCCTTGATCTAGATGCTATACTCCTATTGATGCAGCCCAGAATTGCATTGGCTTTTTTAGCTGCCGCGTCACACTGTTGGCTCATGTCAAGTTTGTGGTCAACCAAGACTCCTAGATCCTTTTCACATGTACTGCTCTCAAGCCAGGTGTCACCCATCTTGTATTTGTGCCTCTCATTTTTTTTGCCCAAATGCAATACTTTACATTTCTCCCTGTTAAAATTCATCTTGTTTATTTTTGCCCAGTTCACTAATCTGTCAAGGTCGTTTTGAAGTGTGATCCTGTCCTCTGGGGTGTTAGCCACCCCTCCCAGGGGTGGGTGTTCTTAGAGTTATGGCATTATTCTGATTATATTTTGTTTGTATTTAATTCTATTGTTTTCAATATGTTTATATTGAAGTAAAATGTCCTGGGGCCTTACTGGCAAAAGGCAGTATATAAGACAAGACAAACAAACAAATTTCAGTGAGACTTTCTTTCGCTTAAACAGCCCTCGTACCCTAGTAAATTACAATAAGTGTATTTCATTGAAATTGTACTCTCCAGTCTTTCCTTTCTAGAGGGAAGTTCATTGAGCATGTGGCAGCAGAACAATTTCAGGCATTTTCATTCCCATTTTATTTACTGATAATGATAATAAATGTTAGTTAGCCTGTTATCTCTTTTTCTAATTTCCATCAACACTTCCTCATGTTCATTCCCCTCAGAGAAGAGATACTTTCCACCTCCACTGAACTTCTCACAGTCCCGGCCATTTTTACTTAGCATGCATGGAGTTGGCTGGAGCTAATCCAACCCGAAGGGCTGTGGTATGGCTAGGAGATGGGCCAGGCAAGTGAGGAGGCACTGGGTAGGCCAGGCATAGGCAAACTCGGCCCTCCAGATGCTTTGGGACTACAATCCCCATGATCCCTAGCTAACAGGACCAGTGGTCAGGGATGATGGGAATTGTAGTCCCAAAACATCTGGAGGGCCGAGTTTGCCTATGCCTGTAGACTGTGGCACTGAGACCCATCCGAAAATGGGCCAAGAGTCCCAGCCTACTTTTTGAGAAATGCCGATGTATATGGAACTGCTGGGAGACTAGCCAGAGCCTTGGCAACACATTTAATCAACAGACAACTGTATATTCAACTGTATATTTCTTGAAGTTCGCAGGACCTACCATCTCTGTATGTCTATGATACTTCCACCTTGTCTACTCCTACTGAACAGGTTTGGAGTCAGGGTGTATTCTTGGATCTGGCATACTCCTGGAGAAGCAGCCAGCGGTGGTAGCAGTGACAAGAGGTAGGAGTGTGTTTTACCATCTATATTTACTACGAGTAAGCAAAGACATGCTTTTGTAACCTTCACACATTAACCGTGAGAGTGTGCTCCTTTCAGGACATGTAGCTCTTATTGATATATTATTGAAAAGCAAACCTTTTGGAATATATGTATAAAGTGTGCTTCCATATTTTGATTCAGAAAAAGATGCATTTCAACTATTGCATCAGGACTTGGGAAAACAAAGGAGGGCAACCCCAGCATACACAGCGGCGGAGCTTCATTCTCCAGCCCCGGGGGGGGGGGGCGGAGAGCAGGTGAAGTGGGGCTGGCGCGCGTCCTGGGGGCATGGCATCCAGTGCTGGGGGGGACAACCATGATGGCACCCCACCCAGATTGCGCTGCTGGGGGCGGTGTGCTCCCCCTGCACTCGTCTACTTCCTCCAGTGAGCGTACGTACATCTCTCCCCAACCAAATGACGTCACTGAAGACACCAACCATCAGATTGCTTTTTGCAGCAAGGGGTTGGCCTCAGGCACAGGTTTCAACATGAGCACAAATTACTTGGATGTAATGTGCCAGTTGAGTGTTTTGCACAAGCAGGGGAACAAATGGCATAACAAGGAAACCATGTTAGTGATTTGTTCAGAGGAGGGAGTACAGTGCTTTAGGCAGAGCCCTAAGGTGGGATTTCTTTGGTCTTTAAGGATATAGTTATTTACATTCACCAATAAGGCCAGCCACTCACAGGGTTTGCTAAACGAGGCTTTGTCCAAGAGCATTTTTCCAGAGACATAAATTATTTTTGATAGGCCAGCTGCCAGCAAACCCACTCAGCAAATGTATGGCAACGTTACAGCACATTGTAAAAAGAGTGATGAACTTAAGGGGATGAGGAAAAGTAAT
This sequence comes from Podarcis vaucheri, assembly GCF_965113315.1. Lineage (NCBI taxonomy): Eukaryota > Metazoa > Chordata > Lepidosauria > Squamata > Lacertidae > Podarcis > Podarcis vaucheri. The sequence continues at coordinate 91,306,575 of NC_138760.1, read as the reverse complement.
CCTTACTGCAGCTGGCAAGAGTTTTACACTCTCTAACGGCCCTGGCAAATTGCATTTGCAGGGAGTTCAGCTTTGGCAATTTTCAAGCTCACTCACTTGGGCCTACCAGTTCTTGCTTTGGTTTATTACAGAGGTTTAAACATATGGGCCCATGACCTCCAAGTCTGTGACTCCCCAAGGTGACTTCAACAATCAAGTCCAGTTACAGTATTTCTTCCCTCTCTCTTCCCCTCCTCCCATTTCCCTTAACTTCCATTTCCTTGCTGACAGAGTTACAGACATTCAGGGGTTGTGCCTGGTGTAGCAAATAGTTCAAGGCCTTGTCTGGACCCCTGCAGATGTGGAGGTCTGACATGCATCAGATCTGAGCAGTCTATACCATATTGCCCACTTGATCAGCACTGTGATAAGAATCACACAATAGTCATGAACAACTTGTCTGTGGTGTGTTGCAGGAGCAATAAGGTTTCTCATGCCCATTGTGTTATGAACCATACTGTTATCGTTTCTGCTGTTTAGCCTAAGCCTGGGGGGGATGAATCACAATAATGCAAGTGTGCAGAAACAGTAATTGTATATATAGACTTGTCTCCTTTTATTTATTTATTTTTAAAGGGTTTCACCTATTCTTTTGGCCAATTTTGTTTGCTTCCAACCAGATATCCACCATTCTCCTAATTTACATGTGCTCCAGTGCCTCTTGAAAGTCACCCAAATCAAGGTTAACTCTTTCCAAGAACTTGGAAATTTAAGTTGTATAAGCAGGCATGAATTTGCCACTTTGTCTTGGTTAAAGTGGTACAGCCTGCTTACTTGAGGAGAGGGAGCAACACCTGGAAACAAGAGAGATGCTCCCCTTCTCAACATCAAACATCAGATAAAACGCCTCCACTGTCTTATATTTATCTAAAACAAAGCTGCATACAAGGAAGAGGGAGACCCTGGGCTTTCCCCTCACTTCAGCTTCCAATAATCTCCACTGATCCCAGAGGATGCTACAACTTTTGTTTAAGACTTTAGTGACCCTTCCCTTGCTTTTCACCTCCCCTGTAATTTCCATATAGTATTTATAGGCTGCTTTATAATCAGTTTCTCAGGGCAGCTCACAACAGAAGATAAAATACATATGCATACATACATCATTGTATTTGTATGCTGCCTTTCCATAGTTCATGGGACGCGGGTGGCGCTGTGGGCTAAAGCCTCAGCGCCTAGGGCTTGCCGATCGAAAGGTCGGCGGTTCGAATCCCCGCGGCGGGGTGCGCTCCCGCTGCTCGGTCCCAGCGCCTGCCAACCTAGCAGTTCGAAAGCACCCCCGGGGGCAAGTAGATAAATAGGTACCGCTTACCAGCGGGAAGGTAAACGGCGTTCCGTGTGCGGCTCTGGCTCGCCAGAGCAGCGTTGTCACGCTGGCCACGTGACCCGGAAGTGTCTCCGGACAGCGCTGGCCCCCGGCCAATAGATGTGAGATGGGCGCACAAACCCCAGAGTCTGGCAAGACTGGCCCGTTCGGGCAGGGGTACCTTTACCTTTACCTTTACCTTTCCATAGTTAAAACCATGCTCAAGTCGGCTTACAACATGAACAAAATTACATAATTACCGGTATAAAAAGTAGACTTAAAGACGAAATAAAACATCAAAAAGTGCACAATCAAATCAATCACCACATAAATCATAATAAGATCTAAAATAAAGATACACAATGATAACATCAATAACGGACAAACCCCACCCCACAATGAAACCCCCTAAACAATGCCCTAGCCCAAGAGTTTGTTCAGCAACCTCAGCTTTTGTAGCTGGAGTCAGTCAGGCCCCTGTCCTCCCAGGCCAGGTGGAAAAAGGCCTGCAAGGCAGGCAGCAGGTCTTCCAAGACTCACAGCCAATATAACATTCACAATTATTTTTCTCTATTTTTTTCCCCCTTCATTTCCAAATGTTTTGCATTTATAGCACAATTATATAGTGTCTATTCAAAAGTAAGTCTCATGGAATTAAGTGAGTCCCACTGAATTAAGTGAGACTTACTACCAGATAAGTGGGTCTTTCAACTCAGTTTGTAAGATACCCTTACTCCAATTACTTTATATGGGGTTACTGTATCCCTGAAAGGATGCTATGAGGTTAGTCAAGCTGAGAGGTGAGAACATCTATCAACTTTGTATCTGAATACAGGATTGTATCCACCTGTTCCACATCCAAGACCTTTCCTTTTAATGTTTGTGCCTCACTTTTCTTTCCAAAAGTAAAGTCAAAAGCTGCTAACAATAATTTTAGTGTTTGTATGTGTGTGTCGCAAAGGGAGGGAGAAAAGCAGGGAGGAGAATGGCAATAAAATTGTACAATAACATCAATAAAATTTCAGTTCAGTTCCTAAGGGAAAACCCAACTATTCAATTAATAAACATATTACAAAGTCCATAAACATTAAATCAATAAATTCCTGCAGTGTGAATATTTCAATAAGTAACAAGGGGATAATAAAACACAAGACATACTTTAGTCAAAAATATGTACTCTCATGCGCTCCCACAACTAATATTTTGGAGCATGCCATTATTGTTATAACCCTGTACATAGTTACATGGGAGGCAGTCCCATTAAACTCAGTGGGCTCACTTCTAATAAGGCCCACTGTTTACCTAAAAGGTTGACTGTTGTAGTTAAATATTTCTACAAAATAAACAGCACCAATTTCATTACTGCAATGTGCTTAATGTGGAGCTTCAGTTGAAGACAACTTGGAGGCTGCAGCTAGTGCAGAATGAAGTGGCTAGGCAACCATGTGGAATATTGTTGTTGCCATGTTGCTGGAAGCATGAAACGCCATTTCTAAAAGAACTACTGGTCTGGAGAAAATTTATCCTGATGTTTTTTCTACCATTCCTCCTCCATACAAAAAAGCCGCCTTTGAAATTTTTCAAAGAGGAGATAAAATATCAGTGGGTGGAGTGCAGGTGTGTGTGTGTGTGTGTGTGTGTGTGTGTGTGGTGTGTGCTTAGCTTACTTTCAAGGTGCCTAAATGTGCCAATAGAACATGGTAAAATCATTTTAAGAACATGAGAAGTATATGCTGAATCAGGCCAGTGGCCCATCTAGTCCAGCATCCTATTTCCATAGTGGTCAGTCAGAATATACCTATGGAAAGCCCAAAAGCAGGAGCTTAGTACAACCGTGCACTCTCCATTTGCAATCCCAGCAGTGCCCATCTGCAAAGCTGCCCCCCAAAAAATGGCAGCCAAAGACAAGGTCTCCTATACTTCATATTCCTTCTCTACCAAAAAGGAGGTCAGTTTCTACTTGCATATGCCTCCTTGACAGAAACAAACTAGGGAGCTATGATATGCTTTGTGGCCAGCTCTTGTGTTCCCTCAGCAAGGGCATATAAACTGCCATAAGGGTAAGGGAACCTCTTGCCCTCCAGAGGACATTAACTTCAACTCCCATCAGCCCTCGCCAGCAGTCAGTAATGATGGGAGCTATAGCCTAGCAATCTCTAGCAAAGGATCTCTCTCTCTGCCTCTTTTCTTTGTGAATGACCAGAGTGTCTCTATATGACAGAGGCCATTGAGGCTTCAGCCACCGAACTGCCAATTCAGTGAGTCATTCTGGAGAGATTAACAGTATGGAAAGGGGAAAAGGTGGGCACTTATCCACCAGGTCAGTACATAGCACAGTTGTTAGTGGGCAACGAACAATTTCCTTCCAGTGAAGGCTGAAGCAATGCTGGATGGAGTTTCTGGAACTGCCATGTGCAGCCTGCATGTCCCCTTGCTGAGAGAAATGACTGTAGAATGTGGCCTTTTGCTGAACACAAAGCCAGGCTGCCAGGAGAAGGATGCTGTGCCTGTGTTGTGGAAGACGCCTGTGCCTGAATTTGTTTTATGTGTGTAGATCAGTGCACGCTGACCAACACAGTCTTCGCAGTAAGGCTCTCTTCTGATGGCATGAGTGTCACGACGACCGGTAGATTCTTATCTGTTGCAGCCTTCATCCACCTTCACAACCATTGTAACATACCACTTGTTATCTTTCGCCTGTTCTGCCATTAAGGACTTCTTGGATCATTCTTTGTCTAGCTCCTCCCCCTTGACCTTACCACCTTCAGTGACCCTACTGGGAATATGAGACTCCCGATGGCTTCACTCACAAGGATCATAGGAACGTGCAAGCCCACTCACCGCAACCAGGTGATGATCCAAAAACCCATCCCAAACCCAAACCCCAAAAAGTCCCATGGTGATTGGCAAATGGTAACGGGGGCAGGACCATGAAATCTTGAAACCCCTAGTCATGAACTGGCACATGGGCAGTGGATGCAGACTCAGTTGTTCTGACTCAAGGAATGAGGCAGTTGAGTAGCTCGGCAGCTGTATCCATGACTGAGCATTCCTATTTAGGATCCACTCTGCTCACCTCGAAAAGGGGGAAGGCCTAGAAAAGGTGCCCTAAACATAGTCTGCCTCCCTTTTTCTCTGACTGGATTACTGTGCCCAGTGGGGTCACCACCCAGTGGTCGTAAAAGACAAATGAACTTTGGAACATGGACTATATGGACTTTGTTGGATAACGCAGATAATGAGCGTCCCAAATGGAAGACTGCCATCATTGCAAGAGAGTTGCGATGTTTTAACATCAATATTGCAGCGCTTCAAGAAACTCGAAGAGCAGGAGAAGGACAACTGAAGGAAGAAAGAGGAGGCTACAAATTCTTTTGGAAAGGTCTATCTGAACAAGAACGTTGAAGTAGGCTTTGCTATCAAAAACCATATTGTGGAGCTCTTGTCAGAAGTCCCTACCAGCATTAATGAGCAACTTTAAACCCTTCAAATAAAACTCGTCAAAAACCAACAGGCTAGTATTTTAAGCACTTATGCACCAACACTGGATGCCGATTCTCAGCTGGATGCCATCCTTTCAGAGATGCCTAAGACCTGGGTGATTTTAATGCAAGAGTTGAGTGAGATTTTGATCAGTGGCCTGGGACTATTGGGAAAGAAGGAACTGACAACAGCAACTAGAATGCAATCTTACTTTTGACTATATGTGCAACGCACAACCTTGTTATTACCAACACATTTTTTTCGACAAAAAAATAAATTTAAAACATCATGGAGGCATGAGAGATTTGGGAACAGCATGGGCAAAGGTCTATTTGCACAAGCTAAAAATGCATAGTTATTTAGTTGAATACTCGTGCACACACCTAACATTTTTGGCCCAGTATTACTTATGAGGGCTACTCATGGCAGCAGAGCAAGGAAATATATATACTCATCAAGAGAGAGGAGAAAAGGAAGCTGAAAATGTTTGTTTTGATAGAAGCAACTAATTCAAGATTCGAAAACATGGGTCTGTCCCATAATCTGTTCTAGAGACTTGTTCTGAATTCCAAGTCTACCCTGTTACATCTCCCAAGTAAGGGGGAATGTTTACCCCACCCTTGTGTTCCCTCTGCCTGGTCCGTTTTCCTTCAAATTGTTTAATTCATCATAATTGAAGACAGGCACAGAGAGTTGTTGCTCCTTCCCAACCTCTCTTCACCATACGTCTCTCTCATACATTTTCCCCCTCCCTCTGTGCACATGAAATTGATGAATGCCTCTTTAAGGTCTCATGCCTGCCACCTCGACAGAACACCCTTGTAAATCAGATAAATATCTCAAGGATCCTTATCCTGGGAAAATTGAGATAATTGCACTAAATTGAAGTGCCTCTTTTTTTCAGCTGGAGTCTCTTGTAGTAACAGGTGCGCACTGACTGCTAATTCCTGCACAGGAATTACTCTGTCTCTCTCTCTCTCTCTCTCTCTCTCTCCATGTCAGAAGCAAAAGCTTCCAGTAGCAGGCCCAAGTCAATCCGCTGAACTGATATTTAGCCAAGATAAATTATCAATCAGGAACCTTTTTACAGCTCTATTCGAGACTCATTGAGAAAAGGTCACCCTTGCCAAGACCACAGTTATTTCTGACATTCTCAAGCTTATAAGCATTCCTGTGTTGGGTAGAAGAGAGGCAGGATTTGTCACGACTCATGCCAGGCTCAAGCAATTCACTTGAGTTCTCACAGCTGGAATCAATTTGAACAGAAGCCAGAATGGCTATGTTCCACCTTCACTGTTAGAGGCAATATGTCTCTGAGTACCAGTTGCTGAGAATCACAGGAAGGAAGAGTGCTCCTGTGCTCAGATGCCACTTGTGGGTTTTCCTTCAGGCATCTGGTTGGCTACTGTGGGAACAGGGTGCTGGACTAGGTAGGCCATTGGCCTGGCCCAGTAGGACTCATCTTACATTCTTAAGCACTTTCTGGAGTAACCAGCTGCAAAGGAGCATGTGGGCCCTGTACCATTAATAATGTTGGAAAGGGCTTATTAATTAGGAAATGCAGGTTCGAACATGTCAAAACGTGCAAGCCTGGACAAAAAGATAAATCTTCACAAGATGTCTGAAGCAACTGAGAGTTGTTGCTTTACATATGGCAGAGCGAAGGTCATTCCACAGTACAGCGGCAACAGAAGAAAATCTTGCCAAGTAAGGCTGAATGTACTGTGCAAGCATCAGCATTAGCCAGCAAAAATTGGGGGGGGGGGGACGACGACATGAGTAGGCTTTTACTTTTCACTATGGGGTCATATTGCTTTCAATTCCTACCAAGGAGACAGGCAGCTTCTCACCTGCCTGTGAGCCACCTGGTTTTGCCTCATCTGGCCTGACAGCAGAGCAATTCTGCAGCCTTGCTGCAGCAAGGATAGAAAGCTTAAAGCTCGTCCACTGATCAGGGCAGGTTATTAGCTCATTTTCCAAGTCAGTCATGAAAAGGAAGGGAGAGTCAGGTCACAAGTGTGCTAAAGGGGAAGAAGGTGACCTTCCAACACCCACTGCTTCCCTTACCTCTTGCACAGCTCCAGGTGGGATAGGGGTGGAAGGGAGGAAGGAAGGAAACCATCATTGCAGTAATTCTGGTATTCTGCTGAACACAAAAGCAAATGGGGAATCTGACAGGGACTGAAAGTGAATGATGGTGCAATCTGAACAGGATGATTATTTCTCAGAGAGTATTCAGGAAACACCTGGGGTCCCAAGAGAAACCAGCAGATGGGGTTTTATAAGTGTAAACTACACTAGGGGAAGAACTTATATGGCAGGACAGCTGTCCAGATAAGCAAAGCCAGGTTCCTTGCAGCCTTTGACATATAGATGCTGAGGTGCCCACAGATCTGAACACATCAGACACAACAGGTTCTCCTCAAAACAGCATGTCTCCTCCCATCCCAAAACCACTATTCCCTATATGCTCCTGTATACCTTACTGCCCATAGTTTAGGCATGTGGAAGCACAGAGTCCTGTTGGTCTGAACCTGACAAGCTCATTCAGGTTCTAAGTTCCTCTTCATATTGTGAACTGTAGGAATTAAGATTTAAATCTCTCTTCAGAGCAGGATCCATTTAAATACCTCATGCAAAAAGGCTAAGCCAGCTACAGCAATCTACTGCTGCTCAGCTGCTACTTCCATCAGCAATGGGGAAACTCATCCAAGATGGTCCAAGCATGCACATTCCCTATATAGATTGCAGTGTGTATGCTTGAGGTCATCTTGGTGGGTCGCTCTGGTCCCCCCATCAATGGTGCTCTTGATATGTATCCTTGCTACTAAAAGCCTTGTGAGGTAGCACCTCCAAGATAGCATACAACCACCCTAGCAGAATAAAGGAGATTCAAGACTAAGGTGGTGCACTTTGAAGAACCTTTGTATCACCTTGCAAAAATGATGTCAGGTTAAGATGCACCTTTTAGCACAGGCATTTGGATGAGGAGTTCAGAAAGTTCCTCGCATTTAATGTTTGTGTGTTACATAGCTGATTTGAACAGAGCTGAATGTAACCCTACTTGTGACTGCATGGTGAAGGGCAAGCTATAAATATCTATATATAAATAACATTAATGCATTGGGTGAAATGGACCTTCAGTTTGTCTCTTCTGAACCTACTGCCGTCCAGCTGATATGTCAGGTGTAGAATATGTGCTTGCTTTGCTCTGGACATTTACCCCTCCAAACGGATACATTATTCATAGCTCCCCTCCCCCAGTCTCTGCAGGAAGTGGGACAAGGGACCCAAGAAATAGGTCAGGCTGGGATCTTCCAGCCCTAACTACTGGAGAAGCATATGGGTTTAAAGGATAGCAGCTGTTCCTGCTTCCCCAGCCCATTATGGCAACCAGACACCCACTTCAGTATGGATTCATGAGAGCAGATTCTTCATAGGTTTTCTCACATTAGCAATAACTGGACCGTGGGGGCAGGCCATAGGTGAACAGGAAGACAGGCAGAAAACTGGTCTACAGAAAGACAAACAAAGTTAAAACATATATTTGATGGTCTGTAATGGTCTGCTAATTATTTTTCTCCCCATTAATTCGTTATTGGTAAAAGTGAAAAGGTGTAGGAGGTAAGGGAAGCAAACTTGTGTACTGAGTGGGTAGGAAGAAGAAATGAGATCTGCTGCAGGGCAAATTTCTACTCAACCCTGAACTTAACTATGGTGATGAGCGAAGATCCTTAGCTTGAAATATCAGTGACCCACAAATAATTTATCTAGCTGCTGTCGCATTCACCAAAGTGAACTGTTAAAGGCAAGCTACTTGAGAGGCTCGGAAATTGGAGTTTTTGCCTTCTCCTTGTGTTGGGAAGTGACCTGAAGACCAACCTGTGTAGAGCACACACACCCCTTTTGGAATTTCTTATGAGGCAATCAAGGAAGGGCATGTTGCACTTGTTCCATCCTACTCCAGAACTTTCCCTTGCTGAAACTTCACCATGAAGTAACACCAGGTGACATTTCCGCAGTTCTTGGCAAAGAGAATCAGCTTGACACTGTTTTGATTCTCCCCTTCCCCCACTATGAAACTCCCACACGGCACTTTACAATTCAGCTTTGCTCTGAAATGCAGATCTTTGGCTACACAGCTTAGCAGCATGGCAGGCATGAAGCACCGTCAATCAAGCCCAGTCACAACACATCACATCTTAGAATTATGATGGATTTGTGAGGAGGGGAGAAAGAGAACCACAGGAACAAGCAGAAGCACCTGAACAAGGGAACTGCAGAAGACAAATCATCTGCATGTCAAATACTCCATGTAGCAATCACCTTTTGCCTTTCAAATGAATTTTTAGAATATTTGCAATAATCAGGTACTAGAAAGGCTGTTGGGGAAACTGGCTGCATACATTTTAAGCACATGACCACCCCTCAAAGAATTCTGAGTTTACCACTCTCGGAACCACAGTCCCAAACATCCTTAACAAACTAGTTCCCCAGATTCTTTGAGTGTTGCACTTTAAATGTATGACGTGTACGCAGCCACAGACATAAACCAGAGGGCTGGATTTTAGTTTTATGTAAGAAGGAGTGCAATACAAATGGCTCTCAATGTGTATCTGTGACTGCCTCAAGGCTGTCACTATTTTGCAGAATGAATTCAATCACATACTAGAAATTTAAGTTTGTGTAATTAAAGTGCTGTATCACAACAAATTCACTTTTTAAAAAACGCGGACTTCTTGCAGTTAGGAAAGTGAACGGGAAATGCACTAAAAGTGTATACTACCTATTGAGTGACAGGAAGACATATATCTCCATGCAAAATAATCAGGATGAATGTTGATTCTCATGTAAGCTCCTCAGAAACAAATCAGAATGAAGCTCCAGTAAAGCATGGACATTAATCAGGTCATCCGAGAAGAGTTTACAAGTTCCAAGACAGAATATCTCAGAATTCCAGTTGCTGAGGAGTAAAAACAGGAAAAAGCTTCCTTGTGGGCTTCCCAGAGGCATCTGGTTGGCCACCATGAGGAACAGTATGCTGGACTAGATGAGTCTTTGATCTGATCCAGAAGGGCTCTTGCGATATTATTTGTAACTGTCCTCTCCATGGGCATGCCAGTCTATCTCCATTCCTTCCATCTGCTTCAGTGAAGAGAGGGGAGCAGACCAAATTCTGCTAAGCACTGAAGGAACAGTTCTGAACTTCATGTGTCTCAATCTCAGGTCATTTCCAGATGAACTGTTTATTAAGCATTCATCCTGATTTCTTTGCACAGATTTGCAGGGAGGTTAGACAATGTCAGCTATCTATTGAGCTTTCATTGTTTACAGATATGGTCATACAACATGTCATCAAGCATTATTGCACACATTCCATTGCACACACCCCTTCCTTATCACAAAACATCCAATTTTTTTTTGGGGGGGGACAGGTACATGATTGAGTCCCACCCCAAAATAGTGATCATCTTGAAGCAGCCTCGAGGCATATCCATACTTGCCTCTTTCCAGGCAGAGGTCTGTGCTTGAACGCTCCGTGTTCAAGTATTTGGGTTTTTTGCCCTGAGCTTTCCCCGCAAAATCCCACTCTTTAAAGCTGAATCGGAGCAAACTTCAGGTTTACTGCAGATTGACATTTACTCCTATTGAACCTTAAAGAGTGGATTTTCATGAGGTATGCTCTGGAGCAAAAGTGGGGGCGCTCAGCTATGGAGCTTTAAATTGTGGACTGTGCCTAGAAAGAGTGGAGGGAAAGTGTGGATCAGACCTTGGTCTCCAGCTTAATTTATGGAAACAATTCACCCACTACCTTCACATATAATGCAACAAAGACATTGGGATAATTGCCTTGAAGGTCCCTGATGTAGTTCCATCTATGAAGAGAAGCAGGTCCGGGGCTGCCAGCACTTTGGTCAGAGTTCACCAAGAAACCTCCAGTTATACCACTATGAATTCTCCAGTGAAAAGGTGGGATATAAAAATGTAATAGACATAGCATAAATACAGTGCAAATGAAGTGCAAGGAAAAATAATTAATCCCATTTGTCAAGAAACTTTATCAGGAGACCAAAATCTCATTACAATGAAATTCATTTTTATTTTTATTATAGCTGCTGCTGTGACAATTTTCCTTGTTTATGTGAGGAGTGTGCTATTAGATGTCAGGGAAAATTTCATAATCTTTGAGGAGGTAACTTGTTAGACTAAATAAAGAAGGCTGCAAGGATCAACATGATAACATTTTAGAATTATATATATTCTGGCGGAAAATAACCAGTGTGTTAAAGAGCATCTAGGTGCCAGACAATTTCAACAGTTTTCTTTTGCTTTAAGAGATAGCACTAGCAGTCCAAAGGTATGAAGCCTCCCCAGAGGTCTGCTCAATTTTTCTAGTGGCAGCATTGTGGCTAGGGATTTGGGTCCCTTCAGTGAGCCAGTGGCGGACAGAGATTGACGCCTCCTTCGTTGCTGTCTGGGCTGCATCATCGGGTGGGCCACACCCAAAGGTGGCCCCAGTGTCCAATCAGCACCGGCAGGAGGTGTGCCAGTGGTAAATTTAAACCACAGCGTGGCTGGAGAGCCCTCCTCTCTTAAACAAATATTGCCCAGTGGCAAATATCCCCCCCCAGGGGGGGTAGGGTGCTTGGGAAGGTGGTGCCAGTCTACCTTCAAGCATGCTTGGAGGAAGCTGATTACTTGGATCCATTCCAGTTTGGTTTTCAGGCCTGCCATGGCTGTGAAGCCAGCTTGGTTGCTCTTATAGATGACATTTATCAGGAGATGCTTGCTTTCCTCGATCTGTTGGCAGATTTCACTACAGTTGACCACAGTATCATTCAGCAGCACCTTAGGGAAGTCAGGATTGAGGACACTGAGCTTCAGTGGTTCGGCTCCTACCTCCAGAACTGCTTACAGAAGGGATGCTGTTGTTTAACACCATGTGAGATGTCCTGTGATGTTCCTCAGGGTTCCATCTTGTCTCCCGTGCTATTTAACATCTATATGAAGACACTGGGAGCTGTCATCAGATTTGGGCTGAAGAGTCATCAATATGCTGATGACACCCAGACCTGTCTCTCTGCTCCATCTTAATCAGGAGAGGCGGTTGAGATGTTAGACCAGTGCTTGACAGTGATGGGCTGGATGTGGGCCAATAAACTGAAGCTAAATCCTGAAAAGTCAGAGGTGTGATGTGTACCAGGTTCCCACGCCCAGGAGGCAGGAAGATGACCTGTTATGGACAGGGTCACGCTCCTCTGGTAGGGGCAGGTCAACTGCTCCAGGATGTGCTTGAATTAATCACTTTCACTCAGGTGGCCTCAGCTGCTATGAGTTTCCCACCCTCAGCTGCCTTATCAAGTTTCAGTGAGAATTGTTGAGATAATGATTCCAGTAGTAGATAGGTAGCCATGTTGGTCTGCCATAGTCAAAATAAAAAAAATTCCTTCCAGTAGCACCTTAAAGACCAACTAAGTTAGTTCTTGGTATGAGCTTTCGTGTGCATGCACACTTCTTCAGATACACTTAGTTGGTCTTTAAGGTGCTACTGGAAGGAATTTTTTTTATTTTGAGATAATGATGTAAAGCACATTGAATACTTGAAATGCACCGTATTAATGTCACCAAGCATTATGTTTTCACTTCAGGAAGCAAAACGAAGATTTGTGTTTTTGACAAGGAGCTTATAACAAGGGTGATGTTTCAGACAGAGATTTCAGACATGTCACCTGATAATTTTTTTAAAGTAGGAATTTAAATATACAAAGACAGTAATGCCAGCCATTATTACTATTTGCCCTTACATATATCTTTTATTCCTGAAATTTCAAATGTTTTACAATGAAGCTTCTTCAATCATTTTGGGGAAATATAATGATCTGAGGAGGCCACAGCTAAATTTACTTACTAGATATCATTTATATCCCACCTTTCTACTGCCAGGAAATTTAAGGGTATGGGGTTCCCGGGAAGGTTTCCATCCAGACACTGGCTAGCCCCAACCCCACTTAGTTTCAACCATGTTGATAGATCATGCACCTTCAGAACACAGGGGTGAATCAAATGTTAGGGATACTTCTGTTGATACAGCCTATCACCGAAAGTAACGGCCTCACTCTATTCTGGTCAGAGCACACCTGGAGTACTGTGTCCAGTTCTGCACACCACAATTTACGAAGGATACCGACAGGCTGGAACATGTGCAGAGGAGGGCAACTAAGAGCAGCAACGGTCTGGAAACCAAGACTTATGAGGAATGGTTCAGGGAGTTGGGTATGTTTAGCCTGGATAAGAGGAGACTGAGCAGAGATATGATAGCCATCTTCAAATATCTAAAGGGCTGTCACATGGAAGATGGAGCAAGCTTGTATTTTCCTGCTCCAGAGGGTAGGATGTGAACCAATGGCTTTAAGTTACAAGAAAGGACATTCCGACTAAACATCAGGAAAAACTTTCTGACAGTAAGAGCTGTTTGACAGTGAAACAGACTCCCTCGGAAGGTGGTGGTCTCCCTTGGAGGTTTTTAAGCAGAGATTGGATGGCCATCTGTCTTGGATGCTTTGGTTGAGATTCCTGCATTGCAGTGGGTTAGACTAGATGATCCTTGGGGGTCCCATCCAGCCCTCTCCTCAGTTCATACCCCAGCCTGCTGCTACTGGGCCAGCTTTATGTATGAGTGTTTTTGCCTGACTGGAATGTGCCCCTAAACTTTAATAATGCCTCGTTTCTTTGAGTAGAGGACAGAGGGGTGTAGAAACTAGCCTACTGCACAAAGGTAACATTTATTAATTGCTCACCCACTTTCCCCTTGCCCAGCAATGGCATGTGACCTCCCCTTAAAAAGGTTGTCCAGAAGGAAATGTGATCCTTGGTTTGAAAAAGGTTTCCCACCCATTCTAATTGATACTTTTAAGTAGTAGTTTTATTGGCCTGGCTGATGCGCTTCAGTAAGGGTGAGAATAATGGGTGTGCCATACAAAATCCATTGAAATAGTTGCACTAGCAGAAGCTTGTTGTGCGACAGAAAGGGTTGGGGCACAACCAACCGCAAGAACCATGCTGGCTTCCTTCACCTTCCCTTGCAAAATCATTCAGCTAGCACAACTAGTACCCTGCTAAGGGACATTAACTTACTGCAACACTGAATTATTCTATTGTGAACTAGACTGAAATGAAGATGCAGGAAGCTGCCCTATAGCGGGGTGGGGGGCTCTTTATCCATATAGCTCACCATTGCCTACATTGACTGGCAGGGACTCCGTCAGGCAGGAAAAGCACCTGCTCCCTGATCCTTTTCACTTGGAAGTAAACCTGGGGGGCTTTTGCTTCCCAGGGTCCCCCTCCTTCAAAAAAAGTGGCATACAAATATTGCAAATAAATAGTGAGCAAAAGAGATGGACAGAATCAGGCAGGGAAGGAAAAGAGACTAGGAACAGAAAAAGCCAACATCCTTCTGGCCTAAACCTGGAAGAACATCAGTCCAATTGCACATGCTCAAGAACCCAGGGCCTGGCTCGGCGGGTTAATGTGACAATCCATTTCTGACAGTGTGTCAATACAAAGCAATTTAAGAGTGCATGAAAAATCGACCCAAGGTAACAGGCAATTTCTCTGCTCTGCTGGTTTAGATGGAAGTGGGGTCCAATGAGGCTGGAGTATCTCAGCAAGCTCACGTCAGTCAGCAATGCCCAGCATCTCCCATCTCAGACCGTCACAAAAAAGGGGGCGCCTGGTAGGGAAAATGGATAAGAAAGTCAGTTCCCAAAGACAGAAACGGGCAAAACGGGCAAGAGATCCTTGTGGTCTCTCTAGCGAATCATGTTGAAAAGCTGCAGCACATACATTCCCCCTGAAACAAAACAGAATAGCAAAAAGAAAAGGTAGTCAGCTTTTCAGAGGGTGCAAGAAAAAGGATTACCCACTTATAAAGATACTCATGTACTGTATTCCTGTAGAAGTTGCTGGTCTGGACAAGGCTCTCTGCACTGCAAGAAGGTGAAACCAGAGCTGCATATCATGCAGGGATATTGTGGGTAGCTTCCTCTGTGGGCAGCTTTACAATAAAATAATTGACATGATAACGAGACATCACTTAAAATCAATAGGTGGAAAATCATTATTCTACTTACTCCTAAGACTAACAACAAACAGCACAGTATTTTGATTGTAAAAATCCATTCTGTTTAACTAAGTATGAAGGCCTGAAACAGAGTGCATAGGAGAACCAGATCTGGTGCTTGCAGCTGGCCAGGTTGAGCCCTGGCCAAGGGCCCCATGGACTGAAGAGGCCCCTCACCGGCCTGACATGGCTGTGCCATCACAGGCCTCCTTTCTTGGACAGCCATTTTAGTGGTAGCTGGGCGGCAGTGGCACTTTTGAATAGAAGCCAAGCTAAAATGCTTCCCAAGCCTCTGCTAGAGATGGTGGGGAATAGTGTTGCCATGGTTAATGGTAGCAAGGGAATACTATGTGGCCACGTTAGAGTGGGGGCCCATTCGTGGCACTATGCCAAAGACCCTCTGAAGTCTGTTGGAACAGTTTCCAAAGCGATAGCCACGTTAGTCAACTGCAGCAAAACCACAATACCTCAGGTTATATACGCTTCAGGTTACATACGCTTCAGGTTACAGACTCTGCTAACCCAGAAATAGTACCTTGGGTTAAGAACTTTGCTTCAGGATGAGAACAGAAATCGTGCGGCAGCACCGGGAGGCCCCATTAGCTAAAGTGGTGCTTCAGGTTAAGAACAGTTTCAGGTTAAGAACGGACCTCCAGAACGAATTAAGTACTTAACCTGAGGTACCACTGTACTCTTGTTGCACCTTAGAGACTAACTAACCTGACATAAGGTTTCCTGGACCACTGGTTAGCTCTTATTAACCTCCTAAAAATGTCAACCAAGTGAGCCTTGGAGATCTCCCAGTTACTGGTGCCACACTTATACACAAAAAGGTCCATTCCTGGGAGAGAACCACCTCACTCTAATGCAGGTGGTGGTGGCCACTTACTCCAGATGAAGTCATAGATCTGGGAGGAAGCAGTCTCCATGCCATTCCAGCTCCTGACCACCAACAGTTTCAAAACTATTGGCTGGTGATAGATCCCTGGAAAGTCCTACCTTTATCCCAGGGACAGGTGTAACTCACTTTTGGGAAATATAGCTTGAGGAAAGCTCTAGCTCGTGAGCACTTACAGAGGACGACTGAAGTAAAATTCATTTTTATATCTCAATCACTCATCAGGCAAGGTGGCTACCAAACGCCAAACCAAAGGAGGCCACATGCTGAATGATGGGGGCTCCCTCTTGCTACATAGCAAGTAATTATTTGTGGGTTGATCCTTGATTCACTTGTTCTAGCAAGAAGTAGCGGGGGAGAAAGATGTATATTATAGAAATGAGGTTCAAGTTAAAGCAATAACAGTTTCCGTTTTCAGCTGCTTTTCATGATCTGCCCTCGGGAGATTGTGCCTAAATGAGATTGAGCTGCAGTAAGAATGCTCATAATCCTTTTGGAATGGAGGAAGGAGCTAACTCATCCACATGACACCCAGTTCATAATGGCAGAGGGTCCCTTATATAGAATGCAGAGTAAGGCTTGCTCACTTCAGTGTTGTTCTGTCCATTCACAAGCAGGCTGGCTTGAAGGAAGAAAAAAATCTTCAAAATACTTTCACACATCATAAATTTTAGTCCATGTGCCTGCTGTATAGCCTGTGGAATTAGCTGCTACTCAGTAAAAGCAGGGACCAGCGGCATTTATTACACACACTTCCTCCCTCTCCAAAGCTGTTGCCCACTTATTTGCAATCAGTCAAAAATTAAATGCCACCATTATTATTATAGTTATTAGATTCCCACCCTTCACAGCAATATAAAATACAGCATTAAAAACTATTTATCACATGCATTGTTTTATTTCAAAAGTTTATACCCCACTTTTCAGTCAGGGAAATAATACCTAAACCCTGCCAGAACTTACATACTGTACATGCAAACCCAGCAGCCTTTCATCCTCTGGAAGATGGATGGGGCTGGCGCACAGCTCTCTTCGGTTCTGCAGCTCCAATTCTGCTGGAGCCGAGGGTACTTTCCAGCAAGGAGCATGGAGAAAGCAAGCTCTCCACAGCTGCTCCTTGTTTCTGGGCAACAGATGGAACTAGGACCAGGTTGCTCCACCAAGCCTTGCCATGAGGTTCTTCTTGGCCAAGGTGGTGGTGGTGGGGTTGGCATGGAAGGATCAATGTTTGCTGTTCAATGATGTCTCAAATATTCTAAACAGTATTTTGTTTATATGTCAATAGTTGGCTTTTATGTTTTTAATGTGATGGCTCCTGAAGAAGAAATTTCCATTCCGAAACACATTGCACTAAACATTCGTAATTGCTACTTTCGAGAACTAGTTTCTCATTTTTTTTACATTCTTTTTTTGGGAGGCAGAGCGTACAATCTGCCAGGGACCTATAGTTCCCTGGCCAGTGGCCCAAGTCACTGGGCAATTTTTAATGTTGGCACACTATTTCACCAGTGCAGTTGAGAGCCAGTGTGGTGTAGTGGTTAAGAGCGGTAGTCTCGTAATCTGGGGGACCGGGTTCATGTCTCCGCTCCTCCACATGCAGCTGCTGGGTGACCTTGGGCCAGTCACACTTCTCTGAAGTCTCTCAGCCCCACTCACCTCACAGAGTGTTTGTTGTGGGGGAGGAAGGGAAAGGAGAATGTTAGCCGCTTTGAGACTCCTGAAGGGGAGTGAAAGGCGGGATATCAAATCCAAACTCCTCCTCCTCCTCCTCCTCCTCTTCTTCTTCTTCATCTTCTTCTCACATTTTGCACTCACTGAGCTTTAATGGTTGGTGGGGTTGTGAGGTTCAAGGCATATATCTGCATTTATGGTGGCAAAGTGAGGTTATACAGACCTTTGGGCTGGAAGAGTTCAAAGAATTGGGAGTCAATCTATAACACAATCTATAACACACTGGGATAGTGGATGATGCTACTCAATGTATTAGTCATAAAGAACTGCTAGCATTTTTGCTTGTCACAGTGAGCTTGGAGATCACTAGGTGTTGGTGCACTACAGAAAGGTTGTCAATCGGGTTCTGGTTTGGCAGAAAACTGACCTGTCAACTTAGTGCAGTAAAGGGGAAAATGGGGAAAACAAATCTGTTGGTCTTTATATGCAACTTGGCAATCCTTTATATCCTCTATGTGTCACAAAGATTAAATCTGAAGAACGCCCCCCTCCCCATGCACACATGGGGGAAATATGGAGACAATTGTTGGACTAATGCAATGGTACCATAATCTATAAAGTACAATAAGCCTTCAACTTATGAGGGGGTTGTGTTCTGGGAATTGCACCAAAAGGCAAAAATGCATGTAGCCAAAACACACTGGGCACAATGGTGGGTGGGATTGCCAAAGTATTCCCCCCGCACACAGATGCTCCCCCTGTTTTGGCCAAGTGTATAAAGCTGAATGTGCACAAGTTAAATGTGTGTAAGTTGTGGACTTACTGTACTACTGTATTCCTTTAAGTCTGTGGTCATACTTTGTATCGGTGGAGAGGAAGAGTTTTTATGTGACAAATTGCATGTTTTGTTGGTCGTGTTTATTTAGAAAACAATGAAACTATTTTAAAATATATATTTAGTGCCGATAATCCCCAGACCAGACCAATTTGCCACTTAAACCAAAAGATGATGCTTTAAAAACCCATCACCATCAAAATGACTTTCATTTGATAGCTAAATAGAACATCCCACCGTCAGGGGCAGTGTAGTTTTTGGACGACAGGCTCTGCAGATTGACAATAGAGGGAGCTCTGCTGCCTTCATGGCCTGCTTGCGCATCTCCAGGAAGCTCCTTGCCGTGCTACTTTTATTGTTTTGGTGCTTCTTGGTATTTATTTGCTCTCTACTGACCACTGCTGCAGCTTGTTTTAGTAATTCATTTATATTTTTAGCGTTTTAATCGCTTCGTTTTTATTGCTACATAGTTTCTTTTTATGGATATGCGCTGCTTTGGATATGCTGACTGAAAAGTGACTCATAAAACCCATTTAAATTAAAAGAGACGGTTTTGGGAACTGGTTGCCAGACTGAATGGGCCGTTGGTCTGAACCAGCTGGGCTTTCCTTATGTTATTAGCTCAGCAGTATAGAGATGGCTGGTAGGACAGCTTCTCCAGATGTGCCGGCTGTGGGCGATGAGACTTCTAACCCAAAACATCTGGAGGGCATCAGGCTGAAGAAAGATATCCATTAGGAACAAGGCAGCTTACATAGCCCACTGCTCAAGAAGAGCAAAGAGCAGCAACAGCCCAGCATGACTCAGGACAGGCAAGCAATAGGTAACAGAGGAAAACGTTTCAGTCAAGGGGAGGGATCTCCCTTTTAAGTTTCCCACAAGCAGCACTTAGTATTACAACTACAAAAACCTCCAGGATTCTGTTGCTTAATGTGTGGGGGGGGGGTTGTTGTTGTATTTGTATTCAGTTTGAAGAGTGAGTTTGTGAAGCAAACAAAATTAGCAACGCAGGCGACAGTACCCAGAACAGTTGCTTTTCACATTTCCAGCCATGAACAAAGAGGAGGATGAGCGCTCACCACCTTGGTACCCCAAACACAGACAAAAGAGAGGACATCAGAGCAGGAATACCAATGAGGAACATCTTAATTCCTCCCTACATACCAGACGGCATTAAGAATCTCCTCACACAGCTCACTTTGTGGTGGTCCTCCTTATCACTTACTGGAGATGAATCTATACATTTCTGAGCAGCCGTCCAGATGCTAGGCAATTGGTTAAAGAGAAGGGGGGATTGCGGAGGCTCTGAAAAACACTGTTATAAGAAAGCATGTGTGATAATGCTGTGGTTCTGCCCCCTGGAGAGGGAAGGCTGAAATATTACTCCAGTAGCCATCTGTTATGCACTTGTTCATACATATTTTGGGGCACTGGAAAATAAGCTGGTATATGTGTGTGAGAGAGAGACCAACCTGGAGCAGAGAAATAGTTAAATAGCTCCAACCAGGGTGGCTCTGGGAGCCTGAGCCCCAGGTCTTTTGTACTGAGTCCTGCTCTCCTACCCCTCCTCCCTCCTTTTAAAAACTTTGAAAAACAGACCTCAGCCACTTACCATCACAATTTGCTTTCCAGTTGTGGCTAGAGATGGTGTTAATCTGTGGTTGTTCAACATCATGTGTGAATGGTGTTGATTTGTGACAGGGGCATGTAAGTATATAAAAGTGTGCCTGCATGAGAGTCGTGTCAGATGCTGAACAAGAGTTATTTGAGTATTCGTATGTACATAAGCAGCAGCTCTTGGCACCTGATTTGAGTCCTCTGCCCAATCTACCTGCAGCATACAGAAAATCCTGTTGGTGCCATGTTGCTGAGAGTAAGCCCTGACAGTAAGAGGCAGAGTTTGCTTCCCCGCCCCCCTGGAAGCCAGCCTTACTTTGCATCTATGCATATAAATTAGCATATGCAAATATGAGCCTGTGCTCAGAGTCCTTGAATCACGCAGCACTCTCTTCTCTGATTCAAATCAACCCCCACCTGAAGTGGCTTTTCTCCTCTAAAAATGTCAACCGAGTTGCATCAAATGTTCACTTAGCATCTTACCCTTCTAAGAACAAAAGGGTTTTAACAACTAATCATTCCTTAAGAACAAAAGGGTTTTAACAACTAATCATTCCTTAACCCTCACAATCTTCCCCAAAAATCGACTCCCAAGAGAAAGAATCGTATTGCAGATTAGATTTGCCGTTAAAAACGCACTGTTGGGAAGGGGCACCTAAGACAACACAGATCCTGCTTGTTTTGCCTCGGTATCCTCCAAAGAAAGACATCCACAACCTCACTGCATCTCTGGAAGGCAAGCCCAATGTTTGCAGAGTACTTTCAAACAGACCCTCTTACAAGCCATCTACAAGCCATGCTGTCAAGCCATTTCAGCCATATTAAATCCCTGTGCGGAGTTGATGGTGCAGGGTGCAGATTGAGCATCAATGTGACTTTGAGGACTGAATCTCCTTTGGATACAGCCAAGCATCTGTGCTAAGAACGGGATCTAGGGGCTGATCTCAGCTCCAGCTGCTTCCAGTCTCTGTAGCCAGCACCCACTTATTAAATCAGAATGTTTGATTTTGAGCTGCAAGTTGGTGGAGCATGCAAAAAGAGAAGAGAAGAAATAGGCTTTGATTAGAAGCTCACACACAGACAAAACAATTTAAACAACAGAAAGTGTTTTACTAGCATATAAGCCTTTCAAAGCCACAGCTGCCTGGTTCCTAGCCACAGGCTGGATTAGCTAACAGGTTTACTATCAATGCCAGTATGATAAACTGTGAAGCTGGAGGACATCACAGTCTTTTAATCCCCTCCCCCAAATGTGACAGGTTAAACCTATATGGCCTTACTTCACTCACACTTTGATCTTTTGTGGTTTACGTATAAAAGGGCAAGAGGGTGGAATCCACTCCAGCCTTCCTCAACTTGGTGCCTCCGAGAGGTGCAACTTCCATCAGCCAGGGCCTGGGCACCAGGTAGCGGAAAGCTGGGTTAACGTGTCAGAGGCTGTTCACCTAGAAAATAAATCTGCTCATGTTTTCCTTCAGGGCATCCCAGGAGGCCCAAAGAATAGCAGCTGTTGACAATGTGGCAGCTACAGAAATGGCAGCTATGGAACAGGCACATTGACAACAAGCAACTCTATAAACACTTGCTGGAGGAGTTGTGAGGTGGACTCAGGAACACATGGGCCACAGGAAAAGATGGGTAACTGTTGTGCACACCCTAGTCTCCCACCTGTGAGACACTTCAGGGATGTCCGCACCTATCAGTGTTTGGTTTCCTTGAAATGGAGGCCAATGGAGGTTGTGATGTCTTTAAGGCTATATTTACACATATATGCAACCTGAGCATGGGATGTAAGAGTGGGACCCTAAGCTATAGCTTGTTTAGCTCATAAGTAAATCCGGCAGTGATAGAGGAGCTCTCTCACACACAACCCCACTTGTCCCACTATTGCTCTCCATCGTAGGATGACATGGCATCCAGCCAGGCAAGGTGGGGAAAGGCCCATCCATATGACTTGGCAACAGGGCTCATTCTTAAAGAAGCTGATGATGGAAACTTAGCTGAGTAGCTAAGGCCATAAGAACTGGTTTGACTGATTCAGCAGGTTTCCTCTTAGGGATTCTAACCTTACAGACACAGGATCAGAGCCATGCATATAATCCAGATTGGCTCCCCAATCCAATAGCATTTGGGGATCTGAGGAAACAGAAGAGGGGAACAAAAGGTAGGTACCATTGTGCATAGGTTTTTAATCATTTATATTTTTAAAAAATCCAAGAAGAGAAAAAACACTTAACGTTTTGGAGGCTCCTGGATGTGAGAAAGGGCACAAATCCTGTGACGTCATGGCATAATTATTTCCACACCCAACCATACCCTGTTCTGCGTGACATTTATGAAATTGGAGTCAGTATGGGTAGAATCAGTCCAACCAATGCTTCAATATGTATTATATATGTTATTCCAAAAAAACACTTTTCATTATTACTAACACAGGAGTGGGCAAACTGCATTAACTAACTATACTGAGATATAACCAGGTGGCAACTTTCTGCACTCTGCAGTCTGGAGTTGCAGCACACACCGGGAAGAGCAGAATGTGTCCAAGGAGAACTAGGCACTTCTCTCGGAACACCACTATGCTACTTAGTGGAGGCCAGCACCACAGCCTCCAGCACCCACACTGGTACTAGCACCAGTAAGTTAGCTTTCTGAATCAAAGTGGGGAATGGCATTCCCTGCATCTGGTTCATGCAGTCAGAAACACCACACTCCATTCCAGAAACAGAGTATAGTCTTCCTGACATATCCCTAGGGGGCAGCCATACCAGTGGTTTTGTCCTGGTTTTTCTGATGCTGTTCACTGGTGACGTCCAAAGGCCAAGTCTTACAAGAAGTACCTTTTTAAAAGTGTTCCTCACCTTCAAATTTTCTCTCTAATGTCCTGCATATAACCAACAGGAACAACAAGCTGGGGGTACTTCAATACATTTGACCAGATTCTTGCATTTCAGATAACAAGCTGGTATGTGCCTAAGGATAGGCAAGCCAAAAAGGGATAGCTCTGGGCCAGCATACCATAACCTTTATGAATGGATTCACGGTCTGGGAAAGGTTCTGATTCGCAATGCAAATCAGTGGGCCAGAAACACCTTCTCACCCCATAAATTTGCTTGTAATGAAAGTTTCTGGTGAGCTGTGCCAAACAGCCAGCAGAATATTTGATAAGTAAGAATCCTTCCACTCTGCTTAACCTATTCCCAAGTACGGTATACCTTGTGTTGCTCTTTGCAGTCTCAGGGCAGGAACCTCAAGGTTCTGCTTCTCCTTGTTTGCATATCACCTGGTACAAACACGGCCTTACTGAGTACCAACCAGACCACACTCAAGCCCCCTTGGTTCTCAAATACAGCATTGGTCCTCCAAGCATTCCTGAATAAAGTAGGAGGACAGCTGTTAAAAGTAATTATGTGTACATCACTACAGTATTGGAACACTAGTTTTGAACTGGATGGACCTGATCCAAAATCCTAGAATTCACACCTCTCATCTGCATCCCAACAGCACAGATTTGGTGCCACTTGAAACACATATGGCTTCTCAATTCACACCAAAGCTGGTTGAGGGAGTAGGAAAAATTTGTATTTAACAAATTGAACGCTAAAGATTTTAAGAAAACGTCAACATTTTGACAAAGTATCAAAGTGTTTCAATTGCCACCAAAAATTTCAGGCATCTATTTTTGACAATTTTTTATCAAAACATTAAAGTAGTCATCTTGTGCCTATTGGCTATATGAAGTCCCCACATATGCACATAACTAATGGCAGAACTGAATGTTAAACTAAAAGCACAATACTGCACCCACCCATTTAGCAACATTTGGAGGACCAGAAGTTAGCTCCATCTGACTTGCATGTAAAAAAAATGTTTATAATAAATAATTGGAAATTACTGCCTCCATTAATAATGAACTCATCCTGCACTTCTTTTACAGGAAACATTTCTGCTAACTGGTCTTATATCTAAATTGTTGGCCTTCTCCTTAGCCATTATGAATGACCTTAAGCAATTTCCCGATTTTCAAAAGGTGTGGGTAGGCAAACTAAGGCCCGGATCTGGCCTAATCGCCTTCTAAATCCGGCCCGCGGACGGTCCGGGAATCGGTGAGTTTTAACATGAGTAGAATGTGTCCTTTTATTTAAAATGCATTTCTGGGTTATTTGTGGGGCCTGCCTGGTGTTTTTACATGAGTAGAATGTGTGCTTTTATTTAAAATGCATCTCTGGGTTATTTGTGGGGCATAGGAATTTGTTCATTCCCCCCCCCAAAAAAAAAATATAGTCCAGCCCCCCACAAGGTCTGTGGACCTGCTGAAAAAGTTTTCTGACCCCTACTTCTTCCTTCCCATGTTTATGATTTTAAAAAGCAGTATAAAGCACTCAAAAGAGGAACTAAATTTTGCAAAGTGATATTATTCATTCCAGTCACAAAAAGCTCAGATCCATAACAAGGAATTTTTAATGGCTGAGTTCTTAGTGACAGTGCACTCTGAGTGCTCAGCTAGGAATTCTGAGTCTCCCCAGAGTACAAAGGGATTCCAGAACTTTTAAGTTTGCAGATCTAAGCTTACTTACACCCTAATTTTAAAGTTTCCCCATAAATAAGTTCACCACTAACTTTGATCAACTTTAATGGGTCTTACTTCCTAGGAAGTAATATAAAGTCTGCTTAATACTGTAGCCTTACAAGAGTGAAAATCTCACAGAACTCAGAAATGTTTCGGTTTGTGACGTCCATAATGGCTATGCTCTGCCTCTATGCAGTAGCACCTTAAAGACCAACGAAAGCTCATACCAAGAACTAACTTAGTTGGTCTTTAAGGTGCTACTGGAAGGATTTTTTTTATTTTGACTATGGCAGACCAACACGGCTACCTATCTGTATCTGCCTCCATGGTTGGAGACTATGTCCTTCTGAATACCAGTTGCTGGAAACTGCAGGGTTGCAGAGTACTCTTACACTTGGGTCATGCTTGCCAGCTTCCCATAGGCATCTGTTGGCCATTATGAGGTCAGATCTTATGTTCTTAACTGCTCAAAATTCCACAGAAGGGAAGATTTCGTTCGCGGAAGCTTCTTTTGCCACCACTGCTGTGTAATAAGAAGAGCCACACTTTGTGATGTTTCCGGTTCTTTTGTGCAACTGTCTAAAGATGGAGAAGCCCACTTGGTGGGCTGGACCCGGCAATGCTGTCTCCAGCCAAGGAACCCTGAAGCTAGTGACCTCTTTTCTGTAATCCTCTCCACTGGTAGGCTCAGCATTGCCAAGCACAAACTTTCCTACAGCGAAAGGGAACTCTAGAAGCAGCAGAATACTAAAAATAAGCCAGTATGATGTGTGAATTAAATGAGGGTGGCAGAAATGTGTATCTGCTACCCTGCTGCCACATCCAACCGCAAGACACCCATATAATCACACCACAGGGAACCCCATTCAATCTAACTTTTAAGTAACTCTGGGAAATTTATTGGCCAATATATAAACAAACAAACTTCATTAGCACAGAGTTAAGGCTCCCCTGGGCCCACTCATTCCCTCCCAGAATATCCTCCCAGCAAAAATGTAAACTTCATACAAACAATAAATAAAAGGTTGGACTCTGTTATACCAGAAAGGTGCCACAGTTTCCCTGGTGAACACTGATCTTTGCCATTTATCCTCACAGAACTTGTCACTTCTTTCCCATCACAACTATAGAGCACACAGTCCCCTCACACCCCACCATGTTCTTCCCTGGACCAATTCACAAAATAATCTTGTTTTGCTTTGTTTTTTGGAATACTCCACTGCTCAAAGAGTGCTGAAAGGAAGTTCCTAGGCGCCTTGATATCATTGTGAGTAAACACATTCCAAAGCTCTCCGTGTTCCGGAAGAGGCTCTTGCCAGCTTAATGCTTCACAAGAAAAGGCTGTCCTGGAGGTGAGGGGAATGTTATCTTTTGTTAGGGTGATACCTAGTTGCACTGCAGTGATCTCAGCTGGAAAGCCCCACACTGCCAAAAGTACTAGGTTGGGGGGTTTGTGGCAGGAAGGGGGACTCATTTTGAGACTCTAGATTCCAGATGGATGATTTCCTAGGAGGAATAAGAGCTTCAGGAATGGGTTTAAAAGGACCAAAAGATGAGTAAACAGCACAAAGGACTTAAAAAAAAAACCTTCAAAAAAGGGAGCTGGAACTTCAGGACCTCCAGAAACAGTATTTTTTATCGTTGGCATCTGTCTGTCTCGAGAGATAATGGAATGCCCCTCTGGGGTGAAGTCAAACTGCTCTGTTAGCGGCACTTAAGTTGACCTCCCCAGGGTGCAAGCCTGGGCAGTATGTATGGAGGTCTTGGGTTGCTCAGACGACAAGCCCCCTCTCCTCTGCCTTGATGATGTGGTCCAAGGGAAAGAAGAGCAATAGGTTTGGCACCAACTTGGCTGCAGAAGTTGTCAGGAGACGGCATTCAAGATGCCATCCAACCATTTTAGGGAATCGACTCTGGATACGTGTACTCCTTAGTCTTTTTTTTCTCTGGAAGATATCCCACAAGGCAGCGGAAGTTTAGGATCAAGAGTTTTGCTTCTCGATGGGCTGCCTTCCCAGGTTAATGAGCCCCATCTGTCCCTCACTTCCCTCCTTATTCACTAAAACAGAGACTCTTAAAAGGAAGTTTAATTAATTAATTCAGATTAATTTTATCAATCTGGAACAGGCTTCCATTACATATCAGAGAGACATTGTTTCTACTGCCTTTTCAGCACATATTGAAGATCATCTTTTTTTCAACAAGCCTTTAAACAGAGCCTTTTATCCCAGTCTGTTTCCTTATTGGATATGAAATCCTTTTCATATATGAAATCTTTTCATATATGTTTTATTGTTAATGTTTTAAATTACTTAAAGATGTTTCATAGGAAGTGATTCATAAAGGGAATGGAATGAAATAAAGTAAAATAAAAAGGGGGGAAGAGACATTTTTAAAGGAAGTTGAGAGAGATGAAAGATCTGAATTTCACTGTTGCTCAGTTTAGAATGCTGGAGAAGGTTTGAAAAACTGACAATACAACATCCCTGAAATAGCCTAACCAAGAAAATAAGTTCTAACTTGCAAAGATTGCAATCTGGAAAACAGGTCCAGGGGGAAAAAACTCCTCAGGTTTACAAAATGCTTGAAATCCTCTCTCTCTCTCTCTCTCTCACACACACACACACACCATCAACAAAATACTTTTACAGAATCATTAGCTCAAATGCAACATTAAAATATTACAATGAAATCTTCCTGATTGCGATCAGTGGGTAAATGCCACAAACACTGGGAAATGTCTTGCAAGAAGAACTTTAGGGGGGGGGGGGATTCTGGGCTCTAGCACAATATCCCTTCCAGTAACTATAAATGTACAATCCTATGCAAACGCAAACACTTTAAAGCACACCCTATTGGGACATACATATTGCGCACTGGGGCATACACACCACACATTTAAATCACATTTCTTGCAACCATCCCCACTTGAATCCTGGGAACTGTAGTTTACCCCTACACTACAGAGCTATACTCCTGCCAACCTAGCAGTTTGAAAGAACGTCAAAGTGCAAGTAGATAAATAGGTACCCCTCTGGCAGGAAGGTAAACGGCGTTTCCGTGTGCTGCTCTGGTTCGCCAGAAGCGGCTTACGTCATGCTGGCCACATGACCCGGAAGTTGTCTGCAGACAAACGCCGGCTCCCTCGGCCTATAGAGCGAGATGAGCGCACAACCCCAGAGTCGGTTACGACTGGACCTAATGGTCAGGGGTCCCTTTACCTTTACAGAGCTATAACACACACCACCCTTAACAATCTACATTTCCCAGGATTCATGTGTGTTGATAGTGGTGATTATCAGATTTTGGAGTCCTTCAAGAGCAGGAGTAAATTTTGTTAGAGAGCAGTGTTTACCAAATCGTTGCTCAAGCAATATGGACCCTTCTAAATCAGCAATCCTGCTACTTTGGAGTTCAATGAAGGATATAATCCTAAACACACCACCAAGTAAGTGCTGTCGAAGTACGTAGGAATTATTTTTAAGCAAATCTGCTTAGGGTCCTTTTGCTCCCAACCCCCGTCTTTTTCAAGTCAGTCGTCCCACTCATTTCAGCGGGGCTTGCTCCAAAGTAAGAACGCACAGGATTGCTGCTTTGTACCCAGATCCTGTGCAAACTTACTTGGGAGTAAATATTGTGGAATGAGGTGAGACTTCTACGTGCTCATAGACTCAAGTTATTACTTGGGTATTATTTTCACTCAGATACTAACAGGACTAACCAATTATCAGAGTAGCTCGAGTTCAAATTGAAAGCGGGGGGCTCACGTTGATTGCATGCTACTCTGAGCATAAGCAAAGGTCCCTTCCCTTCCCCGCCTCCCCCCCCCCAAACCCCATAGAAAACAGGCGCACCAAGGCAAGAAGTTTTTGCTCTCTGACATCCCATTCTCGATGTACAGGGTTGGTTCTGCATGAAAAAGAATTTCTGTAGGGTGATTCCACGTCTGTATCGGCACCATCCAGAGTCACATTTACTACCTTTTCTTGAGGACAAGGCCTTGAGAAATGAGCACCGCTGAAATTAATTGGACTTGCTCCGAAATAAACCTAGGAAGAGCCAGTATGGATTTTCAGTTCTCTGCACTATCAGGAGCTTGGGCTGAAGACAACCCAGCAACGAACCTGATTCCGATTCTGGCCTGCAACCCAGATCTTCTGCTAGCCACAGCTCCTTCTGATATGCCTCTAAAGCTTAACATCCAAGAGTTATATATTGCACTGTATTTATAAAAGCATTTATATGCCGCTTTGTCGTGCAAAATACCAAGGCGGGTGTGCAAACTCCACGATCTGTGTTCTGCGCGTAGCAGATCGTTAGGCTGTTGGTTTTCATACACAACGGCTTCCTGTCCGCTTGCTCCGGGTGGGGCGAGTTGGTTGCTTTCCTCCCCCTTTTTCCTGGGTCCGCATCAGGCTGCTCTCCATGGGGCCCTTGGTCTGGGATTGGTCGAACCGGTAGGAGTAGTAGAGAGAGATGTGGCTGAGGGATCCTCCCTTTTGCTAGGGCTAATTGGATCGAGTCTGAAAGCAAGATCATGTACACCTGGGAAAGAGGGCAGGAATGGCCTTGAAACGCCATTATAATCCGAGAAAAAAGGAGGAGGAAAGAGTAGGAACTTTGGGCAGCCGCGGTGGGGAAGACTGACAGCTACGCGGAGCGCTTCCCTGTAAGTTTTTAAAGGCTCAAATATTGAACTATGTGGTGCAGTTGTTTTCACGGATTTAGTTACAGTTTTTCCTCGGGGTGAGCCTCTTACTTTTAACTCCTGTTTTAATTTACTTGCTAGCCTGGGTCGTCACTCCCGACTCCATAAACCTTCCCCAAAGCCGCCCCTCTCCCCACGTGTCCCCCTTTTCTCTCCCGCGCACCATTTGCTCCTATTTTTCTCTGCACTGCAGGTTGATTCGGAATACCAAGCTATGAGCGAGCCTGTGTCTCCAGTCCGCGTGGAAGTTTTGACTCAGGTAAGCAGGAAACAACCCCCCCCCCCCAAAAAAAAGCCACACGTAGCTCAACCTATAGGCCTCTGTGGGAAAATAGTTACTCGAGAGGAGGTGACGGGCCCGGGCGGGTGCGCGATTTGGAATGGGTCGAGCTCAGGGTTGGTTGCGGCGCTATGCAGCCCCAGAGAGTGTGAAAGGGGCGAGGTGGTTGTGTGGAGAGAAGATTTCCGGGGTTCCGGTGGAAGCCATTTTAAATCTCCTCTGGGGTCATAAATGAGAGTTGCTCCTATAGGAATCAGTGGTTGGTTAGGGGAGTTCTGACTGGGCATGCCTCCACCCTCCGTAAGCAAAGCTTAAAAGAAGTATTACTGCACTGTCCTCACTCGGAGAGGAAGGGCCTTTTTTATTTTTTAGGTGTTTCAAGAAACATTGGTGGCAGGGAGGGGCAGCTGCCCCCCCCAGTCAATAAAAATCGATAAAAATACATAGCTAACTGAGGTTTTGCCCACCCCCCAACAAAAGGCCTGCCCCACCCAAAAAAAATTCTGGCAATGTCCATGCCTGCCATCACAAATACAGCCCATTATCTCCATATTGCAGGTTGGGGACAGCTGCTGGGAGATACTGCTTATGCCAGCCCTTCAGTCTGCTAGTAATATGACAGGTTGGGGGTTCAGGTGATTTCTAGCCTAAAATCCCCTGCATTAAAAGACCACCTAGGTTGTAGCCAAGGTCAGTCTAGTTACACTGCCACCTGGTAGCCCAAATCCAATACTTGGCTATGTGCAAAAACCTTGTCTTCTATTGACTTGCATGCAGGCATGTTTCACTTCTAAAGCATCTTTGGATATATCTGAAAATAATTGGACTGTGAACTTCTTTGAGGGCATGGGTGTGTGACTTCTGCCCATGATGCCAGATCACAGCTGCCTTAGAACCTTGGATTTCTCCAGTGACTTTTTTGAGCTTCTCCTTTCTGGGTGTAGAAAAGAAAAGGGGAAAAAAGTCTTGAGTGTAGTCATTAAGGCTGTAATCCTCCACATCCTTGCCTGGGAGTAAGCACCATTGAAACTGACTATGCTTCCTTCCAAATATACTTATACAGTGGTGCCCCGCAAGACGAACGCCTCGCGAGACGAAAAACTCGCAAGACGAAAGGTTTTTTCGTTTTCGAGTTGCTTCGCAAGACGAAGTTCCCTATGGGCCTGCTTCGCAAAATAAAGCTTGCCCCCGCACCCCGGACCTCTTTTCAAGCAAGGGGCGGCGGGGAGAAGATTGCTTCTCCCCGTTGCCAGCCCCGCAATCTCCGGGGACAGAGGGGAAGGCGCGCACGCCTTCGCCTCTCTCCCCGGACCCCTTTTGAACCAAGGGGTGGCAACGGGGAGAAGCGATTCTCCCCGCTGCCCCTTCCCTTGCTTTAAAACAGGTCCGGGGACAGAGGGGAAGGCATGCGGCGCTTCCCCTCTGTCCCCGGACGGTCTCCATAGGAACACATTGATTGGTTTTCAATGCATTCCTATGGGAAACCGTGCTTCGCAAGACGAAAAACTCGCAAGAAGAAAAAACTTGCGGAACGAATTAATTTCGTCTTGCGAGGCACCACTGTATAAGGTTACATTTTCTGTGCCTATAAAGGGAGTGGCTCTGTTTGTACAGTCAGTTGCATTCTTCATGCAAAGGTGGAGTTATTTGTTGCATCCCCACTTCCATGTTGAGTAACATGGGAATGCTAATGCCTGACTTGGATTGACTTTTTTCCTAACGTTGTTCCTATCAAAATGGCTACCTGCAATTTATTTATTTATTTCTGATCTTACTCTGTAGGGGTCACTCTTTCATGTAAATTTTTATTACTTAGTACCTCTATCTTTAATTTATAGCAAAAATCAACACTTTAAATGCATTTTGGACTTCAGTTTGGAACATGATTTCTCAGTGCTGTCCATATTTTTTCTATTCCAACAAGGGAAATATAAAAGCGTCACATTTGGCAGAAATAATCTCGAGATTAGATCTTCATGAAACCATTTTTATTGTGTTGATTTTCTAATTTTCGTATTAAGTTGTTTTTAACTAGTCAGCAGTACAAAGTACTTGCTAATCTTTCCACTCTTCTACACTTATTTTGCTGCAGTTAATTTCCTAATGAGCAGGTCAGACCTAATCAAGCAAATGGCCTGAAAGCGTATGATGGATATTACAAGAAGGTAGCAGGTGAAAAGAATGAATAGCGGCAGAGTTGGAGGGTGGGGAACCTGGGTTCAAATCGCTGCTCAGCCATGGAGTTCAGCTGCAGTTCAGTCCTATACTTTTTGTTTACTTCTGGGGGGGATCCTAATGATGCTCATGGTGGTTCCTGGTTTGCAGTTCCTTGTTCAACAAAAAAAAGTACATGAGCAGCTTAAATAAGGAGCAGAAGTTGACATACTTGGGTTTCTCTCTCACCCCAACCTTGGGTCACACCAGATTGTACCCCTACAAGGACACTGTTCCCTTAGCCTTGATTCGGCTCCAAACAGTTTTGTGGGCATTGAAACACTTTTCTGGAGGAAAGCTCCACTCACGCTCCCATTCTCTGCAGCTCCAAGCCCATGGCATTGTATCGGAATACATCACCTACCCTCGTGTAACCTTCTCATCTGCCTCTCGCCTCTGTGTCCGGCACAGCCCTCCTGGGGACTCCTCCCGGCAATCGCTGACGCTCTTGGATCCCCGTGCATCTCCCAATGAAGATCAGGCTCCGCCAAACTGGACTTTGCATCATGTGCAAGGGGCTCTGGCTAATCCTAGCCGTCCACTGCTTGCTGTCAGAGGTACAGTCATACCTCAGATTACAGCCACTTCAGGTTCCTTTTTTTGGGGTTGCAGATCGCCGAAACCCAGAAGTACCGGAACGGGTTACTTCGGGTTTTGGTGGTCGTGCATGCACAGAAGCACCGAATCACAACCCGCGTATGCGCAGACGTGGATTGTGAACACTGCGGGTTTTCAACCCGAGTGTCCATGGTATTTCATTAATAGGAACGCTATCTGGTTATTGGAAAGTAGAGTTGAGCAAAGGAGAGGAAGTCGGGGTGTTGTGTGTTACTAAATTCGCCACAGACTAGACCCACTGAAATGAGTGGGCCTAAGTTACAAATGTCCTTAAATTTCAGTGGGTCGGCTCTAGAGTAGGACTTGCGTTGGAAGCAATCCAGTGTGGATTGGGGTGAAGGGGGAAAAAATGGGAGTGATGGAAAGCGAATGCTAGAGGGTCATTTTGGTACTTAAGGGGGAGGACTTGTGTTATTGCAGAGAAGTAAAGGGCTTGAATTGAACTGAGGTGTCTTTGAGTGGAAGATGGGCTTAGAAGATGGGCAGTGGTTCTAAAACTGTGGGAGAGGTTGGAGTATTTGTTTTCCCTTGAGACAGCAACATTTCCAAAGGAATTCTTTGTCTCTGACCCATTTAATGTTCTGGTAATGCCAAGCGCTCTCTCTGCAGCCTTTGGAAACATCAAGTCATTTCTGGTGAATGAGCTGCCATGTCCCAAAGTTCTCATTTGTAGCTTTCCGTATTATTTACCTGCTTTCTATTTGGTTGTGGGGGCTTCTCATTCAGTTTTGCAGAAGAGACACAGGTGCACCTAAAATACAGTGAATTGTCTGTTTTATAAATTGAGGGGCCTTCACTGTCAAGCGGCTCCACTCCCTCAAACCGCAGCAGTTGTCTTAACCTTCCCTCTTCTTCCTTCTAGCGGGGCAGCTGGCCCAGGTCTACGACGTGGACCAGCGTTCCTTAAGGTACCAGTGGGAATTTGCTCATCCTATTGAGTACTGGGTGTGGTTGAACGCTGACATTCTGGCTGTGGTGACAGAGGAGGATGTCTTCCACTGGACCATAAAACGTGAGTGTTCAAGGGACTTGGGGAAGATGTTGTTAGGGTGGCTATAATGAAAGAATCCTGGGCAGGGGCAGGTTGTAGGCAGAATGATGAATGGAGTTAAGTGGTGAAACCAAGGGTGCTTGGTGGATGGAGTTGGGAGTAAAGGACAAAGGACACATGCATTGTAGGAGAGGCAAGCTGTCTAGTTTATGGGATAAGTTAGTGATTATTGAAGGGAATTATTGGGGAAGCAGTGTGCTGGCGTTGCCTCAACAGTCTACTGTGATGAAAATTAAAAGCAGAGGGGTAGTTTGAGGATCTATCCATGGAGGATTGTCCTAAAGCAGCAAAGTGCCCTTTGAAGCAGACTCTCTCCCCCGGGGAAGCTGTTTCAATTGACACTTTGCTCAGCTTCTCCTTTAAGTGGGCGGGTGGCAGCTGTAGCGTCATATGCAGCCCAGCCCCCTTAAAGGAGAAGACAGAGCACTTTAATCTTGGCACATTAGCTCATTAGATTAAATCCTGTTGCCTTGGCTGTGTGATCCTGTTGCCGCCTAGGAACAGGACGGCATAGCCAGTGCAGGGTTGAACCCTGTCCTCCCACCCATCAGCTGACATAATCACTGATGGGTGGGTGAGTGTGGTTTAGGCACAGTGGTGGCCAGACTTGGCCCTCCAGCTGTTTTTGGACTACAACTCCCATCATCCCTCGCTAACAGGACCAGCGGTCAGGGATGAAGGGATTTGTAGTCCCCAAACAGCTGGAGAGCCAAGTTGGCCACCACTGGTTACGGAAAGGGCCTGGCATGTCAAATTGAACCCCTTGGCCAGAAGTTCCCTACTCAATCTATCACGTAAGCCATATGAATTGAGCAGAAGACCTTGACGCCATTCCTTGTCTGTAATCTCTCTTCAAGGTTCCGGACCAAGTTGGCAGTTTAGCCGACATGAACGTCTCTGTGGCATGGAGGTGGTAGGATATCAACGGGATGCCAGTCGTATGTGGATGGCTCTCTCTGCTCTAGGACTTGAGCAGGTACATAATTCTCTGACCCCATGGCTGTGATATGTCTCTTGTTTCTATTTTATATTTTAAAAATATTTTAATTAAGTTTTACATAACACATTTCAATTTAAACATATCATTCACCTTCACATTTAGGATTCTCGGAATCCCCTGACTTCCCACCACCCTTCTATGGTTTTCATTGTCAATCCCTTTTTCTTTCATCTTATCCATTTTTTTAAAAAAAAATAAATGTTAAAAGTTAAGTCTCTTGTTTCTAAACCCATTACAGTGGTACCTCAGGTTAAGTACTTAATTCGTTCCGGAGGTCCGTACTTAACCTGAAACTGTTCTTAACCTGAAGCACCACTTTAGCTAATGGGGCCTCCTGCTGCTGCCACGCCGCCGGAGCGCGATTTCTGTTCTCATCCTGAAGCAAAGTTCTTAACCTGAAGCACTATTTCTGGGTTAGCGGAGTCTGTAACCTGAAGCGTATGCAACCTGAAGTGTCTGTAACCTGAGGGTACCACTCTACACGGCTTGGTGGCTCTGTTCTAACCCAGATATAGCCAACATTGTGCCTCAGATATCGCTTGACTCCAGCTCCCACCAGCCCTAACTGGCATGGCCCAATAGTCAGGGATGGTGCGAGTTGTAGTCTAAGCGCCATTGGCTACCCCTGCTCTGAATCTCTCTCTCTCTTCGTTTCCTTCTCACAGAGCCAAGTTGTGGGCCTGACCCAGCTGTATTGGCGAGGGGGCCCACTGTCTCAGGTCATAGAAGCCCAAGCAGTAGCCTTGCCTGAGCACAGATTTTCCAGGAATCCAAAACCTTCAACATCCCTCTTAGCTGCTGTGCGGAGAGGCAAGGAACAGGCTGGACAGGTGACTGGGGCTTATTAAGGATGGGCAAAGAAGTTGGGAGCCAAGGTCTACTGGGTAGGGAGCCAGTAAAGTCTCTAACTCTGCACTTGCTTCTTGTTTGTGTCTGCAGTTTCATGTGGTAGAGCTAGGCCCACATCAGCCAGGGAACGCCGCCTTGCTTAGTGCCCGCGACACCTTGCCTTTCAAGGGGACTCAGCTAGGGGACTTCCCCAGTGCAGTACAGGTGAGTTTTGCCTTGGAGACAGTTGGCTTATGGACCTGCTGAACCTTGGACAACCACTTCTCTCATCCCCATGCTGACTGGGTCTGATGGGAATTGTAATCCAAAACATTTGGAAGGTGTCAGTTGGGCTGATGTAGTTGGTGGTGGGGTTTTTTTGTGCCTTCCCCATCTAACTCAGTGGATGTCTGGCTATTTGATCCAGAGTTGGCGGTCATGTTTTCCAAGTGCCCGGGAGTAGTTGGGACAAGGGGAAGAAGCTTTTAGAGCATTGCCGGGGAACCTCTGGAACTCCAGATGTTGCTGAACAACAGCTCCCATCAGCCACAGAAAACATAGCCATGGGAGTTGTAGTTCATCAACAGCTAGAGGGCCAAAGGTTCCGCATGCCTGTTTTTGGCAAAGGTTGCCTAACCTCTTCGGGCCTGGGGACTCGTTTCTAAATCTAAAACTTCTGTGGCCATCACAAGATATCAATTTCACACAAGGAAGATGGCCTGTGCTTAGAACTCCCTCACTGCCTGAAAAAACAGGCAAAACATGGGTTGCCCCCCCCCCCCAGACAGACACCAAGAGCAGAAACAAAATAGACAAAAGAAGCAGACAGGGATGCCCCAAACTAACAAACAAAATATTTTTTTATTAAGGGAGGTCAGGGCCCCCTGGATGGGTGGTCTGAGAGTGTCATTATGCACTCAAGAGCCATGCTGGTAATCCCAGTCAGAGTATGGTTAAATAGTATTGATGTGATGTGGGAAGGGGACTGATTCAGACTTCTCAAGCAACTGCTTTTCTATCCTTTTAGTTCCTGCCCCACTTGGGTGTGGTGGTCATTCTTACCAAGCATGCTTTTCTCTTCCTTGCTGACGTGGAGACTGCACAAACCATCCATCGCATCCACCTGGTCTTAGATATCCTTTTCGCTACTGTACTTGATGACAAAAAGCCCCACAGCCTGCTGGGAGTTTGCCGTAGTGGCAAGGTGAGTTAGAGGAATGGAGGGACTTAAGTGTCGGGGTGGAAATGAAGTGAAGGGGGGCGGTGAGGTCTGGGAGCCATTGACTTCGGGTTACCTAAACTCCCTTTTGTCTTTGCTGCTCCCCCAGGTGCTGTCTATCTCTATCTGTCCATACGCTCTGTGTCAATATATCTCCCACCATCCTACCAGCCTCTGCCTTTCCCAGCGGGTGCTACAACTGGTGGGCCAGATTCCTGCTCCACGGAAAGCCATTTCTGTGGAGTGACTTCTCCTCACCCAAAATACTGAGATGGAACGCTTGCAAGTGCCTCAAAACTGTTTTCATTCCTAGGTGGATCTTATGGGGGCTTTGGGAAAGGCAAATTGAAAGCATAGGAACAGGGTGATGTCCATAGCAGTAATGTGGATGCCTGCTGAGCTGCTATGGAAGCAGGGAAGAAAGAATTGATAATTTTTGTGGGGAAAGATGACTCTTAGAACTATGAACGTGAATGTGATGTTCTGGGTATATTGGAGATTTTTTTATGAGGAGCAAAGAGGGTGTTATTTATGCTGCAGGGGGCATTGGCATTGACTATATATGTGTCTGGTGGTGGTCTTCTCTGCCTGCTATATTGTCTGGCTTGCTTCCCTTTTGAAAGGGGTGCTGATCTTGTGGCAGCTGTGTGCCTTGTCTCCAAGGAACACTGGGTCATTGGTGCAGCGGAGGCAAGAGCTTCTATCCACAGCTCTGCCTTTCCCACCTTCTCGGTCATGACCTGCTGACTTACCATTGCTTTGAAAAAAATAAAAATAAAAGGAAGCTGAGTGGTTTATTTACATACCTACTAGTCATTCACATAGGGAGCCAGAATGACAAATTTGCCAGTGTTTCCACAACAAAGGTGCCATTTTAAATTAATATCTGTCTGGTGTGAGCAAGTTTTTTTGGGGGTTTTCCCGAGATGTGAAAATACTCAGGACTTTGTGTGTATGTATGTATAAATATAGTGGGTTGTTGTTGTTGTATTTTATTTTCTGGCAATATTTGGTCAAAGGGCAGTTCAGCATATGAATAAAATACACCTCCACCCATCTACAGCCAGTGTGGTGTAGTGGTTAAGAGTGGTAGTCTCGTAATCTGGTGAACCGGGTTCGCATCTCCGCTTCTCCACATGCAGCTGCTGGGTGACCTTGGGCTAGTCACACTTATTTGACGTCTCTCAGCCCCACTCACCTCACAGAGTGTTTGTTGTGGGGGAGGAGGGGAAAGGAGAATGTTAGCCGCTTTGAGACTCCTTAGGGTAGTGATAAAGCGGGATATCAAATCCAAACTCCTCTTCTTCTCCTCCTCTAGTCAATAATTGTGTCTCCCACTGTAGATGCTTAGGAAAGAACATCGAAAGCACATCCTGTCCAGCACTTTGTTCTCATTGGGGGGGGCAGTAATATGCCTATGGGAAGCCCAAAGGCAGGGCCTGAGCATCAGGTCATTATCCCTCCTTTTGTTCCCAGCAACTGGTATTCAGAAGCATACTGCATCCAGTTGTGGAGGCAGAGCTTAGCCAGCATGGCTAGTAGCCATTTATAGCCTTAGAGACAGGTAGGTCTGCTGTAGTCGAAACAAAATAAAAAAAAATCTCTTCCACTAGCACCTTAGAGACCAACTAAGTTTGTTATTGGTATGAACTTTCATGTGCATGCACACTTCTTCAGATAACCTTGATAGCCTTATTCGTCATGAATTTGCTTAATCCTGTTTTAAAGCCATCTAAGTTGGTGGCCATCACTGTGTCCTGTGGGAGTGAGTTCTGCAGTTTAAGTGTGCGCTGCGTCAAAGGGGTCTTTTCTTTTGTCTGGTCCTGAATCTTCCACCAACCAGCTTCATTGTATGTCCCCAGTTCTGGTGTTGCGAGAGGAGGAGTAAAACTTCTCTGTCCACTTTCTCCACACCTCTTTTGTGTCATCTCTTCCTTGCCTCCTCTTTAAACTGTGAACCCTGGGTACAAATTCCTTTACTGTCTCTGCTCCCAATCTCCAGGCTTGTTCAGTTCCACTCTCAGTCCCTCTTCCAGGGGAACTTTGAGAACTGGCACTCTGTGAGGGAGAACAGGGATCTAACAACTCAAGCGACACTTCTTAGGATTCTTTGGGAGAAAGCCATGACTATTTAAAGTGCTGTGGTGATGCTTAAAATGTATGGTGTGTATGGGCCCATGAACTCCTTGGCTTGTGTTTTGGGGAGAAATAAGGAGAGGGATCTGGGAGGCAAGAAAAAGCAAGCCACCTAAAGCATACACTTGCAGACACTTTCAAATGTCCTACATGCATTGGTCCTCAGAGCCATTTCCAACTCTCAGCTGCTTTGGGGTAGCAGCCACGGACAGTGCGTTGACCTCCAGAGTTTATGCTGGCTGGGGCTGGTAGGTGCTGTAGCCCAAATGTCTAAACAATACCAGGTTGGCAGTGGCTGCCCTACAGCAGAATGTGAGGCACCCTGTAGGCACTTGCCACCTCTTATTTCTGTGGCTTTTCCTTTCTCTTCCCCCTTTATGCTTGTTGAATGCAAGAAGCATTTGACCTCAATCTGTCTGGTTGGATTAGAGTCCCAAGATGCTTCTCCCCTTCCTCGCCACCCCCATACATGGAATTCTGTCACAGCTGTGAAGCCATCTTTTTCTTTGTTGCCATATAAGCTGCAGAGAGCAGTTAATGGCTGTAATGGAGGGCAGGTGGAAGTGAGAGAAGAGAATGGACTGTAGCTTGACTGTTAGAAAGAGGCCACTTGTATTTTGCTGGCTTACGTTAATTACGAATTGGTAGTTGAAAAGGCCAGTGGGGGGGATTATTTGCAGGGGGAGAAACGATAAAGATGGAAGAAAGCAAATGCCACACTGACATCCATATTTCACAGTAGATTTTGTACATACGTTTTCCCTGAGGTGTCCTAGCCTGAGGTGGTGGACACGACACATTAGGAGCCGAGATCGGGTATTAATAAAATAAAAGTTACTTGGCAAGTTATGAAAACAATATTCCAACCTAATAGAATCCAACCCTCTATGTAAGCATAGATGAATCTGTTCAGTATGTAGCATAACTGTAAAAATTAACAAAAGTCTTCTGTTTAGGTTAATATCAGATGTGAGAAGTCCAGTGCGGTTATGTAGCTAGCTTCCCACAAACTGAATGCTGATTCAGCCATCAGTATTTTCTGCACTCCTTTCATTTCACCTGTGCTATTGGCTTTTTTTTTAAGTGGGTGCATCTTTGGGGTTTTTTAATAGGAGGTGTATTGATGATGTCACAGGTACTAGCCAACTGGTGCCATCTACAGCTGGGTTTCTTACTTAAAACTCAAGTTGCAGAATAGGGTTCCCTTACCAGAGGCTCTCCAGAGGAGAAAGTCCA
This sequence comes from Podarcis vaucheri, assembly GCF_965113315.1. Classification (NCBI taxonomy): domain Eukaryota; kingdom Metazoa; phylum Chordata; class Lepidosauria; order Squamata; family Lacertidae; genus Podarcis; species Podarcis vaucheri. The sequence goes on along the minus strand of NC_138760.1, from coordinate 91,266,749 downwards.
TTTGGATGGAGTATAGTGCTCCTATACTATCCCCATGGCTCTACAATTGTTACAGCTGTAGGTTTGCTGATCGTAAAGAAGCTGCTGTCTCTCAAAAGCTATTCTCTAGGGAGACAGTGGCATCTTTATGTGACAGGATAAAGAAAGACCTTGCCGCTGTGTTTTTGTGAAGAAACTAGAAGAGTGGCAGGGATTTATTCCATTCATCAATGTCTCTTCCTCCCTCACCCTGCTTTTACACACACACACATTCCTCTATCTCCTCAGTGGGAAATTCTACATTTCAGCCTGATGATACAAGAAAAACTGCCGTCAGGGCAGGAGGCCAAATGCCAGTATAGAAAAAAGTCTCTGAGTCAGATGCAGATACAAAATGAAACTTCTGCCTTCCATGTCAGAGTGAGTAGCACAAAGTATAGCTTCAGGGGGGGAAATCCAATAGACACCAATTAAATGCATGACTTGGTTGCTGCTGCCACTGCTGCTAGTGGCTCCTTGCTGGTGGCTGCTGCATACGACTGGTCATAGCGGGAGTGGCAGAGGCTGTGCATGGTTCCCATGCTGCTGCAGCTTAATGTTGCAAAGCCATTTGGCAACTTTGGGCCTCTTCTCCTGTGTGTCTGGCTTTTCGCTGCTTTGCGTGCTGGCAGCGTGAAGCTGAGCTGTTTGATTGTGACCTGAAGGTAAAATCCGACACATGCTTGCTGGGGAGTAAACAGGATTGAATGCAATGGGAGTAACTTCTGAGCAGATACCAGACATGTATTCTGAGCAGACAAGTCTAGTATTGATTGCCAGTATATACACACATTAATGTGTGTGGTGTAGTGGTTTGAGCGTTGGGCTTTGACGCTGGAGCCCAAGTTCAAATCCCCATTCAGTTGCATAGCTGAGCACTAATAGGACTTGAGTAGCCTTAGGAATCTTTCGAGAGCCAACATGGACTAGGACCTTGGCAGCAAAGCTCACTGAGTGATCTTGGGCCAGTCACTGCCTCTCAGTGACTGTGAGGATAATATGAAGAGGGGGAGAACAACATACACTTCCTTGAGCTCCTTGGAAGAAAAGTGGGATCTTAATGTAGTAATTACATACATCTGCACTCAATACAAGCTTGCATCCACTTGTCACTTAGATAGGAGATTTCTCATTTTAGAGGATCTGGAGAGGGAACAAAGTATATTTTGTAAAATGCTGTGGAGCTGAGCTGGATAACATCAAGGCCTCCTCCAGCTGAGTGGTTCTCTGGTTGGAGTCTGAAATGACGGCTTGAAGGGTCAGACCTGCCAAACACATCATCTGCCATAGAATCTAATGGTCGGAGATGATGATTTTAATTTGTATTAAGTAATCACAACTGGAAACAACCACAACATTCATACAAACAGTTTTGAGGCTTTTCTAGAAGAAGAGACCTTTTGGGGAATGGGACTTCTCTTCCCCCTTCCAGCTTTGTGGAGTGTACTAGTTTGGTCTGTATAAGGCGTGAGCAAAGGAAGTGACTTGAGGGGGGTTGCCTGTAGACTGAACTGTGTACCTGGGCAGCAGACACAAACAAATCACCTGGTTCACAGTCTTCCTCTGTGGTAAGTTGTATTTCTGTTTAAAGGAAAGTTTGTTTGTTTTTTAAATTACCATACAGTGGTACTTTGGGTTACATACGCTGCAGGTTACAGACTCCGCTAACCCAGAAATAGTACCTCGGGTTAAGAACTTTGCTTCAGGATGAGAACAGAAATCGTGCTCCGGCGGCGCGACAGCAGCAGGAGGCCCCATTAGCTAAAGTGGTGCTTCAGGTTAAGAACAGTTTCAGGTTAAGAACAAACCTCAGGAATTAGGTACTTAACCCGAGGTTCCACTGTATTTGAATTTTATGCAAATTTGGATCAGGTGCAGGGGGTGATGCACTTCATCTATTTTTATGCTGCAGAAGAGTCTATCCTTGCCCACCCACAATCGGATCAGCTAAAGGAGAGGTGTGGGATCACTTCTCACTCTGACACCAGACATATGAGTCCTGTGAATCTTTGGGTGTAAGGCTGTATATACAGCACACAAACAAAATAATCATGGTTTTGCCCTCACAAAGCTATAATTCGCAGCATCCTTAACAAACTGCAGTTCCCAAGATTCTTGGGATTCTTTTAAATCTATGGTGTGTATGCTGCCTAAGTCTCAAGTGACCCAGAAAACCTACTAAATTCCAAAGACCTAAAAACAAGTTTCACTGTTGTCAGAAACACCAGTGTTACATACACCAGCATTTTCTGCAGCAATTGTATAGCATGGATGTCATCTATGGATGTATAAACATCTGGTAATTGATGTAATAACACCAGGGGTGCAATATCAGGCATATATAAACATCAGGAAACCCAACTAAATGTTTAAAGTGGTGTAAGATGCCAGTATGTGCATTGGTGAGTTCCAAACTTCCATGCTTCCTCACATGTAGAGATCCCCTGGGTTCTAACTATACAAGAGATATCACTTCCATGGTTACATTTGGGAGTTGACTAATATGTTGTTACCCTAGCCTAGAGGGCACCAAATAGTTACTCAGTTGTCAAGGAAGCCAGCATCAAATGATGATTTTTTTTTGAAATCTGGATTGGGGTTATGCACTTCTCCCTTCCCCTGAAAGAAGGCTGATTGGCTGCATTCCACATACAAAATTGCTTCCATGCTGTAATTACGAGGTCTGCATTTAGGCTACACCCACTTACTTGGAAGTAAGTCCCATTTAACTCAATCAGACTTCCTTCTGAGGGGGTATAAGACTGCACTGCCTACGGATTAACCTTTTTAGATCAATTGGTTTAAAAGGTGGCACCCCTCCCCCCCAATTAATGAGGCAACAGATGTGGGGTGCGGGAGGAATAACTTGTAGTATGAGAAATTACAAACAAAATGGATAGCAGATATAATCTTAGAAGATACATCTTCCTTTGTCTCCACACAGAAGGGACGGTAGAGGCTTTGGGAAGATGGAGACGTGGGCATCCTGCAAAAAAAAAAAAAAACAAGAAACAAGAAAAGGCGAACTCCCCCCTCCATTGGATCTATTGTTTATTCCTATGCAAATTTATGCGATTAATTGATTAAACATTATATGATTAATCATCTAAGATTTCTTTAATGAGGTGACAGCCCTAATTGCCATTAAAATTGCTCCTGCCTGCCACCGAAAAGTTAACACTGCTTCAGCAATAATTATGCCTCTGCTCTGTGTTTGCTAGTGAAGGCTCACACAGGCTTTTAGCCTGCTGTGAAGATGGTCTCCACCAAGGGGAAGAAGCGATATTGTTCTTTCTGCCTGGGCACAAAATGTGTGCTAGATTGTATCTTATTTCCTGTAATAAAAGCAGGGAGAATGCCAAGAGGAACCGAAACAGCACCAGAGGTTATGGGAGCAGGGACGGCTGAAGCTGTTGCACTGCCTGAGGTGATGATACCTCTCATCTGCCATTTACAAAAGGACTGGTGTGTCAATGAGACAGACTATTCCACTGCTCTCAGAGATGACAAGCTACTTTTAACAGGTGCAGGTCGTGGTGCTTGGCACACAGTTCAGCTCACACTGTGGCCCTCAGTGTTTGCTACCCAAAATGGCTGCCTCACTTTGCCTCGTGGTGATTCACTCAATTGGCCACTTGGTAAGGCTGGGCCTAGTGGGGTCTGGTGCCTGTTGGGCCTGGGAGGGTGGAAAGCAGGGAGGTCAGTCACAGGGGCAACCAAAGCAAATGGCCGCCAGAACTAGAGCCCATGAGAGGCCAAACCAGTTTGTTCTGGTATCCTTCCCTCCTGAGTCCTGCAAAGACAACACTGACTAAAGAGGAGGAGGAGGCTGAAATCCAGTGTCGCCCACTAGGCTGGTAAGGAGGCAGACAGGTGGGGGCTGGCTTAGGGGAGCTCGGTGGGGCAATGACCCACTTGCCTATATGAAGTAGCCTCCCCTGGCCGGGGAAAATCAATAGCTCCTAATAGGGCTTTTTTAAAACCAGAACTCAGTACTGGCATCTCTCAGGTGGACACCATTGCCATTATAAGAGAACGAGGGAGGTGTTTGTGGTGAGTTCCAGCACCTCTTTTTATAGAAAAATAGAGAAGCTAAATTCCAACCACACAAAAGCCAAAGATTTATTCTCTCTCTCTCCCCCTGCCCCCAATAACCCCATCTTCTATTCGGGCAACCAAGAGGTCAGTTCAAGGACACATGCCAAACACAGAGTGGTGACAGCAAGATATATGGCCTGAGGAGAGGGGAGGTAGCCTTAGGAGAGACCCAAAGACTGGCTAGAGCTTTCTGGAGGGCTATGTTGGACTCCTGGGTGTGAGGTTCTGCACCACTGGTGAAGAGGTAACAAAACTGACATAGTGCCGTTGTTGTTCGTAGAATTTACTTATATAACTATCCCTGACATGAAGCATAAGCAAGGTATATATGAGCAAGCTCTACAAATTCTCCATTGGACTCTTGGGGTAGGGTGATTTCATCTTCTGCATTAGAAGAGCTTAAAGGACTGAAACAGATGGCAGCGCTTGACTGTGCAAGCATTACACACACTTCATCATGTATAAATGCACTTACCATATGAGCTTGTTTGCGGTCTATTTGCAGAGCTAGCACTCAACGTTTGTAGGGCCCAGGCAGGTGCACGGTTGGCATGCCAGCTCTACATACCAATGGGCTGGCTCACGTGGTAAGAGTATTTACACAATGGTGCACATATGAACAACTCACACAGGCAAACACTTTACATGCAGCCTCCACCATACTGCTTTCCAGGGTCAGCTTTATGACAAGGTGGCAAGGTGGGGCATTTGCCAGGGCCTCGTGAGATCAGTGGAAGGCCCACTGCTGTAATGGCCCTACCATTTCTACTTGGAAGGGATGTATCCAAGAAAACTGGTTACAGCCTAAAGTAATTATCAGTTTAAATGTCCCACCTCCAGGTTTAGAAGTGGGGGCGCCATGCCCAAGGGCCCCCAAAATCTTTGAGCCAACACTGCTGTTTTGGCTGCAGTTCTGTCCTGCGGATGGTGACAGTGTTACACAGAAGGGTAGGGTTTGGCATATTGCCACGTCTTTCGTGAGCACGACACATTCCACATCATGTACCTCCGTGCCCTGTGGCTAGCTTGGAGAGAGCTTGCGGCAACCACGTTGCTATGCAGTCTAGAGGTGTCTGCTTGATTATTCCCCAGTAGGCAGAGCTGAAGGCCTGAGGAGTTTCTTCTCCGTGGATAAAACCATTTCTCTCATCCCATTAAGTATATTTAAGCAAATTAATGAAATACAGTTTTACAAAACCCACCATCACCCTAGAACCTTCTTTAATTATGAATTCTGCATGGCAACCGTTACCAAGAGAGTCTCCTCTGAAACTGATGTTCAAAGAATTCTACATCAAATCTTCAAACAGCTGAGAAAGGTTCAAGCTACAAAGTCGAAACATCTGTTGCCTTCCATGCATTTTTCAACGGGGAGATCAGAGAGGAAGGGGGGGAAGCAGACAAAACAACCCCAGTTCTGCTTTATTATTTAAATATAACATCAGCTTCTGTCACATGCTTTATGCTGAAAGAAGGCAGGATTTTTTGAGGGGAGGGTGCGGTACAGATTTACCAAACGGGGCCAGAATTCTTAGGGCCCAGAGAGCCTTCCTTCACCCCCCCCCATTTCTTCTCATTTTGGTTGAGCCAGGACGGACTTTGCCAGCATGACAGAAGGCACCCCACTAGTTGAAATTACAAGGCAATTCTTCCTTTATCTCTGGTGTTGTGCACCTTTTGAGCCAATGTCTGGTCGCTTCTGCCAGTGCAGTGGGGTGCCCGTGTTATGTGAGGACATTATTTAATACAGGGGTGATGAACCTGCAACCCTACAGATGCTGCTGGACTTGGGCTGATGGGATTTGTTCTGCAACATCTGAAGGGCACCATGTTCTCTAGGAAGGAAGGAAGGAAGGAAGGAAGGAAGGAAGGAAGGAAGGAAGGAAGGACCGACCAATTGATAGACTGAAAGACAAAAGGCAGCCTGGCCACAAAATGTAAAATAACATAAACATAGAAAACTCAGAATCACAAGGCATTATTATTACTATTACCTTATACAGCTCTATCAGAGTATCAGTGTGTTAAAGAGCAAAAGAAAAAGACAGGTTCTTTCCCTGAGGAATGTACACTTGGAAACAGAATAATGGGGAGAGACAAGTAGGGTGAAGGGGGGAGAGGGAAGGATAGTCAAGTGTTCTGAGTTACTTTGAGTCAATTATATTTCACTTAGTTTAGTTGCTGTACAAGAGCAAGGACGTGATGGGGGGGAAGTTACAGGAAAGCTTTGCTAGAGTTGCTTTTGCGAAAGGAGAGGAAGGGGGGTACTCATTACAAACCTCCATCCCCGGTATCACCTCCTGCTCATCCCAGTGAGGCTGGATTACCCACCATTCGTGGTCGGTGCGCTGGACTGAATAGGCTCTGTCTCATTTGTTTGACTGCCCTACTTGTTTCCGTCAGAGTCTTTAACAGCTGCACAACACACACAATATCTGAGGCTTTTGCCAACAGAAATGAAATGGTGGAGAAAAGCTTTAAATGTTGAATTGCTGCTTCTCGTGCAGAGGCAGGAGCCCTGACGGAAACAAATGGGGCTACCACACACACAACACGCACTTGCCTTCTAACATTATCACACAGTCATTTTCTTAATGATGTTGTGGATAAAGCCAACGTTGATTGGTTAATTTTCTCAGTGTGGCAAGTGGCCACATGAGTTCTTGCCACAAGAAAACTCTGGCCCACAAATCATGGGTACCGAGCCCCAGAGGTGTTGCTGCTGACCTGTAATATTATCAACATGTGGCACACCATTCACAACACCATACAATGATTTCAGCACATCAAAATAATAATATAAATCAATCACCCCAGAGAATAAGCTCTAAATGCCAAGGGTTAGTTACAATATCAAGCCCCTCTAATCTTATTAAAATGGGGTCGATGTTCCTTCTTTTCACTCTGTCTTTATCACTTTGTCAAAGTACTTTCAAGTATTATATTTTTATAGGTCTGAAGGACGAGATTATTCATTTTGCGTTATAGACTTGGCTTGATAAATCCACTCAGAAGCAAACTGTGCGATAATTGAAACTCACTGCAGCTTAGTGAGGAGGGAATTTCTTGCACTGGTATCTATGTGCCTTCATTTCTGAATGCTGACATGCTGCCTCACATACCCATGCAAATGAAACCTGGTCAGATTTTTAGGGATATGGAGTTTGTGAGTGACAGGGGTAGAATCAAGTGTGGCGGAGATGGGAATGCATCAGTAGGAAAGGCCTTCCAAATTAACTCCTGTATTGCTGCTCCTGCTCTGCTGATCCCTCCCCAAACCCGCCACCCTGTTTTACCTGATACAACTCAAAAATAATGAGTAAGGAAAATAGGGGAGGTAGGGGGAAAGACCAATATTTAGGTTTAAAATAATGGCGGGGCCTGTAATATGGCAATGAATTGACAAGGCTGTTCTTGAGGAGACAGTGTGAATTTTTAAAAACACATTCAGGAAGCTTTTCAACAATTTATTCCTGCCCACTAGCACCAGCAGAATTGGAATAAACTATTTCCAATGAAGTTGAACTACTTAGAAACAGCCTAGGAGGCTGTTATGGAAAACTAAGTGGTAATATGTACCGTATCCAGTGACTTAGGGTGATTCCAGGTGGGTGTTTATTGTGCATGGATGCACATTTTTTGCAGCATCCAAACAGGTGTCATTGCCATAAAACCACCAGCCTTTAGTTTCCCATTTAATCCAGACTTAACATTTCTGGGGGAAATCTGGTGTTAAGAAAAATTGTTTGCCAATTATCCTCAGCAACCCACTTACATTATTAAGCCCCCCTTTACATTATTAAACATCACACAGTTGGTAACCAGATGCCTCTGGGAAGCCAGACTAGAAGTCCCATCTGGAAGAACCCATAGCCACCATTTTCTTAAAGAGATGGGAGCCTACAAAAGTGCCATTCCCTTATCCCTGGAAGCTACATTTAGTTTCAATCCTATACCTGGGGTAAAAGTAAAGGTAAAGGTACCCCTGACCAGTAGGTCTAGTCGTGACCGACTCTGGGGTTGTGGCGCTCATCTCGTTTTATTGGCCGAGGGAGCAGGCGTACAGCTTCCGGGTCATGTGGCCAGCATGACTAAGCCGCTTCTGGTGAGCTAGAGCAGCGCACAGAAACGCCGTTTACCTTCCCGCTGGAGCGATACCTATTTATCTACTTGCACTTTGACGTGCTTTGGAACTGCTAAATTGGCAGGAATACTTGGGGTAAGTCCCATTGAACTCAATGCGGTTTACTTCTGAGTAGACATTTTGCCTGTTAGACTCCGTATAGATCCTCTACTTTTTAGCACTCTTTGTCCTAATATTTTAATTTTTTAAAACCCTATATATTAAATATTTCAATCTATATAGCAAATCATTGCAATTCCGGCTCACTAAAATACAGAGTGAATAATACCTTGCCTTGGTATCTAACAAATTTCTGCCGTCTGACAATAAATGGATTAAATAAATACTTTAACGCATTAAAAGATAATGAAACAAATATTAATACCATCAAGACTCACAATTTCTTCACCAAGAAATAGAATGAAAAGTAAATAATTTCATTTTTGTTTTCTGTAATACTCATAGTTTTAAGTTCTAAATTAGAAACTCTGTGACACACAATGGTACCCAAACCTTTTGCCTCACTGACCACTTAAAAATTGCTGATGGTCTTGTTGGACCAAATAAAAATAATAGTGATGATGATGATGATAATTTTATTATTTACAATCATATTCTAAAAGATACAAAAGTTTGATACTGAAACAGATTAAAATTGCCTTAACTTTCTCTGCATCTGGGTAGGCTTGTCTAAACAGGAATGTTTTTAGCAGGTGCTGAAAAGAGTATAGCTAATTCTGATCTAGATGGAGGGTAGGCCACTGTTGTGGCCAGTCTGCCTCTGAACACTAGTTGCTGGGCATCACAAGTGGGGAGAGGGTTGTCACACCCACTTCTGCTTGTGTGCTTCCCATGGGTTTCTGTTTGCCTCCTGTGAGAACGGCATGCCGGACTAGATGGGCCTTTGAGTCTGATTCCGGAGGGCTCTTCTTAAGTTATGTGTCTGATTCCCTTTACTACCAAACATTGGGTTAATTATCTCTTGGAACAAAAGGGGGAAGGTCTGGCTTGTGCTATTATATAGTTTAGACACTAGGTAGCACTGAACTTTGTAGTATCTGGATGGCATCAGGAGTGTCTTGTGCTCTTTTGCTCATGTTCAAGAGAGGCAATGAACTTCTTGGTTGGCTCCCAGACTGGTGTGCCCACTAAGAGCATTCCATCTTGGCTGTGGGTCCTGGGGGAGCTGCTGCCTGCCTTGAAGGCCTTTTTCTACCTGGTCTGGGAGGGCAGGGAGGACTGACTCCAGCTACAAAAGCTGAGGCTACTGAAGAGGCCAGAGACCACTTTGGCTGTCTCTTAGTGCAGGTGTTTGAGCCTGAGCTTCCACAGCCACAGCCTGCCATGAACCATCTTGGGCAGGATTGGCAACAACAACAGCGGATATGTTCAGGGCTTGTGATAATACTTTATTATTTGGTTAATTAAGCTGTTTTAAATGTGCAGATTATATTTGACTTCCTTTAGTAAGGCTTTCTTTTGAAATGTTTAAGATAATGTTTTTGTTAACTTTGCTGCGTTAAATGTGCATTCTGTAGTTGACCTCCTTTGTAATGTTTTCTTTTGAAATCTTTAAGATAATATTTTAAGTTCCTTTTAATTATGTTGCTTTGAATGGATGCTTTATATTTGACTTTCTTCAGTAATTTTGAAATCTTTAAGATAATATTTTAAGTTCCTTTTAATTATGTTGCTTTGAATGGATGCTTTATATTTGACTTTCTTCAGTAATGTTTTATTCTGGATTATTTTATTCGATGTTTTAATGCGCTGTCCATCACTTTGAGATTTTTTTTCTTAAAAATATAAAGCAGTAGAAAAATGAATTTAATAATAACAGTGAGACTGCAGTTCATGTACTTAATATATTTCAAGACTGAACACCAGTCAAGACACATCGCCACCACCATTTGAAGTATTTGTTGGCCACAAACCCAGTTTTTTTAGTGTTGTGCCTAGAAACATCTGGTAGAGTTAGCAGTCCATGAATTGCATAATTTAAGACAGGGATTATTTTTATGTCTGAGGAACAGGAGTAACTTGAAGCTATATTGCATAAAGAATCAGCAGGGGCAACTGCCTTTTTACCATCTTCAGATCAAACTATGAAATCCGCTCCTGCTGCTTTGGCCTCGTTTGGCCAATGTATGAACTTTTTATTTTGCTTTAGCATAAATCTCTTGATCTGATAAGGCAGGCTCTTTTAAAAAGCACTTATGCATGATCTCAGCTTATTCATATGAATGAGTCCCGTCAAAGTGAAATATCTGGGGAGGAAGCAGATAGAATCAAGGCTGAAGTGCTGCTTGGCACTATAGAACTTTGCCCAAATTCCACAGCTTGAAAGCCTTGGCTGGGGCTTCTCCCACCTCTCTCTTGCTCTGATACTTCTCTTACCTTTCCACAGCTCTTAGATTTAGGTGTCAGGCCTACACTTAGCCATACTTGACCTGAACTTCTAAAAGAGAAAGTCACCTCTGCTTGCAACACCTTTTTATTGTCTACATAATAACAAGTAGAATATTACGTATGAATCAGGCTTAGCAAATAATTTTAGGAGCCTGCCAAAGCTTAACTAATCCATATTTGAGCAAACCTGCGAACACAACCTAAAAGCTGGAGTGCTGAACACATTTGCAGTTGTGGGGAAATATTCGTTGCATATTAATCAGTGCAAAATTTAAAATGTAGAAGTGTGGGAGCTCGTCTCTGCTCGTTTTGAAGTAATTTGGAAATTACCCAAGTTCTTTCCTCTCAAAATCAGGAAGAGCTCAGACCATTTTCTTAGCCAATTTGAGGCTTGAAGGGGAAAAAATGCTCCTTATAAAAAAAGTACTCCTCCTGTTTAGGCAAGTTCAAGGGTTCCCTGCAACAGGTGGGTTTTTTGCTGTCACCTCCAGGTTTAGCAGTTCTTTGGAACAAGGTCCCCCCTCCTCATGCAAAGCAACAGAGGAACTTCTCCATTGCTTTGCATCGGGCTAATTTAAAGAGTTACACTGCGGGGGGGGGGCATTCAAAAGGAGACCTTTAAGGCTGCCCCAACCCAGCAACACTTTCCCCAGAAGCAGCTTTTCAAAGTCAGAAACCATTTTCCAAGATTTTCATCTGAGCTGGAGCAGGAGGATGTTCTCCTCCTTTGAGGAGAGGATTATTGAGCCCCTAGAGCTAATTTCCGGGTCTGAGCTCAACGAACTTTGCTGACATTTCTGTCTCTGTATAAGAGTGTGACCTTATGAATGGGCCTCAAAATGAACAAAACTCCCCAAAGACCTCGTGGCTGCCTCAGTCCTCTTACTCAGCTGATGACACTTGGAAGATTATTCTGTCTTTGCTCATTGGTCTCTGCTTTAGCCCTAGCTTCAGTCTTTTCTCTTTCCATGTGTCACAAATTTTACTCGTTTTCTGAGTTTTGTCGGGAACACTAAAAGATTTGATTAGAGCATTTCTTGTTTTCCTAGTAATTAGGCCAACCATTGTATGAGCTATAAAAAGAAATTAGATTAGCAAAGAGGTGGAAGATTCCCCAAGATGATCACAAGGGAAGATGAAGAATCTCATTTATTCTCCACCAACATAAAAGTGAAATTAAGGTGACCGACCCAGGATCCAGTGATAGATCCAAATTGTTACCATAAAAAGTGCAGCCTTACAATGTCAGCAAGAGGCCAGCAGCAATTAGATCAAAAGACTCTTCTAGAAGCAATTCTGGTAGGAAAACCCTGCACAAATCCACCAACCAAGTCTCTCTTTATAGTCAAAACTCTTTATTAACAGACCTTGTGTCCCATGGATGTCTCTTTATTTTCATGTGTTGTGTCATGGAAACTAGCACCTCAACATCTCATTTATGATGCCCACAAATATAGTTTTCACCATGGCCTCAACCACTAAACATATTTCAAAAAACTTGCTGGATCCTAGAAAGAATTAAGGTGGCCAACTTCCAATTTAAACCCCAGTGACTCTTAGGTGTTTGGATCCTGGTGACTGTTACCTGCCACTAGGAGGCAGATCTGGAGAAATCTGTGGAAACTTGGAGGTGGAGCCTGGTAGCATCAGGCAGGTCACAGACCCTCCAAGTGCCCCTATTTTCCAAGGACAGTCCCAGATTTATAGAAGCCCTCCCAGTTTCTGATTTGATCCTGGAATGTCACACTTTTCCTTAGGAAGCCCCTATTTTCATGGTGTACATTGTTCTCCCCCCCCCCCCATTTCATCCACACAACAACTCTGTGAGGTAGGTTAAGAGATGTGACTGATTGGCCCAAGAAGATCACCCAGTGAGCTTCATGGCTGAGTGAAGATTCGAACCCTTCTCAACCAGGTCCCAGTCCAACACTCTGACCATTTCGCCACACTGGCCACACTAGATTTGTGGCTGCAAGACTACATCCAGGCAGCGTGCTGCAGCAAAGATAACTACAGCATCATCTGGCCCAAAGCTGTCTTTGCACTGCTGCATTCATTCTCAGTTATTATAATTCATGGTATAGACAAGTCAACGCATTTCCTTACCATTTGAACTGCAATGTAGGCATCTGGCCATAGCCATCATAGCTAGCTTACTTACATCCCCATCAACACTTGAGCGCCAGACTTGTTAAAAATCTCCTATGTATAGCTGGCGTGTCACACGAGCGGGCGGAAAGAGCGAGAGAGAGGTCAGGAATCCTGGCAACCAAAGGCCTTCCTGCTTATCACCAGCGGTACGGATGCATTTCCACGTGATTTACTGAACGGAGTGTGAGTCGGAGACTCGGCTTTCCTAGGACATTATTTCTCGAAAATGACTTCAGTTTGTGATAAATTGGTTTTGACATCCATCACACAGATTCTGGGTGGTGTAATTTAGCATTGGCCATAGCGCTTCTTTCAAGCCTCTGCCCACCTCCCACCTCTGCTCTGCTAACTATGAGCTAATGGATCCGTGGCTTCGCTCTAAACATCCCCAAAGAGCAAAGGGGAGTCCCAGAAGAGGCAGGCCGGTCGAAGTGGCAGGCACAAGGCTCCATTTGTGGTGACCTGGAAGCCACAGGCCTTTCCTCGTGACCTGTAACTATTACACAGCATGCCCAAGAGGAGCTTTGCCTCTGGCCTTTGCCTTTCAGCCCCACACTTTACATCCATGCAGAACATAACAGATGAACACAGTTCAGATACAGCAGCTGCCACATCTGTGCTGGCAGCCCTCCTTGTCCGTGGCATATGGCTGTGGACCGTCAAAAGGTGGGGACAGGGAGGAATGTGGCGCAAGCAACAGGACAGGCCCAGGTAGATAGCCATCAGTGTGTGGGGTACAGGAAATGGCAAAGCTAGGCAGCCAGGGTACCAGGCCTATGGTTCAGCAGTCAACGCTAGTTAGGTCAACTCATTGCTGCTCAAGCACAAAGGACTCAGTTTAATTTGGAAGGTGCCTCCATTAGCTCTCCATCGTTCTCCTTCAATCACTGCCTTCCCACAGATTGCCTCCCTCAATCCAGATTTTCTCATACCAGGGATACTCTGAAAAGGAGAGAAATATCAATTGCAACCGACTCCCAAGGAGGGGTTGTCAGTTGCCTTGCTCCACGGTTTCCTGTGTGGGTCATTCAACTTCACGTCTTCTGCTTCTGTGTTCCCTTTTGCTTCTGCAGAAGTGCTCCTGTATATTTCTGGTCAAGTGATTTATTTATTTCAACCAGAGCTTTCAAATTTCAAAGAAATTATTTGCTTGAAGTGCACACTGCACTTTCAACATGTTTGTATGTTATTTATTTTATGGTGTTGCTATGGGTGGGGGGGGGGAGATGGTGGCAGTCTGTTTATCTCCTTTTTAAATAAAACAAACATCACAAAAAGCGCAACCTGCTCTGGACACGTCACAGCTTCAGTTGTGCACAGAAACACAACGCAGTCCTAACCACGCCTACTCAAAAGTACGCCCTATTGAATTCAGTGAGGCTTACTTCCTGGTCAGTGGAGTTAGGACTGTAATTGAGAGGGGAAGGTGGGAGGGGCAAGGAGCGGGGAGCTCAGTGCCCCTCCCCACTTCCCCCTCTCCATTATCTGATCTGAGGCGAGCTCAGCAGCACAGTGAGATGAGAAGAAGGCAGGATCTGTGTGTGCCAGAAGCAGAGCAACTCAGGGGGCCTAAGCAGAGATCAGAGGCTGAAAAATAATTTTTTTAAGTACTCTCTGCAAAGCTATGCAAAATGTTATGCAAAGTGGCATAACTGATGCATCAGATGTCCTGGCCACCCACCCACTCTCTCTCTCTCACACACACACCCTGTTAGAGCAAGCCAGCAGTTAAAACTAAAATATTGAAAGCCACAACAGTCTGCCAGTAATCAACTGTCTTGGTTCAGGGCCTGCTATTGCTGATAGGTATGATACTCTGGGACTTGGAAGCCCTGCTTCCTCATCTGGGGACCCGAGTCTTGATCCGAAGGAAAGTCACTCACCACCTGCTTTGAAGGACTCTTCCCCATCCACTAGGCAGCTCTAGTGGATGCAGCCACAAACACACTCCAGAGGTCTGCTGGTTTGCATCCTCATATGGGGAAAACGCTTTAGTCCGCTGTGATGTGGTTGGGGAATTGCTCTGTGGTTTTCCCTGTGTGTGTTTGACTCAAGGAAGGTCCCTCTCTAAGTTTAAGTCAGTGGAGGGTGGATTTCAGCTAAGATAAGCTTACTTACATGAAGAGCAGTTTGATAATGGAACCAATCTATCTAGAAGTATGGTGGGCAGCCATCTCCTGTGGGTGTCGTAACTCTACTACTTCAATTGATGGCCTAAATGTAGTTTTGTTTCCTTGGTTTTAATCTGGTGATGTTTTGGTTGTTTCAATGGCCCCATTCACGCAGAAGAGTGGGATAGAAATGTAAGAATAAAATACAGAATCAAAATGGCTTGAGCTATAGAATGGAAAGGACCGACTTGTAGCCCACAGGGCCTATGCATTGCATGCTTAGGGCCAGGAAATACCCCACAGGAATCAAGGAATGGTCTGTTTGGGAGATCAGGATGCCAGGTAGACGAGGCACTGAGAGAGACGACACAGTGATGTTCAGTTTATTAGGGGAAGAAGATGCCGAAGCGCAAAGCACAGAGCCAGCCGAGTCGGCAGGCGGCACAGAGCATGAGAAAACGGGCTGTGCGCTTATTAAGTAGGTGCAGCTGCTCCAGACAAGCAGCCCAAGCCTATTCCTTAACACATTAAGGCCTTCTGGACATCTGTGACATAAGAACAATAGCCGGCAGCCCGTAAATCAGGACTCTGGAGCTTTGCATC
This sequence comes from Podarcis vaucheri, assembly GCF_965113315.1. Lineage (NCBI taxonomy): Eukaryota > Metazoa > Chordata > Lepidosauria > Squamata > Lacertidae > Podarcis > Podarcis vaucheri. The sequence goes on along the minus strand of NC_138760.1, from coordinate 91,251,236 downwards.
CAGTTAGCAACGGCGCTTCCCCCCACCCCTGCCTCCCTGCCCTTTTGCTAAGTCTAAGAAGAGGCTGATTCTAATGACATCTTTAATGGCTAAGCTGTTCAGAGTAGCCGCTGAGAATGGAGCTTGTTCGATGCTCAGCCCCTGCACGCAGCTTAAGAAGATTACTTTGGCGCACTCAGGACTGTGCACATGATGCTGCAAAGTGCCAGTGCTCTAAGCTTCAGGACAAATTAGTAACAAAGCAGGTTGGGGAGGGGCACGGGGAAGGAAGGACAACTTTCCCTTGGGCTACCCATGATTCCTGTTCCGTCTCTTACTTAGGAAGGCACACCTTTAGGCAGCAGACTCTGCATTTGCCAATATTCTGTAGGGAGTGCAGAAGAAGTACGAAAGTGTGTGCAGGTGTGTTTCTAGTGCTTCTGGCTGGAAAAGCATGTTTTGGATTATGTGGCCAATGCCTGCTGAAATCTCAGAAACGTGGAAGGGTGACTCAGTATGATTTCCAGTGGTTGGGGACTGGATCACAAGGTTATTTGTTTATCTGGAATATTTACAAGCTGCTAGATGTTAAATACCATAGTGGTATACGACCATAAAAACAGATTAAACGGTTCTCAAAAAGTAATCAGATACTGCCCATGAGTTAACTCATTCATCATGAGAGCCAATGGAATGTCATTGAGTTCTGTTGCTCCCAGGAGGACTTGCTCCATTCAGTTCAAAGTAAGAAGCTCTATTCTGCTGCTACTCCAGGCTGTGAGCATGCGGCAGTGGCCACAACCCAGGAAACGTCTTCGCCTAGCCGGCTAAGCCAGGTGAGGGTAACCCATGGGTCTCAAACCCTTGATGTGTGAAGGACATCCCCTGCATGCAAAGACAGGGCTCTGGAGGACGAGACCAATAGTGGGTCCCACGGTGAAGAAGGCAGTTTCTGCACTTGCTGTAGAAGAAAGAGAGGGGCAGATGGGGCTGATCAGCTGGGAAGGTTGCCCATCTAGGAGAAGGAAAACTGTGATCCTAAACCTCCGCTGCCTTGCAGGATATCTTGGGAGAAGAAAAGGTTCCAGAGTAAACCATACACAAATCTGGAGTGGAGTCTCTAAGATGGTTGAGTGGCGCCTTGTAGGCAATATGTTTGGCACCAACTCCTGCAGCCAGGTTGGTGCTAAACATATTGCTCTGCTTTCCTTTGGACTACATCAGTGAGGGTGAGAGGGAGGTCTTGTCATCTGGGCAGCCCAGGACCTCCATGCACACTGCCCAGACTTGCGCCTCGGGAGGTCACTTCGGTGCTGCTAATGCAGCAGTTTGACTTCACCCCTGGAGGCGCACTCCATTGTCTCTTGAGACAGACAGATGGAAACAAGAAAATACCAGGCTCTCCAAAATGCCAATGACCCCTGATACCCCAGTACCTGGTGAGATTAGTGTTGCCTAACAGGGACACATAGGGCAGAAAACAATTTCCTATCCGAAAGGATTGGGGTTTTAATTTCCTTGCTGCTATGGCTCCTGATTTAGCGGATTACCCCTGCCTCGGGCCACAATTATAGCATATGTTGCTGTTGTGGGAAGGTTCCTTTTTTATCGTTTAATCAAATAAAGTGCATTTGTGGATTACACAATCATTCACAGTCCCTGATAATCTTTTTCTGCTTAGCTGTGTCCTGGAACTTGGAGACAAACAAAGACGTTTATTGCTGTTTTGGAGGCTGTGGCTTCTTGCCAGGAGCTTCTACTCCTTAGAGAAGTGGGTTGCAATTTGTATTACAATATGTCCCAGAGTTCATGAAATATTAGGACTGTTCCCTCCACCCCCTAACCATCCAGCAACTCAAATATTAAGAGAGAGGAATACCTCTAAGAAGCTGTTGTAGGATAATGAAAGTATGGAAAGCAAGCACTGACAAATTGCTGTGTAGGAGAATGTCAAAGAGAGTCTGGCCCATTTGTTGGTAGAAGCTGTTTTCCTCATAGATGACCATATAATTGGTGGCCAAGGGGCAATAGTTGGCTCATATAGCAAGTTTGTGGGGCAGCACTGGCAGCTGGTCCCCTTTGAGACTGGTACGGTGGAAGGCAGGGAGAGTGACAGTATGTGGAGTCAGAGCCAACGACAGACAAAACCGAGTAATTCTAGTTTTTTACATACTCCTCCATGCTGAGTTCTGCAAAGGCAACACCAAAACCGAGGAGAAGGATGAAGCCAGCCTTAATACTGGATGTAAGAAGGCAGGCAGTGTACTATTGGCACCTGTGAGTCCCTGAAGACCTGCTCTGTGTCTTGCAAGCCTTTCCCCCCCTGGCCTGGGAGGGCAGGGCCCTGACAGACTCCAGCTACGAAAGCTGGAGCTGCTGAGCAGACAAGAGCTGGGATATCATTTAGGGGTTTTTGCTGGAGCTTTTTGTTGCTGTTATTGATGTTAATTTTCAGAAGCAAAATACAGCAGAGATACAGGAAAAACATTGCTTGGCAGTGGACTGTAATAGTGTATGATAATTTTTTGTATCTTTATTTTGGATCTTAGGATTTAAAATCAAAGGCTCAAATAATTGTACAGTTGGAAAGAACCATGAGGATCATCTAGTTCAGCCCCCTACAGTGCAGGAATCTCTTGCCCAACTTGTTATGTAGAAATTATTAAATTTGTTTGTATACTTTTTGATGTTTGTTTATTGTTTAGGACTACCTTTGTAGTTATGTAATTTTTTGTATGTTGTAGCATGCCTTGAACATGATTTTAACTTTGGAAGAGGAGCATACAAATAAAATGACTGGTTGATTTGGTGTTGCGGACTTTACAAAATTATGCTGTTGAAGACTGAAGCATAGAACACCAGCATTTTCTTAAAATAGATGCATGTACTGGGGGTAAGGTGTTCAATACTGGACTGGTGGAAGGGACTCGGGGAGTGCTAACGGTCCGTGCGTTGGGGGCCCAATACTTGCTTTGCCCTGGACACTGGCAACCCATGCTATGCCCCTGGGTTTCTTTATTGAAAACAAATTCCTGGGCTGAGGATATGCCAAGAAATAATCTCTTCTAAGGGTGTATCCACTGGTCCCCTACCCCAGTCACTTTTCTTCCCACTGGGATCCTATTGGTGGATCTCAGGTTCTATAAAGAAAAATCATGCACACCACAAAATAGAATTTCTCATTTGCAAAGCCCTTTGCAGTCTTTGCACACATTCCAGCCCAAGCAAAGCATGTGTAAGTCCCATTGATTTCCAGGAGCAGATTCATTTCTGAGTGATCAATTGGGCACATTGCTTGCATATATTTCCCCTTCATCTCCCTGAGAGAAAGGAGCTAGAGATTTACTTTTTTAAACAGGAAAGCTGAAAAGTCAGGAAAGGGACTGGAGATATTCTTCAGGCAGCCAAAGATGAATCCTGTGGCTTCAGTGGCTTGGCAGAGGTTGGGTTGAATGGGGTAACATATTGATGGAAAACTAGAGACCTGCCCTGTGCAGGTAGAAGAGGATGAGGGTGTTATCGTTTCCTGACCAGCAAATATTGGCTCGCAATTTCTCCCTTGTTTCTTTTGCATCTCGGCTCCTTTTCTGTCTCTAGGATTTGTTACCATTGCTTCCTCCTTCTCTTCCCTCTCTGCCTCTCAGTTGTTTGTCCTGCTGTCTATATTTAGATAGTGTGCAGGGTGAGACATTGGTTGAGGTGAGCTGGGAGCCAGGAACCAGGAGCCATGGGGTGAGCAAGTCAGAGCCAATGAGCGAGTCAGAACTGGAGGCCAAAATGGAGGGATAAACAGGAATGCAGCTGAGCTCAGAAAAGACCTTGCCCAAGTAAGATTAGGCTGAAACAGGGCTGCTCCCCGCATCAAGTAAATAAATAAAAATGCTGAACTAACTGACTAATCGCGTCGCAGATAGCTCTGTTCTGCTGCCCCTAACATTGATCCTGCCCCCATAATATAAATCCTGGCTACGCCCATGCCCTCTTAGGTGCCTTCCTTTCCAGGAGGCTCCAGTGGCAGCATCGAGCATGGGATCTTTCCCAGGAGTTCCTGAAAGTACTTCACTGAGAAGCTACCACCTGCAGTTCAAAGGTTCACCACACAGGGGAGCTGCACACAGACCCAGCAGTCCCCTGACAGTCTCTGTTTGCTTATGTTAATCTGTAAAATACCATGAACATCGATGCTGTTTCATCAGTCAATCAATCAGTCAAGCAAACAAACAAATAAAGTTGAGAATCCTGGCGTACATCATACAGGAGGGCTGCTGCAGCTGTCAGAAATAGCTAGGGCAGCAGGGTCCCACATTGCCTGAGATATAGGAACTTCTGTTTGGTGCAAATGTGTATGCTTTATGTCCTGCTTAATTTGCATACTTGATTTTGTTTGCACAAATTTGCCTGTGTGTTGTTATCCTGCAGGTGCTTCATATGGACCTGGGTGTGGCCTGGGTGTTGCCGTGTGGATATACTCTAAATTAACATACAGTCATCTGATCAACTATTTCGGCAACATATAATAAACTTACTCCCTTCACTGTGAATTGCAAGGTGCCCTCCTTCAATAAACAGTGGAGCTAAGGAAAAACAGGAGACCAAAATAAAGCAATTATATCCAGAGAAGATGTTGCCTTAAGTGAAACTTCTCCCTGTGCTAAAAGCCTTGTTTTCTTAAGACAATGGCCCTTTCTCCTTTGTGGGCAAAGTGCTTCATAAGCCTTTCAGCATCTCCTGTTGTGGCAAAGCAGCTGATCACTTGACCTGCACAGCACTTTTTGTATGAGAATTGCTTGCAGTTACTCCGTAGCAAATAACTCTGCACTAAGTTGATAAGGTCTTTTCTGTAGGCCTAAATTGCTCGGCAGCTGTGCAGATTACATGATGGGCTGCTGCACAGCAGTGGGAGGGTGGGGAGGCACTAATGAGGCACTTTGCTCCATTAATTGGTCAGGATGGTACTTGATAACTGGCACTTCTCTGTGCCTTTCAGGAAATTTGGTGTAGGAGCAAATTGCAAACATAAAATAAGGCATAATGTAGCTTGCAATTATAGGGTCTGTCTGCTGTGTTCAGCGTTGTCCTGAAAACAAAGATCGATTCTTCCCCCCAACAATTCAGCTATATGACAACATGGCCATGCAGTCTCAATTGCACAGATGTTTCCGTCTGTTGTTACCTTTCCCTCTCAGGAAAAAGCTGCATCTGTCCAAGGAGGAGGGTAAATATTAAACCCAAGACTGACATCGAGTCTTCTTCCTGGCTGAGCTTGGTCATGTGGACACAGAGGTAAGTGACACCACCAGAACAGATCTGGCTGGCACAAGTCTGTCTGTCTCTCACCTGGAAAGTGAACTTGCAGACTTGGTAACGTGCACTGCATACTGCATACTGCATTCTGAAAATAGTAATATTTAGGGGAAGGAGATGTGGGTCCCAAAGTTTTCCTACGGGTATAGTCATTATCATAATGCACAGTGAGCAGCATGGCGATGCATCATAGCAGGCAGCAGTGAAAATACTGTGTGTCAGGAATTTTTAATCTCACTTCAGCTAGCAGAACACTCCTATGCAGGCCTCCTCAAAAGTAAGTCCCACTGAGATCGGTGAGGCAATACAGTTGTGTGTTACCTAGAGCTGCTGTGTTGTAGCCTAGGGGTGAGAAATCTGTGGTACTCCAGGTGTAGTTTCTGGACCACAATTGCTCAGCCCAGTATACCCAAAGGAGCGTCTACATCCCCATTGTTCTGCCTGGACACTGAGGTCCAGCGCCGAGGGCCTTCTGGCGGTTCCCTCACTGCGAGAAGCCAAAGGGCCTTCTTGGCAGTGGTGCCCGCCCTGTGGAACACCCTCCCATCAGATGTCAGGGAAATAAACATCTATCTGACTTTTAGAAGACATCTAAAGGCAGCCCTGTTTAGGGAAGTTTTTAATGTTCGATGTTTTGTCATGTTTTTAATATTCTGTTGAGAGCCGCCCAGAGTGGCTGGGGAAACCCCGCCAGATGGGTGGGGTGTGTGTGTGTGTTATTATTATCATCATCATTCCTGACGCTGCTCAGGCCTAATGAGAGTTGGGTCGTTCCCCACTTATTTAGGAGTAAGCCCTATTAAACTCAACGTGACTTCCTTAAACATACACGGGTCTGCACTTTAAATGGATATGAGTCCCTCAGCCACACCTGGCCACCCCCATCCCCATTTTCAGTATGGGTTTATCTTCCAGAATTGTTGGAAAGATGGCTTGAGATAATGTGTGGAAAGTGCTATTACTGATGATAAGCAGGATGACGATCCTCTGAAAGCTGATGGATTTTATTTCTACTTTAGGTTGCGTTCACAGCCACATTAAAACTATCAGTGAGATGGGGTAGAATGATAAAAGTGCACATGCTTACCACATTAAAACATGTTGGAGTGATTTTCTAGATATAAGCTTTATGCTTAAATTTAAACATTAAATATTATTTGAAATGGTGAAGTCTTCAAAAGCAGTGGAAAGGCCTCACACGCTCAGATCCCCCGTGCTGTACATCCCTGGTTTGCTACTAGGCCAAACATGCAACTACGAGTTGTGGCCATTTTCTTTGCTTGTGGCTAAGGAAAGCAAAGCTTAACTATGAGCGCATGTTTGGACAACACAATAAAACCAAGGTTGCTCCAGCAGACTGAGGCAATATGTCTGGGGAAGAGCAAAGCAGGTGTGAGCTCTTCTGTGCAGTTGGCACAGTCCTGGGAAGCCATAGTTTGATTTACCATGTTGTGTGAACCAGGACATTATGTGCCTGAGAGGTGGACAACTTACTTAAGCCAGGTTTGGCCAAAATCTGCATTCATTCATTCAATGTATTTTTATTAAAGATTTTCTTGATTTACAAAAGTATGTGCAGTGTCTCTCTCTCATATTATTTCCATGTAAGATTTTTACAAATCAGTTTCATTTGTTGAGACGTTAGGAAGAAAAGGGGGAAAGGGGTGGAGGGGGGGGGAAGGTGAGTGGGGGTGGGGTCGGGTGGCAATGTTTCTATTTTACTTAATATATGTGGGGTTTGGTGTCAGCGTTGCTTGTGCAGGTTTTCTGCTGTTCACTTGTGTTCCTTTGGTGGTGAGAGAGGTTGGGGTTGGCCTAGGGTGTGGTTGTTCGTTTGTGGTTGGCTGTGGTGGTCTTTGTTTTCATGTGTGAGTGGGGTGTTTGGTTCAGGTTAGCCATATTGATTTGTATTCTGTTGGTGGATTTTTGTCATTGTCTTGTTGGGCTGTGTATGTGATAAAGGGGAGCCATACCGGGATGAAGGCATCTTCTTCTATTTGTCCCCATGTCAGTTTCAGTTTATTGGTTAATTTTTCTAGTAAGGTTGTTTCCCATACTATTTGGTACCATTGGTCCATGCTTACTTCTGACAGGTCTCTCCAGTGTCTAGTTTTGATGTTTCTGGCTGCTGAAAAAAATCTGCTTTTATGAATATTTGGCCTCAATGATGATGATGATTTTGAGGCTCATTCAGAAGTCTTTTGTTGGATTTTTTTTATTAGGTACAGATAATTCATTCCTGCCTTCTCCTCTTTCTGATATTAAATGAACGTTTAAACAATAAAGCTAGTATAATACAGGACTGAACTTTGCTGATTGCTGGCAGTAGCCAGCAAGTTCCAAGACAACAGCTACATTAACTCGATCATATTAGAAATATGTAGCATTTTATATTCTTAGCTTCTGCATTTAATGCACAGTTCAGTACATTACTGTTTATGTTCAGTGTAAAATGTATACCATAAAATGAATGTATACCATAAAATATACAGGATGTGTGTAATGGGGAGGAAGTTAATATTGGCTGTTAACTGTGCTAACCATGCACAGCTTGGCATTTTTTTGGTGAGTTTTAACTGCTCTCCTTTAAAAGCAGGCTATCATCTGAGAATAAAACTATCGCTGAAAATGTGTCTCTGAGATAAAAGAATGTAAGTAATTTCCCCTTTCCCTTTCCTTGATCCCCAGGCCGTTCATACCATGTGGCAGCATCTTTACTATGCATTATTGTTAATTATATATTTATTATTTGCTTTTCCCTCTAAAAAAAAACAACAACTTGAAGTGACTTACAAAAATTAACATTAAAAACAAGGATAAAACAACCTAAACCAGAAACATGTGACTTCCTGGGGAAAGTATTCCATAACCGGGGAGCCACCTCTAAGAAGGCCCATTCTCTCCACAGAGAAGGGCCTTGAAGAGGAATGCAGGATCCAAGCTGGTTCATCTTGGGAGAGGTGGTCCTTGAGGTCTTCTTGTCCTGAGCCACATAAGCCTTTATAGGTCAAAACCAGTGCTTTGAATTGGGCCCAGAAACTAATTGGTAACCAGTGCAGTTAGGCCAGAATTGGTGTTATGTGCTCAGACCGTCTTTCCCAGGTGACTGACCAGAGCATAAACAGAAGAAGTCAGACTATCTGTGCCCAGATAAGGGTGTAGCTGGGCCACCTGCCAAAGCAGATGGAAGGCAGCAGGTCTGAATGCTCAGGAAGACTTCCTGCCCTGCAGTTCCCAGCCTTGAAACTGTAGCATCCTTGAGGTGCTGAGGTGGGGGGGTCATGACAGAACCTCCCATCTCATAACAATAATACCTCTCATCGTCTGCTTCCCCAGGGTTCAATCCCTCTGTCCATGATGCAGCCATTTCCTCAGAAACCAAGTAGATGGGCCATCTGTCCCACACAGTCTTTCCTGCTTGCAGGTTCTGCAAATGTAGCTGTGCCTGTGGAAAAGGTATTCTTGAAACTGCACTGCAGCAGCAGTGGCGGTCGTGGGACTAGGGGCACCAGCTAGTCCTGCAGCTGAGAATAAAACACACACACACTTCCACTTGGCCCTCTCTAAGTGCCCGTTTGCTGAATTTTTCAGCCTGCAGCCACCAATGTCAATGTGTTTTGATTGATGACTCATTTGTCACATTGATCTATATCCCCTTCTGGTGGCAGTAGAGTTTTTCGGTGTTCTGTTTTGTTTTTTTGACCATCCCCGAAAACAATACATTTGAAATGTAATCAATGCCTCATCCTAATGGTCGGGGATGACTCCGGGGAAAGGAGTTTTACACTCCTCCCTTTCTATGTTTCTTGGTAATTGGGCACCAGGCAGAGAGGAGCTGCCCTCCTGACTGGAGGCCAGATGAGCAGATAAATGATCAAAGGAGCGAAACAGCTGGCAGCCTTCCAACACACAGCAGGCGCGTGTGTGCACGGGAGGATCAAGCACAACGTCATCGCCATCCCCATACCCTTTTGTGGACTGTTTAATCCGGAGGAATAAATTTGCACACTCTCAGTTTGCGTGTGTAAAAGGACCCCAGCTCTGCTTTCACCCTAATGGTGATGGCCAGGGGCTCTGCTACACGTCAGCACAGCCATTCAGGCAGTGAGCAAGCAAGCAAGGAGATGGGAGACTGTTGGTGAGCTGACTACCCACCTGTGAAGAAGTAGCCTACCAAACTGGGTTTGCCCCCTTTAAGAAAGCCTCTTCTCTACCTCTACAGCTGGAGGCAGTATGCTTTTGAATGCCTGTTGCTGGAAAACACAGCAGGAAGAGAGTGCTGTTGCTCTCAGGTCAGGCTTGTGGGCTTCCCATATAGGCTTCTAGCTGGGGAAACAAGATTCTGGCCTAGGTGGGCCATTGGCCAGAGCCAGCAGGGCTCTTCTTATGGACCCAGAGAACTTTTTCCTTCATGAACTCAAGGTGAGCAAAACAAATTTTCTGCTGGGTACCCTAAATGAGTTTGCTGGTGCTCAGTCTGGCAGAGGGGAACGGACACTCCATTCTCACCTCCCACTTTCCCTGGCCATCAGTAAGCATTAATAATAATAATAATAATAATAATAATAATAATAATAATAATAATTTATTTGCACCCAGCCACTCTGGGCAGCTTCCAACAAAGATTAAAAATACAAAAAAATGCCACACATTAAAAACTTCCCTGAACAGGGCTTTCTCCAAGATGTCCTGGACTGATGTCACACATGTTGTCATTTCCTGACTGGTGGACCTTCCTAGATCTGCCAATTCCTGGTACACAAGGTAAAGGTGGGGGGATTATTAGGGGAGGGGAACTATTTTTCCCTCATGGAAAACTGGGGAGAGGCAACCTTACATTTGATATTCTGTAAACCCAGCTTGAAATTCTAAGAAACGGCTTATTTAGCATTATTTGCCTAGCTGATGTGCCTAGTTGTGGCATATCCTACATGTTTAGGAGAAGTAACGGGATTGAGTCCTGGCTGGTGGCCTTCAGTGGCCCTCTCCTCCATGAATTTGTCTAGTTCTCTTTTAAAGCCATCCTGGTTTGTAGCCTTTACTGCATCCTGTGGGAGTGAGTTCCATAGTTTAGCTATGCTTCATTGGATATTTGTGAGTTCTAGTGCTATGAGAGAGGGACAATTTATCCTGAATCATTCACAAATAGGATTCAAATTATTCTGAAGGAAACATCTCTATCATGAACAGATTTTACCCTGCTCCCTTTTTTCATTTTACTTGGAAGCTGGGCAGCTGAAGGTGATTTTGAGGTAGGTTTTTTTTACATAGAAACATCACCATGAAGGCTTACCTCAGACACGCTTATCACAGAACTCAATAGGCATTACTTTTGCATAGGCCTGTGTAAGATTGCACTGGCGTTTCTCTTTAATTCTTCCATACTTATTCATTCTGAGACCTCACATGGTGAGGCTGCTATGTGCGAATGCCTATGTGAAATTCATTCACTGAAAGCTAATGAGAGGGTTTTTGTGGTTGCATTGCTATTTAACAACCCAGAGGTGCATTCATCAGGACAATTTATACCTTAATTTTGCATGTGGTTTCTTACCCGTCTCATTTTCATGTGGGGAGGTGTTGGGCCAAAATAGCGCCTAAATTAAAACCTCCTAGCTTCCCACATCTGGGAAAACGCTGGCTTGAAGGTGCCGTGAGGAATGCGAATTGTCACATGATGGCTGTTTCTGCTAAATACCTCCCCCTGTGAAAATGAGGTGGTGATACTGCGGTATGAGGGCCTTATCACTTTCAGAAATGTAAAGGTGTATTGCAGAGGGGGGAGCATTCAAAATGAGCAGGCAGCGAGGATGAGAAACGGCACCTTGTGATGATGGGAGTTCAGAACAAGTTTCTGAGGGCCAAACCTCAAGTGATCTGGGTGACCTCTGGGGTCTGCATTTTTCATGCTTCAGCTGCTTTGGGGGTGTAGCCATTTATAATCTGAAAACAATGGAAAGGGTTCAGCTGCTCTGATTGGATCATTACCCTCTAACCCTTTGCAACTGATTTAAGGTAAGCAAAATATACAGTGGTACCTCGGGTTAAGTACTTAATTCGTTCTGGAGGTCTATTCTTAACCTGAAACTTTTCTTAACCTGAAGCGCCACTTTAGCTAATGGGGTCTCCTGCTGCTGCTGTGCCGCCGGAGCACAATTTCTGTTCTCATCCTGAAGCAAAGTTCTTAACCCGAGGTACTATTTCTGGGTTAGCAGAGTCTGTAACCTGAACCATCTGTAACCTAAAGCATGTGTAACCCGAGGTATCACTGTATTGGGAAATTGGATCGTGGAGATCTGGAGCCCTAGTAGAAGAGGCCTCTTCCAATATGGGCACCCCTTATGAGTTGGACCAGGGCAGCTGAACTCTTTCTTGTTTTTAAAGTCTGGGGCTTTTTTAATGGATTGAGTAGAAATCTGAGGTAGGTTTAAAAGTGAAAGGGAGACAATCACCCAGTGGTAAGTTTCCATTTCCTAGTATGGGGAAAGGGAAGAAGAAATTGCCCAGACGAAAGGAAGGAGGAGATTGGAACAGGCTGACTTTAGTAAAGGCACACAGAGAGAAATAGCAGGGAGGAGCATTCTGATTCCGGAATTTAATGAACAAGGAAAAGCAAAGGCTGAAGAAAGAGAGAGAGAAAAGCTGCACAGAGCCACATTAAAGACCCACCACCCCCTAATCCCGCCTCCTCCTTTGAAGGACCATGATTGGCCTCTTTGATCCCAGCACTTGGTAACCAGACGGTGAGCTTTGTCAATTATTTAACCCCCCTCCCATCTGCTTTTGCCTCTCCCCCAATATAATTGATTTATTTCCTTTGCCAGCTGATCAAGAAACCATGGGAGCTTTGAAAGCAAGGGAACAACATCAAATATGTGTGTGTGTGTGTGTGTGTGCGCGCGCGCTTAACTATTTAATAAAAACACCCTTGAAAAATTGGAGACATTAGTGATGAAATAGGCAAATCTGCCTTTCATTCCCCACCCCTCCCCACGGAAAGTTAAGGCCTGCTCTCAAGCAGAGGAAAGAGTGGTGTCCTGCTTGGACAGCATCAGAGCAAGGGGGGATACCATGACGTTAAACTGCAGTACTTGAATTAGATGGGCAGAAGGCATTCTGGCGGGGCTGGGCCTCCCATTAAAAGCAGAGTTAGGCTGCTCTCTCAGGTGGCAGACAGTGGGAAGCACCAGAATCAGTAGCGCACTCCTCTTGCAACAGCACTCCAGTTCAAGTGACAGGACTAAACATTAGCACCGCTTCCAGGCTGCCTGTGTTTTGCAGGTGGGATTCTAGGGCATTTGGGCAATTAAAAGTCAATTTGGCACTCTTGCGAAGCAGACTTGCTTCCTGTCCTCTGTCCCCATCAGGCTCTTTGTGGAAATGAAAGTGGTGGGGAAATGCCCTGGGGAATAAGGTTTGTATGACACAAATCTATTCTCCCCGCAATCAAAGAGCCCTCCTCTATGGGAACAGAAACTGAATAACAGTGTGGTTCATCACACTATTCATCAACTCAACAACCCCAACTAGCCATTCTAGCCCAGAAGCAATAAAATAAAACAGAACCAGCAAACAAGAAGCTTTCAATTAAAGGAACTGTTGCCCTTAAAACTTCCAATAGCACTTTTCTTATCCACACTGGAAAAACTGGTGCGGAAATTGTGCATTATTGTCAAATTAAAAAAAAAAAAAGGTTGCATGCAAAAAGTGAGCAAACAAATTATGCATGGAAACAAACTTTAAATATTTGGGTGTCAGAGGCCAGTGGACATGGTGGCTGAAATAAGTGGCACATTAAACTAAGGAATGGAAAAGTAGTAAAACAGGGGAAAGTATGAAGAGGTTTTGTGAGCATATGCATAGCCTAAAAAGAAGGCAATGTTAAGGACAATTTGAATTTGTTTTTCCCCTTCTCATCCTGTCCCAATTATTTTTCTTCCCTTGTACTTTCTCCTTTATTATTTCCTTCTGTACTGCATTTTTGCTCATTTGATTTTCTCTTTTATTGTGGCTGTGGAAGTATGAGTAGATGTGAGTGTGTGGCTGAACATATAAAAGATTCATAACAAGTTCCAAAGTCCTTAATAGCGTGGAACTTTTATGGAAGATTGTTCTCATAATTTCAAAGTTGAAAGGATGGTTGCCGGGCGGGGGGAGGGAGGTTGGTGAGTGAAATGGAGATCAAGAAACATGCATATGATAAACAGTTCAAAACAACTTCTTATTGACTGACATGTTTGTGTAAAATAAATAATATATAAATTTAAAAATCAACACGAGCATATTAGCATAATCCATTTGCTTAATTTATTCCTTAATTCATTCCAGTTACAAGATTTTGGCATCTACAGTGTTTAGAATTCATTGATCATTACGCTAGGTCAGTGGTTTTCAACCAGTGTGCTGTGGCACCCTGGGGTGCCTTGAATGAAGGTCGGGGTGCTGCTGCAGGCAACACTGGCCTCTGTCCCTCTCTCCTTCCCTCCCTCCTCTGATGCCCTCTCACATCTCTGCCTCCCAAAGGCTTGCACAGCTGCTTGTTGCAGCAGCCCTGGCTACAAGCTCCCCAGGTGAATGGTGCCTCTGGGAGTACTTCCCAGACCCCCATGGGGCAGTGTGAGGAGGCACCTCTCTTTGTGGCAGGAGAAGCAGCTCAGAGACCGGGGCGGCAGCTGCGGCTGCCCAGAGGACTCCCAAGGGGAGAGGAGAGGAGACTGAGGGCACACTCTACAAGGGAGGGTGTTTGAAAAAGGGTGAGAGGCTGCCAACTCTGCAGGCAAGAGGTGACGTAACTGGGATCCTGAGCTCCACAGGGGTGCCGCAGAAAGAATGTAGTTTGTCAAGGGAGCTGTGGACCCCAAAAGGTTGAAAGCTTCTGCACTAGGTGCCTTGGTCGCTTCTCTTATACATATGTAAGGCAAGACCTGCCCCTCTCACCTTGCACTCTGTATTGCAAGGGAGAGTCAACACGGATGCCCTACAGATGTTGTACTACAGCTCCTGTCATCCCTGATCATTGGACCAAGCTGGCAGGAGCTGAAGGGAGTTGTCCAATAATTGAAGAGGACATTTGGCTCCTCCTCCTATAGATTAACAGCTGCCACATGGCTGCTATCAGATAACCAGTTTCTCAATACAAAGGCAGATTTGGGGGCGTGCAACTAGTTTGCCCACACTAGTTGCTGAGCCGAGAAGGTGCTGCAGGGGGTGCCACAACAATGACGAACAATAGAAGTTACAGATAGGTAGCCGTGTTGGTCTGCCATAGTCAAAATAAAAAATTCCTTCCAGTAGCACCTTAAAGACCAACTAAGTTAGTTCTTGGTATGAGCTTTCGTGTGCATGCACACTTCTTCTGATACACAGTGTATCTGAAGAAGTGTGCATGCACACGAAAGCTCATACCAAGAACTTACTTAGTTGGTCTTTAAGGTGCTACTGGAAGGAATTTTTTTTATTTTGAACAATAGAAGGAGAGAGGTGGTTGCGGGGGTGAATTTCGATGTTAGCCTTGAGGAGAGGGAAAGAGAATGTGTGCTTGCAGGCTTTTTGCTAAGGCAATCACCAGAGATAATTTGTTTCTACTCAGGGATTACCTGTCAATATCAGGTCTTGATCTAAAAGTACATCCTTTCTCATCAGGCCTTTCTCATCAGCACCTGGGTTGGGTAGAAATTGAAGTAACACACCTGGCCACTCTCTAATGCCCCCACTATATCTGGGCCAAAGCAGGCCTCTCTCCCCAGTTACATAGTGTTGATTGGTTACATGTTACCTCAGAAGACGGAAGCATCTTTATGGCCCAACTCTTCTGCACTCCCAAGACTTTCCTCAGTTGCTAGTATGTTCATAGAAAGTCATTTCTGTTTTGTGGAAGAGGTCATGAGCTATGGCTTTGCATAATGCGTTTTTTTCTTTAAAAAATGTTTAGGGGTACTCTCATTTTGACTCAAGAAAATCACCATTTTATAGTTCAAATCGGGGGAAATAAATACAGTAAATGGACAAAAGTACAAAGGTTCACAAAATGTTTAGGGGTATGCTTTACTTTACACATGCTATATAGGGTTGATCAAATTATTTCATGCCCCCCTCACTTCCCTAGTTAAGTGGTCAATTGCATTCCTTACTGCCACCAAGCAGACAGGAGTCTCATGAGGCCTCGGCAGCGTTAGCCTCGTTTTACAAATTCATAGGAACCTGAGAATAGCCCCAGTGGGGCACGTACTTGACACTGTACTAAAAAAAAGGTGTAGCTAAGTGGCCAGAGTAAAGGGGCCAATATTTACTTATTTGCGTCAATTCCATAATCTGTAAAATGGGAATAAGGATTGCTATGACAAAAGAATAAAAAAGGAGCACGGTGGCCTTTGCACATTGGATGTAGAGTAAATGTCTATGACACCATCTCCAAAGTTTATGCAATGTCGGAGTTGAAGATGCAACATCCACATCTCTCAATCGGCGCCACTTCTCCTGTCCCAATAGCCTATATTGCTTTTTCATGTTTAAGAGCTGCCATCCTTACTTTGCTTGTTTTGAACAACCCATCCTCTCAACATCCAGATTGGGTTATGTCATTGTCATGGCAGGTGGTGCAGCAGCTCTGTAGCAGTAGGAGAGCATGAGATGGCAAGACATTGCTCAGTGATGCAAGGAGGATAAGTGAGGGGGAGATATTAAGGCTTGCTGCAGTGTCAGGAAGCAAATGGAGGCCAGTGCACAGGACTAAATTTGCCAGGCGAGATTGTGGGTCAAGCATGTCCAAGCTGAGTTGTGATAGTGACATTATCATGGCAGCACCAAGGACAGGTGCAACATTTAAGGCCCGTTTTCTGGATTGCTTCTTAATGGACTTGGATTAAATGGGAGACAGCAGTTAAGAAGGCTCATCTAGCTCAGTGCTCTAAGGAGCTCTCAAACATTAGAACATGCTCACAGCCAGTGCTGGGCAAACCAGCAGACACCCAGTCCTATGTTGCTGTAAAGCAGTTTTACTCCAGTTCCCCTTCACATTTTTTTTTAGAACAAGGATGAAGAAGCTGCAGAACCTGTTATGCAGACTCTTAACTCCAACCAGCCTGTATTCTGCCAGCTCTAGGGATGCTGTGACCAAGCACTAGGTCTTGAGCTGCCACAGTACAGTGAACAGGGCTGTGGCCGACAGTCCTGGAGCAGGGCAGCCCAAAGCTTTCGAATCTGCACCCAAAAGAGGTAGGTTGGTTACTAGGAAATGAATATTTTGGCTGGTGTGGTTTTCTATGCCAGATGAACTATTGTTGTTGTTTAGTCGTTCAGTCATCTCCGACTGAATTACAGGATAGTTTTAACCAGAGCTTTGCAGGAACACATTTCTTTCCGCACCTTACCCCTGCAGGCACCTCAATACAAGGCTGTCACTTCTAAAAGAGGGCAGCGTAAGGTGGGAGATGGGAGATGGTTTAGTTTCTGTGCTAGGAAACTCAGGAAAGCAATAACCCCAGCTCCTGCTGGGCCACTGGGTGGGTGGTTAAGGCATTCTACATATATGGGAGCCAAGCGCAGCTGAAAATGTGGCCCATGATGTTGAATATAGTATGTGGTGAAGGTGCAGAAATCTAGTGCTGAAGCTCACATAAAGTGATTGAACGTGGCAGGGGGGTAAGATGGGTTGTGGTCAAGTCCAAGCAGGGCTGTAGAAGCATGCACAGCAGTGCACAGCTGCCCCTTCCATCTTCCCTCCTCCCTCTGCACCAAACCTGGAACTCACAAAGTCAGACAAGACAAGTTATATAGCAAAAATGTTTAATCTCTCCTTGATGCGCGTGTTTATTTACAAGTACTAAATCTGAAGAACATTAAAATAGGAAATAGCAGGATATTTACACAATCAAAGGGTGCCGACCTGCCACACTGGCACAGTTGCTTCAAGTCTGAAACAATCACATAAAGTTTTCATCATTTTATTTTTATTTTTTTATTTTACTATTAAAATTCTTTGTTTCTTATTGTTTTCTCTGCTCCACCCCTCCCATGCCAACCCCCTTCCCCTTTACTTAAAGGACAGCTAACTGTGGACTTGACATTCCTTTGAAAGAAGAGAGAGTGGCAGGCCTTACAAGGCTTGTACGTGTTTTAAACACATTTTCCGGGGGGGGGGATTAATAGTGCTCCATTAAAAAAAGCTGCAATCGGGGTGGGGCAGGGGAAGGTCTTGCTCACCATCCTGACGAATGCACCAACCCTTTCATTAGACTATCCCTAAACTGTTAAGAGTCCAAGGAACTGGGGATGTCACTAACATAGAGTTTAAAGAAATAAAGAAAACACCAGACACTTCCTTATTAGCTGACTCAAACCATTTTCTCTGAAGAGCTGTGTATTTTTGAAACCAGATTATTTGACATTTCCATTGAGATACCCTCTAAAACTAAGCCATCAATAGCTGACGTGTTCCTTCAGTCCCTATTCCTAGCGTATCCTGTCCTCAGATAGCACCAGTGTTTAAGGGCACAGGGTGGTGGTGGTAGGGGGCTGACGGAGCAGGGGTTGTATGATTAAGCATTTTTAACAATGGATAGAGGAACGTGAAAGTAGCACCTGAAAAAGAGAAGGTACATTTCACATGCACCGTTTCTCAGGGAATACTTAAAAGTATTCTTGTGGGGAAGCTGGTAACATGTGGGTTGGATGAGGTAGCTATTAGGTGGATTTGTAGCTGGTTGACTGACCCAACTCAAAGAGTGCTTACTAATAGTTCCTAATCAACCTGGAAAAGACTGGCGTGAGGTGCCAGTTCTTTATAAATTACTTAGATGAAAGAATTTAGGGCAGGGGTCAGCAAGCTTTTTCAGTAGGGGGCCGGTCCACTGTTCCTCAGACCTTGTGGGGGGGCCAGACTATATTTGGGGGGGGGGTGATACAAGAGACCACGAGCCCTGGTGGCTGCTTACCTGTGTCTGGCAAGTGGCAGGGGCTGGCGGCGGTGGAG
The DNA here is from genome assembly GCF_965113315.1 of Podarcis vaucheri. NCBI lineage: Eukaryota > Metazoa > Chordata > Lepidosauria > Squamata > Lacertidae > Podarcis > Podarcis vaucheri. The sequence goes on along the minus strand of NC_138760.1, from coordinate 91,232,983 downwards.
GGACGATGAGCAGTGCGCAAAAGGGCTCTGGAGAGGGACTGCTTAAAATGGTGGCCGCTTGAGCACTGCTCCTGATGGCACCAACAAAGCCCAACCTTCTCTATGCAGGGCGGGGAGAAGCCAGGAGGAGGGAGGGAGGAAGCGCTGCCGCCACTGCCATGTGAGGGAGAGGGAGGGAAAGAACATGTGCGCTGGCGATCTACACGGCGATTCCCGGACCGTCCGTGGGCTGGATCCAGAAGGCAATTGGGCCTGATCTATCCCGTGGACCTACGTTTGCCTACCCATAATTTAGGGGATACTCATCAAATTTGCACATGACACAAAACTGTGACCAGTAGCTAATGCCACAGAAGACAGAATCGGGATTCAAAATGACTTTAACAGATTAGAGAGCCAGGCCCAAACTAACATGTAAGGTTCTGCACTTAGGTAGGAAGAACCAGCTGCACAAATATAAGAGAGGAACACCTGGCTTGCCAGTAGTACATCTGAAAAGGATCTAGGGGTTTTAGTAGAGGACAAGTTTAACATGCTTCCAACTCTATGGGTCAACAGTGTGATGCAACAGTGTGATGAAGCTAATGCTAGTCTAGGCTGCATCAACAAAAGTATTATGTTCAGATCAAGGGAAGTAATAGTACCACTTTGTTCTGCCTTGACCAGACCACACCTGGAGTACTATGTCGAGTTCTGGGCACCACAGTTTAAGGATTCTGACATCTGGAATGTGTGCAGAGGAGGGTGACCAAGATGATCAAGGGTCTGGAAGCTAAGTCTTAGAGGAATGGTTGAGGGAGCTATGCATGTTTAGCCTAGAAAAGAGGAGATTGAGAGGAAAAATGATAGCCATCCTCAAATATCTAAATGGCTGTCACATGGAAGATGGAGTAAGCTTGTTTCCTCCTGCTCTGGAGGGTAGGACAAGAAAGGAGATTCCAACTAAACATAACGGAAAAACTTTCTGACAGTAAGAGCTGTTTGACAGTGGATCTGACTCCTTCCTTGGAGGTTTTTAAGCAGAGGTTGAATGGCCATCTGTCATGGATGCTTTAGTTGAGATTCTTGCATTGTAGAGGTTGAACTAGAACTAGATGATCCAACTCTACGATTCTATGAGTCATGGAGACCTTATTTAGAAGTAACTAATACATTGAATAGTGGCATTGTGGTTAAGGGATCTCACATAATGTTGTTGGGAATGGATTGGTGATGCTTGGATGAAAACCAGAGAAAATTATGAAGCTATAAAGGTGGCAAACCTTTTTTTTTTTTTAAGGAAAAAATAAGTCACGTGCTCCTGACTGCAATTGCTCTTAGAAATCCTTTGCCACATGAATGTTACTACGGCAAAGCAGAAAATGTCAACCTATTCAGCTGGCCCTATGCCAATACAGCTGTAACAAAAATATATCTGGTTGACAGATTGTTCCAAATCAGCCAAGCCTTTTCCCTGTAACCGCTTTACCACTTTATATCCCTGCCCTTTTGTTTTTGAAGAATTTCTTTTTCTGCTGCAATTCATGCCAGATCAATAATTAGTGAACATAAGATAAGTTATGCTCTCCTCTCCCAAAGTGCTAATGGCTTATAGGTTTTGCTTTTCAGGTGATCGTCTGAGCATCAAAATGCATAGCAAAAGAGCTTAGTACCAATGGCATGATTGCACATCATATTCAAAGTCCTGCAGAAGTCGGAAGCGTCAGGAGATTTGACATTGCCACGGAAGTCCCCAGGTGTGTCTTTGCATGGATAGATGTGGATGTGTACAACCCAATGAAGAGTAACATACGGGTTTGCTTCCATGCTACAGCCCTTAAGCACTGCTCAGGCACTGTATTTAGCTGGAAGCTGAACTAAAACAAGAGGTTAGTGTTAACGTTATCTGTCAATGTCTTTCTGTGCACACCCCCCATCCTTCCTTAATGCTTGCTCCTATGTAAAGCCTATTTAGCAAAGGGTCACAGCAACACAACACAGAGTTTTATCTTTGCCTGCTTTATTGCTTCTGGATGAGTTCAGATAGGAAAATTAGTGATTAATGGTTTATTAACTGCCCCAATTTCAATTGTGTATGTGATTCTATTGGTGATTTCCACTATGGGAAGGAAAATGATGAGAGGAAGTCACTGCTGATTGTCCCCCCCCCCATAAATAAATAAATAAATAGTTAAGAGGCAATTAAGCAATTATTCATCACTAATGCTCCAGCCATGATCAAGAGAAAGATATAAAATGGGCAAGATCTGCAAACAAGATAAAACTTAAATTAAGGGCATTTTGCCTAGCCCTGCAGTACAGGCTGGTGATCCAATTGCGTTTCATTACCCAAATTTATGCCATGAATCAGTATTGGGGTGGGGGGAGAGACACAGGACAAGACAGGAAAGACCGGAATGCGGTGATTTAAGAACGATGCTGCCTGAATGTTCCATAACGAGCAAATGAACAAGGGAAGGCGATTCCGGGGAAAGTGGCTAATATGGAAGCAACAAAGATTAAAACTGCCCAAGAAAGGAAGAAAAAAGATCCTCTAGGTGTGAGCCAGATTGTAAATCTTTTTAACACAGTGGACAAGTGTCTGCTGACAAAAAAATAAAAAAATCCTGTTGATTTCAGTGGAATTGCAGCCACTGGGGTGAGAAAGAAGATGAAAATTTGGACTCGCTGCTTGTCTGCTATCTGCTTTGTCTCTGATCAGTGCCTTGGGGAGAAGCCACTGAGTTTCTCTTCTGCCCCAGGCATTGTCTGCAAAGTCACTGGCTTGGTTTCTGTGGCAGAATTGTGACTGGCGAAGGCAGTGCCAGAGGCAAAGGAAGCCCAACTCTGTGTGGTGTGCAGACCACCAGTAGGCATTTTAGTGTTGGCAATTACACACCCATGCACAAGCATCGAAAACGGGGGAGGTGACAACATATTTATGATTTACCCCAATTTCTGTGGGTTGAAGGCGTGTGGAAATCTGTTTGCCAAGATGTCCAATTTAAGCTTGAACAGTGCTTTTCTTCTAGGAAAAAAAGGAACCAGTACTCACCATGAAGTTGTTAAAGTAAGTGCCACAATTTTAAGCAGTGCTTTACTTTTAGGTGGGGGGGGGAGGTGCCAGTATACCCTTGAGTACCCCCAGAAAAAAAGAACTGAGCCTTGCCATCTTGGTGCTTGCCTGTGTGCCCCTTATGCTGCTGCTGCTGCTGAGATTCCACTGGGATTCTGTACAAAAAATTAAATATGAACTGTCCAGAAAGCTTGCATACTGACAGACTGAATCACAAACTGTATCAACCTGAAGTATTTGCATGGGAGCTGATTTAGCTGTTGCTTTCCAGTTATTTCAGCTGGCGGTCTGTCCACTGTGCAGAGTCTGGACACAGGGAAAGTATTCCTCCACTCCACAAACATCCCTAGTGGCAAGTGAAATATCTACGATTCTGCTAAGCGTTAGGCTAAGAACTCTTCCCCCCACCCCCCTGCTGCCATGGCCCATATGGAGATGACTTGGTTCACTGAAGGCTAGGAACTGGGAAGATAGGATGCAATCAGCTAGGTCTTTCTAAATGCCAGTCCTGAAGACTGAACAAGCCAACTTGCATTCTGCAGGCCCTTCAAATTAAGCCAACTTCTAATGCACTTTGTTGAGTTTTTATCGGAAAAGATAAAAGTTGTTCACTTGAGGTAACCCACTGAATGCTATTTTTATAGTGAAGTCTCCCAATGTGTTATTGCTGAGATACCTGGATAAGATAAGTGAGTGGCTCTAGAGGAATGGTATATGGCATTTTCCAGTCAAACGTTTGCTCTCTATGCAATCAACAGAGGGGGATTTTGTCATTTGCTTCTAAAAAGTCAGGATGGCACTTTAGTTTTTCATAAAATGGTGCTGACTTACATCAAGCCGAAAGATCGAGCCTCTATCTCTTTTAAGTGTCAATCATGTAATGATTTTTGCTTCCAAGTACACTTGAAGCAAAGTCCAAGGAGGGGAACCTGTAAAATATTACAGTATCTTTTGTGTGTAGAAACACTTAGCTGTCCTTTAAGGCTTCTGAGTACCATTTTTTTCCAGAAATAAACAGTTAATTCTTTTTTTTTCTTATACAAGAAGTGGCAAATTAATTCCAAAATTTCAAAAATAAAAAGGTCTAAACAAACCTCTAGTATTCAACACTTGCATTTTTTTTTCTTTTAAAAAAAGTTCAACTCAGACTAAACTCTAGCACAGTCATGCAACAGCCCACAGGTCCTATGGATCCAGAGAGATCTCAGGAATCCCTAGGTGTTTTTCCATTATATTTTTATTGTCGTCTTGTCGTCTTCTCTTCCTCCTCTTTAATTAAAAATAATTAAAAAGGATAAAAACAAAATTACAAAGCAATCTGAGATGTATATAGGCTTCAAATGATTGTTCTGCTTGATGAGAAATGTTTGAAATTTTATCCATTTGGTATTTTCCACTGGTTGTGTAAAAACCGTATGTGATACTGGTTTGAGCTCTTTCTGTTAACTATACAGTGCCCCACTGGGGCACAAGAATTAGATTGTAACAACATATATATATATACACGCACACACACACATTTTAAATTTTAATTAAAAACTTCATTACATCCCCTCTCCTCCCCTTATTTGCACTCTCAGGGAATCGGTAGGATCAGGCTTGGTATGTTCTGCAATAGCTTCTCTCTCAACTTCAACCTAGACTTGAGATAGCAACTGAGTTTATTGGTACTGGGTGGGTGGGTGAAGGCTGAAAATTTGGTGGGTTTGGTCACCTGAGTTGAATTAGGGCAGTGGCTTCATCACACTGGTACACTTTTAATGATAATTAAAGGCATTACATTTGTCAGGAACTGAATCGAGGGGATTAAAATTCTTAGGGTCAGAACAGTGAATGGAATGATGTAGAAATAATGAAAAAGAGAGGAGCAAAGGGAAACAGATTTTAGCAAGAGTTCAGGAGCTTGTTTCTCTCACATACTGTGGTTTAGGCTGGATATGGGATGTATTGGTTCTTTGTTAGGGTTGGACCAGAAAACTCAGACCCAATGGGCATTTCAGGACCTTCAGAAATGCTTTGCTCAGTGTGCGGGATTGTTATTTTATTATTTTTTAAAAAATTATTTATTTCAGTGAATTGATTAACTGCCCTTTGGTACAAGACATCCAGGCCAGTGTGAAATTAAAATTATGAGTGCCAACATGCACTTTGTAGGCCATAGACCCAAACCCTAGTTCAACTAGGGACAGTCTCTCTTGCCTACTCTCACATAGCTTCATTACTCTTTAGGTGTAGAATGAGAATAATGCAGGGGTGGTGGGATGCAGAATAAATAGTTGCCTCCTAAATTTGCAAACCTAACTAATAAGTAAAATGCTCCTTTCTGATAGCACATAATTCAGATTTCAAAGATGGAGCTACTGAATTCCAGGGACGGGAGTTGCTTCAGTTTGAAAATGAGGACACCTTCTGACTCTCAAGGAGTGAGCAGACACAAAACGAAGGTACATACAACATCTCCTCCAAACAGTGCTGGATGTCTTGGGAAACACCATGGCAGCAACACGGGAACCTTTGCCTTGAATTGGACTGGAAATACCTGGTCACAACCTGGGCAACATGGCAGTAACTAACCGCACCTGGGTCTTATTCTGCAGACCTCTCTGCTCTGACCCAATATGGACACCTGTTCCTTCTGTCCTCCTACACTGCAGTTTGCTAACCAGGAGAAGCCCAAAGCCAGCCAGGAACCAGGTGCATAGAGGAAAGAGGAGGCAGACTTTGGGTTGAACCAAGTAGCAGAGAATAGAACTCAGTTGCAGGAATTACCCCTCGTAATGCTAACAACAGATTGGAATGAATGATGCTCTACTCTCCCCACTAAGATTATTTCCCTGCTCTCTGGAGCAGTCCATAGCCAAAGCAAGCTATGGAGACTATCACACATAATCTAACGATTCCTGCACAAAAGTAATAATGTAATAATTAAGTAATAATGAAGTGCATTGGACTAGATGGCACTTGGAGTCCCTTCCAACTCTACAATTCCACAAAACTCATTTCTTATCTGCACTCTCTCACCCTCTTCTAATTGGCCTAACCAGAACCAAATCCGCTGGTGCAGCTGCTTATTCCAACAGAGGGGAATTACAAGACTGTTGGGAGTTTGGGTCTTCATTGCTACCAAAACAAAAAGAGAAGCTCTGCATTTTGCTGAAGAAATTGGGATGAGGAATAAATAAAATATTCTAAAGTGGTGCGTGTACACACTTACACACCTGAAAAAACTAAAGGGGCACCCCACTTAAATATAATGTTTCTGTCAGTGCTAAACTGCAGCTCCATGTTCCTCATCTCTTAGCATGATTTCTCTGAATAGACCCAGTGTTGCCATGGTCTGTCAGAAATGGAGACAACACAGAAGAAGCATCTATTCATAGGCTTCCTGCATGACCCAGACCCTACCAAGTCTGACTGCATCTGTTACTAAGATGCCTTTCCTCTACAACGGAAGAGGGAAATACTGAGAGTTGGTTCAAACAGCCACCCCCATTCACTGTGCCTATGCAGTGGCAATACGCTCTGTCTAAATGCCCCATGAGTGGGAAATGTACAGATGAGGGCAGCTGGGGGCGGGCTACTCTGGGGCGGGTGGGCAATGAGAACTTTTGAAAGTTGCTAAACTCCGCTTACAAGCAGCTAGCCCTGTCTTAATTTATAAAAAGGCAAAGCAGGGACTTTTCTCAAAAGTGTGCCACTTTCCACAAAGTAATTCATGAAAAGATCTCTCTGCAGGGGCTTGCCATGCATGGCCCACCCTCCTTTTTGCAAGTTCCTTGCCCTCTGGGTACCTTAAACCTTTGGCACCCGCGTAAGCAGCATTCAAAACAAGAGCATCAATTTGGCCTGTGCTAAATGTTATTAAAATAAATAAAATATGGCACAGGACAAAGTGTAGGAAGAATCAAAGATAGAGGGGCTCTTCTCTTGGACTCCAGGCACCCCCACTTCTATCCCAAGCAAGCAATGCTCCTTTCTTTTTGTTGAAACAAAAACTAAAAAAAAAAATCCTGCAATGTTTTGTTTAAAATTTAGAACCTCCCCACACTCATATATTTTAAATCTTTTTCAAAAACAAAACAAAAACAAAACCTAGCTTGTGGAAATTGTGCAAATATAGCAGTTAACACTAGAGGAAGAAGGCCAGAGAGTATGGAAGAGAAGGTAGAGAGTGGAGCTGTCCAGGCAAGGCGGGAAAGGAAGGAAGTACAGGGAGAAGGGGCGGGGAATTATAAGCCTACCAAACCGCCTGCCATGGGGGGAAAAACCATAATGTAAAAAGGTTGTCCTAGACGTTAGTGCAGTCCCCAACCTTCCGTCGCCAAATCTGGAGCAGGCCTTGGTGGGAGCCGGAGAAGGGAGGCAGTGGCAGCTGAGCAGGGATTTGTCTCGCTGGCCCTCCTTGCACATCTCCTGGGGTCCTTCAGGTTCTTTGCTACGTCGCTCCTTCCAAAAGGTCTTTAAGATAGGCTCCGTTTGCTTTTGAGAACGGCGGTCTTACGTTGTTGTGGTTTTGCTGTTCATTGTGTGTAAAGTGTTCTGAGACGCAGCAGATTCTGTGCATTGTTTGGTGCCAGGCCCCAATGTATTCCTTGATTGCTTTCTTGCTGCCGCGACTCACTTGCCGCTCTCTCTCTCCCTTAAGAGTCCACTGCCAGGGAAGTCTGCAGCACCATCTCGACCTTTTCAGCTACTTAGGGCCATTGTGTCAATTGCCTGCTCCAACTTACTCCGCAGCCGTTGCCTTCGGGCCTGTTCGTCCTTCTCTAAAGCAGCTAAAATCTGGCAAGGGGAAAGACGTGTAGATGAAATCATTAGTAAAGGAAGACTCTGGGGTAATTTGAAACATGCTTCACACCAGTGGTAGTCTAGAAAGAAAAGACAGGAGAGATTCCCCACCAAACACTCCAAAACCCCTCTTTTAAGGATGAAGAAATATGGGACGGCCATTCGCTTGACCGTCACAACTAGGAGAGGCTGCTAAAAATGGCAGCAACTCAACAGTGCATCAGCAAGTGTGTTGTCCCATTCTAGGGGCTGAGCAAGGATGAGCAATCGCCATCCTGCCAGGATTGCAGCCTGCCACACACTATTCCCAATCACCCTGCAACAGGGTTACAGCTGTCTAGCTTGGCTAGTGAGCTGAAGTGGCTGTCCTTTTCCTCCTGTTCCCATGTGAGTATGTGAGAAAGAGGCAAAAGAGTCAGAGGGCACATTGAAGGCAATGCTTAATTGCCCATCTATCTTCCTTCCTGTATTTTGCAGGAAGCATGTATGGAGTCTGGCTAGCAGCAGATCTGCAAAAAATACTTTTGCAGATCTGCTAGGACTCCTCACACACATGACGTCCGGCAACCAGAGCAAGGGATATTGACAGGTGGCCCAATACTTCCCCTGCAGAAACCTGGTAGTAATATCTGGGGGGGGCACAGGTTGCTCAGCCCTTCTTAATTCAGAGAATAGGAGAACTCTCCCACAATGGCATGAGCTGGGACTTTTCTGATGGTCCTGGGGACAAGGAAACACTGGGGACATTTATGAAATCGGCATCTTTAATTATGTAATAATTAAACCTAGTCCACTTTCTAGTTCTGTTCTCACAATCAGATGAGAATCACTAGATCAGTATTTGGATGTAATCCAGGAAATCTTGAAAAACTCTGCATCTTCAGGCACACAGACTATATGAACTGAGAGATAATCAGGGATGTTGTGAACAGGGCTTTGGATTCTGAGGGGGGGAGGATGGGATTTGGCAGGAAAGCAGCTAGTGAAAAGGGCTGAGATAGTGAGGGAATGGTGGGATTTTTCTACAAAAAGGAGAGAGAGGTGCCCATCATCAGGAGTCCATTTCACCAAGTCCCACACCCTTTAAATTGCGCTGCCAGATAAAGAACAGATGATTAAAATGCAAACCCATCAGAAATCCCATTATAGTGGCTAAGTTTGTTGTGAGTGCAAGGTGGATTTCTCTTTCCAATTAAATGTCAAAGCATCCATCAAAGGGGACTTGATTAACCATTTCATTGGCTGCATAATTGGAAATAAACTCTTGTATAATTAATAGACTGACTATTAGGAGGCAGGAAAGGTCCATCACAAGCCCTACAGGTAATTCCTTAATATGGAAATCAGCTCCTTTTGATTAAGAGCAGCTGTGGCGCCCTACAGGTCTCCAGCGCTAAACGTGCAGAACGTGCTGTGGAGAGTACACAGCACTGCAGCTCAGGGCCTTGCGGATGATGAAACACTTAAAAGCTCAGTGCAGATTCTATAAAGGTGATTTGCCACATAGTTAGCGAATGCATGAAGAATCCTAAGAGTTGGAAAAGAGGGTAAAGCAGCTCAACTTCATTCCCTAGGGGAGGATAACTACTGTGAGCTTCCCATGGGAAATGTGATTCCACCACCTCCTCAGTACAAAAACTGAGCCTGCTGCAATTCTGCATGGGAATAACCAAGACCTGCAAATGGCACATGTGGAAGAACCCCAATACTCCATCCAAAGCACAGAAAACGCCAATCACAGTGATTTCTAGGTGGCCAAGCTCTGAATGCAAATGACACGTTAATCTGGCAGAAATGAAAAAGATGAAATTATTAAGGGTACTGGAGCTATTGAGTGACTAGGAACAGGAGTTCTATTCATGGTTCGTGAATCCCTTTCTCTCTTGATTCAAGAAAGACTCACTACATTCTGAAAGATTTACAACCTGCTTTGTATTTGTTTGATCTTCTGTTATTGTGTTGCCCTTCTGGGAGCAGCACAGTAAAGAGGAAAACTACAGGGAGCATAAGAAGAGAGCGGGAGATGCATGTCTGTCACCTGTTTTAAGGAGCTGGGACCACCGTGATTAGGAAGATGCAAAAACCCAAATGAAAATTAATTATGATTTTCATTCAGTGCCAATGACAGCATATTATAGCACTGAACAACAGGAAAAATTATTCTCTCCCATTTCACATCAAAGAGGGTGCAATCGGGCTGCATGTAATTGTGTTTAATGAATGAAAACAAACAAAGGGAACAGCTGCTATTTATTAATCCCATTACAAATAATAAAAGAAGTTCCTGGGAGCTGTGAACACACAAGCAGTGCTTTTAGAGCAGGCTATGGATGCACATCCAGCAGATGCCAGGCAGCGGTTAACCGGGAAAGACAAGGAATGGCAACTCACCCTGCATTCAGCTCATTAAGATCACGCTTTCCAAACACGTAGCGCTTGCCTTGTTATTGATTTCTGCTTTTAAGGCCTTGCTTATTTGCAATACTAATGAAAGGGAATGTTGGGAGCTGGAAACCAGCCCTGGGGCAGGCAGTTGCTATGAAAATGTCTCTAGGAGCAGCTGGAGGAGGGGGGTCACCTCTGGTTTCAGCTTTGTGGTGGATTTTGGTCTAAGGCAGATGGCTAGGATCTTGCTAAGAAGCCCTGCATCTGTGCAGGCTGCTAAGGCACTGTTAGTGTTAGCTATTTCCTAGTATGGGGACCATCCTTATTGCCTAGAAGTAGATACTCGTGCCTACTCATACAGGAAAGACCTGCTGCAGGGATTCTTGGCTTACAACAGGGAGGTCTGCGCCTGAGGCCACAGCAACTTTTCAAATTTAAATCAAGGTATTGTAAAATAAAAAGCTGCTTACAGTTTAATATGCAAAGAAAAAAAGCAACAACGAGACTCTGTGTGTCATTTCATATACACACAGCTCTCCTGTTGGCAGACAACTGGAAAGGCAAAGGGTCTGCCAGTCTTCTCCTTGAGCAGATCTGTTAGGAAGCACCTTTTGCTGTCTCAGCAAATGTGCTCCATAGCTTTGAAGCCTTAGAATCATAGAATTGCAGAGTTGGAAGGGACCCCCTGAGGGTCATCTAGGCCAATCCCCTGCAATGCAGGAATCTCAAGCATCCATGAGAGATGGCCATCCAACTACTGCTGAAAGCAGGTTGCAGAAGAGGGAGCTGGGATGGAGGGCAGAACACCAGCACAACATCCCATCTTGGCAGGAACTCTGCAATGGAAATGTAGAGAATATCCATAGCAACCCTAAGTCTCTGCTCATGAAACGTGTATGTATCTTCTGCACCAGGCAGGTTGCCACATGTGGATCTTGTGTATGAAGGAACGACCACAACTACATTATTGTTCAGTTTTCGCTGACAGGCAGCATTTAGTCCAGCTGCCCAGCACTAATCTGCTGTCACTCAGAAATAATGCTTTGTCAATTTCCTTAGTGTGCAAACAACTACTACATGGCTTGAGACAGACAAGACAACTGATATGGGTGTTTATGCCTGTTCTACTGAGCTGCAGTAACTTGAGCCTCAACCTGCTTTCCAAATGCCTTGCACCCTATCTAATTCTTCATTAATGCAGTCTGTTAGATCCACCTCTTTGTGTTGCAACCTTTGCCCCTTCCCACGATAACTCCCTCTCTCTCCCCACCTTCTATCCACTTATGAACGTAAGAAACTATGGGGCCACTCACCAGCTCTTGAAAGAACCTCCTTGCCCAGAGTAGTTTGGCAAACTCTTGTACAAAGGCTTTTATTGCTTTACACAAGCCACTATTCCCCCCCACTCCCCCAGGTCCCATTGTCGTTCAGCCGGGCAATAAAATCCATGTGATCCTATTACATATATTTTTATTAGTGTTATATATTTTATTGCTTTAATAAAGGATTGCAGAGAATGTGTTCACAGAAAAGTACTTTATGGAGTTTATACCAATTACGGCAGATGGGCTTTTAACCACTCCTTAAAACTTAAGAGGCTGGCTGAAGTGACTTCATGGCAAACATGCCCCCCCCCCCCCACTCCTGGGATTGCAAATTAGGATACCATTGGAGACTACCCAGCATAGGGATAACTGAAAACAGTCAAGTGACATGCTAAGAGAGTGTTTTCCTCTGCTGTACTTCTGCATGTTCCTATAGTTTAGGTTGGTGATTGAATGGCAAAGGGCAAGTGGGATTTTCTCTCTCTTCTTTTGTTACTTTATTTGTTTATTTATTTAATTAATTATATGCTTTCCCACTGTGTGATTTAGTCTCCTCTTTTGTATTTACCTGCTATATATTTGCTAACACTGTTGTGATGCTTACCTTTTATATTATTATTATTATTATTATTATTATTATTATTATTATTATTATTATTACTTTCCTGGTTGGGAGGGGGGAATGAAGGTTAAAGTTGGCCTGTTTGTTTGTTTACCTTGAGCAGTTTGGACAGTTGCACGGGGGAAGGGGGGAGGAACGGGGGAGAAAGGTGGAAGCATGAGTACAGTGGTGCCTCGCAAGACGAAAAGAATCCGTTCTGTGATTCTCTTCGTCTAGCGGTTTTTTTGTCTTGCGAAGCAAGCCCATTGACGGATTAGAGGATTAGCGCTATTAGCGCTATAAGCGGCTTTTAGCGGCTTATCAGCTTATTGGATCAGCTGATAAGCGGCTTAGAAAAGGGGGGGGGAGAAAACCCGCAGGAACTCGCAAGACATTTTCGTCTTGCGAAGCAAGCCCATAGGAGATTCGTTTTGCGAAGCACCTCCAAAATGGAAAACTCTTTCGTCTAGCGAGTTTTCCGTCTTGCGAGGCACCACTGTATATAACAGCCTGCTGGATCCTGACAGGAACACCTGAGGACAAAGCTGCACATCACAAGAGAAGCACAGTGTTCCCACCTTGGAGCACTAACACAGGGGGTTAAGGGGCTTCAATGGAGGAAAAGGAGTGGGCTGGAGTGTGGAGGTTTATCCGTACTCCAGCCAGTTATCCCTTTCATGTACTCCACCGCCAGTCAGCTTTTAACTCCCCCACCACCCCCCAAAAAAATCTGAGCTCCAAAATAAATAAGCAAGTCTAGTTTGCAGGGCAGAGAGGCCTCAGAAGAGGTTGGTGGGTATACAGAGCAGACCAGCCTTATGGAAAGAGGTCATCGACTCCTCTCCCTCCCACGGATCCTCCCCTACTGCTTCCCCTTACCTCATCCTTGTACTTGGTGATATATGAGTAGATCTCATGCAGCGCGCTCATACTGTTGAACTGGCTCAGGTGTAACCGGGACTGCTCTGCCAGGTAGGCGCTCATGTCTTGGTCGCTGATTGCTGGCATTTTAGCAATATCTGCATAATATCTATAGCAGGGAGCAGGAGAGACAGAAAGTCAGAAGGAAAACCTTTTCTGAAGACAAATCTAGGGACATCCAGAAGGAGAACAAGTGATTTGTTGTAACAAAGCAAAATATTAAACCGAAACAACTGAGTACAGTATACTATGCGAAGCAAATTAAATAGTTTTCTACTCCTGTGCCAAATGACTCATAGAATCTCAGAATTGTAGAGCTGGAAGAGACCACAAGGGTCATCTAGTCCAACCCCCTGCAATGCAGGAATCTTTTGCCCAACATGGGGCTCGAGATTAAGAGTCTCATGCGCCTTTGGATTTCCTATTGCACAGTCACACTGTGACAACAGGGCTCCTTATGGAGGAAATTCAATCCACCCATCAATAAACTGAAAGCAGACCGCTACTGGAGTACAGAAAACCTTTGTGTAACCTCAACCACAATAGGTTGGTTAGTTGAGAAGTTCATGGTAATCGGTTGAGTTTGTGGCAAATTAGGAAGTGTTAGGAGCATGTAAAATGGGTATTTGGAGGGATCAGAGGAATCCCCAGACCTTGTAAGCATCAAAGACAGATATAGAGTGACAGCTGGGAAAGATACACAAGGCTGTCCACAGACAAGCCATTGCCAATGCCACCATAACAGCATAATAGAGAATCCACAATGATACCTTAGCGAGAACTAGTGTGGTGTAATGGATAGACTTCTAGATTAGGACCAGAAAGACCAGGTTTCAGTTACTCAGCCCTGGCCAGCTCTCTCCCTCTTTCTCAGCTGTATAATCACTTCATTTTAAAAAAGGATTTGTACAGCACCTTTTAAGGTCTACTCACTGGAACATGCAAGTTAAAATGCAATGCAATCACAATATTAAAAATCAGCAGGAATGAAAAAAACACCTCTCCAGCTAAATCCAATACCAAGTGCAATCCAGAACCATCAGGAATACTATGAAACAGCTATAGCAAACAACACAAGCAAAAGCCAGTGAAAACAAATAGGTCTTTAAGGCTTTCTTTAAACACCTGTAACCATGAGGGCCAATGGACACCTGCCAGCTACCACAAAAAAGGGCCTTTCCCTTGAGCCTGCCAACACAAGAGCTCTCAGAGGTGGGCAAGTCAGAAGTCTCTCCACTGACAATATTAATGTGTGGGTGGATTAGTGTTTCACAGGACTGTTTTGAAGTTTAAAAAGGTAGAGGAAGGAAGAACCATTCATGCTGTCCTGAGTCCATGGAAGGAGAACACAATAAAAAAATGAAATTTTTCATCAGTTGAGGGGAATCAAGTTAGGCCAATCAGGAGTCCTAATGTGGCCCGCAAGGCTATTTCCCTCAAACCATAGCCACCTCCCACACACCTGACATGGCTGCAAAGGAACAATCAGGAACCGTAAAGTGTGCTTTTGAATACTTCCTTGGCAAGTAAGGCTTGCTGTCAGCACTTATCAGAGGCAACAGCAAGTCCTCCAGGGATCTGTTGCACTACTCTGCAGTGCAGCCAATCATTGCTTTTGGCAGGAATCTTCATTTGCTGCTTTGCTTCAGATCAAGCTAGGCCGAGAAGGGAGAAAGGAAAGAATCAGCAGCACACTTAGACTGCACGCCTGGGTCTTTCCTCTGACGTACATTCAGCTGATGTCATGGTGATGCCAGGTAACTAATAGGCTGACATCCTTACCCACCTGTCGAAACGGCCTGAGGGGAATAGGGGAGCTCAGGATCCAGCCCATCAACCAGATATTGTCCCCCACTCCCCCCAGATATAATCATCTATGCTTGATGCATATACCCTTGGGAACATGGAGGCAACATGGATATAAACTGAGGGGAGGGGTATTTGTTGATGCAGTTCTTGGCAGTAACAGCTGGTAGTGAAGCAGCTGCTTGCTATGGAGGGCTCTATGCAATTCCAAAAAACTCTGTTGGGCTTTGCTCTGTTGTTGCAGACAGAAATTGAACAGCACACCTGGGATGGGCGCTTCTCTGAGGTGGGCTCTGTGGAGCAGGTGAGCAGTGGAGGGGGGGAATTTCTGGTGTATGTACCTTTAAAAATATTTTTTATTATATTTATTAGAAATTTGACCAAATTGCTCTCACTTTGATACAGAGGCACAGAAGAGAAAGGGGACCACTGTGCATGATGGCAGTCAAAAGTTTCTGTCTATGTATTTGTTGCACAGTAGTATGAATAAGTAGAAATAATTCTGAAATGCAATGTCCTTTGCCTTTCTCAATCAGAAATATGAAGCATTAATATAGTGTGAATTAAAAGCTGTGGCGCAGCTGGGATAATTGAAGAACATCGTTGCATCCTCAAGAAACCAACAAAAGTGGAGCAATGCTGTGTCAGGCATCTGGTCAGGAGCAAATGGCAACATACTGCCTCTGGGAGGTGAAGATCAAAGGCCTCCCCTATCCTTTGGTCACAATCTCTGCCAAGGGATGATGTTAAGATGCTTACAAGGGCACTTTCCTACCCAAAACCACAGATACATTTGGAGTGCAAAGGAGGCAGACATCTGGAGACACCAGTGACAAGGATTTCCCCTCATCTTCTCAACGTGGCCGTGGGGTTCACTGCTTCAAGCAGTGCTGGACCCTTCCTTGCAGCTGCTGAGGATGCTCAATTCAATGCATCATACCTGTAAGCTTCCTTTTCATCTTTCATAAGCTAAGACATCTTCCATCCATCCACATCACAACTGGCCCAGAAAGATGAAGTCACTACACTCACTCCTCAGGTCCCCAGGAAACGTATAAACAAATTGACAACTCCACACTACCACCCCAAATCCTGAAATCTAGACATGCTGTGAAGAACAACAGGTCTGGGGAAATTAAAATGCTGCTAGAACTTCTTTTTTTTTAAGTGAAGTGCGGCATCCAGCAAAAAAGGAGGAAGGAGATTCTTTGAGCAAACCTACTTAACAGTGTCCCATTCATTTCTTACACATTTTCCATGGGGGCCTATGAGCTCAAGGAAACTGCTTCTTGTGCTGCAAACAGCCTGGTGGGAAGAACTAATTGTTCCTCTGTCAATTTCCCCCCTCTTTGTCAGCTGGGGTAGAAAAATGTCATGTTTTTGCTTGGTATATCAATATGGTGGCAACAGACAGGTCTTTCACAGAATTGAGCTACCTCCAGTGAATTCCACTCTTTCTTTTTGTTTAACTCATTTTCAGTAGGAAAACTTTTTGTGGGGTGGGGGAAATAATTTGTTAACAAGACAAACATGCCTGGAAAAGTGAACCAGAACCTTCTTGGTAAAATCTATGAACTGCAAAACCTGCCTTCGTCTTACCCAATATGACATGCTTGCACTTTTAACAAAATTAATTAAGATTGCAAGCTCCTTTGGCTAGAGATTTTGCTCTGCTCCTTTCCCTACAAATCACACTGGCAACAGTTTCATTACAAATGGCTGCCTCCATTATTCCCCCATTCCCCCCAATGTGCTTTATTTATTAGTCACTGGGGACTGAGACAATTGTCCTCGCTTTGAAAAACCAACCAACCTGTCTTTTCCAATTGGCTAGGAAGATTTCTTCACCCTCCAGTCCCGGGAGGTTCTTTCATACACATGTGCAGGTCTGCCAGGCTCTCCAGCCATTCAGAGCACACATTACAAAAGCAACTCTTCTTACACAGCTGCATCTTGCAAGGCCACCTCCCCATGGTTGAAGCCACTCACCTTTCTACCCAGCTCTTATAGTTGGGGATGTCCTTGGCGTACAGTAGTTTATTGGAGGGAGAGTCTTTCCCTAGCTTGTGCTCAGAAGTTGAGCAGGAGTCCATGAATGTCTGAGCCACCACTGATAGGCAGGCATCAGTAATACTGTTCTTGTGAATGTCAAAGACAAACTGGGGGTTCTTAATCACATTCACCCAAAAGCGCAGAGGTAGACTGCAAAGGAAAAGAAAGGAGGAAAGTCAGGTTGGGGAAACACATTATTTGATAACTAAAAACAGGACCCTGGCTGGCAATAACCTTTGGCTAGTCAGAATACCAGAAAACAGGGAAGATAGTCTCTCTTAATCTCCTTAGATGGTAGTGATTTGGAAATGTGGTTTGCTAGCTCTTCTGCCCCTTTTTGCCCCTTGCTCCAGACCCATCCGAACCCAGAATTCATGTTTCTCTTGACTGGGTCTTCAAAATCCATGCTGTACAGCTCCTATTTCCTTTCCCCTGAAATTCACAGCTGCTGGGGAAGCTCAAGCAATCTCTCTCTGAGAGAGAACCAAGTTTCAGACCCCTGCCGACACACTGAGATTTCTGGGGATACCCCCTCTAGTAATTCCTCACAGCTTCTGAGCCTAGTTCTAGCTAGGAGAGATTCCTACACATAGAAACCTACCATGTAAGGGAGAAGGCTAATCCAAATTCATTCTCCCTGGCATCTCATTTTCTATATGGAATGATTTTTGTGTGTGCATGGAACAGTATTCCATGATCTGGACCCTCAGCTGCAGTCTGAAGTGGTATAGCCCAGGCACACAGGTATACCACCTCAGGCACAGGTTCCCATGAATACATTTGACTCAAACACCAAATGTTTGGCTCCATAGTATTCTTATCATGTGAGTGCTGGGCACACATGCACATTTAAATTTCAGGAAATGATCTCAAGAAATGAACTCTGCACATTGAATTATCACCCTGGAATAAGCATGGTCATTAGTATGCAGGGGCCTGCCTCCCTGGACTCTGTTGAATTGGAAACCAGGCATCATTGGGATTCTTCCCTCTCTCCCTCCTCTCCCCTCCCAACACACCGACTCTTCCTTTATTACAGAAAGCATAGCGATAAATCAGTTCCAAGCGTTTCCATGCTCTCATATCGCCATTTAAAAATGTTTCTTTTTCAGCCCGGCTAATTACTGACAGTTACTGAACTATACAAAAGCAATTTGGACTTCCATTTAACAAATGCCAGAGATGAGAGTGTATGTTCTTGTCCCCTGAAATGGTTAAGAGGATCTGAGAGATGAAATCGGCAGAAGGGAAGAACGCAGTGGGGAGACATGAAACCTTGCATGTAGCAGAGGGCTTGTCGCATCTCACCACTCGCTGAGCACCCAAATCCCCCTGTGCTCTAGTATAAATGGATAGGAAGTCGGAATTTGGCTCTCTAGTGCTATACATGCTGCTGGTGCTAATTTTCCTATTTTTAACTAATTATGATGGTGAAGTTTGCTCCAATCTTTAGCTATGATGGTTATATAAGCTTACATTCAATTTGCACTGATCCAGGGCAGTGTGCCCAACTCCCTTGCACTGGCTTTGATAGGCCAGCAGAAAGTGATCTAGCAGAAACTGTTTGAATGCATATTGGAGGCTTCACCTACCCTAGGAAAAAGTGGGATTTAAGTACAGTGGTACCTCAGGTTACGTATCCCTCTAGATACGTAATCTTCAGGTTGCAAATACGGTGCATGCACATAAGCACTCAATCACGCCGCATGCGTGCGTGCGTAGAAGGGCGCTTCCATTTTACGGACTTTTTAGGATACTGCCAGGCCTCCAGAATGGATTCCGTCCGTAACTGGAGGTACCACTGTACATTCATTTTCCAATAGCTCAGCACTGTCTACACCAAGGTTGGGAATCCTTTCAATCCCAAAGGCCACATTTCCTTGTTGCCCACTCCCCCAAAGGCCACATGCCAGCAATGGGCAGGGCTGAATTAGGCAGGCCCAGAGTTGCATATAGTATCTGATTCTACACTGAGTGGCAGGAGCTCTCCAGGGTTGCAGACCACCCCACCTGAAGACTCCCTTCTGCATGCACAGTTTGCGTTCTACAACCAAGCTGTGGGCCCTACTTACCAATTACTCTTCCAAGTGTGCCTGACATCGTAGTCATTGATCTGGTGCTTATCAGCTTGTTCGTCTAGGAAATCAAACATGTACTTGATGGCGAGAGGCAAGGCACTCCCTCGGTGGGCGGTGCTGAATATGGTCTCAAAGAGGTCGTCAACAAACTTCTGCAAGGTTCCCTGGATGTAGAAAAATGGTGGCAATGGAATGAAGGCATAGTCTGCTTGGGAGGCATAAAGATCCCATTGACATTATAAGAAGAAAAGTTATGCCCTGAAATGACACTGGCATTGCCAGTGAAAGCCACAGAAATGTACAGGCTGTGTTACAGAAGTGATCTCATCTCTTCACAACATCCATAGACAAAGCAGATGAGGGGATACCTGTTCTTGGGCCTTCTCTACTAGTAAGACTGAAGCATCAAGGAAGGCTGTTTTGCATAGTAAAACGCAAGGAATCTAAGCACTCTGCCATGTGTGTTTCATCTGCAATTCAGAAGTAGGCTTAGCCATAGCAGACTGTCATAGAGTGCAACCATTTTCCCATGGGGGCACCAGACAATATCCTCTTAGTATCCATCCATTAGGGGGCACTTGTTTGCAGTGTCAGTCACTTATGAATCTTGAATTTAAAAATCCCCTTCTGATGGGAAGACTTATTTTATAAGCAGAGAAAGGAATCTGGTTATAACCCTGATCTTTTGAGAGTTCCAGGTCACTGTGTGTTAGCCACAAGTTCATTCATGTTCAGTAGAATGCTATACTTGGCTTGCTGGAGGTTTTAAGTTCTTACAAGGATAGCTAAACACATAGCTACTGAAGTATGAAATACATTCAATACATGAAGCTACAGTGGTACCTTGGTTCTCAAACAGCTTAGTTGACAAACAAATCGGCTCCTGAACGCCGAAAACCCAGAAGTAAGTGTTCCAGTTTCCAAAGGTTTCTTGGAAGCTGAATGTCTGACTCCACTTCTGCTTGAGTGCAGGAAGCTCCTGTAGCCAATCAGAAGCTGTGCCTTGGGTTTTTAACGGTTTTGGGAGTCAAATGGACTTCTAGAATGGATTAAGTTCAAGAACAAAGGTTCCGCTGTATAATACACCTGAACCTCCCAGGACTATGTTGAAATTGCAGATTTAAGCAGCAGTGATTAGTGCTGAGCTTAAGTTTTTCACATAAGACTATGATAGAAATCCATGAGAAGCTTCATGAAAAGCACGCCCATTTTCATCTTTTTTTCTTTTCTTTGGCTGTTTGAAGCTAGATGGCACAGCACATGCTGAGCCAGCTGACAACCCACCTAATCCATCCTAATGATGATTGTCAAGGTGGTCTGTGGCAGACACCACTATTAATTTTTATCTCAGAATGCACTTTGCATTGGGGGAATTTTGGGAAAAGAAATGTGGCAGCTGGCGGCTTGCAAATTTTGTGCCCACCCCCCAAAATATTCCTTCACACTCCTCTGAAAATTGCAAGAATTAGCCTGTTCCCCACCTGCTTTTGGAGGAGTGTTTTTGATTCAGGATGAACAGCAACACAGCAGCCAACCTCCAGTGAGAAAATAAATAGCTATGGTAGATTATTACAATTTATTATTTGGTCTAATCTTATATTATTGACCATTTGATTTACATCAGAAACCAGGGCGGCAATTACACAGTGTGAGTAGCCATTGGACTTTTAAAGCTCCCTTGCCTCGGCTTTTGCTGATGCAGAGTGCTGATAAAATGAGGGCGTCTATCAAGCATATGAACAATGAGCACAGGGGAAATCAGTGATTGCAGCAACCGGAGGCTGGGATTCAGTTTTGCTTCGTCAACAGCTAGGATGCAAAACTAGTCTTTGCAGCTGGGTGTTTTTCCTTTTGGCCAAATGTAACTGGGGCCTGAAATGCTCCATAGGTAGGTGAAGAGTTTAAAAGAATGAAGCCAGGTCCCTCTGCATATATTGAGAGGCAGAAGAACCTGGGCCCACGCCTATCGCCAGGCCAAGTGGGCTGATTAGGATTACCAGTGGCCCGGAAAAATAAAGAAAGGGATTTAAAAATCCCATCTAGGGGTTGTCTTTGTATTTAAAGCATGACACCGGGCTGGGCTGGAGGGAATACCTTGAAGACTGAAACTGGCTTGTCTGTCTGATTGCCTGATCATCTGTCACTCAAGCCAAAACACACTCTTTTCCTAACTTTTTGCTTATTCCTTGCGGGCAGAAGTTGTGTAAGGAATTCAAGGAATGGAGCAGGTGAAGAGAGACAGAAATTCTAAGACAACAGCAGCAGTGCTATCACAGAAGCCCAAGAGCTAGTGGTGAAGCCTATGTAGGGAACTTCTGCTCATGTCCTATGATTTTTGGGTGTGTAGAAGTGTGGGTTTTGCTGGCTTGCTGGTTTTACTAGAGCTAGGTATGTATGAGTGGGCTGGGCAAGAAAGGTGCATCATGCTTCTTGCAAAATGTTACATATGCCGTTAGCATGTGCAGGGAGCAGATCACTCTGGGACAGCAAGGCATCTAGAGTAAGCATTGGCTATCACCCATCTCGTGATAATGGGCCCAGAGGCTGATAATGTACAGTGGTGCCCCGCAAGACGAAAAACTCGCAAGACGAAAAACTCGCTAAACGAAAGGGTTTTGCGGTTTTTGAGCTGCTTCGCAAGACGAATTTCCCTATGGGCTTGCTTCGCAGGACGAAAACGTCTTGCAAGTTTGCTTCCTTTTTCTTAACACCGTTAACACAGTTGCGACTTGACTTCGAGGAGCAACTCATAGAACGCGGTGTGGTAGCCTTTTTTGAGGTTCTTGGTGATTTTTGAAGCTTTTCCAAAACTTTTCCGACACCGTGCTTCGCAAGACGAAAAATTCGCTAGACGAAAAAACTCGTGGAACGAATTAATTTCATCTTGCGAGGCACCACTGTATGCTGTGGGTGTGGGGAAGGGATAAATTTCTCTAAAGAACCTTGGATTTCAATTGCTGCTGAAATGCTATTATCATTAGAATCTCTTGCGATGCAACTGCAGCAGTGAGAACTCCAAACCCTTAAGTGTTTGGTGTTAAGCAGATGAGAGGTCAGAAAGCATCGCAAATGGAATAATAAGTTGTCTCCATATGCTCTCTGCTGATTTATAACAGCAAGACTGAAGAGGGCGGAAACTTGACAGCATGGCAGGGTGAAAGACCCACCAGATTCTGTGTGTGACTTGGCAGTCTGTACATCTACTCAAACTTTAGAACGCATCTAGGTAGAGCCTTCCTTCCTTCCGATTTACCTTGGTGGCTAGCAGGCGGGTCAAGTAGATTTCTGAGACCATCTTGCTGCCACGGTCACCTTCTCGCTGGTCCATGTGATCGTGATTCTTCACCAGGTGCCACAGCTTGGTGCCACTCTCCAGGTCAGGAGTGATCATGGGGGTCCGGGAACGGAGGCTGTCAGGGCTGCTGGCTGTCCGGAGCATACTCTCTGTGAGGAAACCACATGCAATGGGAACCGCCTCTCCCTCCTTCGCTGCCTTCCAGCCTCAGCTGTCCTCCCTCCACCTCACTTAGTTTGCAGCAAGGCCTGTCACACCACCAAGAGTATATGATTCATGTTGGGCTACCCTTTAGAACCAGGCAACAAAAGTTCATAGGCTGGGTGGCTCTATTAACCAAGAAATGATTGGACTTCTTCTTTCTTTCTTTTTTTACTGCCAGGGGAACTGCAAGCAGTGAGCGAAAGCTGCTAAAACCTAAGTCCAGCTCATGCTGTTGGCAGGTTCTTTCCAGTCCTAGCCTGCCCAAATACATGTTCTATCAAATAAATACATGAGACATCAACCTGGTGTGCCATTCATATAAGATACTTCTGAAGGACCCCTGGGATCTCTGAGGAGGAAAGGCAGGCTATAAATATGGTTAGACAGACAGACAGACATCTTTTTCTGATCTGCTAGTTTTAACTGGCTGCTTTTGCATTTTAAAGGGGGAAGATGAAAGGAATCTCTTTCTTCAAACACACTGGGTTGCATCTAATGCTGTGCACAGGAAGTTCTGCTCAAATCAAAACACTTCTTAAACAAATGTTAAAGAGCTGTAGTTCTCCCCACACACACACACCCTTTGCGCAACAAAGTACTAACGTAAGGGTGTGTCACAATAGATACCTTACTTATCCTCATCAACTAACATGGAACTTTATTCTTGCCAGGGACTTTAACTGAGAGACCCTGACGAAAAATACAAGTTTCGCAGAAGTAATTACACAGGATATGATGAGTCAACAGGTAGAGGGATGAGACAGAATCAGAAGGAGGATTTCTGAAGTGGCAACGTTGGTAGGCTTGCTATAAGTAGCACTGAGGTGGGCTTGGGTGATTTTCTCTTCCAAAACTGATGCATGGGACATTGGAAAGGGGTTTTGGCTGCAATATTGCATCTTTTCTGCTCTGCCTTTGCTTCAGGAAGACTGATTCCTAATCTCCAGACTGTTCCTGAATCCCAGACAGCAAGCAATGACGGCTGTTTTCTCACTTACCATATCTGCTGAGTGATTTGGTGAAGGTGGAGGAGTTGGAAATGTTGTAAGCTGAATTCTGCTTGGGCACCAGGGCCACAGAGGAACCATCTGTCACCTATAGCAAGAATATTAGCAAAACAAAGTTTGAATGGACTTTTCAGATCCACATATCATGCGTCTCTCATCCCAACAGCTCCTCACACTAAGACAAGCTGAAATTGCAATTGCCTATTCAGTGGGTTCCCAAAGGCAGTTCGATACAATGGACCATCATGCCTCAGGGAAAAGACGGAAACTGAGGTAGTCTGATTACACTTGCAGGTCAACATCCCCACTCTATCCTCTCCTCAGCCTAGCTTGCTCTGAGGGAAATTCTAACTTTCTACATTTTTAAACATTTTCTCTTTTTTCATGTCTCTTCCTCGCATTCTAAAACATTTAGCTAGGTATTGTTCTAATAACTGCCCCACTTTGAGGAAATACCCCCACACTTGTACACTACCCCTCAATTCAGGGGTTGGGAACCTGAGGCCTAAAGGTCAAATATGGCCCTCCAGAACTCTGGCTCTCAAAATGCTGCCTAGTAGGCCACACCCCTCACTGACCCTACTGTGCACCCTTCCTTACATGTTTTTGCATGACTGTATGGAGGATAGGTGTGTGTGTGTGTGTGTGTAGAAACTAGCCTGCTGTACAAGGATAAATTGTCATTCATTGCTCCACCCACTTTTGCCTCTGCCTCTCCCCTTGATGCCCTCAAGGTTGTCCAGAAGGGAATGCGGACCTTGGGCTGGAAAGGGTTACCTGCCCCTGCCTTTCTGAGGAGAAGCCATGTTGGGCTAGGTGTGTAGAGGATGGAAACTTGACAGTCCCTTGCCCCAGCAAGGCTGACTGTGAATGCAGAAAGCTGGCAAGTGACAAGGTGGCCTACTATCTGCGGGCAGCTGCAAAGGCAAGCAGTGAGTGGTTCCCACTGGCCCACAACCCATGTCATTTCATACTGGATCCCTTCTGAAAGGCTGAGCCAACCCCCTTAAATGTCCAAAAGGGTGCCATCAGGGTATATACTAAAAGACCACTCTAGATTGTTTGGCAGTATACTCAGGAACTGTCCTGTTTGTGACTGATCATTAATCTACATTACGCAATATCCGGATTACAGTCAGAGTGTATCATGCATTTTTCTCGTATCAGATACAGAGGTTGTCTGCAGTGCCCTTCTCTCACACTGTACACATGAAGCATCTAAAGTTGAGTGAACCCTGCACTTAGATGTGCCACACAGTTTCTTGTGCCACACCTCTACAGCTAAAGCCAGCAGACCACCACACCTGGTAATGGGCGAGAGTGTTGAGCCTTTTCCAGTCATTGTCAATCTTTGTCGTGACATCTTCATCTTGCAGAATTATCCGAGCCATCCTGCCCTGCCGCCACTCTGCACCGATGGAAGAGAAGGGCATGGGGTCACTGGGGATCGTGCTCACTTTGGACAGATCACAGAACGAAAGGCATGGAGAGCATGTGAGTGAGGCGTGGCACAAACAGTTTTTAAAAGCCACACCCCACTTTAAACCCTTGGCTGTCTTGTGCGCTGCCAGCAGTCATGCTGATGAGGCTGGCCAAACATTTGGATGGAGAATAACTGACTCATTTTCTCCTGTCTGTACTCCATTTGCAAAAATGGGATATCACTGTTCTTGAGCAGCACCATCCTACTGCTTGACCCCGTTCAGTGAATCTCCAAGCAACAGAAATATCTGCAGCTCACCCGTGTTCCTTTTATTTTCCCTTACAGAGAATCTCAAATTTTCAATGCCGACTGAGCACTACTGTCTCAGCCAATGAAAACACTGGCTTCCAAACTTTGGGTCCAACAATCTATTCAGGTGATTCACAACAAGGGTCAATGAGAAAATGTATAGCTCTTGTTAAATTTCAGGATGTTATGTGTGGAATCTTTACAAATGCAGAATTTAGAAGACTAAAGTACAGAATGCAGCGCTGAGACTTGCTCCTTCTTACATTCCATGGTGCAGCATCTGATGTTGTGCTAGGACCAGCAAGTACACATTAAGAACATTTTCCCCAGCAGGAGATTGAATGATGACCTCGCTTGCAAATTGAAGGGCACCTAAGCTTCAAACTACATTGGACAATGGCAAAGGCCTGATTTCTAAGCTAAAATGTATGCAAGCAGGTCTGGGATGCTAGGTCACCTGCCAACCACTTACCTTCATGCAGCCTTTCCTGCAAGGCAGTTGATGGACTCTCTTTCTATATCAGAGCCCAACTTTGGGAAAAGTGGCAGCTAGGAAAAGGCTGTGGGGAGGAAAGTGGTTGGCAGCAGATGACACCTTAAAGACTAATAGATTTTATTTTGGTAGAATACACTTTCATGGACTAGAGACCTTTGTATATGACAAAATCAATGCAAGCTGATGCTCCAAATAAGTATGTTACTCTTTAAAGTTCCACTAGACTGTTGCTTTTGCTGCAAGAAGCTAACATAGCTACCTCTGCAAGTACAAATGCAATATGAACTGGTTGTGTAAATCCACCCTTTAGTATACACTGACTGCAAAGCAAACATCTGTAACTCTGCAACTTACCCAGGTCCATGTCCCCTGCCTTAGGTCTCTGTGAGTAAGGGACTCCTTTATACACAGCATCCAAAAGCTTCTCCTTCACTTGTGTGATGGTGTCACAGTTTAGAACCTTGACTGGGATCTCGGGAGCATTTTCATTCTCAGGGTTCACACAGTTCAGCGTCTATATGAGAGAAAAAGGTAAATATATTTGCATGATGGGATTTGCCACATTGCACTATGGTTGCATATCGGGGGAATGCAGAGGGAAATGGGCAAGAGAATGAGAAGTCATCAAACTGCCTTGGAAGCTTTACCCCCTTTTCCAGTCATTAGGTTGGAAATTTTGGGGAATGCAAAATTTTGCAGTGGAATTTCTTACCCCCCAATAACATTGACCCTGCTGATCAGATTCCAGAAAACCAGGCTCCCACTTGCACTAACCAGCATTTTGTAGTCAATTTGTTGACGGATGAGCTTGTCTTCACTTAAGGAGTAGCGAGCCTCTCCAGTGATAGCATCAATGGGTCCCTTCTCCATCTGCTGTTTGATGGCACAGTAAAGCATGAACAGAGGTTCACCTGCACATTCCTAAAGAGAAGGAGGACAGGGCATTAGATAGAACATCCCTTGAAATACCTAAAATAAGCAGCTGTTTCCAAATCAAACTTGCATTGGAGGCTGATTTTATTAAACACTACTTCCATGTAGTAGTAGTAGTAGTAGTAGTAGTAATAATAATAATAATAATAATAATAATAATAATAATAATAATAATAATAATAATAATAATAATTTGCTGGACCCTGGAGAACATGCTTTAAATGTATACACAGAAATGACCAGTGTTGTAGTAAGATCAAAGTTTGCCTAATGATTACGGTATGTTGTTTAATACCTTTGGATCTTGCTCCATTTGCTTTCGTATCGTATCTCCTTTGACCCCTATCTTGCCAAAAAAAGCCATTCTTTGGAAAATCTTATCAGAAAAATCCTACTCTTTGCAAAATACAAGTCAATGGTTTCAGTTGGCTTTTCACACAAACAAAATAATGGACAAGATGTTTTCTGAATATATGCCAGCTATTAATGCTGAGGTACATGATGGTTTGAGAAACAAAGCAGTGAAAAAGCATGTGCGAACTCTAGAAATTCAAGAACTTCACGGAAGATCACTGATCTACAGGGATTACAACCCTACTTCCCCCCAAAGGGTAGGCTCAATTGGGCAGCACAAAATATCCAATACATGGGGATGGACAAGGCATGAGCAAAGACTTCATAAGATAAAGTAGACCATAAAGGGCTATCTCAAGTGGTTGTTCAGTAGGTATCTGGGTTGACTGATGTGGTTTTCTACAAGTTTTTCTGCAAATTAATTCTCCATGTTCATTCTTACCCATTATTGGATCAAGTCAATGAGCCATATAACCTAGAATCAATCTCTGACAATAGCCAGGACCTGGTTCTTCAGAAAAGGATATATGACAATTGCAAAACAATCCATTAACTATTGTTCATTCAAAGCTTCCAGCACTATGAAGTAAGAGATAAGCTGGACATAAATCTGCCTTCCTCTACATTGATGGGGAAACTGGCCCTCCAAATGTTGTCGGACTCCACCTCCCACCAGTCCCAACCAGCATGGTCAATAGTCAGGAATGGATTTGTATATCCTCTATGAATTTGTCTCATCGGTACAAAAAAAATCCAGATTCTACAACTCTCCATAGCCATGTGCCTCATAAGTCAATCCTTAGATACGTGAAATAAATGCTTCCTGTTGTTTCTTCTTCACTTACTAAATGGTCACACGATTTCATTCTAACAATAAAAGAAATGGAAGTCTGTGATTGTTGTGCAATTAAAAGTTAAGGACAACACAGTAAACAAAAGGAGCCAGTAGACTCCCAGCTGAAAAAGTGTCAACCTCAGCAGTCAGGTGTGTATGATTAAAATGGACTGGAAGTGAGGTGCTGAAGCAGGGGAGAAGAGATGGAAATTAATAGGATGAGTGTGAAAGACATTTGAGAAGGTGAGAGGGGAACTAGAGAGACATCACTCTGAAAACTATTATCAGTGGATTGAGACATTGACTTCAACAGTGTTTGGATCAGATGTATAGTAATGCTACATAGCTGGTCCCCAGGAGTGTTTCAGTATTTTCTTGTGCGATCTTTTATGCCAACTAGGGTGAAGATGAAAACAGGAGGGGTAGAGACAAAAATCCCAAGTGACCTCAGTCCTGCCACCTCTTTCCCAGCTGGCCACCATCAAAACAAATTCTACTTTGGTGCAAAGTGCATCTCCTCTCTCTGCCACCATATGCTGTTAGCATCTCGTTAGCATCTGCAGTAATTAAAGAGACAGCTGCTAACGAGCAAGAACAGGCATACATCATCCCTAGACCTACCGACAACACGCCTGTCTTTGAAATTATGTTTCATTTGCAAACTTGGCTTCATTAAGTCTGCTTGGGAAAGAAAGAGAGAGAGAGAGAACCAATGTGGGTGCTATGCTGTTTATTAATAACTGTCTTGTCTCCTCATAATGCACAAGCCAAATGATGGCCGTACATTAACAGGCTTGCATGGCAATTACACTCCAGCATGGCAAGACTCTCCCATTTTTGCCTGCCCTCCTCCCTTTTCAGGTGAGGCCAGAAATTCAAGCCTCTTCCAAGGAGGGCTTTTATTACTTATAAAAGCTAACTGCAAACCATTCAGGCACAAAAAAGCAACACAGATGGAGAATAAATTGAAGATGGCTCCTTGGTCGTATCTTGTTTGTCTGTTGTGATCTCTCATCACAGTTTTCTCCCACTTGCAGTCAGCTGAGGAGCCATGCATTGCTTGAGAGCGAGGTGCCTGACCTGTTATCAGGGCTGTTTAAAGGCACTCTTGAGAGCAGTGGATTGCTCTTTATCTTTTGATCACCTCTGAAGACTAACCCTGTTTTAATGTTCTCAGTCCTCAGAGGTTCTGGATACTGGGTCTTATACAATGGACAACAGACAGAGAGGGCTTCATGTTCTTTAAAACTTGGGGTAAGTAGCCAGCCAGATCAGCCGAATCAACCCTGGTGATCAATGGGGTGACAGATGTCTCAGCCAGATCGCCCTCACATCCCTTGGGGTAAGTATTAACTAGTTAATTACGTTTGTTAACTGCTCTTGAACTGTGTGACTCCCAGCTACAAAAGTGCAGTTGGGCAGGTTGCCATAATCATGCAATAGTAGAAGAACTCTCCATAAGAATTAGCGGGTTCAATATCTGTTTGCAAAGGGAAGTGGGAGGATTTGGCATGGATCTGCTAGAGAGCAGATTGTGGTTTCAAGCTAACAGTGATACACCCATTTAAAACAGGCCACTGAATCTGCTCTAGCAAAGCCAACAGTGAGCTCAGTAGATCAACTTTATGCCAAATGATGTGTTAGCCAGCTCTTTCTTATTTACGGGAAGGCTATCACACATACTGACTCCAGGATAACCTGCTTTGGCTCTTTGCCACTTTTATTAAGACTCCAAACACAAAAGATGAAATTACTTTTGCCTTCTCTTAAGGGAGGTACATGGGCAAATAGGGTTCACAAAGCATTTGGCTGGGTCCCTCATTGCACCAGGCCCATGCCAGGCTTGCTGAGAGATCTGTAGGTGAAGTATGTGCTGGAGGCATGAATGGTACCTGCCAGGGCTATAGAAGACCTTGAGCCCCAACTCCCCCTTGTATGCTGATATCACTGGCAGGCACCAAGTTCTGATACGATGGGTTGGCTACATGGAAAAGGCAAGTGAAATCTGGATGGATCCCACTGTAGTGAGTGTCTATTGGGGTAGAGGATAATTACATTCAGTCCACATTTTTAAACAAACCAACCTAATTTGCACCTCCTGGACTAATATACAGATTAGAATGCAATTATCATTCAGATGTTGCACATCTCTGTATTTTATGGCTCAAAATATGCACCAAAATGTGTAAAAAAGTATTAATGGCATATTTTAACATAAAGCATGTTTAGAAATGCATACTTTGAGAAAAAATACATATTTAAATAAGCTTTTTGTGATAAAATATGTATTTCAATAATGTGTAAATAGTAATTTTCATAGAGATTCTTTTAAAAACCACAGATTAATGTGGAAATAGGATGGAACAGACTTATAAACACATGCAAAGTTGAAGCAGACTGGAAATAAGATGGTTCTGTCAATCCTTGGTCTTCAGCACTCTGAATACTGTCTAAGACTGGCCAAAATCCCAAATCTCTCCCCCACCACACACATTTTGCAAACCCCCATAATTTGGTGACTTTCTGTCTGGACTACTGTAATGTACTGTATGAGGAGCTGCCCTTGAAGAAAGTCCAGAGGCTCTAGTCAGTACAGAATGAGGCTGTTAGGTTGTTAACTGGGGCAGTCAAATGAGACCATGTGTCGCTAGTTCTGAAAGCACTGCACTGGGTGCCAATGAGCTACTGGCACAATTGAAGGTGTTAGTGCCAGCATATGAAACCCTAAATGACCCAAGGACCCAAAAGAGCACCTTCCCCATTATCGGCTATCTCAGCCCCTGTGAACAGCTAGTAAGGCCTTGTTGGCTGTGACTGCGGGAAGGGGGCTGTGACCTATAACAGGGTCTTTTCAGTGGTGGCTCTGTTCATGGAATGCCACGGTTAGGTGTGATTGTCTCTATCACTATTGACTTTCAGGAGGAGTTTGAAAACAACTGCTGTTTGCCCAGGCATTTGAGAGCTGAAGGACAGTGCTCCTGGCAACTGCGAAATCACTGGATGAGAGAATGTTTTTAACTGTAGCAGTTTTCAAAATGCTTTAAAAAATGTATTGTTGTGGATGTGGCTTGCTGCCATGGGCTCCTTTAGGAGGAAGGATGGGATATTAATAAATAAGTATAAAATAGTAACCAAGTCCATAAGACCAGGCAAAGGTAACTTGGCATCTTTAGGCAAGGACTTATGTTAACACCACATGCTCCCCAACAGCTTTGGAGCAGGGATTATGTGCTGATCTGCAAAGATGAAAAGCACTTTAGCAGCTGACAGCGAGACACCAGCCAGCACCTACCACATAGCTCTAACAACCTCTTTGTGCAAGGAGACAATGCTTTTTTTCCTGGGCTCATCATAAGTCTGTGCTCAATCTTTTACAAATGACATAGACCAAAACACACTTTTATGCGACAGGACAGTGACTGCACAGTCAGTATGGGATGAGCTTTTAGAATTCACGGCTCTGAGCCCAGTTCCTGGAAGGAATGGATCTGAGGCAAAACCAAACATTTGAGCATAAAATACAAAACAAAACAAAACATGAAGAAAGCCACCGATAACTTGCTGAGATGGCTCCCCCAAAACCCTGGAAGTATGGCAATTCCAGCACATAGCCCAGCCTTCCTCAATTTAGCCTGGTGCCTTCCAGATGTTTTGGAGTGAATTCCCATCAGCCACTGCCACTTTATATAATCCAAAACATCAAGAGGGTACCACAATGAGGAAAGCTAACATAGGATTCTATCCAATGTAAAACCTACTCAGAGTAGGCACATTAAAAGTACAGGTCGTGAGTAACTTAGATAGAGTAGACCTGTCAATATGAATCTACTTCAATCTACTTCAACTTTCAACTATTTGTATACTGCTTAATCACAATCATCACTAAGCAGCGTACAAGGAGCCCAATACAGAAAGCTTCAAGGCCAACTAGGGATTTCAACCCTGGCTCTCCCAGTCCAGCACTGTAACCACTACACCGAACTCTTACTGAAAACACCGCAATCTCTGGTAGAGATGTTTCCAGGTCCTCTGACCCAATATCCTTTTAACTGGAGATTCCAGAGCTTGAACCCAGGGCCTTCTGCATGCTCTACCACTTATCAGTTGGCCCTCTCTGACACAAATGCAGGGCTGAGATCTCACAAATAAACTGAAGGATCTAGAGGCCTGCTCTGCTCTTTACATATTGTCTGCAAATGTTTCCATTACCTTTGTTCCACTGACAACTCAGCACTGTTTCCAGGAGTTCTCCTCTCTACAGCTTTCTCTGGCCAATATTAAGCAGGCACAGTGGCTGTAGACCCCAGCCCCTGCGAAAAGCAGAAGGGCCAAAAGACCAAATGCTCTTGAGAAGAGCACCTCCTTTAACCTTCAACAGATTAAGAGAAGCTGCAGGATGCAGAATAAAGTGTAAACATTGGCATTTGCATATGAGTGCCTGCGTATGTGGAGAGAAAGCCTGAAGCAGCATGAGCCAAACTATCTAACGCTCACAGTGTCTTATTGATGAGATTTAGCTCATCAGGCACCTAATATTGTGCATTTTTCAATGCTCCTCTTTATCTGCTTCGCTCTCCCATTCCCTGGGATGGCTCATTAGGAGGCTGATGAATGGCGCTCAAGGCCTCAACAAAAGCACCACTGCCCGGGCCTGCCGATTCCACGATGCCTGCCTGTCCCTACCTCTGCCACAAACGACACCTGGGCAGCCAGGGCGAAGGAAGCGGGGAGAGGACAGAGAGAGAAGGGAGAAGAAGAGCAGCACATTGATCTCGGCCTTCAGTGGTGCTGAATCAATATATCATTTCCCTCACAGATGATTGGCAGGGTTTCTTTTCATTCCTTTAAGGGCCTTGTGCTGTTGCTGTGTAGCTGTCACAAGAGGCTAGCTAATGCTACATCCTTGTATGCTACACCTATTGTGAGTGTTCATCTCATGAAGGGCTCAGTCTAGAGATAAGCGCTGAGCTATGGGAGAGCAGAGCTCGGCTCTACATAGCAGCAAGAGTTGCATCCTGATTGTGAGCCCCGCTGCCCATACTGGAAGGTGCTGCTTTGAGTAGATCCCTCTCCAGTAGAGCTACTTCTGCAATGGAGAGGGAGAGCTTCTGGTCTCACTAGGTCTTCAACAGAGTTCTCTGAGTCGAAGGATGGCAGTGCCACATCCTCTGACTGATGGGACACTGGTCCCCGCAAGCTTGCTGGGTAGCAGCACTTCTGAACTGGCCACATATGCTCTCCCTCTTTTGATTTGGAGTCCTTAGCTCCACCACCTTTTTCTGGTCCCTGACACACCCATGGGAATAATTTGTGCCTATCTGAGGACATATGGGCCAACCAGCAAGTGTACAAACATAAGCCAAATCTGGGGAGCATCCTTAATGCTGCAAATCGGAGGTGCTCCTACAAACTCTTCCCTACAGGAAAGGCAGTAAATATAAGATACCACCATTCTTTCTTTCCTTTGTTCTGGTCATCAACAGCTCATTTTGACCCAAGGACACAAACTCATGCCCCAGCTGCAGAAGCATTCTCTTGTCAGGTCCTTCTCCAAAGACATGTTTTTGCAAAAATTCACCAAAGGCTACACACACAAAAATGCAAGTACGTTCACTTGCTGGATTTGCATGTGCTTTTGCTACAGTGTGGGGTGGGACCATATATTTCCCTGCTGGCAAAGTGCTTGTGGGGAAGCCTGTTTCAAGTATCTTGACTACTACTTCTCATTTCACAACCACCTGCAATCCTCATCCCTTTAAAGCTACTCAGAGAAATGATATTCAGTTGATTGGAGCTGTCCCTTCCTGCTGGTTACATACATTGCTCTTTTGTACTGAGGAGACTGGAACACGGAGCAGGGTAAAGGTAGGTGGCTGCAACCATGGTGCACTTTGCTCATATGACAATGGCTCGTATGAGATGTAATGGTTGAAGAGCTCTAAGAACCAAGTCTGAACACGATGAACTAAACTACAAATTTACATCATAGTCAGCAATAGCATGCCTATAGGGAATGCACCCTTCTATTGTCTAGGGAAATTCTCATTCTCATTCTCCTTCATATACTCTCAAACTAAAACTTGCCATATGGTCAGTTTTTGACCAGTCTGTTTTTATCTTTTGTGTGTGTGTGTGTGTTTTAAATAAAGCCTGGCTTACTGCCACTCCAAACAAAATAAAAACCAGCAAGAAGGTTTCCTTCTCACATATTGTCAGAGCTATCTTTTTTGTAATAAGTTTTTACTGAAGAATTTTGAACTGTATAATACAAGCAACGGAACACACAAGCACAAAACAACAAAGCAAGCAAGCAAGCAAGCAAGCAAGCAAGCAGCAAAGGAGATTAAAAGAACAAAATAATGGATCACAGTTTCTTATATATCTGAGTAAAGGTGGAAAGGGGAGGAAGAAAAGGCTAGGTGGAAGGTGAGGCAATGGCCTGGGGTCACTGTTATATCGAGTCTTTCCAGAAGACCATCTGGGTAGCAGATGGGAGGAATTCCTCCACTGAATAGTTTATAAATGAGAGGGAGGGAAATTGGGTGGCAGCAAAAGCATCAGGCTTTGCCTGGTCCATACTCAAGACAATTCACGCGAATAAACTTTTCTGATAAATCTATTTGCCACATGCACTGGCACCATGATTCAAGCATAAAATCAGGCCTTTTCCATCCCCCCAATAGCCATGCAAGCAGCTGTCAGGAGGAAAGTCAAGATGTCTCTATGGAGCAGCCTTGGGCTGGTAAATGGGCAGCAAGAGCAAGTACAGGAGATTTAGGGACATTTTGCTTAGTTATTAAGGATAGCTGATTAAATATTTTGTCCCCAAATCAATTGGGGAAAAGCCACCACATGTGTGCTCTGATCTGTTCTGTGAAAGAACACTGCCCTGAGACTGTAGAGCCCATTTCTCTGAATGCAGAAAATCTGGGGGCAGCGGGGATCAATGCTCAAATGTATCCAAGGACCATGCTTTCCAGAAGCTTAAGCACATAAAACAACTTTGTATTATCATTAGAACTCGGTATATGTTGGCTCACTAATGACCATCTGCAAAGGCAACCGTTCTGGTAGGCTCGATTGCTTTGTACCTTTCAGAGATGTGGGAAGAGGAAAGGAGAATGCTGCATGGAAATGAACTTCAGCAACTGATGTGATCCTGCTCCTCTTCCTCAAAGCAGCTCTAAGAGCTTGGTAACTAACCTGCAGGACAGATTTATATACTTGTGCTTGCATGCACAAGGAATGGAGGAATGGAAAGAGCCAGTCCATTGGATTTGGGTGGTGACAAATGGCACTGCCAAATTCCAGCAGCATGAAGTCAACCCTTCCTTTATCCAGCTTGGAATGCAATTTATCTGTTCCAGGAGCTTAGGGCACAGAGATATTTTTGAAGGAGAGAGTTTTTTGGGGATTCTTTAAAGCACCACATGGGCTCCCGGTGTCTCCTACACACAGCTTGAGGTGTATTTCCAGACCAGACCACACAGCACCACGTTCTCAAAAACTTGTGCACCTTTGCTTGAAACACTACATGGAGCCTTCTCTTGGTTATGGCTATATAGGAACTCTACATTTAAGGCCAAGGCTACATCTGCACCATACATTTAAAGCACTACGATACCACTTTAACTGTCATGGCTTCCCCCAAAGAATCCTGGGTAGTGCCGTTTATTAAAGATGCTGAGAACTGAGACCCCCTGTTCCCCTCGCAGAGCTACAATTCCCAGAGATCCCTGGCTGAATGTTAAGTTCTGTGAAGGGAACAGGGGTCTCCTAAAAACTCTAGAATATAAATTCAAGAATTATTATCTTTATTGTACTGTCACAGACCCAGTAAAGATACTAATATATGAGGTTGCCTGAGTCAAGTCATTGGTCCATCTATCTCAGAACTGTCTGACCAGCAGCTCCTCCGGGTTTCAGGCAGGGCTTCTTCTCAGTCATACCTGGAGATGCTGCGAATTGAACACGGGACCTTTCTCATGCAAAGCATGATCCACAACCCTTCCTTAAAGAGTGGGCTATTGCAGAACTTTGAGGCTTCTGCAGAAGAGCTGCAAAAATAAAATAAAAAAGCTTCTGGCTACAGAATCCCTTGGTGTGTAGAGTTGGAAAGGAGCCAAACCCCATCCCAAGCTTCAGGCAGCCTCTACAGCTGAGAGTCTGTGGCAGAGGCAGCAGTATATTAGGAATGGGTTCCTTCCATTTCTAGCCTTTCTCCCAACAAACTCATGTATTCCATGACTTCACCACCTGAGCTCTCCTAAATTATTCCCTCACCTGGCCCCTGCCAAATCCCAAAGTCATGCAAGAGCTGTAGCTAGAATTAAGTAAACATTGTAGCCCATAGGACCAACTTAACGCAATGGCGATTAGACAGTACACCAAAACAAGGATATACAGAGCTGGGTTCTAAAAAAAAATGTTTAAACAGCAACAAAGCACTGTTCTCCTTACATCCTTGCAAAGTGATATATGCTCTACAGTAGCGATATACGTTTATAGATATGGGACGTCCCTAGACAGAGGCAAAGAGCGAAGTGCATGTAAGCAATAACATAAATCACCTCTCAGTGGCCGATCACTTGCAGTCTCTGCATAGCTCTCAACTTGCTTGGAAACAATTCAAGCTTTCTTTATCTTAATGAGGGATGGTATCCCACGAAAAACAGCTCTGCGCCACAATAACTTGCTGAGTGAAAGTCTGGCAAGATCCCAGTGAAGCATCACTTTTGACTGACAAACAGGTCTATGTAACAGTCATTAACCTGGGTTTCCTTCTGGAGTGTGGGTAAACTACAGCTCCCCTGACACATGGGCCACAGCAGTGCCAGGCAATGGCAGCCATAATTCATCCATGGTGCAGCAGCTCGTAGCTCGGGGCTAGGCAGGGCCTGCAGGATTTACCTCCACAGAATGTACCTGAATCTGTTTGTGCCTACTGATTTTTTCCAGCAGACAAGACCAAAGGAAGAAATGTGCTACATACTAATGAGCTGTAATGGGCAGGGAGGGAACCTTGCACCAACTTAATGCAGTTGCAGCCATGCCACCTCCACTGAGATCCTGGGAAATACTGTAATTCAGTGCCACAACAATTCTGGTTGAACAATGACAATTGCTGGGTTTTTTTGTTTCCCTTCCATATAGGGAATTCAATTGTTTACGCTGTTCCATCATCCTTTAGCCGTTCAGTCCCTCCTTTTATCAGCACCTCCCTAAAACCATTAACCCACCTCTGCACCAAACTGGTTTATCATGAAGGGGGGGGAAGGGTTGGGGATATCAGGAAAGTGAGTGGAACAGTGCATCAGAGTGACTTCTAAACGCATCCAAGTTCTCTAAAAGTTATCTAGAAGTTCACGTGGTGATAGCAAAGAATAGGAAGACTGGTAACAATTGTTAGCTTAGTTTTGCAGAAAATTGGGGTATACCAAATGTGGAACCAGCCCCCCCCCCAAAACCTTGGTGTTCCCGATTCCCAAGGAACAAGCAATGGTTCTTACAAATCAAGCACCCAAATCTTTTCCCCAGCCTCATTCTACATGGTTAACAAGATGCTCCACTCTTACCTTTAAGAACTTGTACAGAAGGAACGTGAACCAATTTGTCAGCATTTTTTCAGCCACCGACTCAGTCCTGTAGGGGAGGTAGGGAGTAAGTGTGAGAACAGGAAAAATCAGAGGCCTCTGATCTTTTCTCAAAGTCTCAGATCCTTTTGCTTTTTCTCTTAAAGGCTTTAAAGGTCAAACCATGAAAGGCAGGAACCTCAAAGCAAAGAGGAAGGTAGCCAGAACACGGGGGTTGCCATGACAAAATCTAAAGATAGTCCTGGCAACAGCCAATCCCACTTTGCCCCCACAGAGCTCATTAGATTAAAACCTGGACTCCTGCTGGCCACAGCAATAAAAATACAGCTAAAGAAAAAGAGTTGACCCAACCTCCATCAGCAAATCTCCAGAGACTGCTCCCCAGAATCATCTTCTGGCCCTTGCTCCACATTTCTAAAGAGTTCAAGGATCTGTATTTTCACTGACTTTAATGGAATTCACAAAGCTTCCCGGTTAACATTTTGTAGGAGAGCAATAGCTGGGAAAGGCAAGAAAACTCTGAACTATTTTGAAATACTTTTGTATATCAGTGAATAATCTCAGCTGGAAAGTACTCTGCAACAGCCATACATAATTGAACATAGAATCACAGAACTGTAGAGTTGGAAGGGATCCCAAAGGTGATCTACTACAACCCCATGCAATGCAAGAATCTCAGCTAAAGCATCCATGACAGGGCTCACATTGACCAACTCCAAAACCAGGTGGTAGACATTGCCTCCCCTTAAAAAGGAAAAAAGGAACATATAGTATTTCCAAAATTGGGGGGTGGGGAGCAACTGGCCCAGCTTAGTCCCCACAAAGGAAGACAGCCTCCAGAAGCTTAAGTGATGCTTCAGACAATGCTGCCAAGCATCATTGCAATCTCTGGTCTAGTAGTGAGCTGAGTTGCCTCTTGTCATGGATTATACCCCACTTGAAATATTAAGATGGGTTTTGTTTGTTTTCTTGCAATAGGTTGTGGAGGGGAGGTCTACAACCAATTTCAGCTTAGACTCGCATGAATGAGTCTAGAATATGTTGCAATTTTTTTCAAACAGGGGTTTTGTTTTATTTTTTACATCTCTAAGCTGCAATTCAAATGCCTGTCCCATCCAGAGCAGTCATGGGTTTCTATTACAGCAAAATATGGGGAGAGCCATTTATATAAATTCCACTGCATGTGAGAGAGTGTGATCAATGAAAAGCTTCTTCCTCCTCTTTAGTACTGTGAGAAAGGTGGGATAAAAAGAGCCCAAAATTTATCTGCATCTGAGAGGCTCGGTTTTATTGCACTTGTTTCTCACTTATCATTTCTAGCACACCATAATACTTGACCGGACAGAGATATGCTAAGAAAGAGCTAAGGAGTCTTGCTTCCCTCCGTCTGAGTGTGGGACCATGTTAAACAGATCAATGTAGTGACATCATGAGGATCTGCAGCAGTGTATATTGGTATACTGACATTTAATGGAAAATTAAAACTCTTGCGATTCTGGGGTTTGCCAAGTTCCCAATGTTTGCATGAGTTGGAGAAACCGCTGAATATAACAAAAAATGAATTATTCATATGTCAATATATCAGTGGATCCTCGTTAAGGTTTTGTAAAGAAACAGGGCGTCATACTAGCTTCCCATTGATGTGCTATTATATACTGACAATATAAGATTTGGATTTTATATTTATACATACTACTCCAGAGTGCAGGTGCTTAGTAATTGCATTTAACTGCAAGTGAACCTTCTTGCATTTCCAGAATGTATGTTCTCATTATATGATCATTGTGTTGCTTTTTGTCCATGACTAAAGACATTGTCATCTAGGAAGGAAGAGTTCCAGTCTAAAGCACATCACATGGCAAACTGGGGGACAGCAGAAAGGAAGGAAGTTTCAATATATTTTCCTATGCACATCAGCCTCTCTCTCTCTCTCTCTCTCTCTCTCTCTCTCTCACACACACACACACACACACACACGCCAAAGTATTTCAAAGCAGGAGCCCAGAATGAGGAGATCAAGGCCAAAGCCAAAGGGAGAGCTGGGAAGAAGATACAGTGGTGCCCCACAAGACGAAATTAATTCGTTCTGCAAGTTTTGTCGTCTAGCGAATTTTTCGTCTTGCGAATCACGAAATCCCATAGGAATGCATTGAAATTCAATTAATGCGTTCCTATGGTCAAAAAAAGTCCAAACAAAGCCAAATTTGGTACAACAAGAGTTTATTAACGGCTCTTTAAAGTCACACATATTGTAAAGAGCAGTTCAAAAATTGAAGGGAAAATAAATTAACTTTATAAACAAAACATGTCTTTGTTTTTAGACAAAGGAAACAAAGTTGCGAGACGTTTTCGTCTTGCGAAGCAAGCCCATAGGGAAATTCGTCTTGCGAGGCAAATCGAAAACGGAAAAACCTTTCGTCTAGCGAGTTTTTTGTCTTGCGAGGCATTCGTCTTGCGAGGTACCACTGTACAACTGAAACCGTAGAGAGTTGTAGGCAGACAGAGAGAGCTGCTGGTGGAAGCTCAGGGCCTGATCACCAGAGACATGAGCAGATTAGTATACAGAGACAGGGCTGTAAGAATTGAGTCTGTGTTGACTGCCTTCACTATTCATCAGCTCATACCAATGAAAACATTGCTCTGATACAAAAATTAAGATTCACCTTAACATACTTATCAAACAATATTTAAAACTATGCACATTTCTTCCTTAAAATGGAGAAAAATATGCAGGTGGCTCTGATTGAAATTCTTTATTTATGCCTTTTTGGCTGCTCCATCTATTAATCATCAGATCAGTTATTTCATATTCAAATGCTCACAAAAGTACAAGCAACGCTAATGACCTCAAGAAGGAAACTGCCTCCTCATTTCTATAAGGGAGCAGATGGGAGGGGCTAAGGGGTGTTATTGAAAATAGCAAAACCAAAACAATCAAAATCCCACCAAAAGCTGCACAGATTTTGAGTGGAATTCCCATGAAACAATGGGAGTATCAGGCAGGAGGGAAGAGTTAATTACTGCAGATTGCTTTGAGAGAAACCACCTTGCCTGTTGTTGAAATCAGCCCTGAGTGCTCACTGGAAGGACAGATCCTGAAGCTGAGGCTCCAATACTTTGGCCACCTCATGAGAAGAGAAGACTCCCTGGAAAAGACCCTGATGCTGGGAAAGATGGAGGGCACAAGGAGAAGGGGACGACAGAGGACGAGATGGTTGGACAGTGTTCTCGAAGCTACGGACGTAAGTTTGCCCAAGCTGCAGGAGGCAGTGGAAGACAGAAGTGCCTGGCGTGCTCAGGTCCATGGGGTCACGAAGAGTCGGACACGACTAAACGACTAAACAACAAAAAAAGATAAAGGGACCCCTGACAGTCAAGTCCAATCGCAAACGACTCTGGGGTTCCGACGCTCATCTTGCTTTACTGGCCGAGGGAGCCGATGTTTGTCCGCTCCGCAGACAGTTTTTTGGGGGTACCTATTTATCTACTTGCACTTTTTGGTGTGCTTTCGAACTGCTAGGTTGGCAGAAGCTGGGTCCAAGCAACGGGAGCTCACCCCGTCACAGGGATTTGAATCGCCGACCGTCTGATCGGCAAGCCCAAGAGGCTCAGTGGTTTAGACCACAACGCCACCTGAGTCCCTAAAATTTATTTTTTCTTATTTCTCACGTAGTCGGCTCAAATATAATTCCTGCCGATTTTCACCTTCTGCTTTGATTAAATAGAGAGTTTCCTTGACTTTGTTTTCCTAGAAGAGCAGATCCGTGCTTGCAAGAGAAAGCACATTATCAATGCCCCAAAACCTTCTCTTTCACTTTCCCATAAAAACTGAGGCCTGCACCACTTGTTACCCAACAAGCTAAATGCAGTCCATTGTCCAGTTAATCTGCTGCTGCAGCCTGCCTTCGGCAGCAGGCTATGTTCTGGTTGATGGATCAAACAGTGTGTGGGTCTGGCTTATGTTCTAAAAGTGACAACCCTGTAGGAACAAGTGTGCTGTGATGGCGTTTATTGACCTGACTAAGGCTTTCAACACTGTAGATCGTAATGCCCTGTGGACTGTCCTTGGCTGCCCAGATAAATTTATAAACATCATTCGGCTCCTCCATGATAATATGACAGCAACAATCGCAGATAACAATGGCTCTCAAAGTGAACCATTCACAGTGGGCTCAGGTGTTAAACAGGGTTGTGTTATTGCCCCAACTCTATTCATTATTTTCATTGCCATGATCCTACACTTTGTCAAAGGGAAACTCCCCACCGGAGTAGAAATCATATATAGATCAGATGGAAAGCTCTTCAATCTGAGCAAGCTGAAAGCAAAGAGTAAGGCTACCGTAACTTCCGTTCCGTCACAGAGCTTCAGTATGCTGATGACAACGTAGTGTGCACACGCTCAGAGGATGACCTCCAGACCATCCTAAATATCTTTGCAGAAGCTTACGAAAAGCTTGGCCTATCACTCAACATCCAAAAAACCAAAGTGATGCACCAACAAGTACAAAATAACCCCTCTGCAGTGCCACAAATCCAACTCAATGGTGTAACATTGGAAAATGTTAACCACTTCTCCTACCTAGGCAGTTATCTTTCCACAAGGGCCAACATTGATGCAGAAATCCAGCATCGCCTGAGCTCTGCGAGTGCAACTTTCTACCGATTGAAGTGCAGAGAGTTTGAGGACCGGGACATTCACAGGGAAAGCAAAACGCTTGTTTACAAAGCTATTGTACTACCAACCTTACTATATGCTTGTGAAACATGGACCACTTATAAACGCCACCTCCAACTCCTCGAAAGATTCCATCAGCAGTGTCTCCAAAAAAATTTACTTGGGAAGACAGGCAAACTAATATTAGTGTATTGGATGAAGCAAAGATCACCAGTATTGAAGCAATGATTCTTCAACATCAACTTCGTTGGACTGGTCATGTTATGCGGATGCCTGATGATCGTCTTCCAAAGCAACTACTCTATTCTGAACTAAAAAATGGAAAGCGTAATGCTGGTGGTCAACAAAAGAAGTTTAAAGACTGTCTCAAGGCAAATCTAAAAAAATGTAGTATAAACACTGACAACTGGGAAACACTGGCCTGTGAGCGCTCCAGTTGGAGAACAGCCTTTACCAAAGGTGTCATGGGCTTTGAAGACACTCGAACTCAGGATGCAAGGTAGAAACATGCTAAGAGGAAGGCATGCTTGGCAAATCCACACTGTGATCAACTCCCATCCAGAAACCAATGTCCCCACTGTCTAAGGACGTGTGGGTCCAGAATTGGCCTCCCCAGTCACTTACGGACTCATTGTTAAAACCGTGTCTATGGAAGACAATCTTACTCGGCTACGAGTGATCGCGAAAGAAAAAAAGAAAGAAAGATGGAAACTATTGAACTAGGTTCCGGGAGATTTAAGTTCAAATTCCTGCTCAGTTCACTGCACATTTGAAAATTCCCTCTGTTTTTAGATAGATTTCGCTATATCCACCACGACTAGACTCACAATAAGAGCTAATTCACACACTATATTCTCTTAAGTAACCATCCTTTGGCTCCTGGGCTCATTCACCCAACAAGGGTATCACAGACCCTCTCAGTTTTACACTGCATGTGGCAGATCTGTTTGCCACAGGTACACCAACATGACACGTAAAGCACATTTTCAAACATGCAGGAATATGCAGTGGGGAGATGCTGGCAAAGGAACTCATCTCAGGCACATGTTCATTGCCTGCATACAGATATGCATCTTCCCTTCATGTGCTAATGGTGTCTAGTGCAAAAACAAGTATACACACAGCATGTGCAACTTCTCTGTAAAGTGTGAATTGGACCTAATCCTAGGCTGAACACTCTGAAAGGATACTCATTTGTGTCTTTGGCACCACACTGTTCCAAATGGCCCATGATCAGATAAGGAATCTTAAATATATTTCCTTAATATGCTGTTATTCTAAATATTGGCTTTCATTAGGAACAACTTTTCAAGGACTGGATTGCTAAAGGACGAAGAAGGGGAAGCACAGTGACAGACACCGTGGTGTATGTTTAATAACTGCACTGGTTCTGCAGCTGGTGTTTCTTTCAATATTCATTGGCCTGTGATACAGGAGACCTATCTAGCTACCATTTAAAAATTGATGGAGCAGAGCAGATGCAGAGTGGAGCTGGAACACTGCCCCTGGCTCACACTCTTCCCTCACCTGTCTTGAGGCTCTTTGCTTAAGAAAATCTGCTGGGCTCTGACATTAACCCATCCCAACAATCACCTGGGAGGAGTGGTGTGGATCTGCCCTGAAGAAATGATTGGAAAATAACGACAAGGGAAGGTAGAGCCCAATGCAAAATCGAATAGGAAGAGAACACCTCTCTCTTGGACCCATGAGCAAAGAAGCCTGCTCCTGATGCCATCCATTCAAAACATCAGATAGTGCTTAAGGGGCAACAGGAGAAGGCCCATAGTCATTTTGGATGTAGGT
Organism: Podarcis vaucheri; assembly: GCF_965113315.1. Lineage (NCBI taxonomy): Eukaryota > Metazoa > Chordata > Lepidosauria > Squamata > Lacertidae > Podarcis > Podarcis vaucheri. Next base: position 91,189,045 of record NC_138760.1, on the reverse strand, counting down.
TGAAAGAGTTTGCTATTAACAACCTCAGGACCATCCAGGAGCATTTACGAGATTTTTAAAATGCAGGGTTTGTGGAAAAGACTGCTGGTTGAGATGCAAGAATACAGGCAATGACTTGCTGCGGTCGGCAGCCAAGGATGCAAGGATACTGCCAGTGAGAGTGGAAGTAATGCAAGGTGCAGTGAGAAGTGGCAAAAATCTACATTAAACCTTCAGTGATAAGTAGTTTTAATTAATGAAACAGCTGCCATTTCTAGCACTCGGATTTTAAAATGATGCCAGCTCTCACAGAGTGAGACTGTTCTTAAGCTAAAACACAGAAATAGGACATCTACTGAGTTCTGAAACAAACAAATTCTCTCTACTATGCATCTAATTCCAAGGCAGGCGGTTGTTCCCCCCCAACGGTTTGATTATCTGACTCACAAAATAAGGCTGTGTAGAAGAAACATTTAAAGGCAAAGACCCACCTCTGGTTTCTAAGCTCTTACCATGTGTTGCCCACCTTGATGGCTTCAATTTTCTTATTATTTTTTTAAAGGCAGAAGGGAGGTAGGGAAGATTCTTGGGTTATTGAATTTTCCACCCAATAACAATTTATTTCCTTGCAAGGTCTGAGCACAGAATCGTAAAATATGCATAGACCTGTTTACAGAGTAAGATCCAAACTACTTTAGCACTGACTCCCTTATCAAATTATTTGCAACCTCCTTGGCACGGGCAAGGCACTTATCTTCCTCTGTCCACTGAACTCCTCTAAGCTGCTCTGCAGCAGAAAATAATGACTATTTCTTTGCCACATGACACAGGAGTAATATTATGAGTTCAAGAAATTTAAAATACTAGTAGTCTACAGTAGAGGTAGGTTTGTTGAATCTACTTTTGTTTCTCCCCCAGAACCTCAATATCTACCAGCCAGGGCCAGATGCAAAAGACGTACATAAGAATGAAAGAACAGGGTGCCTCTGACACATTGAATTTACTATTGGTAGCAGAATTGAACTGAGTTCAGTTTTTTTCCCACATAAAAGTCCACTTCTGCTTAATTTTAATTCATTTCAGCAACCAAATTTAGGTGGGAAAATTCCTTTTGTTGCTGCTACTGTTAAAAAACCAGGAGTCAGAAATCCATGTTGATGTACTGCGTCTCACTCAGAGATCTAGCAGGAGGTCTTCCTTCTGCCCACCCTGATCTATAGAACTACATCTCATGATAGCCTCTGAGGGCTCATCATCCTACATCATCCTTTGCCAACCTGCTTCTCCTAGATGTTTTGGATGACCACTCCCACCAGCCCCAACAAACACGGCTAGGCCTGAGGAGAGTTGTCGCTGAAACATGTGGAAAGTACAAGGGTGGCAAAGGCTATCTTACATTATATTAGAATATAATATGTAAAGGGTGAAGTATGAAAAGGGGAAGTCTGTGAGTCATTCACATTTTCCCTCCCCTCCCCCAGGTCAAGTTCTGTATAACACCAAAGCTTGCCTCAGCAAAAACTCACAAAGACACTTTAACATGTTCCGAGAGAAATGCTCACCTCCTCAAGAGCAGTTTTGGATGGTTCTTGCTCTCCAAGTTCTTTTCGATCAAGTCTGAGAGAAGCTGCTTGAGCACCCCAGTGGCATACTCCATCTCGCCCTGTAGCGCTGTCATGATTAAAGAGGCCACGTTGCCCCGATCCCTCATGGAGAAGCTGCGCTGTGCCTCCAAAGTGCGAATGAAGGTCAACAGGAAGTGCTTCTTGTTCAAGAGCTGTCCAAAGAGGGTCAAAGACTTCTCCACGTTTGCCTGGACCTGAGGGAGGGAAAACTTCATTAGATTCAGGTCCAGAGGCTTATCTTAAGAGTTCCTTTGACTAGGTATTTCAAAAGGCCATGCACAGGGACCTAAGGGTCATGAGTACTTAGCAAAACAGATAAAGCCTGCTGTCCCGACAGTCAGTGGACTTTAGCAGCAACCAGGAAAATTCACTTTCAAAGTGAGAACTGTCTTCTCTGTCCTCCCACATTCTAATTATTGAGAATTGCCATTTGGGGGGAGTTTCTTTCCAGCCATCACCATTTAGTGATGATTTAGAGGATAAAGCAATAACGTGCAAGTCCTTTCAAAAGTCTGTTGCATCCCATACATGTCTGTACATGTATCCATCCTGTACCATACAACTGCTTTGACCAATAATCTCTTCACTCTGGATGCTTCCGAGGCAATGGGGTTTCCCCCATTCCACCTTGCCATTTAAAAGTCATTCTTTGGCCTTCTGCTCTCTGTGGATCTATTGTCAAACACGTACATATCAACTAATTATTGACTGACTTGCCTCAAATATATATATGATACTTTATTTTTCTCCCTTTTACAGTGCTTGCAAAGCCTACTATATAAGATTCTCTTGAATCTGTAGCACAGGTGCATACATAGAGAGTATCTCCATGGGGGGATGAGTATATATAATACATACTCTTTTCCATCCTGTGCACACACGAGTCTCATTTTCTGGTTTTATTAAAAGAAACATAGAATTCAGTTGGGCATCCTTTTTTTCCATAAGAAAAGTTGCCAAAATGCTGGGCTTGGCTGGAGAGTAACAGCCAAATTCTTCCTGGATAGATCTGAGTGTACCAAGCTGTCCCCACAGGAAATTCTGATCTTCTGCACTTTCTGCATATGGTCTTAAATGTTACCGTCTGTCCCTGAGATTAGTGATGCCATTTGAAGCATGCCTGGTTTTGTTTTGAGTGGCTTTAAAAAAAAATCAGGAAAGGGCATTTCCTCCTCTCCCACATATATTCTGCTCCTGCGGCTGCTGAGTTGTCCTCAGATTTTGCTGGTCAGAGCACCCCTACATCCCAAAGTGGATCTCAGTGCCTCCCTAGCCATAAAGCAGATAATTAATGACTAAATCTGATCAGGGCATCTGCTCTACAGAGATTGCTTAGGTGCTTTAGTGCCCCATACTCAGGAAACAAGTAACTCTCTTTCTCCGTTAACAATAGCCTCTGTCTTGAATCTCCATCTACAGATTCCCCCCCCCCCAAAGGAAGTCCAGGGCAAAACTAAAATGGACCCTTGTTTAAAGTCAGACTGTTAGCTTCTCTGGGCAGAGACTTTTCTTTTGCTTATGTCACTTTGTAAAGCAGGAGTTTGGAACCTGTGGTCCTAGATATGTTGTTGGGCTAGGCTCCCATCATTCTTGCTCACTGGTCATGTTGCCTAGGGCTGCTGGGAGCTAAAGTCCAATGGTACCTGCAGGTTGCCTAATCCTCCTTTAAGGTCTTGTGTACTGGTGGTGGTATATAAATAATGATAAAAGGAGAAGAATCTGCATTGATGAGGTTACAGGAAGTATTCCTGCATTTGGGTAGTCTTGCATACTGCGCAGGGGGAGGGAAATGGGGAGAAGAAGAGCAAACAGAACAGTTAATGCTGCAGGATATGTTTTAAAATCTTTTTTTTAAGTATGCACATATTGGAATTATCGGCTCCAATCAATGGCTCTCACCAGCTGCTACTGAAGGTTGTCATTGAAAACTAAATGCTCACAGTTTGAAACATGGGTTTTTTCCTTACTTCCTAATGTCTAGAAAAAAACCACATGTCAACACAAGCCCAGCAGGCAATAATTGGATCATCTGCAGGTCAATTCAGAAGGAGGAGGAATTTCAGGCACACAAGCCAGCCATATTTCTAGAGACACCCCCAGCACCAGATTTTACAGAAGTGAAGATTCAGAAGCCAAATGTATATTCCTAAAATCCCCATATCTTCTGAATGTCCAAACTACCTCCCATAGCCTACCTCCAAATGACACTCAGACATATGTAACTAAAGCCCAACAGCTATGCCTGGTTATACTGTTTCTTCTCTCCACTTCACTCCATTCCAAGTTTTCCCACAAAGTGACTTCCTTCTCACCCCTCCAGAGTTCTTTATGTTTAAGAACAAAGAGATGGGAGAGAGTAGTAGCTGTTTGGGGGGGGGGGCAGGCACCAGTGTCTTTCAACCAGACTGCCTTGGTTCTTCCTAGCCAGGATCTGAGTGTGCAGGGCTGCCTAATGCTCCATTCGTGGTGGATTTCACAGACGGTTTTGTGCAAGGCCACTGCCCTGTATTTTCAGTGATCAAAATAAAGCAAAGCCCTACACTCTCCCAGAAGCCATGAAGGGAGGATCAGATGGCAGGTTCCTCCTATCTGGGCTGTGTGCTCAGCTTCTAAAGTCAGCGACACTTGATAAGCTCGGAAATTGGTCCTGTCCTACATAAGCGATCTTATCAGAATTGCATGCTGCAAATAGAGCAGGGTGGTGGTGGTGGCTGCAGCAGCAGCAGTAGTAGTAGCAGCAGCACAAAACATCTGTCACATAAATGATCTCAGCAGGCTTGGCTTACCATCTACAACTTGGAAAGCAACGAAGCAAAGCCCCCTTGCAAACTGACACCCTCTCCACCCCACCCCCTTACTCCGTTGCTCTTCTCCTTTTTGTGCAATCTTTAGCAAAAGCAAATGACCAAAAAAGAATTAAGCATTTAAACAAGGGTTTAAATTTGCACAAAAGCAGCGACAACCCCAAAGATAAGAAAAAGTTATTATTATTATTATTATTATTATTATTATTATCACATGAGTGCACATGGAGTGGGCGACCCCTCTTGTAATTTCATTTTACCAACTAAACATATATGGTTTCTCTTAAATTCAAATTACGGCTGGGAAAGCCTTGTATGTCCTCTGTTTAATTAGTTCTTTGAACTTATATACCTGATTATGCACCGCAGTTTCAAAGTTCTGCCAGATCTAGCCTATGGGGCAATGCTCCCATTTCCTTTTCCAAGAGGACTGTTCCACACTCTAAAGTCATCCCAATTTATCCAGATGTAATAATAAAAAATTGTAAATAATGGGAATGCTACTCATCAGGATTACAGGGATTCTTGCATGGAGTAAGCACACCAAACTCCAATAATGAGGAAAGATGGATCTTCTTAAAATGGGTGCGCTGTTCTCCAGAGTCTCCCACTTGCCAGTGTTTGGAAGGTTTGTGGTTCATTTGTTTTGTTTTCACCTTATCCTTGTACCAGTAATTTAAAGTCCCTGTCTCCTGGCTGCTGTGTGCCCCCTCTCTCACTCTCTTCCCCCTCGATCATTAAGGAGGTAATGACAGGCAGAGTGTGATCACAACAAAGCAACTGCCAAGAGCTTGAAACACAGATGGGCCAAAAAACCTCCAGCACATTCCAGGGAGGATGGAAGCAGAACTCTCAGATTCAGATGCTTAGATTTCAGGCTACCCTTGCACACGGAATCTGAAAATCCACAAAGGCTACACGTTCTGGTACAAATTAAGATGGGGAAACAATACTTTTCCAAGGTAACCACTTGCTACTGACCAGCATTAATATATAGCAAAAACGTGAAATGGACCTACGAAACTGCCCATCACTCTGTTGCTATTCTCCACCTCCACATCGCCAGCCTGCACACACAACCAGAATCCACACGCCATGAAATTAACTGTGACTTACTTTTGTCACTTTTGCTTTCTTAAACTCATAAGGGGCTTTACACACAATCATTTTTACACAGATTGTGTACGCCTTGAACCTAACGGCGTCACTTTTCAATTCACACAGTCCAACTAGGCATAACGGCAGGACTCTACATTTATGCCTCCCAAATCTGTCACACCCAGGTAACTCACATTCTGTGCTCAAAAAAAAAATTAGGCAACTTAATCAAAGACATGAACATACCCCCCCCCCCGAAGCCAATATTTGCTGCAACATGCTTTAGTCTAAAAACAACAGCTGAGTTGGGGCAGGTTTTTTTGGAATGGTAAATGGTGATATATTAGTAGGTGATGCTTGGATAGATGAAAGTCAACTGGGATACATGAGCAGGAAAGCCTAACTGGAAACTAAGGGCAGTGGTGATAGCAGACTACAATCACTAGGACTCATTCACAGATACTGTGCTGGTTTTTACATTTCAAGTGGAATCCCTTTAATTACAAGGGCAGAATTTTCTTTTTTTTCCAAAGCAAAAATGAAGGGTATTATGAATTGATTTCACATATCTGATGTACATTCCACCAGAAATTATGAGTGGAGGACAGATTAAAGTGTAGCAAAACAGGAGGTTTTCCCCACCATGCCTAAGAGCATTTTAAAGAGCGTGGTGGTTTTTTAAACGCCACAGATTAACATTGGTTAGTGAGAAGGCTCCTATAAACACAGGATGAATTAATGGAAGTCCACCTTGACTAACTGAACAAAATCGTAGATAAAGCCTATTCGACTCCATTAATCCCTACTGAATGAGCAAGACAAAGGCCACAAACACCAGAAGCAACAGAGCAATGGAAATGTGTCCCAAAAGGTTTAATGAGAACTTTAATCTATAAGAACTGAATGAAGAGGCAATCCATATTTATTTCAGATACGTTGATTTTGTAAATGGTCTGCTATTTTCAATGTGAAATCCTCACAACGGAGGCCCTTCCTCTTTACTCAAAGCAACACCTTCCCTGTGCTGGAGAGCTAAAAGCATCCAACAGCTTTTTAAACTGGAGGACCACTGCGAGAAGACCTGATGGCAGGCCCACAACTGGGGTAAGACTAGATCACAGAAGCACAGGACTGTGCTCAGCTACAGTGGGCAACCTGTGCACTTGCACTGACAGGCGCTTGATTCTCTGTAATTAATAACTGCATCGTGTTCTGGAGCTGATTACTTCTCCCAAATATGTTACGAATCCTGCGTCAACATTAATTACTCTGTGAGGTCAGCAGTGAGGGGAAGGTAAGGCCACCCCTCACTTCTCCAATCAAAAACATCCTTGTTATACAGGAAAATGTAAAGCCAATTTTTGCACAATTGCTTGTACTAAATTAAGTGGACATTGTAAGGGCTGACGAAGGGAGGGGGAGTCGGTATGGGGGGAAGGAAAGGGAGACGCCACACTGGGGGATATGGAGCCAGGGAATCTGATGATGTCAGACAAGTCTCTTGGAAATGTGCAGCTGGTCATGCATCAAACAAGCCCAATTGAATAAACCAAGTGCTGCAGAAAATGACAGTAGCAGTGATATTAATATAAATATTGATATTAATGTCAGTGAGCATGGTAGCCACGCAGCAGTGACCCAAAAATCATTCTGACCAGCATGTGGAAATGTATGCCTTGCCAGCATGTTGGCCCTTTATTAAGGACTTGAGAGATCAGATCAAAGCCTATCTACTCCAGCATCCTGATTCTCCCCCAGTGCCCAGCCAGATGCCTGTGGGAGGCCCACAAGCAGCATATAATGGCAATAGTCCTCTCCCACTATTATTCGGCAGCAACTGGCATTCAGAGGCATACTGCTTCTGATCTTGGAGGCAGCATAGAGCAACCACAACCAGCAGCCATCAACTGCCTTACCTCCTTGCCCCACAAATCTGCCTAGTACCCCCTTAATGTGATCTAAGTCGGTGGCCATCCAATCTTCTGATAGTATTTATTCACATCACATATGCTATCTTGAATCTCCCACTACCCAGCTGCTCAATATGGCCACAGGTTTCAGCATTATGAGATACTAGACCTTCATTGACCTTGAGCGTTACAGAGAAGGCAGCACCATTGTACATTTTCCTTCTACAGAGATACCCCCTCAGAACTACAGCCATCTATCTCAGTTATAGTGGTAGCCCCCTCTGGTCCACGTGTGTGTTCTTAAATCACATCAAAGGGGAAGTACACAGCCACATGCAATCAATCAATATGTGAAGATCCAACCAAGTGTGCAGAGCATTGAAGATAAACACAAACTGTGCCTCTCAGAAAAAGTTCTCCATAGAGTGAGAGAGTATTTGGTTAGAGATGTACCACCCACCCACCCACCCACCCACCCACACACACACACACATTTTGTCTGCAAAGAAAGGATGGACCTGTCAGTGAGGGCCTCAAGACAGAGCAAAACAAACACCAGAGGCAACTGACCGGGTCATTGGCTCTCAAGAAGCTGAAGTTATTTCTGAGATATTTTGCACACACACACAAATTTACCCACATGCAAAGCACAGGCTCATTCTGAGACCGCATAGGTAATAAAGACCAGCACAGTGAGCTTGCAAAGGAGATCCGAAGCAGCAGTGCAGTTCATGTCACAGAAGCAGAAGCACTGAAATGAAAATGGCACAAAGCAGCAACGCCCCGCTGTGCAGTACAGAACAGCCCAGCGCTGTACAGATATTTCCAAACAATTTGCCCAGTCTATTTTTCAGCGTGCCAAATGACAGCGATGCCATCAATTCAATCAAGAGAGTTTCCCACACCCTGATAGATTTTGCTGTCAGGAAAATGTCTCTGCTCTTATTTGCTTTTATTCGGTTTCATTCTGCTCCTACTCATTGAAAAATCCTATCTACTCGGATCTGCCTCTAGCAACAACTTTGCTGCCTATCTTCAATGCTTAGCCATATTACATATGGCTCACTCTGCTCTTGCCCCATTTAACCTATCCATAACAACCTAAAGAACAACAGCAACACCGTCTTTCTCTTACTTGCTGTTAAGCAACATCTTTCTGCAACTGCAACGCTCAACTGCAATGCACAATACTTCAGTTATTCTCAGGGCAACTAAAGGAAAAATGAGCAGAACTGATGTTTCCTGGCTCTGGAATTTAGTGATTCCAGCAGCAATAGTAGGAATGAAGCAGTGTAGCTGGTTCAGTTATGGTTGCTGGAGATGAATGCTCTAATCTTGCTGCAGCCATTCGCTTGCTAGGTGGCCTTGGTCAGACTTAATTCCCGTTTTGTAAAAGTGGGATGACAGTGACTTACTTTGTAAGGTTGCTGTGAGAATGAATGAAATGAGAATTTCAAACTTGTTCTTTTGTTCAGCATGCTATAAGAAATGGCAACAACTGGGGAAAGCTCAATAGAATTTTATTTTTATTCCTGGATCTCCCAGTCAGTCTGACTCCCTAATGTGCATCGCACCCATGAATCAATGTTTTCCAATTATTCTCTTTAAACCTAGCTCCTAGCAGTTTGGAAATCCCCCCCACTCTGAAAAAAGGGTCCTAAGAGCCAGCATTTGGGGAACTATCTCAGATAAGTCTCCCTCACATTTTTAGTGGTTGTTCACTTTTTAGTCAAATAAAAATACACCATGAACAGTTAACGATGGACACAACATCAGTTATCCTGCCGAAAAACTCTCTAAGATAAACTTGAGGTCAAAACAAACAACCGCCTAAGCTTATATAAGCAGCAGAATCTTCAATGTGCCCTCTCTAAAGAGAATCAAATCCTGTGGGTGATGGGAAGTGGTGAAGCTGTCTTGCTTTAAGGTCATCAGTCTAGCCTGAGCCACCAATAAACCCAGACCCCAGACACTTCAGTTCCTTGTGAAAGCAGGAGAGAAGACTGAGAGAAACTGCAGCAGCAGGAATCCCTCCTCCCCACAGGCATAAACTCACAAAGCTCAGGAAGGCAAATGTAAGCCAAGCTCAAATGTTATCCAAGCAGACACACATACACACATTACCACACCTCCATTTCCTTCAGCACAGGGTGGTCTTCTATTCCCGGGAAGAGGACCCTCATGGCATAGGTGCGATAATCCAAGAAGGGGATGCCGGCTCCGTCCAAGTCATTGGTCAGCTCATGGATGTCTGTCTGTAGCTCGGCAAAAGCTGGGAAGGAAAGATCAGATTAAACAAGAAGCCTATATGCATCAGCTCCCAACTGGCCAGGGAATAGCCTGCAGGCCTAATCTTGGCCAATATAGTCTAGTGTCAAAAGGCCATGGCTAGTTAAAACAATATCCCCAACTTTATTTAAGGAAAAGAAAATTAAACAAACATTACATCAGAAGCTTCTTGCCCCACTAAAGAGACAGAAGAAAAAATGCAGCACAAAGATACAATGGCTTCCTCCAAAGTTATGAAGCGACAGCAGAGAAGATAACCAAGACCCAATTTAGAGAGAAGAAACCAGAAGGGATCGCTCTTGTGCCCTCTAGTCCAGTTCCATGATACTGAAGCATAGGTGGCAGGCAGGTACAAGGCCTGAAGGCTGGTGTTTCGGCATAAGACTGCCTTTGTGACTGCACACATAAAAAGAGATGGAGAATGGCAAAACACCGGCAGATATTTTTTTTTTGTAAAAAGGAAGCCTTGGGCTAGAGGAAACAGTTCTATGTCACAGAAATGTCCTCACTGTGTTCTGATTTCACATCTCACAAGTCCTATAGAAGTTGGCTTTGCTGGGAGGAGCATGTCAGAGGAGAACTGGCATCCTGCGCCTTTAATGGCACCTACAAGAGGAAGCAGGTTGTTTGTGCATAGGTTCCAGTGCTGTACAAGTGAGAGTTTATAGGGGGGGATGTGGGAGGGGGGAGAGAAATCAAATTAATGGCACTTTAAAAAGGAAGCTAGAAGCGGCAGAGGGCTGTAGGCTGATCAGTTTGATGAGAAAAAACAAACTGTCAGCTTGAAAGGCACACTATCTTATCTGTAACTAGTGGGACTAGAAAAGAGAAAAGGCAGAGAAGATATTGCAGCTTTTAATTAAAAGCAGATCCTTTTATCTGCCAGCTGTGGAAGACAAGGCGAAATCTCCTCCACATGCTCCCCCCCTCCCTCTACAATCCTCTCTGTCACTATTTCTATCTACAGGGCTATTCCCCCCCCCTTCCTCTTTTTTTATTATCTCATTTTAGGTGCCTGCTTCTGTCGCAGCCTCTGGGCCAACTTGGAGTTGGCAGGGTCACAGCCCCAGGCACTGGCTTGTGGCGATAATGGGCAATTAGGTTTTATCAGCAGGATCAGAAGCAGCATTCTGTCCAATTTCTCAGCATCTGTCTGTCACGTAATGAGAGACCCACAGCCTTTTGCAGGCAGGCGTCTCTCTGCCTTTAAAACTTTTCCTCTTGAAACCTTGCTAACTTCCTTCAAACTGCGCCAAATAAAAATCTACCACCTCCAATAAAACTGCTTCACTTGACCCCTCTGTCTCTCCCCAAAAGGACAACCCATGAATAAGGAACCAGTTTTGCAGAAGCACCAGAGATGGAGGCACAGCCTTAGCGTCAGAGTGAGCCATGGACACGCTAAGCGGAGCATAAAACCTATTGTGCTTCAATCAAACCACAGCCAACTTGCTCAGATAAGGTTCCTTCCCATACACAAATATACTGCTTAGATGGGGGAGCGGCAAAAAGGTTGGCCAGTACTGGCCAAATCTGACCTTCACTCCAAAGGACAATGGCATCCAAGCACACTAACCTGCAATATTACGACGAGGGCATTAATGATGGTGAAATCAATAGTGGTCAGATTCTAGTTCTATTATTGTTATTACCTACATTCTGTCCTGCTGTTCCTCCAAGAAGTTTGGGGTGATAAACAAAGTTTTCCCCACACCCCTTTTACAATCTTGTAAGTTCACCAGAGAGGTAATAACTGACCCAAAGTCACTCGGTGAGCTATATGGCTAAGCAAGATCTCTTGCTTAGCCATATAACGTGTGCCTTCCTGATCCTAATTTAGCACATCCATACACCACACTGGCTAAAGAAATCTGTGCCAGGTTTTCGTATTTTGGGCAGGGAAGGCAGCACGAACAAAGCACTGGTAAGTGGGCAATTTTCTCCAACATCTTGCAAACATAGCAAGGATTTTTGTGATTGTTGGTTAATGATACCACTTCGTAGGTAATTAGGATACTTTATGAGCAGGGCAGGCCCCGTCTCATTAAAGCTTAGAGATGAAACTAATTGCTTAGTACGCATTCTCAGGCAAGGTTCAACCAAGTGGGAGGCTGCTGGTAGGAAGGGAACTTCTACAACAGTGCTCCACATAAGGGTGAAGTCAACCCAAGTCGCAATCATATGGAGCTGCCCAATTGTATGTTGGTTGTTATTTCACAGTTAATTCCTCCAAAAAGCTTAGAGAGGCTTACGTGGTTCCCAGGTGGCCTCCTATCCAGGCATCTGACAGAGCCAACCTCTGCAGCTTCAAGCAACAGGAAATGGACCATGTGCCTTCAAAGCCATTTTCTGAAAGTCTCCAACAGAGGCTTACTATTGTACAGAATGTTCAACATGGAGGTTTCAATCTATGCATTGCTTTATTGCCAGTGCCAGCTGGGACTATATGGTGCTGGCAAGGAGATGTTCCATCCAACTGGATTGTTCCACATAGTAACAGCTTGCAAATATAACATTGCCATAAGGGAGTGGGTTTTGGTGGGCCTCCCAATCACCTAGATTACAGAAACGAATTGGATGGGAATATAATGGGACAGTCAAACTACCTGTGAAACCAGTGGGTCTCTTTCTTCAAACTCAGATATGCCAATCATACATTATGTGGCAGGAGAGGGTTGTTTTGTTTTGTTTCAGAGCAAAAGGAGTACACCAATGGGGGGTATTGGCACCCACTTCCACCTCTCTCCCACAGTCTGTCTGCCTCCCACCCAGCTGCTTTTCTCCTTTGCCAAGTTCAGATACTGGAAGTGAGCTCAGTTGAAAGAAAAACCCATGTGGGGAGAGGCTAGGGGGAAGGAAGTAGAGGGTACGGGGAAGGTTCATCTCCACCTGTGGAATTATGAACCCATTTTCCTAATTGCCCGAAATGGTGGCAAAGCTTGTTGCATTTCATGGTAAGATTCCCCCCCCCCCTTTTCCCCTTAAACCAGTGTTTCTCCAGCTTGGGTCTCCATCTGTTGTTGGACTACAACTCCCATCATCCCTAGCTAGCCAGACTAGTGATCAGGAATTGTGGGAGCTGTAGTCCAGCAACAGATGGAGACCCAGGTTTGAGAAACACTGCTTTAAACAATGACATTGCTGCTATCGTTGTTTAAAAATGTATATGGGGTAAATGAAGGACTTCAGAAACTGGTGCGGCCCCAAAAATCAGGAAAAAACTCTCTCTCAAGGGGTGGCATTCAATGGGAAGTAACAGAATGATAAGTTGCAGACCCGTGAAAAAGAAAAGCAAAAAGCCCCGGGCCCATCATTCACACCTTCCTTGCACTCCAAGGCCACACGGGATTCCAAGTTGTCCATCTGCAGCTGTAAACGTTTGAGGGTGCGGTCAGCATCTCGGGATTTCCGCTTGTATGCAATGAGGACGATGATGATGATGAGTAAGAGAAGACCCCCGCCCCCACCAATTCCAATAATGGCTGGCAGGGTCAACAAGTTGTCTGAATAGATCTGCAGCATCCCGGGGGAGAATTCAAAGCCCCCAGCCTTGATCTGAGAGAGAGAGAGAGAGAGAGAGAGAGAGAGAGAATATATATATAAATTAGCTCACACCTTCCTGCCAAAAAGGATTTTTATATTCCCATCCACTTGCTAGAGATGGGGAATTGCTTTCCAACATCAATAAAAATGAAATAAGCGACTTGGGTAGTTTCTGAAACTGGGTATTTTGGGATTCCTCCTTTTTGGGAGTGTGATGAAGGTGAAAGAACTGAGCAGTGGGTTATTGACATAGTAATTATTAAGGGAATGGCAAAGATCCCAAGGCATTGTTGGCTGTTGGGCGTAACAGGATGAAAAATGTCAGGGGAGGACATTCTTATTTTCTGAATTTTCTGTCCTTATTTTCTGAATTTATATCCCTTCCATCCTCCCAAAGGTGCCCATTGACCACGCCGTGAAAAGCTGCCAAGGAAGCAGTTCCCTCAAGCTGCAAGATCCAATTCCTACACAGGGGCTCAGAGGGCACATGGCCTGTGCAAGCTCTCAACAGCGTTACAGCAAATGGCAATTCAAACTGCTTTTCAATAAATTAATTTTAAAACATGCACCATTCAGAACCAAGGCAAACAGTATGCCTTTCATATTCAGGTATCAGAACACAAGTATAAAATATCAAATGAGAAGAGATTCTTAGACGTGGTTCTCTGCCAGTATATACAGAGAATCCAGCATAGATGAGGTCTTCCAGGAACGGGCAGGAAGGGGAATGTTTTGCCCATTGCCTGCTACCCCTGAAAATGGTTTAATAGCAAGCTGTTTGCGCTGAGAATGTTACCAAGGCATTAAGTATTTCAAGCTGGTGCCCACTGCTACCACCTTGTAATCATGAGGTAAGCGAATAGCTGCCAACTTCTGAGCTGCAGAAATTTTAATATTAATAAGAAAGAGACAACTGCAACATTGGGTAGTTCACCGATTGTTGAACAAGCAACAGGGCGGGGGGGGGGGCTCTGCCACTCAGTACACTCATGGTAATGGTTACTCCTGCCTAGCTACCCACATCCCAACCATCTTCTAGGTAGCACTGACTGCAGCCATGGGGGAAGCAAATGCCTAAGTGGAGAAGGACAATGGCAAAGCAGTGCAGGGTTAAGTCTCACATTGCCTGTTCAACGCATTGCAAAGGGATTTGATGGGATACAGGAACAGGCTGGTATGTTGCTGAGCAGGCAGCAAGTTTGATGTCTCATTCACAAAGCGTTGTAATAACAGATGGGATGCAAAGTGCATTCCCTGATGGATGAGGTGCCTGGAGTAAGAAACATTTTGGGTCCCTTTCAAACACCCAAGGCCACACTGAGCCCCCGAGTGAGTCAGAATTGCTGTGCCGCAGTCTAATGTGCAACTAATCCTGATTAACCCATTCATGAGTCCATTTTGTCCTGCTTCTGCTTTAATCTGTCTTTTAAAAAAAATGAAAATTCAAATGTGCATTTTATATCGAAGTACATATTTAAACATATATTCTATCTCAAGGTATGCATTTATAAATGCATTTTACCCCAACATACATATTTTTAACTGCACTTCAGTACATTTCTTGAATCAAGAACTACATCGCAAAATTCAGAGAAGTGTGAAATCCAGAGGACATTTTACGCCCCAGTCGGCACATAAGTCTAGGAGGTCAGTTCACACCAGAAGTCACAGAAGTTGAATTCCTCAAGGTGTTTTTTTTTTTTTAAAAAAATTAAATCTCTCCCCTTCTAAAGTCAATGGAAATAAATGAGCAAGTAGTCATGACAGTTAGTTGGAGGCATCCAAAATATGAGGACGGGGCACCAGGCAGGGAGTGTTATGGAGCTGGGCGATATATCAATATCCAACACCGGTTTGACGTTCACATTGTGATAAAAGTTTCATAATATTTGAGCTGGCAATGTATCGCAAATCGCAATGTGTGGAAGGGGTAGGCGATATCTGATTTTCAACATCATGATAACTCACCAGCTAAACACTGCAACTGTTATCAGCAGCTAAACCTCACAATATCACCAGCTAAACATTGCAATCTACTGTACCA
Organism: Podarcis vaucheri; assembly: GCF_965113315.1. Taxonomy (NCBI): domain Eukaryota; kingdom Metazoa; phylum Chordata; class Lepidosauria; order Squamata; family Lacertidae; genus Podarcis; species Podarcis vaucheri. The sequence goes on along the minus strand of NC_138760.1, from coordinate 91,173,753 downwards.
CAATGTCTGAAATAAGGATGGAACTAAACAGAGGTGGACAGGACAATGCCCTGGCAACTGCTACTACTTGGGGATCAAAAATGGATAAATGACAATATTATCAATCATCACACACTGAGTTTCATCAGCAGGCAAGCCAAAATGCATCCCAACAGGACTTTTGGTTTTGGGCTTGGCTACCAAACGGTGGTATTCAGAACAATCCAAAATACACAATCATAAGCTTACTTTACCTCCACCGAAAGAAAGAGAGAGGCCCAGCTGAAGGGTAAAAATGAAATTTCCAAGAACAGTGGCACACAGGCAAAACATGCCCTTGCATGTTCACTAGCAATGGTGCTAAGTGTTTAGTGGAAGTAACAGCAAGTAAGCACTAAGGAAAAGCTGGCATGTTTGCTAGCTCATTATGATGAACACCATTTGTGAAATGGTGGAGAAGACGGTTCAGTGAAGTCTATTCATGAAAAGGGACCACAGGAGAGCAGAGAAAGAGAGCACTGATCCATGCACTCCAGTTGCAACTATACCATCCAGACACAAGCTCTATAATGCAACAGAAACCACTGGAATTTGTACATCCCTCTGAACCCTGTGCAACTGGCTCAACTGACACCCAAGAGCAGCATTAAAAGCTTTGCTACAGATTAACTCATGAAGGAATCAGAAATGGGGAACAAAGGGCCCACAGAAAGGTTTTTATATGAATTGGAATAGTTTCTCTCATTCATTCATTCATTCCTATATCTATCTAACATCTATCATCTATCTATCATCTATCTATCTATCTATCTATCTATCTATCTATCTATCTATCTATCATCTATCTGTTTATCTATCTATCATCTATCTATCTATCTGTCTATCTATCTATCTTCTAAAAGCCTTCTAGATCTTTGAAGTCCCTCCTGCAGAACACCAAACACTAAGATCCAAAAAAATCATCATCCACTCCAAATCCCAAAATCTGGATTTCTTTCCTTTGGTCTGCCAAGATTTCCTACTCTGATGCTGCCTCAAACAGAGAGATTACAAACATGCAAATTAATCACATAAAAATTGCATTAATAGCATGCATAATATAGTCTGGCGTGACCTTGTATTTATGCACAAGCCATGTGCAAAGTGATAAGGAATTGCAGGCAGGTAAGTGTTCAATTCCGGGAGAAAGGATGGAGTGTTCCATCCCTCTTTTGTTCCCAATAGAGAAACCAAATGGGCTGCCAGGGAAGCTGCTGCTGGAGGGACTGGTTCTCCTCTGCCAACCCCCAGCAGGCTAGTAAGCTTTCTTTTCAGGCTAACAACCTTTGTGGGTGTGTTTACAAGGTTGGTTTGGTGCACGGAAACTGGATGCATATTGAGCGGCTGCTGACAGAGAACAGATTTACCAAAAGCAGGATCTGGATTTGGGAATAGGTGGGAGAGAGCGAAAAGATTAAAAAGCGGGATGTGTTCCACATTCTTTGCAACCCGGACTGCACGGGGCTCTTCCAGGAGGAAAAATAATGAGCACCGGGTGCATAGTACAAGGCTGTCAAAGCAAGACAGAGAAGAAGCAAAGGCCACGCCTGGCTCGCTTTACCGTCACTTTGTGCTGTCCTGTGAGATTGGGTGACTCGCAGAGAAGCTGGGTCTCAGAAACCGTAAGAGCACAGGGAGTGTCGCCAATTAGCACCGTGTAGTTTAGCCGGGAATTTCCAGGTGCTGGAGGAAGCAGGTTACGGCCCTTAAAAAAGAAACAAAAATAACACTGGGTTTACCGGCAGACTCTCAGCCTTCTAACCCACAAGGAGAGATATCTTTTCATTCAGTTCTGTTCTCTAGATCAGGGGGCAAAAGGAGCAATATCTCAAGCCACATTATGCAGCTTAAAAACTGGTCCAAAAGCAGCCTCAAGCTATCCTTAGTTGAACAGAAGTGACCAATGGGTGACAAAATGCTCAATAGGAGAGAGAATATTTGCTAACATTTGCATCACTTTCCCTGCCTTTTCCACTGTAACACAATCAATTTTTCTCCTCTCTACAGTCTTGCAGGAACAAAGTGTGAAGCCTACTGTAGCACACCATTAGTGTAAGGATTTCTTAGCTTAATGAAAAGAAACACCACTCAACAGATCCAAGAATATGTGACAAGTGTGCTCAAGACAATTTTAAGTTGAAGGGAGCAGACCAGCAAGGCTGGAGTCAACTCGTAAGTGTTATAAGAGAGAAGAATTATAACAAGGATCTCCTGTTTCTCATTCTATGGCTTCATGCCTCTTCCTAGAATATAGTTTTCCTCTCCCTGTAATATTGGAAAAACTACCAGAATTTGGCAGGGCTTCTACTGTAGAGACTGCCAAGTCTCTCCTTCCAAACAAAGATAGGTTGTGAAGACCACATTTGTGAGTAGAAAACTAGTTCCTTCTACTCCATCTGATTTCTCTTCCATGCTGTACTGGCAATGAAGGCTAGGAGTCAGCAGAAAGGTGTGAGTGGGGGGCGAGAATCATCCAATTATACCAAGAGTGGGGCAGAAGTAAGGACCCTAGTTATGCTAGGTGGGATAGCTTAGGCACAGCTGCAATAATGGGGCTGGGGGTAGCATTACCTTGAGGATGAGTGGAGAGCTTGGCTTGAGCTCCAGCATTCCAGAGGGGAGAGACTCAAACACAGGGTCTGGGTAATAGACAAAGCTGGTTTTGTTGATGATCAGCAAGGCCTGGACATTATCCATGACAAAACCAATTTCATCTGGGCGATCACCGAACTCTGGAGGACTCCGGACTGGGTTGTCAATGGAGGGAGCATAGCACACCATGGTGGTGTCGTTGTAGACCGTGCAGTTCTAGAAAGGAAGAAGCCACTAGATTTAACCCACTGCCTTTCATTGGTTTCATCTGACTCAACACACACACACACAGCAAGTTCAAGTATAATTAATTCCCAGAAGGTTGTCTGTACCTTTCCCCTTCATTGAGGTAGCAGCATAATAATACGTGGTGAGAAGTGCTGGCTTAGGTAGGAGGTTCAGACTGAAGGCACTTTGACACTCCATCTATGCTAGGGATGGGAAACTTGTGGCCACCAGATGCGGCTAGACCACAACTTCCATCATCCCTGGCCATTGGCTATGCTGGTTGGGTCTGATGGGACTTGGAGTCTAACACCACATCTGGACAAAAGAATTAGTGTGGGCAATCATGGCTGCCATGTGACTTCTAATTCCTTTTAAAAATGACTCCCTTAAGTCAAAAGATTTACTTACATTCTCACTCTCAGCAGAGCCATACTTGGCTCGGATCCTGGGTTCTTTGATAGTGGCCAGATTGGTGCCTGTCACAGTCAACAGTGTACCACCACTAGAAAGCAAGCAAAAGTTGGGGTTAGACAAAAACTGCAGTGGGGTGGGCACAAGCAGCATGAACCAAACAAGGATGTCACTTCTACTCTGTTATTTTAAAAGCTGCATGGTCTCTCTTACCTTATGTTCAGGCTGGGGGAAACCAAACTACAAGATTAATTTTAGAGAGCAAGTGGTGAAAATGAGAAAGCTTTCTGGATTCCACTCATCTCCATAATAATAGTATTCTAAAAGAATACTAGGACTACCAGCATCTTCTGTGCCAGACTACCACTTCTGCATTCGTGTTCAGAACAGCCAGGACTACAAGAGATGCATCGTACAACAGGAGCTGTTTTCTGTCTATTAGCTGTGCTTCTTTTGAGTCCCTTCCAATTCTACAATTCTATGAAGATGACAATGTAGGCTGTTTTTTAAGGCTAATATTTCCGAGGACCATTTCAAAGGGACATGACATTGGGAGATCCATAATAAGATCTTACAGCTGTTTTGAGAAAAAAGCAGCTACAGAGACCCTTGAAATGGAGTCACGGCATCACGGCACTTGCTTGGAGGTGGGGGCTGACCCTTTATTCACATGGTTTTTTTCAAATTGACCCCCCCCAACAAGTTTATTTTTCTCCCTAGGAGAAAACAGTCACTCAGAAGGTAAAATGCTGCAGTGTTACCACTACTTCTAAGCACCATGACACCAATCTAATCCATCACCATCATAGTTCCTTTAACCTTGAAAATAAAGGAGACCCTCCTGACATCACAGATCTTCTTACATCACATCTAACTATGCTTTACACATAGATGTCATCACTTACCATGTAGAGCACCACATAGATTTTAATCAAAATCACCAAAACAGAGGAAAAATATACAATTAGCAAGTGGTGTCAGACAGCACTGGCCTACTACTTTATGTCATACCAAACACATCTCCTAACCTATTGAACCAGGGCTTACTTTCTTCCCTACATAACTTGACCCTCTTTAAAATAACCATAATACACATTTTCAAACACACATTCAGTGGCATTAGGCGATAGCAAATTCCATTCTGAAAGAGTCATGCTCCTTCCATTTTTCATTTTGTACTTCCACATGATGCCCAGTTGCAGTTGAAAATTTCCTGGGTCCTGCTTTGACTCTTTTGATCCTGGGCCTTAGATCACTGAAGTATACACTGTAAATAACAGGTAATTGCTGCTATAGCTCTTATGGTTGTTACATTTCATATTTCTACTATGGAAGAAAGTCAGTATCAGAATCAAAGTTCTACTGCTTCAGGAGCTTTACAAAACTCGCCAACAGACACAGTTCTTATGTGTGGCTCATGGGAAGCACTGCAAGGCAAAGCAGCACCCCCCCTCCATTGTTGTCAACTGAGTATAGGCAAAGTGTCATTTGCAGGGATGTGATTTAACTGGCTTAATGTTGGTATTAACCTCTGTTAGAGACTGCTAGCTGCCCAGAGTGGCTGGGGAAATCCAGCTAGACGGGCAGGGTATAAATAATAAAATAATAAAATTATTATTGTTACAGCTAAACACTGAGAATGAACATGAGAAAAGCGTTTTATTCTCTACTGACAGGCCAGCACATAGCGTGCTATGCACGTCACACCACGCCTCTTGCAGTGGGTTCTGGGAAGTGGGGTTCTGAGGAAATCATCCTGATTTCTGGCAGAGTGACTTAGCAAAACGCAAAGCTTTTCAAAGTACAGCAAAGCTGCTAATAAATGGATGAACAACCACCGATATTCCTAATATGCACATCCTTTTCTTTATTTTTATCCTGCAGATCCATTCCCTTCAGTGCTACCTGTTGATGCTCCATTCGGGGTCTATCTTCTGAATGGTGGGGTCATCAGTATAGAAATATGCCACCTCAGGGCTGCTAAGTATAGCCCGGTTTATATGGATGAGGATGGGAGACTCTCCTGAGCTTTGGCCAGGTGGTGTCCTGCACCGGATTTCAACAGCATTTCTCCTGTAAGACACAGAGAAATAGGGAAACAAAATCAACATCTTTAGCTATAGGAAGGGCCAACAAATATTCTTCCTGCTGCCATGCCATGCCACAATCTCAGCAACAAACTTGCTGGATACTCTGCCTGGGAATCAGTGTCAAGGTTTTTGATCTCTCTACCAACGCTACATGGCAGCAAAAATTTGCCCCATTAAACAGATATGCGTGGTGAACCAATGCCTTCTCACCACAAGCACCATGGGCCACAAACTGTATGTCTGATTCCCAAAGCTGCTCAGCTGAAGGGCAGACTGCTAATCTACAAAAGGGTAAAATAAGTCTACCTAGAGGTTTAGACATGACATTTCCTGTAAATTCTAGCAGGAGCTGAGGAGTGCCCAAGGACAGCTGAGCTATTCATTGCATCAATGCAAATCCCATGTCGGCATAGCCCTGAGCTCATATATGAATAAGATATGGAAGAGAACCCAATGGAGCCTGCTCTGAAAGAATCCAGCCTTGCTCCCAGGCCATGGATCAGTCCAACTGTTCACATTTGACACAAAGGAATAAAGGAGTGAAGTGCCGCCCTCTACATGTGGTACCCCATTTCTCCCTGATTCGGGGAAGTGATGCTAAAATTATCAGTTAACACAAAAAGAAAAATAAAGCAAAGGCAGCCGGCAGAGCCAGCACAACTCCGGAGCGTTCCCCATCGTGCGGCTGCTGCAAACAGCAGCGATTAGAGCTGATAACCAGTAATTACTGCACGAAAATATTTAAAGAGCCGCTCCATTATCATCCCTAATCTAAAAATTATCCACTTCATGGCTCAGGGATTTGTGCTTTTTAGAGGGAAAAGAAATTCAACAGTTTTCGGTCTTTTTAACCCCAAAATAAAAAAAAAGTGCCTTGAAAAGAATTACATGGGAGTTTTTGCTTGGCTCCTTAAGACTGGTACCTTATTTTAGAGGACATACTCTCTCACACACACATCCTTGCATCCCCTTCGTTCACATTGCTCAGTGCGTTTGGAGCACTACACTCCACAATGGTTTCCACCCATGAGAGGCTCACCTTGGAAAGGCGCACTGTTGCCCTCCAATGGTTACTGTGATGTCACTTCCTGCATCAAGGTGCTTTCCTTTTATGCTGATCCAGGTGCCCCCAGAGACAGGGCCCCGAGCTGGTGACACTTGCGAGAAAGTGGGAGTCTGTCAAAGGGAAACACAGCAAGTTCACAGAGTTCAGAAGGTGTCCTTGGTGCCCAGGAACAATAAAAGTGAATGCTGCAAGGGAAAATTCCTCTGACCTCAGCCATTTTGTGCACCACAGGGCCACAATACATTCTTTCATTCTACTGGACACCTCTTGATAATAAAAAGTGGGTCAGATAGTCAAGTGCATAGGTGGCCTTGCAAAATTTAGATAAATAAAACTATTATAGGAGGGAAGTGGGATTCAAAGTAAGGAAAGGTGATAGAGAAGACTATATCCTTACCACAAAGGTGAAGCTTTTCGGGGATATAGCCTTGTAGCTGGGGGAGCAGTCCCTGACACAAACTTCCACAGGGGCCTCTTGGATTTTGCTTGGGCTGGCTTCTCCAATCTCACAGACGATCCTAGGGAAGGCACAGTAAGTGATTGTGTAACATGTACGCAATGTCTCAGCAGAGCTGGCCTGCAGTTCTCAGGTCACCTGCTCAGGCCAAGAAGCCAGTTATTTCTGCTCTAATTTATAGTAAGGACAAGCACTTGTCGTCACATTTTCCTGGGCTGTTGCTGTTGCTTTTTAATTAAATGCCATTTCACCATTTCAGGAAGTGATTTCTCAGCACATATCAAATTGACTTTTGAACAATAGGCATATCAAAACTGCAAAATATATAAAATATTACGAGTGCTGTAACACTCAACTCAGCAGGAAATCAATTAAAATTTAACAAAATACAAAGAGAAACAGAAAAGAACCCCTGTTTTCCCTCCTCCCTTACTCCTATTGCAGTTGTGTTAATGCGCCGTCCATAAATTAAACAATGCGAAAAAAATCCTACACATTTCCAGCACACGTATTTGAAATCACTGCTATCTGCATATGAAAGGAAAGGCACCCACATGTTCATAAATTGATTTCTCTTATTAAATCCTCTTGCTTTTTGAACTTGCTCTGTAAATTTATACATGTTTTTAAATTGGAATAGCCTGAGTTGTTAAGACAGTAGAACAAAGAAGGATATACAGAGAGAAAAGGAAGTTATTGCTTCCAGCTGGCTAGCCAGAATT